>NC_089874.1:160022500-160622500 GCF_040182565.1 Anser cygnoides
CAGCCTTCAGTTCTCTCTCTCCCATCCTGCTCCCAGCTGCAGGGGATAGCTGGTGAATGTATTCATTAGCTACTTCTAGAAGAAGGATGTGGGCAACCACAGTATTCAACAAAATGCAACAGGCCTGGCATGAGAAAAGCTATGTCTTTGGGTCTCCTCAAACCTCCTAGAAACCAGCATCCTGCAAATCTTGCAGCAGTGACAGACTCAATTCATTAGCAAATTAATATGTTTTTCACTGCGATAACAGGCCTTAATATCATTGCTGGAGAGCAACCACCATATGGATGTGTGCTGACTCCTAGCATCTCTGAGGGATGTTGCTGCTGAGCAGGGAGGAGAAGTTGGTGTGCATGGAAATGGCAAAGCAGTTAATTGTTGTCACTTAAACAGCTTCATTATGCTGGACAACAGGAGAAATCTGGGGTGTCTCAACTCTTTTCACAAAGAGCAGGTATTGTGTTGTGACAAAAAATAAATAAATAAAAAACATTAGCAGGGCAGAGCTGCAGAAAAGACTTTTTCAGAAGTACCTACAAAGTTGTTTTGAGTGGGAATTCAAAACCAACTTGGTGCTCTAGCTGAGTCTGAATTGAATTAATTCCTTGACCAGCAAGTCAGTCGTGAGGTTGAGGGCTGTACATCCAGTATCTGACTTGTGGTTGGACTTCTGCAAGCAAATAGTTTCTTCAGGGATGACAAATGCCCCTTGCAATTGTTTTCACTCTGAGTGCAGACTGTGTATCAGGGTTAATTGAACCAAGTTCAGCTGCTAACTTGGTCTAATTGATTTTTCCAGAAGTTTCTGGGTAAACAGCTATCTATTCTCTGTCTGGAAAATCCTAACTCAGTGATGGACCTGCCATGGGGTGTGGTCACTTTCAAATTAGTGCTGTGTCTTTCTAGAAGTGCACAGGAGTTCTGCCTCCTGTTGTAATACACTAATTAACAATGCCACATCCTGCTGCACATTTATTTAACATATCTGTAGCATAGGCAATGACCTAGAAGATGCAGCTGCTAATAATTTCTGGGAAATGTCTGCAAGTCATATAGCATGTCCCACATTTTCTGTTTTGAGAATGGCTCCACTCCCATAAACCATTAATATCCTGATCTCTTCCACGGGTGGATACTTGGGTTTCTTTCTAGCGAGAAGCTAGTTTCCAGGAGAATTGCCTTTGATTTGAATTTCCTTGCCTTCCTGATGTCTTGCAATGCCTTTTCCAACAGCCCTTTCTGCCCATTGCTTCCTTGTAACACCCCATGGCACCCATGTGGAGTTGGTTTGCCAGATATCTGCATACTCTCCTACAACATGCTTGACTTTAAACCTGTGGCTGTCTGGAGCAATTTTCTATAGTAAAAGTAGAATACACTCTTGCGTGCAAAAAACAGTACTCAAGAAGAATGAAAGGTGGTTTCCTACCATTTGATCCTTCAGTGTCAAAAATAGAAGCATTGCTAAAATCCAAATGAAGGCCAGGCTAAGTTAACACCAAAACCAGTTTCTGAAACTTAAATGAAGGATAGCTCCTTTTGCTGTCTGTTTAGACTGAAGAATGCAATTTTATTTGGAATTGTTTTACATAAATACTTTTAAAACTGTTTTCTTTGAAGTTGCTATCTTTTGAACAATGAAATGAAATATTCCTCTTCTCCATTTTTGGTTTTGTTCTTTCTCTTTGGTTCTTGTCCCTCTTCCCCCTCACTATCACTGTATTAAATCCCTCCTGCTTAGAACACTTTTTAAAGTTTTCACTTTCTGCTTGAAATGCAAGAAGGTTCAGGAAAACTTTAAAATAGAATTGTTTACACATACTAATATTTCATAAAATGTTCAGGAAAGAAGTTTTAAAATTGTTAGACAGAAGTTAGGTTTACATTTTCAACAAAAGTATAACTTTTTATGAAATCTAACTCCAATGAACTTTAATTATAACATTTCATATTTTAATCAATACTCAGGCTGACTGCAAATGTAGGCACAATGAGGTCTCTTTAACTGACATATCCCAAAATAGCTTTATCTATAAAAATTTGATGACATGGACTAAAGAACAAGTTGTTCAGTTCTTGGAAGTGGTTTTTACTTAAATGTAGCTTCTTTATTTTCTTTCACTGTAGAAAGAACACATATTTTTTAAAATTAATAAAAATAACATAAAAAGACCATGTAGTGAGCTTGACAATAAGTGGTATTCAGGTTTTAGAATTAATTCAAAGCATATATTCTCCTGTGATTATCTCAGTGGCAATACTTCTGATCTGCTTATGATGATTTGTTGTGCAAGCATTAATATGTAAGATATGAGCAACTTAGCCACCCCCCACCCAAAAAACAAAGAACGAAAAAAGCCAAGTGCTGTTTCTGGGGTGCATGGGGTGCTAATACAGGGATGGTGGTGTGGAGACGCCTGTTGTGCTCAGTCCTACTGGGACTTCACCACGAACAGCATGTGCAGTGCTGACATCTCAGCGTCAGAATGATGCTGCTGCATTTCAATAAGGTGAAACATGAACAATGATGGAAGCTGGATTTCTCTGCTTTCAGAGAGAAGCAGGGGAGAGCTGTGGTCACTAATTAGATGTTCAACCACTGACTAGGTGTGTGTGTTTTCCTTATGAATGCAAATACCTACTGGGTTTAAAGCCTTGGCAGAAGAATTAACGGAGGCACCTGGTGGTTTCTGCCTAGACTGTAGGTGATCTGAGCCCAGTGCTGTCTTTTTGCATTGTTTTTGCAGCACCAAGTACAAAGGCAATCACCACTGAAAATATAATTGTTAGTATTAATGAATCTGCATATGCACTATTTTTCCGTTTCTCTTTAAATTCTGCAGAGATATTTAAATAGTAGACAGTGAATCTTAAATTGCATCCTTTTAATATGTATGCAGCTAAACTTCTAAAAGAGGCTGGCTGTAAACTTAAAAACCAGACTGATCACAATGAGCCACACCAAAATTTCCATTTAGTAAATATGCAAATCACAAAGTTCTGTGCAATTCTGTCTATTAACACATGATGTATTAACTGAGAACGTACTGTTGGTTATTATGAGAAGGGGATTTAATTTATGCAAACTTTTTAATGGTGACTTTGCACATTCTGGGGTGAATATTTGAAATGGGGATGGGTGGTATGCTTGTGTAATCAGCTAGCTTATCTTTAATGTCTCATCCCATTTCCATTTTGAAAATCTTTAATGGAGAAGCAAGGCATGTTTAATTGATTGCCATTAAAATCTTCAAAGGAATTGGCAAGATGAAAGTTGTTTCTAATTACTGCATTATGATGTAAGCTTAATGATACACCACTTCTCCAAATTGATTTTATTAGAATTTAAGATGAGGAATTAATTGAGTCGCTGTATTGATCCATTTTATTTTTCCACCATTTAACATGTCCAGTGAAAAAAAAGCTATTGAGCTGTGGAATAGTAATGAGGACTTGAGAAAGAAAGTCAAAGTGAAGATGGATTGGCCAATAAAAATAACTTCTAAAAACCATAGTGTGATGGCAGAATATAGTTGCAGAGACCAATTTATCTGTAGGTTAATTAGGGTAAATTAAGGTTAATTCTTTTGTTATTTAACTTTTATTTCTTTGTCTCGCTTCATTCTACCTGCTTATACTAGAATAACTGCTTGTCCTGGAAAAGGAATATTCTTTAAGTCTCCTTCCAGATCTGTTATATTTCTCATTGAAAATCTCTTCAGAATTACTCCCCAAAATAATAATAATAATAAGTTCCATATATATATTCATTCTTACCTTAAAATCTTCTTGCAAGTATATTAGACTGCTTTCTAGGTTTTATTCTCTTAGAACAGATTCGTGTTTTCCCCCTTGCATATCAATGCTTGACAAGTTTTTAGAGTACGACTCACATGCTCCATTTTTCTCATGTATGTTCTTCTCAGGTAAGGGCAACAAACATGCCCTGATTGGGTTCATTTTAATAAATCGCTGATCGTCGACTAAACTGTAAGAACTAGCTACATAGGTTTTTTTTTTTTTTTTTTGTACAAAAGCTGTACAACTATACATCAACACATCAACTCCACGAGTGTGGTTTAAGGCAACACGTTGAGTCCTTCAATGAAGGTGACTCATGCCCATCAGATCTGTTGTGGGGAAATGAGCAGCAGTTTGGTGATATAGAATCATAGAATCACAGAATCATTAAGGTTGGAAAAGCCCTCCAAGATCATCTGGTCCAACCATCCCCCTGCTACCAATGTGACCCACTAAACGGTGTTCCTAATCACCACCTAATCACCTGAACACCCCCAGGGATGGTGACAAAGACATCAATTTATTTTAAATTCACAGTGGTTTTCCGTGTTGTACTGTGGCTATAGATAATGCCACAGAATCACTCGATGGGTGAGGTTGCCAGCTACCTCTGGACATCCTGTAGTCCAATCCACTGCTCAAGAAGGGCCACTGCAGCAGATTGTCCAGACAGGCTTTGAATATCTCCAGGGATGGAGACTCCAGAACCTCCCTGGGCAACGTGTATGATCTCTAGGGCAAAGACCATCTTTGCATCCTATGCTTGCAAAATGCAGTAAACAGGGTCTCATTCTATGTTTAGAGCTAAGGGCATGGTTTCACCCTATTCTTCTTCACCAATCTGGCAAAGAGAATGTTTCCTCTCATTTCTCCCTTAAATAAAACTTGCCAAATTTGAATTAAATGTTCTAAGGATAAATTGGTTCTCAAGGAGTTCATTGCTGCAGCTGGCACTTAAGGATTGCTGTTTTGACTGTGTTGCTTGTGTTGGGTGAATTAATTGTTATATTGGAGATTTCAGAGATCACGCTGAAGCCATCTCCATCTTTCATACTGATAAAGCAAACTGGAATATTCTGTGTATATAAAGAGATTCTAATGTAATTTAATACATGATTTATAATTGTATTTTAAGCTCTAATAAAATTTAGAGGAAACCATGTCTCTTTAAGCCTTGAAATTGTAAATTCAAGGCTGAGATCTACTAATACTTAAAGCTGTAACACAGATCAGAAAAGCAATGAGGATGGACATACTAGACATGTTAATTATAACCACACCTGCTTTATCCTTGGCATTTCTATCTCTTCATCAACACTGCTGTCTTTCATTTGAAGTCAGAAATCCCCAGATCAATGATGTTCTCATGTCCTCCACAGGGAGAAGGAAAATAGTAATGAAATATTTTAATGGTCACCTCAACAGAGAAATTAACAGTCCTGAAGTAATATTCCTTTCTTCATTTGGAAAAACTCTTTGGCAAAGGGAGAATGGTGCCAACATTCTAGCCATTTGGGGCTCCAGTAGATAATTTGTCTCTTTTGTCCCTAAATAATTTACACATTTTACAGAATGAATCTATTCACAGTAATATAGCAGATCATTATCAAAGCTCTATCTCATTAGCTCCTTTGTTAAAACACATAATAGCCTTTTATTCTAAATAACCAGCTCTAGTGGTCGTGACACCTCACACATTTATTAACAAGTGACATCAGAATGGAGTAACTGAGAAAGTGGTTGGAGAGACTGAATGGAAGAGGAACTGTAATGAGCTCCTAGAGGATCAGAGACATTTTTGGAAGGTCAGAAATTGCCCATTTCTGAAGTTCAAGCATTTGAACAAAGTTAGTAGCATTTGGAATATTGTACTATAGGAGAAAAGAGTGTGTTCAATAAAAGTCCGACAAGGGAAAAAAAAGTAAAAAGCAAACATCTTAAAATTGGGCTTTTTTTCTTTAAATTCATTTTTCAGTTAAGATGCCACTTGTAAAGCCAAATAATGATATTGAGTTTTAAATTAAATGTTAATTGCAGACATCCCCAGTGACAAAACAGACCTCAGATGCAGCCAGAAAACAGTCATTAATTAAGGAGTGATGGCTTGGTAGTATAACTAGGTAAACGTTAAAAAGTCTTCTCAGTGGTAAATATCAAAATCCTTCTGGTTTGTATGTTCCAGAAATACGGTCTGAGCTCCCAAATGCACAGATACCTGCCTCACCAAAGAGACACTGAACAGCTGCTGAATGAACAGAAGTATTACTTGATTGCTTGAAATTAAAGGGAAAATTTAAAGCTATGAATCTTTATAAACGTAAACTCTAACTATGTCTCATTTACTCACCCTCTGGCTAAGCAAGGAAATGTGGTGAAGCACACAGAGCAAAACAGCAAAGTTTTGGGGCTTTTTTTTTTTTTTCCAAATTGCAATCAATTTTGGAAACAGAAGTGCTAAGGTACAACAAGCCAACTTCTGTTCTTACCACTGCCATCAGAGTGGTTCCAAAGAGTGTTTATCAATGTGTTGATAGGTGCTTTATATATATAAATATCTATATGCACATATAAATGATTATGATTATCCCTGTCTAAACTACAGTGCAAACAAGAAATGCTCCAGGATAAACATGTGGAAGGTTATCAGAAACCTTCCCTAAGCTCCTTGTAGTGGAACAGCAACACCACACAACTGTTATGTTCCTTACCTTGCCGTGCACACACACACACACGCACACACTCACAAGTCTGCATGAATTGCTTCTAAAAATACTCTTGAGGCCAGGAACAGAATAACCTCTTTTTGGAAGTGTAATAGCTTTCAGGGATTATATAATCAAACAATGGAAACAAAATAGTATTTTATGAGTTCTTGAATAATTTGCTGTAATTTATTTCGCCACTAAACATTGAACCAAAGGATGGTGCTAAGTGCAAGCTAATGGATTTAACACGGAATGAGAACAAAGTAAATAAGTTTTGTGAAGGATCACTTAGGGTCTTCAGTGTTTTTGTTTGTTTGTTCATTTTTATTTCTGTTTTCTTCTCTGTCACACTCTTACGTGTTTTTAGCACTCCGCAGAGCAAATAAGGCTGCATCACTGCTCTTGAAATTGGTACGTTTGCTTATGGAGCAGAGCAAAGGGATTATGCACTGGCAGCTTCTATCAGTCTTGCAAAATTGACCTCAGTCTATTAGCTCTGATCATATCTGAGAAAGTGCATGCATTAATCTTTGCCCATCTGACTGAATCCTTCCCATAATTAGCTGTCGCTGTCAAAGCAGGGGTGGCAAAGCCAGAATATTTAAGTGGGGTTTATGTGTTGTCACATACCTGAGATAAGATTCCTCTCACCTAACTTCAGCTTTTAGGCATCATTTCAAATCTAATTATCCAAATTCCCTCAACAATGAGTTGGAAAAAAGGATAGGGGAGTCTTCAGAGAATGACACGTGGCATCCTAAAAGAGGTGTCCAAGAATTGCCTTTTTCTGCAACTTCTTTGTCACCAGTGACACCTCAGAAAACCTGACCAACAAATTAGAAGAAATGCCCAAGTATGAGATGGTAAACAAGTTGAAATGAATCACTATTCAAGTGATTGTGACTTGGATAGGGTAGAGTACTATAATTAATTGGCTGTAATTTCATAGAATCATAGAATGGTTTGGGTTGGAAGGGACCTTAAATATCATCTCACTGCCATACCCAGGGATGCCACCCACTAGATCATGTTGGCCAAGGCCCAATCCAGCCAGGCCTTGAGCACCTCCAGGGATGGGGCATCCACAGCTTCTCTGGCCAGCCTGTGCCAGGGCCTCACCACCCTCTGAGTGAAGAATTTCCTCCTAACCTCTAATCTAAACGTCCAGTCTTTTAGTTTAAGACCATTCCCCCTTGTCCTATCATTATCTACCCGAGAAAAAAGTCCCTCTCCATCCTTCTTATAAGCCCCCTTTAGGCATTGAAAGGCTGCAATGAGGTCTCCCTGGAGCCTTCTCTTCTGTAGGCCGAACTTCCCCAGCTGTCTCAGCCTTTCTCCATAGAGGGGTGCTCCAGCCCTCTGATCATCTTCGTGGCCCTCCTCTGGCCCTGCTCTAACAGGTCCACATCCTTCTTGTGCTGGGGGCCCCAGTTTGATCCATCTCACAAGTATTCCAGCAGCAGAAGAGGGCAGGATGTCTAAAACGGCTTCCTACATTATCCGGCTTCTTCTCTCCTGTCATGCTCCTTGGCTCGTGCTATTGATGGCACCCCTGCCATGGGAAGAAGTGCTGAAGTAATTTCTAGAGACCTTTGATCGCTTCTTTCTGCCAACACCTCTCCAGAGAAAGCTGGAAGCATTGGGAATTCAGCACAAGAACAGCATGATAGTGATTACGGCTTTTCCTCAGGATGCTTAATATTCCTATTATCTCGTATGCATACATATTTAAATGTTACATGCTTCCTTTTAGGAATAGACTGCTAGTGGCTTGAAGTACCCATAAAACTGCTGGAAAGTGACAGTGCCAATTAATCTGTTGACAGATTTGTTGTTTAAATATTAACAGAACATTAAGCAAATGTTGGCTGCTGCACTGAGAGCCTTTCAGAGTGCCTTCGTCTAAAATGCTGAGCATTTCCAGATTTTTGAAAATGTCCCAGACACTGCAGGGTGGGAAGGATATCATAAATTTTCAGTCCCTTTTTCCCCACAGCTGCTAAACACACCATAAATATCATCTACCCCTGTAAGAAGGAAAAGATTTGTAGAAGTCTCATGCAGATTTTAAACCCCTTATGGCAATAACCTATCGAGCTGTGAGTTTGGGCAGGGAATATCAGGGAAGGGCTTTGCTTCTGACTGCCTCACCTAGGAAGGAGAATAAGAAATAAAGACAGGGTGCTTAGTTTATCAGTCTGCTCAAGTGGTTACACGGGAAATCCTGGAAAACCCTCTGCAGAGGAAGGTAATTTTGATGCAGGATCAAGAAGGGTTGTGCCAGGACATTGTATGACTCAGGATGGCCAAGCCAGATTTGCTTCCTCAGTGCTCATGGGTGCTGTGAGGTGGAAGCAGGAGGCTGATGGAAGCCAGGGCACAAGCCAGAAATAGCCAAGTCTTTAAACAAAGGCATGGGGCACACAAAATACACATTGATTTTTTTTTGTTTTTGATTTCCCTAGCCAAATACATACACATCGAGAAGGCCTGGAGTGCACAGAGAGTTACAGACTTTGTGAACTTGAGCATCAAACGAAGAGGGCATCAATGTGACAGTAAAGATGCCTCCTGCTCTGCAGTTTCAGTCTGATACTTTTCCCATTTCCTTTTTCCATCAAGCATATTTGTGGTCCTAAACAGTTTCTTGTTGCCATTTCACCCTTTTACCTCTTTTATTCCAATGGGTTTCATTTCTCAGCTCCCATCCATCACACTTCAGTTCAGTCTTGTATTGTTGCTGGCAGCTTCTCAATTTCATTTCTATTATTTTAACATGTTACATAGTAGTCTGAACATAGCTTGTTGACTCCTTCTAGCTGTACATACTTTTTATTTAATGAAGGTTGTAATAAAGACTTCTTCAAAGATTTTAAAGCATCCTAACTGTAAACTTACTGCCCTTCAGTTATTAAAATAACTGCTTATTGACTTTTGCATGGCTACATGTTCATTCCCAAGTATCATTCATTCATTTTAGTTGCATACTGCAATTCTTTCCATCGAGCTTTGAGTATATGAGGTAGAGGGAAAATTATTTCTTTTGTGCTAATTAAAGATGAAGACTCAGAAAAGCCAGGTTGATAGAAAGAGTCGGCTCTGGGATTTGAATTTTTCTGACTTTATAAGGGTCTGTCTTAAGGACAGGGGACGTGAGCTCTCCCTGTCTGTAATGTTGTTTACAGGAATCGGCATGGACAAAATTTCAGTGTTGTTCCATAGATCATTTCTTGTGCCTGCTCCTGATATTTGAGCTGCAGAATTTTTATTTATTTATTTATTCTTTTCAATAAGAGGCATAGAATAAGCATCGCCACAAAAGAAAAGGTGACTACATTTGGAAGTGAAGTCACAGATGCCAGGTGCCTCATGCCACAGTCAGGAGGGAGCACTCATGTCTCCTGAGTCCCTGTTCCTTGCACTGTATACACATTTCCCATTATCTCCAAATTCCATTTGTTTCACTTTCTTTAAAAATAAATCATAGGATCTGGTTTTTGATTTGGAAAGAAATGAAAAGGGAGTAGATAGCCAGAGAGAAAAGGCTCACTAAAACAAGAAAATGTATAGGTTTCTGTGGAATAAAAGCCAATTTGCCTCCAAAAAAATCCTTAATAAGATATTGATTACAGCTTTTCTTAGGAGATTACTACTGAGTCCTGGACAGCTTCAGTAAATAATAGTAAAAATCAAAAATTCTCAAGCTTTAGTTTCACAGTAAGCGGTGATAATTACAGTCTGAAGTAGTTTAAGCAGATTAATAACTTCTCTTAGGGAAATATAAGCCATGGGGATGACTTATGCTCCTCCCTAGGGAGACAAGATTTGGATATTAAAAAGTAAAATATTTGATGACATAAAACCTCATGTAATTTCCTTATTTTTTATTTCTTTTTTTCTTTTTAATTGTTTTTATGTTTACCCATGTTTTTATGTTATGTTCATTTGGTTTCGCTGTGCTCTGATCTGTTGCTGCAAAGGGAAGAGCTGTAACAGTGACAGCTCTGACAAGCTGTGCTCAAACACACGGCGGGCCCTTTGGTGTGAAGGTTGGGGTTCAAAATACCTCTGATTATTTTGACTCACGTGCTTTCAGTTTTTAGGGGAAGACGTGTCTGTGGGAACAAAATGCAAAGTAAAATCAAAAGCAGTGTTTGCTTTGTTAACGCACACATGTGACTGGCAGGGTCCAATTTTTCTGTGAAGACTGCTTAGATGACTGTAAATTACTATTACAGGTGACAAACACAGCTGTCTTGTGCCATTTGAGATTCCTGTGAGTATCTTTCTTGGCCTCCAGGTACTTCTGCAGCAAGGTTTGCACCATCAGTAGGTTTTCTGCCGTAGCTGTCAGTTTTGTGCATGTATCTCAGACACTGAAGTGCCTCAGCTGGCGCTGAATGCTTGCTTGTAGGCACTTGAACTGCACCCCACAGCAAAAGCTGCAAATGGGAAAAGTGAAGTTGTGTGAGTTAATCCCAAAGGCTTTTTGCTGGACTACAATGGTGAGAGTGAGGACACAGGGAGTGTTTACTGGAGGTCAGACCTTGCACAACCAAGATGTGTTTGTTTACTTAGTGCAGAGGCAATTTGAAGGCTGCTACAGCTCCAGGTACTCCAGGTGTGTCAAAGATGCCACATTTAAAGGCAGCTATGACTAGGGGTCTTTGGACTGCTGGATGTTGACATGGACCTGTCTATTGCAGTCTGGGCAGCAGTACATGACACTTGTCCTACCTGCCTAAGTAATGAGTACACGAAGTTTGTTATTGAGCTGAGTTTTATGTTTCTGGAAAGAAGGTGAAGCAAACAATAGAAGGAGATAAGCAACAGCAGCTACTTAGGGGTAAAACAAGCAAAGAAACACACTGGGGTCCTCACCACTGATGTTTAGGAGGACTCAGATGCCTACTCTTGTGCACACAAATGCCATCCAATCTGGGTGAAGTTAGATCTTGTCCTAAAGACCATAGCCATGTGCCTTACTAAGCATGCATCTCTTATGTGGTTCACCTCATATTTCTGTTGTTCGTAATAAGTGCAATCAGTGGTAGTATTGCATGACTTCCACTGCCAGGAATATACCCAAGAAGGGTGATGCACTTGGTTTTGAGGATTGGGATTTGAGATTCTTGCTGTACTTGTGCTTAGCTAACAATATACCCCTAATCTTTAGTCTACGTGTGGCAAGTGCAGAACTTGCTAAATATGTTAACAAGCATTAAGGTTCTTCTCATGACCTTACAAAACTGTCCTTTGTATATCTAATAAAGTTATCTTTTACTTCTACT
Source organism: Anser cygnoides (assembly GCF_040182565.1). Lineage (NCBI taxonomy): Eukaryota > Metazoa > Chordata > Aves > Anseriformes > Anatidae > Anser > Anser cygnoides. Next base: position 160,034,298 of record NC_089874.1, read on the forward strand.
TCATTTTTCTTCTAGGTCAGCAGTACAAAATTCTCGCTATATGAAGGGAGAACTTGGCAAGTATTTTCTGAGCCTTTTGTGGAAAAAGAGTGCTATACCACATACTAATAGCCTCACCCAGAATGAATAAAGAACAAAAGCAAAAACAGAAAAACAGGGATATTGTGCCAGAAAAAAAAAAATCAAAGTGAGTATATTTGTGTGCTTTTTTTCCCCCAAGTTATTTCACTAAGGCAGAGCCTTTCTCTTTTCATCAAGGGTATCTTGCTTCCCCATTTTTATGCAGAGATACAGAGACCAGTCACATGAGTGTAACAGTGAAATACTGTTTTGAAATATTGTTATATTTGCATGGAAATCTGCCATTTTTTTTTCCCGTATATATTTTCACCATTTTTGTAGTGCCAAGAGCAGTTAAGAAATATGAGGCAAGAATAACGAACCATATCTTTTGCAAACAGAGTGTTGTGATTGGGGCCTTGGCATTTGCCTACGCAATAGACCCCAATGTGGTTTGCACAGACACTCCTGATAGTGGCACCCTGTGGCTACACTATCATGGCTGGAAACCAGTGCCACTGGGAGAAAACAGGATCCTTAGAACAAAGTTTTGGATTAATTAGAAGCTCTATAGTAAGCCAAACAACAAAAAGAGGTGAATCTTTATCCAGCGCAAACACCTGAAAAAGCTCTGTGTGATACTACTTGTAGCTAATCATCAAACAACTGCAAATACAGATGGTGATTTCCCTTCAGGAAAACAGAACAGACGGTCCAAATATACTTTTTGAGCCAAAGCTACAGATAAATGTCAAGCAGGAAGCTGTCGGTTTAAGAACAGAACTCAGTTAATGTTAGGTCCTGAGAGCATGAAATACAAAAACATGATTTTCATTCTCAATTTATCATGCAGCAACAGGAACATCTTAACCAGACTCATCTTACAGGTGTCTGGGGAGATCATCCTTTAAGGATTTATAGCGTGAGTTCCCTGTGTTGGACTGGTGAAAGGAAGGTATACTGCCGTCCATCTGTGGCAGTAAGGTCTGGAAGATTCCCCCTTATTTTGCATTCTAGGATCTAAGAGTGGAACTGCAGACTTTGTGGTGGGATACAGCTTAATTCTTAATGCTAGGACATGAGCAAGTGAAGATGTCATGTTCTGGATGAAAATTAACATCCTGATTTTCCGGTTGGAGAGACAATAAAATCTGTCTTAAATGGTAATGTCTGATGAATATATCCTGGCTCTTGGTTTGTCTGGAGAATATTTCTGCAGACCCATCAGGTATTCTAGAGGTGGGATAAAGTGTAGCAGACCAGACACTGAGGAGAAAAGAGCTGGGCTCTTGCCCTAGCCAGCACCTTTACCCTTCTGAGAAACAGTGAAGGTGTTATCCCCTTGGAGAGCCTGACACAGTCTGAATGTGAGAGAAAGCATCTAGATCCTAATTTTGACTGACATAAAACCACACCAACAGAAGTTAGCGCACCCCATCTCATCCTGCCTGAGCTTTCAGCTTCTCACTAGACAATATCCAGAGGGCCCTGCCAACCTCAAAGATTCTCTCATACTATGAAGTCATTTAAATTTCAACATCCACTCCTCCTCCTTCATCTTTCTAATGAGGATGCTAATCCTCTGCCTTGTAGAGGGATGTGGTGATGGGGAAGTAGCAGAAATCTCTGAGGACTGGATGTATGTAGGTATAAAGCTGGACTCTGTCAAAGTGATCTGATCTCTACCACTGTTAGTTAAGGCACAGTGACATTTAATTAAATTCTTTCTACTTTCAGCTGGGTGTTGTTTGGAGATTCTCAGCTTCATTGTCAGAATTGTAGGATTCCACCTTAATAACAACCCCATTTAATTCTGGATATGGTATTCAAAGTCCCTTATAAGAATGGAATTGCTTGCTTGCACGTTTTCTTAGATAGCAAATGTTGTATTTACTGAGCACTGAGCAGCAACAGGTATAACATAAAGATGGTGATCATTTTAATTCTATACATTTGCTCACCAGGATAATAACGTTATTATGACAAATATTGGACAAATTAATGGGCATTAGAGTGATGTGATTAGCAATTATTATCTTATTTTGGGGCTAAGTAAAATCTTTGTACGTCATAAAAGCTACCTGACAATAAATCTACTAGCTCTGAATAACTCAACCAATACACAGTTGAAAGTGATCTCGTATGGGTAGGAGATGAAGTAGATGATTCTCCTGATTTTGGGAACACAGAGCTCTCTGCGTGTGTGCATTTGTTTTCTCAGATCTTGCAGTCCTAGACATAATGCTATAACATGCCATCTGTTTTTGTTAGTTTGTTTTTATTTGCCTCTCTCCGGAGGAAGCACAAACTGTCTTTGTTCAGAAATGCCCAAACATTTCATGACACTTTTTCTCCCTCACTTCTTGCAAGCCTGATAGAAGACATAGCAGAGCCAGGACTAGCTGATCCTGATCAGACCATGAGTTACATCAGTGATGAATCCAAACAGCACACAGCCAGAAGCAACAATTGAAATTATTTCATTTGACTTGCCATACAAGAGAAACTGGGGGGTTTCTTGGAGTTCATTAATGTGTAAGCAATACTTTAAAGTTTAAGAAAGCCCCTTTCCCCCTACCCACTACTGCAGAATCCATTGCAACATTAGTGAGTTTTGTTACTTCGTTACCTTTGCAAGTATAAATCTTAAATTCATTTCACTCTTAATTTTCATAAATTAACCTCCTGGACATTTGTTAAATAGTCTTCCCTACTCATCCACTACAGGCATCTACTAGAAAGAGATGTAGGAACCACATAATCCTTTATCGGGTACAACCATTTTGATATTCTTACTCAGTGTTTTGCCAAGTTGAAAGCCTCTTATGCAATTTCTTTTCCCTTCATAGAGATTTATATAGTCTGATTACAGTCCCCTTAATCTTTTTTTTTTTTTTTTTTTTAAAAAAAAACACTAAACTGGTCAAGCTCTTTCTGTTTTCCATTCAAAGTTTCATTTTCTGAACTTGGTATCATTTGCATGGCTCCTTCTTTCACTGGGGACAGTGAAACTAAACAAGGGGAAAATAACATGTCACCCTGATATATTCTGATTTGTACAATCAAAGTTTTTGTTAGACTTTATAGCATGGAGTAATATATTGCACTGAATTGCAAGTTAGACTAGACATTATTTTACTCTATAGGAAATTAATGTCCTCAATGGCACTATACATAACATAAGAAAACTTGCTGTAAAACAAGGGCAGCATCTTCTGTCTCAAGAGTTATGAATTATGGGAAAGGTCTTCAAACAGTATTAATAGAAATCAGTGGAGTAGGTCAAAATTACAGTGGTTGTAGAAATTTTAACTTTGTCTTAGCTTTGTATAGGGAAAAAAATCATAAATACATTTTTGATAATTTTTGGTTTGTACCCTGGCAGTTCTGGTAAAGAACAGTGCAGAAACTATGATGGAAAGAGATGTTTATCCCATTTAACATGAAATTTAACCAGTTTATTTCTCAGCATGTCTCTTTGTAATAGATTTACAGTGCTTGGACAAAGCTCAGGCTAGCTCTTGGAGGCCCTTCAGGGTGTTTCAATCTCATTTAGGATGTGAAGTCTGCCTGGAAAATATTAAAGCTTTTCTGTCAACACAAACTCCAATGAAATCATCGATGGGCTTGTAATGTTACTGATATTGTTGCTTTCATGTTGCAGATAGCTCAGTTTTCTGAAATGGCCAGACAACTGGAATAGATAGCAGTGATGTTTATTTGTGATTCCTTGGTCATAAAACTCCAGATTGTACTAGTGCAGAATAATCTTACATACTCCAGTCCACTACAGTTCGACAGTTACTGGAAAACCTACAATTGGTTTCATTAGCCTAGAGCGTTAATGCTATGCACATGACATTGAGAGGCAAATGAGTTTAATCTGATGCATTATGTTGATACTGGAAAAGCATAGTCTGGCCATACTTGATAATGTCTTCATTATTTCCCCAAATGCCATTTTAGTAGTACCGAACAACCTGCTAACTGGATGTAGCCAACACAAACCACTCAAAATCAGTCTCCAAGTCTATAAATTCATCACAAGATGAGAGTGATTTCAGGTACATATTCCTGGGAACAAAACCTCAAGGTCTTCTTGCAGTTGATCACGAGGGGATCCATTTCAGCCCTCTCACATCACCTCCTGGAGATCAGGAGATGAGGACATCTCAAACCTGAAGTCCTTATCTAAGTGTCCAGCTGACTGCTTGAAGAGACAGAAGAGGTCATTCAGAGGCTGGAAATAGCTGCTGTCCCAAGGTGGAAAAGCGCAAACCTTTGAATGCAATCTGGGTACTACATACAATGGATCTAATGGATAATGACAGGGACACTGATGCTAATGATGCAATGAAAACTATCTGTCTAGCTCATTTCCATTGCTTGCCCCATCTTTATCACATGCTCCTTGAGCACGTCTAGTCTTTGGGCCATGCTGATGTACCACTTGCTGATTTGATAGCTACCCTACTGAAATCAACAGACTCAGTCAACTCTATAACAAGACAGAATTCTTTGCTCTAGTTTATAATACAATATAACATGACTGGATAAAAATATTTACTTTGCTAAAATGCTTACTCTGTCCAGCTTTGTTGAGATGTGTGTATGGGGATATGAATCTAAGCACGGAAGGAAAATTCACCCTTGAATATCCTCTTCAGTCAGCAAAGCAGGAAGCCTACCACATACTACACCACAGCACAGAGGATTTCTTGACGGTGTTATATCGTAGCACCAAATATTTTATTTGTCAGTTAAAATAAAATACTTTTTGGCTTGGACTCTTTGATTATAACAACATAAAGGGCAATGTGAATTACTCTTTTCACCAGGATTTTTTTTTATTTTTTATTTTTTTAGCGAGATTGGCTATCATTTTTTCATCTCATTGAGGTTTTCCAATAGCAACTGGTAAATATTGCAGATAGGAAAAGATGACAGGATCTGCAAAGCAAAAAGCAATGCAAACAAAAGGCTCTAATAGTCTTTAGATGGTGGGATCACATTTTGCATGGGAGTATTGGCACAGCAGCAGCAACCAACACAAAGAGCTTTGCAGCCACAGCAGAGCATCTTCCAATCCCCAGCAATAATCCGACAGCTTTCCAAGCTCATTTCTGCACATTAGACTCACTGCTCTCTGTCAGAGGTGCATGAATAATGCATTAGTTCAGCAATGAAGCTGGCAAGCCGAGACTTACCAGGACTGGATTTCTTTCTTCTCCCCTTTCCAGAGATCAGAAGCATCAAATGAATCTTTGTGGGAGATATCAATGGCGGTGGGCAGAAAAGATTTCCTCTTCATGTATTACCCACAGCATGCAGCATAAAAAATCTCAGGGACACAATAAACCACCCAAGGAACTGGAGTATCCAAGGGAACATGCTGGCCTGGATGGGAGCCCTTCTAAGAATGACCTTTACTTTTTTTCTTAATTAAAACTAGCCAGTGTAAAATTAGCATGTTCTGAATACTTATTCATGGCTTTCCCTTCTTATATCATCCAGAGAAACACAGAAAATAGAGCTGGAAGGGACTGTGAGAAAATGTACAGAATTAACAATTCTGTATTATTACATGATGGGTGTTTGGACTGCTTTTGAGAACATGCAATGTTTTTGGACATGGATGGAGACTGTCTCATCCCTGTGCTATCTACCCCAGACTTCACATATGCTCTTGTTGGAAAGTTTGTTACTCCCCAGAGAATAGAGCCTAAATTTCCTTATTTCAGTTCAGAACCATGTTTTATACCTCAGTCGGAATGGAGAGTGATGTATTGTCTCTCCTCAGTCTCTCCATCCCTGGCAAAGGAATTCAGTTCCTGTTTTCCTCCCTTGCATGTCATGTTTCCCAAAGTACTGATCACTATCGGTAGAGCAGAAATACTTTGTCTTCTCTCTCTTTCTCTCCCTCTCCAACAGTCTGGTACTGCTGAACCATCTTGACCTTAGGACCTGTAATAACTGGTAAGAAAGTTTGGTAGAACTTCTACGCTACTTGTTGGTCCTGACCTGCAGAAGTAATCGTTAGGACTATTCTCTCTGAAAATGGACCTAAGGTGAGAGTTTCAAACCTAATGTCTATATGGGACTGGGGGCTCAGACTGAGGGCTCAACCTCTAATTCTTCTGTTTGCACAGTGGGCATCAGTGAAAGAGGGAACCCCGTTCTAGCCACCTGACAAGTATATTGACTGTAGTTCGATGGTAATTAAGGTTTGATACAAATCTTGCTCTCAGAAGCATTCCCTGAGGCGAATTGAAAGGGAAGGGAACAACAAGAGGTGGGAACGACGTGTGGTTGGTTTCTTTTTCTCTCTCTTGAATCACTAAAAATATTGTTAGGTAAAAGGTGCATGGGAGTGCTGAAGCATAGTGTACCCCATCTGGACCACAACTCCTGATGGGTGTGGAAGGGTTTACACAGCTCAACCCCATGTTGTTAGCACTGGTGTGAAGGCAGCAGAGGTGGGATGGCCACAAGACAAACCCAGTGAACCTTCCCAGTGAGAAGGAAGATATCTCAGCTGCAAAATATGGAGCTGAATTCCACCCTCAGACCAAAAACAAACAAACAAAAAGAAAACCCCACAAGTCTTTAAAATTGATATATAGAATGCTCTTCTAGATGCATCTTTTGCTGTAAAATGTCATTTAAAAAAAAAATAGGACGGTTGTGAAAAAAATTCTTTATGAAAGCATGAAAAATTTGGTATCATAGAAATAATGTAACACCTCAGATTCTCAATTCAGAAAATCCTGTGCATTATTAATCTTGGCTTTATCTGTATTTACCCATCCTGTATGACTCTTGTTAGCTGGTGATTTCAGCAGAGTTAGTCTGCACAGAACCACTTCCTGAGCAGCCTGAGCCCTGCATGGGACCTGGGTTCCTGACTTAAATATGGTCTCCTGACTATATTACATGAAGTGAATATCCCCATTGTCATTGCTTGGCTCTGTAATTACCTGTTAGGAAGCCAAGAAGAAATGGTCACTGAGAGGTCAGATTGCCAGCGACAATCAGCCTAACTTCTAATTACCAGTACAGTTAGAATATCTATTGCCTATTTAGAATACCAATGTATATTCATTTGGTTTTACGTTTTAATTTAAGAAGCATAATCAAATCCTAATTTAAAAAAGAGTGTTTTATATATATATATGAATTTCAGTAATGAAATGAACTAGAAATAGTCTAATGTATCAAAGCAAAATGGAATGTCTTGATTGAACTGAAACAATTAAGAAATGTTTCAGGCAATTAAATTCTGTGAGAAATGTCAAAAACCGGTTTTGTTTCATTTCAGTCTAACAAATCTATTCTGAAGATGTCATAATTTCCACAGAATGGAAATCTCAAATTTCTACCAGCTTCATGTTTATTGTTATAGGTTTCTAAACTCCTGTGAAAATGACTTCATATATTTATTCCAATACAGTAACTGTAAAATGAATGCATTTCTTTTAACTTGTGATTAGTTTGGCTTGTGTTTGAACTTGTCTGATGGTTATTTCCCTTTTCCCCCTTTCTTTTTAATTATGTTTAGTATCGTTTTTTAAATTAGTCTTTAGCTCAGAGCATCTGCTCTTTCTGGGTATGTACAGATAGCTTGTAGGTCCCCACTGGAGCCAAAGGGAGATTCAAGCATATATGGCATTTACATGGCCACGAGCATAGAAAAGTGATATGATGTAGGCAGTGAGGCAGGGATGTGAAAACCTTGAAATGTGGTACTCTTTCTGACTTTTCCATTTTTTCCCATACAAGACAAGACATTGTCCCTTTTAATTTCTCTAGGTTGTTTTTTCCCAGGCTCCTTCTGCTATCTGACTGGAAATCCACAATGAAAGGACTGCTTCTCTTGAAAAAAAAAAAAAAAACAGCTTCTGGCACTATCGGTTTTTCAGTCTGAATCTGATGCAGAAAATGAATTCCCTTTTGTCTTTATATTAAGTTTGATGAATTTCAATAATATGGTATATTATGAAAACTTCATAACTATATTACTCAGTTTGACATTTAATAAACAAAAGCAAAGCGTGAATCTCTTGACTATTGTTAATCCTCTTCTGTGAATAACAAATTCTTTTTACAAAGACAAAGAAATTCTTATGACTGAGGGTTAACCACTGAATGCTGTTAGAAAACAATCACTGCTGGATTTTCATTAATCTGCCTCCTGGTTAGGAGCAAAATCAAGTTCAGGGTATGTTGGAAAAGACATCTACATGTCACTTAATGTCAAAGAGAGCAGGGCAAAACTGTCTCCTACACAAAACATAATGAAGTTGTTCCTTGGATAAATATTTGTAGACAATTCTGACTTAGGGACGAGACTTCAAGGAACTTTCTTAAAAGCTGTACACAAATATTTTGCAGGTGCAATGAGCAGGAGATCTTCTGGGGAATTTGTTCCAAAGACAGGTACTTGAGATAAGTTAATTGAAAAGAATTGTCCTTGAACTGAAACCACTTCTAACATCTTTTCTCCAGAAATGTTTTAAGCATATGTTTTGTTTTGGGCACTCATATATCACCACTGAACTCACAGAAAATGACCTTAAAGCTAAGCCAAACCATGCTGAAATGAGTTCCTTCTCTGTTTTACAAGTGTGGATATTAAGCAGTTAACAGTGCTATTGCTGTAGCTTCTCTTTTGCTGTGATAGACTAATAAACATGACATTTTTAATGTATAATTTGCATAATGCTTCTGTTAATTTGTTATTTTCATTATGGCAACAGAATGAAAACGACATATTACACCCATAAAAATATACAGCAGTGCTAATCCCTGTAGTCATTATATTGTTAACTGAATTGCATCTTTGCATGGTCATTATTATTATTTATAAAGCCCCTTGATAAAAGCTGAGTGGAATGCAATGGGAAAGTTTCCTGATTTATCAAGGAATGAGTAAAATACTAAATTGAAAAAGAAAGTCAAGAGGAAAGGGAACTAGGGACCAAAACACAAACTGAAGAATACTCTTCAATGCAGAACATTTACTAGGAGTAAGAAGTTTTTGTAACAATGGTTTATTCTACAGATGTGACATCCCATGAATTTAACCCCATTGTGATAGGTGCCTCACATACATGTAGTAAGGGATAAACAATTGCTCCATGACCTTTCAGTCCAAAAGAATTATTCAGATTACATATTACAGGGAGAAAAGAGCAATTTTTATTTATTTATTTATTTATTTATCTATCTATTTACAGAGAGCTGCAGAGGAACCTGCCCTAATGCTTACAGTGTTTTCCTACAGGGACCCTTGTTCAGTTCTCTGCTCTGTTGATTTCTTGCCTGGCCTTAGAAAAGTCATGTTGCATCCTGAATTGCCAGAGATAAGAGTAGGAGAATAGCTCTGTCCTGCTTCACGAGTGCTGGAAGGTATTTAGGTATCTGAGGTTGATGGAGGGCCAAGGTTATGGGGTGGCTCATCTGGACCACAGGCTCTTGGGGTGGGTTCACAGAAGCATAGAATCATTCAGGTTGGAAAAGACCTCTAAGATCATCTAGTCCAACTTTTAAAGTAGCACTGACAAGTCCACCACTAAACCATGCTACTCTAAATCTACACGTTCTACATCTCTATGTCTCTTGAAAACCTCTAGGGATGGTGGGTCAACCACTTCCCTGGGCAGACTATTCCAATGCCACACAACACTTTCAGTAAAGAAATTTCTCCTAATATCAAACCTAAACTTCCCCTGGTGCAACTTGAGGCTATTTCCCCTCATCACTTGGTGATGGAGGATAGGTTGTTCCGAATATCTTCCATGCATACATATATTTACATGTGACAAAGCCTGTTTTAAAGGTCTAAGACAGATCTATATATTGAATGAAGGTCTCTCCTGTCTCAGCCTCTTGGGACTCATGATAACAGCATTTTGTCTCTATGGGATGTGGTTCTTCTAGTACCTCTGTACCCTATTCTGCACAATTGCAATCAGGTGCTAGAATGAAGTATACAGACAGTATGACACAGCTCATACGTTTCGAAGAAAGAATACGAAAATTCCTAGCAGTCAGCTAAGCAATAACCTTTCCAAGTAGAAAATTTATGCTACTGACAGTGTTTTGCCTAGGTCTGTGTTATGAAAGTTTGTGTGTATTTTATTTTATCTGTATTTATATTCATAGACATAGGTATCTAACACCATATGAGATGCCCTAGCTTATCCCTTATCTTTTTTGTGGAGCTACTAGACATGATACAAGATTAATGGAAAATCCTAACTGGATTGCATCTAGAGGCTGGGAAAGATAACCCAAGGACACCTCGAGGCTTACGTGTAGGTAATGAAGTTCCCAGTGTCAGGTCAGCTGAACCCATCTCTTGTGTCTGCTGATGTTATTGAGTACATTTTCAGCATCTAGGAGAAGTATCTGGACACCTAGTGCACATTGGAACAGTAGTATGTTGTTATAACACAGGTATTATAATCACAACTGTGGGTGCAATTCAGTTAAATAGAGGAATTTAATGACATTTTAGAGATTTCAGAGTATCTGAGGCTTCTCAGGGTCAACAAATATGGCAAACAACATACAGGAGCACAATGGTATTTTGGGCCAGGAGCCTGAAAGGGGTAGGTTAGGACATCTCAAAAGGCAGTAGGTGTTCGTGTGCGGGCAATTAAACTGGACCTCACAGGTCTATGCTACTTTTGCTCTATTATGATCTTGACTTTGATTGGGTATAAGGACAGTGAGTTGCATGGGTGAAGGATGCACCATATAAAATAACTAAATGTTGCCTGTGTTCTGCAGAGAGAAACTGAGACACAGTCTGAAACTGAGGGAAGTCTCATAAAATTCAGCAGCTCTCCCGAATGGTAAAAATGGCAAACACTGTAGTCAAGTTAGCATAGTCCTCAGGAAGGGGAGAATAATGATATTAAAAATAAAGATACTTGTTGGACAGAGTGAATTATCACAATATTAAGCAAAGGATTTCATCATCATGATTTAGGATGAAAGACTGAGAGAACAGGTATTGCTTAGTACAGGAAAGACATTACAACAGTACTGCAGTGCAAAATTTGGAACGGGGAAGCAATAATCCGTTCTTTGTGTTCCTCATGAGCAAGTCATGAAATAAGTAGTATTCCTGCTATAAAGGAGTTTCAGATTAGACATTGGGAGGAAATTTCTAGACAGCAAGTACTGAGAAATGCTAGAATAAATTGTCTGAGTTAAATGTGGATTCTGTCCCGGAAGGCTTTATAAATGGGATGGGTAAACATCTGGGAAGAATGACCTAGGGACAGGGAATTAGGCTGTTACATGACTTCTTGATGTCCTGCCAACCCTAATTTTTGATGATTAAATGCTAAATTATCACTACCATGTCTAGACAGACAGATAGAGAAGGCTGCAAGTAACCCTCCCTTCTCTTTCCACCTCCATTTCTACCTTGTTCTCGTTCCTTGGTGTCAAGCTTTCACCATTTTAAGTTCTATTTGTTATTCTGTAATGCACATCACTCCCTCTCCCTCTCTTTCTTCCTTTACAATTCATCTATCACCATGTATCTAAACGCCCCTCATCTATAAACATCACGCATGATTACATATCCCTTATAACCTTCTCTATCTGCTCCCCGCCCTGCACAGAATCACACAGTGCCTACTGAATAGTGCCATTAGTTACTGAATTTTCACAGCAGTGTTGCTGTTTGAGGTAATACTTTTATTTTCTCCTGCACAGCATCGCTAGCTGACTTAGAGCCCTTTCTCAGAGGGAAAGCAAAATCGAGCCATTCTCTCATCTCATTCTCAAATGTAAAATAGTTAAGTGCTATAGGAAGCTATTTCTTTATTGCTTTTGTGATTCTGTTCCTTTAGCCACCTACACAGCTGATATAAGACTGTGACAGACAAGATGACATAGAGCTTGCTGCCACGATGTGAGATGCAACCACCTGCTGCCAGGGACTGTCGGACTTTGAAGATGCTAGAAGGCAGAGGGATGCAGATATCTGGACTTCAATCATCGAGCTCACAAACTGACTAATTTGGCTAAAATACCCTTAAATGTGCAGCGCTACAATAAACCTGGCCTGGACTGATGTACTTGTGGCCTTATGGTACTGTTCAGCTGAGGAGCAGTAAAGTCTAGCAGAGATGAAGGGAGTAGAGCTGGGTGACATCTATATTTGTAAACTAAATAGGTCAGAACACAGGCCATGCCAGGACCGCTGGCTTCAGCAACAGGTAATTACCCTTTAGATTTATTACATGGAGTTGACCTTGAAGGTACTAACACCATAAATGTCTTCGACACAAATATATCAGAGATCTCAGAGGCAGTGAGATCTGGGATAATTATCTGGGGGGACAGAGATACCAGGAAGGACTTTTTTAACGTATTCTGACGGAAAATGCTGTTTTTTTTTGTCTGAGTCTGTTATGTTCCTTGGCAAGAGGCTGTCAGATGGGCCATCTGGAAAAAGGGGAGACTGCTCCTTCCTTTCAACTGCTACTGAAACCAAAAGGTGGTGGAACACAGAGTGCAACAGGTTAGGAAGTCCCAGCATGGGGCTGAAGAGCTGCAGCTCATGCAGAGACAGTGAGAGATGACCAAGAGGTCGGGACAGGCCTGAAGGAGGACAAGAACTTGCTAAAAAGGAGAGGGGAATGGATAGGGTTTGCTGCTGCTCAAAAATTCACTGAGTTAATTCAAGTAAGGGCATGCAAGGACACACCGGGTAAACGAGTTCTGTGCAGAAACATTTTAGTGTTTTTTTTTGTCTGACAAATATATACTGCTTTTTAATAATGGTTGTGTCACTAGACAGGGTAAAACTGTATTAGCATGGAGGTAGCTGGGCAATGTGTGTACATGTGCAAGCAATAGAGTTATAGCAGCTTAACAAGTTATTTCTTGTTAGCTGAACATTCCTAATGACAGAATGCAGGAGCCTCACCTGCTGTGAGTGCAGAATGAAAAGTTTTGACTCAAACAGCTAGCAAATGTTTGTACCAAATGTTTGCCTTGGCACTTGCTGTTGGACAGGAGACGCATCATTTCAATTGATGGTACAGTCCTAGAAGATAGTTTTTATTGGGAAACTTTTGGGATTGGCTTATCCTTAAATAGTTCTCATAGTGGAGCTACATCTGCAATATTCTCTGGATCCAACAACCCTGACCTGGACTGTGGGAGCTACAGAGCACATGATATAAACTGGATAACGTGCTAAAGAGAGGGAGAGAGTTTATAGTTCTGTTAGCCTCTTCCCCTGTTTTTTCTTAGGAGGAAGTATTTGTAAAGGGGCAGTATCACCTCCAGTGACCTGATGGCGATGTTTTCCCCAGTGTTGCCCAGGAAGTCATTGGCTTTCTTTGTTGCAAGGACATGTTGCTGTCACGCTCATGGTCAGCTTGTCATCCACCAGGACTCCACCATCTACCAGGACTCTTTTGTCCTTCCACCAGCACTGGCGTTGACCAGATAATATCTGCATGACAAAACATTTAAAAACGCATCAGTAAAACACTACAGTTGACATTCCTGAAACAGTGAAGCCCTTATTTAAGGAGGAGGCAAAGTTATATTTATGGAAGATCATCTTCTTCCTCCTCAGTGCTTGGTTAGTATCATTATTTTGGGAATAAAAAAGTATAATTTCCAAGATAGTTAATTCAGAGGAGTTAAAGAAGAAGGGACAAGATATGTGCAGCACATAACTGGGAAAGTGTGGAGGACATTTGAAGTTGACTAGGAATCAGTTGCAAAGTGATTCTGTAAAGGAAAAATACTAGCTAAACCATAACGTATTCTACAGCCACCTCTCCTCTGAGTAACTCTGTCTATATACTCCCCCTTAATTGGTTTGAATGGCCTTTGCTCCTTTATTTTCTAAGCTGAGGTTCATGTCTTGCAAGAGCTGGTTGTGTTTCTTTCGCTCATTACATTAACTACTGAGTTGGAAGAATTAATTAGTTGATTATGATAAAGTCTAATTACTGTTTGCAGTTGGATTAATTAACCAAATTCCCAGAGATCCCTTTAACTCCCTAGCCTGTTCCAGTGTAAGCAAGAAGAGGCATCCTAAGGGGTAATGACTTGGTAAACTACTTAATAAGCAGCATCCGCAATAGACACCTTTCCAGCTCTTGAACACTGGAATTCAGCCCTTGGACATACCTTTGAAAGCTTGTCATTGGAGTAGGACAAATGGGAGAATGGAAAGAAATATTCACATAATGAAGCTGCATAACTTATGTGAAAGTCACTGTGATCATGACAGTCTCCACATGTGAAAGTAGGGCTGCTCTAAAAACTCTGGGCAACACCCCACAAAACAAAACCAAAAACAATAGAAACCCAAACAACCAACAACAGAAAAAAAAATAAGACAAGAATCATTGCCATCTCATTACTGCCCATTGGCCTGGCACAAAGAAAAAATGTAAGGCTGACATGAACAGAAATACGAGCTCTGTAGCTGCCTCAAGCAAGGTTCATTAAAGATGCATCCACACCTTGATCAGTCTCTGCTTCTTTTTTTACTTTCTCCATTCTCAAATGTATTGCAGCTTTTTTTGTCTGTCCAAAGAAAGGAAATGAAAGTATTAGTTCTGGTGTTGGGTTTATATCATAGGTTTAATCTGCTGCAGGTGGAAGAAAGAACAAGCATTTGGTCTCATATATATATATAGTGGCATCTCCCAGTTTAATATTCCTGCACTACCTGACTGCCCTTTGACAACAGAAATATTTGTGATATCTGTCTGGTAGAAAAGTGGCATGCGGGAAAGTAGTATTCACTTTGAAGTTAAGGAAACAAAATCTAAAAGCCTATAATTATATGTCTGTTATATATACTGTGAACAGGTTATCTGAAATTTCATTCTAGTCCATGGATATCTAGTGGAAACCTAGTGAACCACTCAGCTGACGAGGTAGAAGGATTTATTTGAAATACTTTCAGGTAGCAAACAGTGATGTCTGAGTTATCACAGGATATCAAGGCATCCAAGCTTACTTGATCGTGTTTCTCAGGACCCATGCTCCACACCCTTCTGGAGAATCAGACTTAGGCTGGCTGGATGTCTTCTACAACACTGCAAACATTGTTGCTCACCTACAAATGGGCAACCAAACCAAGTAGTTACTGTCTGGCTAACAGCAAGCTAAACTGTGCCACTGACAGCAATGGGAGGTTAGTGCACATGGAGCTATTGCCTTTACATGTCTTAGTCTCAGCTGAAATCCCACCCAAAATGTTGATGCCTGAAGTATGCCTTCATTGATAAAAAAATCACAAAACATATGAAGTTGTGTTTGCACTGGACTAAGAGTTAGGAAGTGGTACTCTTGACTGTGTTTCAAGTTTGTAATAACATCCAAGATGAAGGACAGGAGTTTTGTTCTTCTAAACTTCTTACAATCCCAAATTGCCTCACCTTACTGCTTATGTGATGCTTATATAATGCTTTTTATGGTGGTTCTTAATGTCAGTAGATGCCATGTGAAAGTCTAACCATGATGGCAGTAAACAGACTCTTCACCGGGGAATATAGCATGAAAGAAGGGAAGACCTTCTCCAAAAATGTAAGTAAATGCATTGCAGGCACCCTAGTGTCCTGTGAAGTCAGATGCCAGAAGAATTTTCTGATGTTGCCAAACCTATTCCATTCACAGCACTAGTTGTACATAATAATGCAAACAAAATCTGTTGTGGCTGGGATAGCGGAATGTTTTTTTTCACCGTGAAGTTATTTTTCTACCATCAATCCCAATAATTTCAGCTCAGCGGTACAAAAATTCAAGGCTCTCTCCCAGCTGTTGTTGGCATGCTAATATCTGGCAAGCTGGCTTCCTCTCTGATTGATTTTCTTTACTGCCCGACTGGAATCTGCAAGTAAACCTTCCAACAGCACGCTGTGGAGAGAAATATTGTGAACTGGATAATACTATAGATTATAGGATATGAAGTAAAGCGTGTGGACAGTGGAGACAACGTGTGGAAGTAAATAGGAAGAATTTAGTTGTGGTAGGTGAGGGCTGTGAGTCACCACACAGCTGCATCCAAAATGAAGCTAAGAGGCAACAGTTTTGTGGGAAGTTGGATGTGAATATATTCCAGAAAAAAGAATATGAGTAACAACTGTAGAATGGTGCTTTGTGTTGTTAATCTAAATCCTACGTAAATCCAATATAAAACCCTAACTAGAAAGAGTTGTTGCCTTTTATATTTATGGGATCTAAGGCTGCAAGAGGTCAGGAGTTAGTCCAATCACACAGTGAGACAGTAGCTGAACTGAGAGTGTCTAATAATAAAAATATAGTCCCCATGAAAAAATGACAATTTTCTAGACTTCAGTGAAGCCGAGGTTTTCCCCGATATCTCATCTGGCTTTCACGCCTACATTCTGTTTGTCAGGCCTTTCTCCAAATGCATTTGGAAAATTTCCACAGGTGGTATTGACATAATTTATTGTTCAGATGAATAATGTTGCTTAAATGGAGGAGATAAATGGATAACATTTGAAGTAATGACTGTTAGAGAGAAAAAAAAATCATGTAAAGAATCATCTATCTAACTAAATCCAAAATGCATCAAGAATAACTTGTAGTGTTGGCACCACCACATGCAAAGCGAAGCCATGAATCAAGCTTCAAATTCAACCCATATTGTTCCTCTATTTCAGATACATAATTTGTGTAATTTAATTTATTTACTCTTTTGTGATGATTTGTGACGTAAACATGAATTTTTCCAAAGGAAGTTCAAAGCTTTGTTAACATTTGTTATTAATAAGTACACGATAGTTCCCCAAACTGTAGTATGTTTCATTTGTATAGAAAATATGTAACTTAAAAATCATTAAGATGAAAAATGTCTGATTGGATGAAGCTATGTCATGCGTGTCCCACCTACCAGGGCAAGACAGCCACATTCGCCCTTCCTGGCCTGAAAATGCCTGCTGAATACTGGAGGTATAAATGTGTAGAGGCTCAAGCCTGTTTTGACTCTATGTGGGATTTCAAAGCAGCTTTACATCAGGCCTATTCAAATCAATTTGCATGACATCAGTGCAGAATGGATTATGCTCTGTATCTCAGCAATTTGCTCTGTTAATTTCTCCCCACAGTAACAGATCACTATAGCCTTTTGGAAGCAAACATATTGCATTTCAGGCTGTTTTTAATAGCAGTTGAAAAACCTCTGTTGTCCTTGTTTTGTCTGATTGGTTATTTATGTATATTTACCACCAGGGATGCATGATGCTTCACAGATGATTATATTTCTGAATAAAAATCATGACAAGAATAACTAATATGTAGGATGTTTTTGTTTCTTTGCTGTTCAAGAGTCTACAGAATAAGACATTATTTATTTTCCTTTGTAAATTGAAAAACAAAAGATTTTCAGTCATAGATGACAAATAATTTTTTTTTGTGTGAAAAAAAATGTATCCAAGATGTAATGTTCTGCTTGAATTAAGAAAAGAAAAGCAGACACAGCATCTTCTGATGAAGAATCTGATTCTGTAGAGCTGCCGACTAGAAAGAAATAACATTTTATATATTTAAAAAAAAGTTCTTTTATTATAAAAATGCGATAAGAAGAGAGGGATGAAGAAGAGGTATTTTATATATATATATTTTTAAGTTGTCAGTAAAAACAGAACTTCAGTTGCTACTTTCTGTCTCTCCAATTTGCTCTGTGGATTTCTGTTTTAATGTTGACCCTTGATGGGTTCCTTCCTTCAGTGTACACACATTTCAGTAAAGTGCAGGTTGTCATGCATACTTGTTTTAATATTTAGCACATTCTAGCCATAAAAAATGAGGACATTTTATATTTGTCTTCAACGTCTAGAGAAATTGTATCTTAAATGGATAATTTTTTAATTTATGTTCACTCTGCAGTTCCAAGCATAGGTTCCAGCTTTCTTATGCTCCTTAACACTGACTGCAGAAGCAAAATTCAAGTCTACTTCTTCTTTGTCCTGATATTCCCAGTTTGCCTTTTAACCTTCTCTTTGCAGGAGGCTGAGATGGAGATGATCTGGGTTACTCTGACCATCTCCTGCGAGGTAGGAAAATTCAGGATTCATTACGCTATTGGGATTCAATGCGCATCTTTCTTGGAGGGAGATTTGCTGCTGAGCATCAGTCAATAGTAGTCAGTGGTTATCTGTGGCTTGGCTCAATTCAGCGTCAATTTTTTTTTTTTTTTTTTTTTTTAGGGTAATATTTCTATTCTGATGCCTCTGACACTGAAATGAATTAGAATTCTTCCAAGAGCTTACTGGAGGCAGGAACCACTTCAGGCCAAACCTTTTCCACAGGACAGTAGAGACCCAACTGTCTTCTAGCTTGTAGTGTCACTGTCATCCTACAGATTTGATGGCCAACAAACCAACCTTCCTTTGACTGACTTGCAAAGTGAAGCTAAGAAGGTAAATATCATCCATTCCCTTCAGGGTCTGCCCACTGTAACCTCCAGAAAAAGCAAATCTTCTACAAATCCTTCACCAGGGCTGAGTGCACGCCATCCTTCTTGCCCCTCACTGAAATCCTTTGCTTGAGACTCACTGAGCGAGAGGCAGATATTGAAACCCAAACACTCCCAGGAGGTCGGTATCTCACTGTCGTTGGCACATGGTGTTATCCAGCCTGATGCCACTGCTGGGCCTAATAAAGAATTACCATGATGAGTGTGAGAGTTAATCACATACCAAGGTGCCTCTTGTTGCTTCAACATCCAGAACTCTCCACCACATGCAATATTTAGCGGAGAATTACTGTACCTGGCAGATGTACCAAATGAATGGAACAATCATTTCCTGTGGTTTAAATGAGGCAGATTGTGCTGCTTTGTTCAAACAGTATGAAAATATCCATTAACATATCCAGTGTTAAGGGAGACTGTTAATAGATGCAGGCCAAAAGGTTCTTTGGTCCATCTCTCATACTCGCTCTCTCTTTTTTTTTGGTAATAGCAATGTTTTCTGTCTGGAAATTTATATCTTTATTTGTGTTTGGAAATCATCATATTCTGAAAAGAGCTAGTGGCACAGGGGGCAGAATCCGGGAGATTTGCAGTTTGCTAGAATGAAAAATGCAGTTGGGCTGGCAGTGAAAGTTTTTAGAGCAGGGAAATTATTGTATCATAACTGTGGGGAAAAATAGACATAATTTGTATGGACCTAAGCCTGGTGTCTTCCAAGGCAAAAATATGATGGAATCATATTCAATAATTGCAAGGCTTCGAGCCAATTCTGGCTAGGACAGCTTTTGTGAAGAACCTGCAGGGAGTTGCAGGGTATTAATGGTAGTTTTTCTCTGTAGCTCTTTTGTAAATAAAACATTTGATGTAAGGGAAATTCATCTGCATTGCAGGGCTCTTCTCTTTTCTCCCTTTCTGTCCTGATTGATTGCCAGTGGTTACCAGACTCTTTTCTTTAAATCACTGTGTCACAGAGTGGTTGAGGTTGGAAGGGACTCTGGAAGTCACCTGGTCCAGCCCCTGCTCAAGCAGGACCAACTCCAACAGGGTGCCCAGGCCCACGTCTTGGTGGTTTTTGAAGGTCTCCAAGGAGGAGACTCCACAGTCTCTCTGGCAACCTGTGCCAGTGCTCTGTTAGCTGCACAATACAGATGCGATTCCTGATGTTCAGAGGGAACCTCCTGTGCTCCAGTTTGTGCCCATTGCCTCTGGTCCTGGCACTGGGCACCACTGACAAGAGCCTGGCTCTGTCCTCTCTGCAGCCTCCCTTCAGGTGTTTGTGCACAGTGACGAGATCCCCCTGAGCTTCCTCCTCTCCAGGCTGAGCAGTCCCAGCTCTCAGCCTCTCCTCACAGGATAGGTACTCTGGTCCCACTATCATCTTGGTGGCCCTCCATTGGACTCTTTCCAGTATGTCCAGGCCTCTCTTGATGGCCTTATGTTCCTTATACATTCAGTACATTTCTTGGGACAGGGGCCTTCCCCACTGTGTGTGCTTGTACGTGCAAACACAGAGAATCCAACATAATACATCCCTCGTCTTGGCTAGAGCCTCAAGCTGTTATTGTAACATAGAAAAAGAGGGAAAAAGACAAATATTTGGCTAAACGAGCAACAATGAGTGGAAGTAAATAAAACCAGTACTGAAGAGTATGAGTTGGAATAATGGGACTGATTCAGCTGTGAAGGAGAGGACTGAAGGAGAGGACTGTTCTCTACACTCATGTTGAGTAGGAAAAAAAGATTTCATTCAGTCCCTAGGAAAGAATTTCTACTGGGAAGGACAGCAAAAAGAAAAAAGAGTATCTGTGGAAGAGACATCTGGACCATCCATCACCGCCCAGGTTATCAAGCACTTTGAGAAATGGTACAGGTGTCAGTAATGGCACAAGAGGGCTGTGCACCGGCATCAGAGAATTAACAAGCTATATTTTTGTATCTTCTGGCTGGTCAGTGTAATACTGCTCTCTCATATGAATCTGCTTAAGTGTTGGAGGATGACCAGTGTTCTCTAATTAGCAGAGAAGGACCTAGATGGTACTGCAAGGATTCAGAAAACTTTGTGAAATGTTCAGAAAGACAATATTAGCTGAAAATGGCTCCACCCTTCCTGACAAGACAGTGAGCCAGCAAAGCGCTGGCTACCTAATTGCTGGCAAAACCTCACTTTCTGAAAGGATGGAAGTTTTCAGCTGCAGCTATTAGTTTCAGACACCTCTCAGCCACCACTTTGAGGATTAAAGTTGTTTATGACGTGGGAAAGGAAATATCAAGGGAGAGGAAGTTATCAGCAGTGAGTAGAATATCTCTGGAGGTCTCCCTTATCCTTTCTCTACTTCTTTCCTGCCAGCACAAGTTGCATCAGTGAGCTTTGCACACAGAGGTTGGTGAAGCTCTGCTTGGTATGGCATGACTTTACTGAGCAAATAAGCAAACTGGGGATGGGGAAAAAACAGTAACCAGCATCGTACCTGTTGACAGGACGAGATCGCCTCCCACCTAAGGGTGCTTCTGGCTGCATTTCATATGTCTCAGAGAAATCTTGTAAGGTAGAAGAGTGCTAATTTTCCCTACTAATTTTCAGGTAAATACAGTTCAGTAATTTTAATGAAAATTCAATTTGTTTATTTAGTTTTTTAACCAGTTAGAGAAGCTGAATCAAAGAGTTCAGATGATCCCGTGAAGAGAGTCTGAGAGAGTTGAGGTTGTTTAACCTAGAGAAGAGAAGGCTCTGGGAGATCTTGTAGGGGCCTTCAGGGTGCCTACAGGAAAGCTGGGGAGGGACTTTTTGTCAGGGAGTGGAGTGATAGGACAAGGAGTAATAACTTTGAAATAAAAGAGGGTAGGTTTAGATTAGATATAAGGAAGAAATTCTTTACTATGAGGGTGGTGAGGCACTGGAACAGTTTGCCCAGAGAAGTTGTGGATGCCCCATCCCTGGAAGTGTTCAAGGACAAATTGGATGGAACCTTGGGCAACTTGATCTAGTAGAAGAGTTTGGAACTAGATGATCTTCAAGGTCACTTCCAACCCAAACCATTCTATGATTCTATGACCTGAGATAATCCTGCCTTGGATTATGAAACACTATGTGGATTGGGATGAAGACCATGCCCATATGTCAGGCTGCAAGTCCTCATGCAGGAGCCAGTCTGCTGATGGGATTGAGCCACTCTCCCCTCTTCCTACCATACAACAGCTCCCATGGCAGCAGTCCCAGAGGAGAACTCAGGGAAAAGACTTTGTTTGATGGAAATCTTTTTTTTTTTTTTTTTTTTTTAAACAAACAACAAAAAAAAGAACTTGTCTCTATCATAAACAATAGTCCTAGCCAAACTTGGTGTTCTTTTCATCATACCATCATGCCATTAACTCTGAATGAGATTTCAGGTGAAACAGCCCTTTCTTTGGTGTTTTGCTCTGGATTTCCCAGGTATTATCATCAAGTCCCAGGATGAGGAATAAGCATAAATCTTCTGGGAATATAACCCAGATCACTCATGTTATGAACTAAATTTAATCTGGTTTCTCAGAAACCAAAAATTCTTTTACTTTTTACAATGACCTCTAAAGTCAAATTCTTTCACCACCCATGCTAGCACAGTTCTTTGGGCCAGATTCTGAAGGAAGTGATCATGTGAAAAACTCCAGTGTGTTAAAAGATGTCATATACTTTGCCTGTGGTGTGTTTCTTCTGCCTCCACCATGATGTTGTGGAGAGCAGAGCCTGAATCTTCCCATCTGTTCATTTGCAATAAATCATGCAAGCTGTCCAACCTAGGTTTCTCCTCTCATTGCTTCTACATAGATCAAACCTCATGCTATGTATATCGCCAACACATTATCGAATTATTTGAAATGTATTTACCCTCTAATTCACTAATCTTACTTAAAACTTAATTATACATGGAGACATTCTTGTCACTTTTCCACTCACCCAACACATGTAAGGCTGATTTATTGTCAGTCCCAATTCATTACATCGCAAATAACTCTATCTTCTTCAACCTCCATGGAGACCTTCCCAACCAATTAATATTTAACATAAATGTCTTATGAGAACTACATCAGAAGAGGATGCCAAATCATGTTTTAAGTGCTACAAACAACTTCTCAGAACTTTTTATGCAAAAGTAACATGTGGGTATGAAGAAAATGTGTAGCTACCTATTACTGTGAGATGAGACAGATTGCTCCAGAATGACCCTTTGAAAGTCAGCATGTTTGGTCTAAATTGAAAATCTAAATGCACTTGGGTTGCTAATTGTTCATGGTAAGGCTGCTAAATATGCAAATTTCTAATTAAAATATAAATTAATCCTCACAAACAAATACCTGCTATCTGCAGAATGATGAGCAAAAGTTTTATGCCACTAATTAATGTTATCGCCTATTAGCTTTATTTACGTAAGTATATAATTCATGCTGCTTTGCTTTTCCTGATATGTGGCAGTTTAAAAAGTTATTTATTTATTTATTTATTTATTTATTTGGTATCACTCTAAAATAATTACTGTCCTTTCGAACCTTCCCCATGTAATGTAGGTTTGTTGGGTTGCCTTTTAATATGTTAGTAAGTTAATGGAGGCATTTTCTCACGATTAACTCTATACTTGATATCATGGAGTAGGAGGAGAAAAGGATAGGAATTGCTTTGAAAGATCCCCAAATAAAAAATAGTCAATACTCATTTTGTGCACAGTCTTGATGGATTAGTTAATTATTTACAACTCCCAGCTTTTATTTGTTTTTTATTAGACAGTTGAATACAACATAACTGTTGTGTTAAAAGATGATAAAATTCTTTCTGGATTAATAAAGCATTATAAATGCACTGGAATTCATCTTGTAGATGTGAATATGTATAATGACATTGTCTGCATTCAGGCTGTTTTTTCTAAGGGAAAATGTGACTTTTTGTCTCATTGTGTACAGAATATTACCATGTAATAAATAGAATGTGATGAATTATCAAAAACAGTGACAACAGTAAGGAAAGACAAATATTATTTACTAATGCTACTGCAACAATTCCAATTGAAATTCAACAAGCGATGTTTGGTAGGAAATTCCCTGTCATCAAATATCATTATTTTACAGTTTTCTAGTTTATATTTGTTAAGTGCCTTTTTCAATCTGCCCTCTGAATACAGCTGATGGACTAATTTCCGCTCTTCAGGTATGACTGCTCAAAGAAAGACATCAACCATCATAAATTCATAGCAGTGCTGCTCTCCTGACTTGGTTGTTTCTTGGATTCCTCCCAAGTGCCAGCTCAGTGCTTGCACTAGATCTCTCCGCATGGAGCTGTTCCCTTCCAGCCTAACAACAGATGGGGTAAGCAATCATTTGCCTTGAGCAAATCTAGAGAGAGAATCCACTTCAGCCTTTCCCACTGGGTTCAATTCCTGCTTTCTGAATGCCGCATGCAAGGCAGGTCCTGCCAACTGATTGCAAGTTGCTATGCCAGGCTGGGTTTTGTTCCCCCCTCCACCATGACTCATGGAGCTCAGCTTGTTCCAGTGTCCTATTTACTGATACTGTTAACTTTTATGGTATTACAGTAGTAAATGTTTATGACCAGTCTTTGCTGGATTAATCTTTAATGAGGTTTTCACTAAACACAACTATATGCTTTCTGACCAGAATCTTGCAGTAACCCATGAGGAATTAAAATGCAAATCCATGCCACTCCTGACTTGATTTTGCTTTCTGAGGACAACAAGCACTGGCCAAAATGAAGAACAGTTAATTTGATATCAACTCGGTCCCCACCCCAGAAGGAACTTACCCAGGATGGGACAAATTGATAATGACCTATTCTATGCTGGAAATTGTTCTCATTCTTTCAAAATGTGATAATCTATTTAATGGGTAAAGAAATGAAAATGGGACTATTTGAGTTTATTAACAAGTATCCCGCATGGTGTTATACCACAGTGCCTGCTGAGATCTGCAATTAAAGTCAAAAAGAGGAGTTTGTTTCACAACAGGCTTTTAGGTTTTCTTGGAACTATTCAGTTTGGTGTTTAAGATTGTTTACTGCCTTCACTGTATGTGAGCTTCATTTGAGAGCTGCTGATATTTTAAAGTTTTCTCTTTTATTTAAACCTATCTTTGGGATGTGGAGGAGGCTGTTAGGAGAATTCTTGAACAACCAGAAAGGACAAAATCACCTACTGGAGTAGAGATCTGGGTTCAGGTTATGTATAACCATGCTGATCAAGGCACACATTTGTTGTATCTTCCTGCAGCCTTGTTACACCACCATGGTGTAAATGGCAACATTATACCTACTTATACTGCTTGGAGGTATACACACAGCTGGAATACTAATGTAATAGTGCCAGTTGCCTTTCCTGCCAGGTGCTGTGGGATCACATCCATATTGGTTGTAAATCTAATTGCTTTGATGCTAGATAGTATATTGACTGCTAAATCCAATTTACATTTCAGCCTCTTTTGCTCTAATGATTGCAGCCTGTTATGGCCCTTCTTACCCATCTTAAACAGCCCATCTAGTTCTATTGCTACTGTACTATTAATGCACAAGTACCTTACCATGACCTTTCTTGTCTCTTTTAGACATTGTTTCAGACCTTCAGATGCTAAAAATCACCTTAGTTTAATTGACTGTAGTGGAACCATGCCAACTAAAAATGTCTGGAGAACTGGAAAATCAAACTCCTTTTAATCTGTTTTAATGGGCTGTATTTTAGCTTAATGATTATTTTCTCATAAGAAGATCAACAATCTTTTAGCCAAGGAACATAGTGAATACAGTCATATGGATTTTCAAATACCATCAGAAATGCTGATAGGCACCATTTGACAATAAACATCCAAATGAATGATAAGAAATTATTTTGTGTTGTACATGGTTTGCAAGGTGAGTACCAGACTGTATAGGTCATTGGTCTGCCCAGAATGGCAGTTTCTGCTTGCACAGGGAATTTCCCTAAACAATTTCAAATGTTTAAGTCTCATCCTTCTCTAATGTGCAGAAATCTCTTGAGCTGAATGAAACAGCTGTTTTAAAGCACTCAGAAACTATATATAGCAGTTTAGGAACCACACTGAAACAAAAAAATCATCATTCACTGGAAATTTCTAGAGATATAAGTTATCCCAAAGTATTCATACTTGATCAGAATCTTCCCTTCTGTTGGTTAAAAAAACACCAAGAGCATTTTTTAAGAAGTAATGAAACTATCATATTATTCAACACTTGCTTTACTGCTTATATAATTGTTTTCATCTGGAGTTCTCCAAATAAAAATAACCCTAAATCCTAGTGATATGCTTGTATTGTTCTGAATGTACTGAATGAGCTAAGCTGAACTATGTTTACTAAAAGTAAAGTTTCTGATTGTGCAGTGCCCACAGCACAAGACTGGGCATTGCTTGCAGAAAGGCAAAGGTTTCCTACTGAAGTTCAAAGAGGGCTGAGCTCTTTCTGATGTTTGATGACTTGATATTACAGAGCTGTTTTATGCTTCATTAGGAAGATAGTCCTTCTTATTGTTGCCTTAGACATTTCCACTCTCAAAGCATCTGTGCACTGCACATATGTCTTTTAATTTTTTTAAATAATTATTAAATATCAGTATTGTTGATACATTTCTAGTTACAGGTATTTTCTTTTTAATATTAAAGTTTTTGAATTTTTATGATTTTTTTAAAGGCTTTTCTATTTAAGGATAGGTTTTGCTTTTTCACAGTGTACATATTTTACCTTAAGGTGGTTGCTTACACCATCTTCACATGCAGTGGTGAGAAATGGGTGCTTCCAGGCACAGTTCATCGTGCATGTTTTAGAAAATAGCCTGAGGGTGTCTGTCTCCAACACAACAAAATAAAGTGAAATTGCCCTGCAGTTTGCCCAGGCACATGAACTCTCTCCTCTACTTCCCTGCTTAAGTGGAACCCCTTCCCCTTGCTCTGCTGTCACAAATGCAGCATGTTTGTGCATGAATATGAATTCAGCGTGATGTTTAATGATGTAGGAAAACGGGGAAGGGAAGACGCAACAGACCTCGCTTGTTCAATCACAACTGTTTGAAGTGACATTTGGAAGGTAGCAACAGGCAGCACTTAACATTTACGAGGAATTGCCTTTTTGCACTCTTGGGGCATGAAGTGTTCATTGCTGTCTGTGTAGGAGGGGTACTGTGTGGAAAGAGTAATTTGCAGCAAGTATTTACTGCTTCTAAAGGTTTGCTTAATGCCAAAAGATTCTTTCTGTTCTGTTCCTGGAGAGAAGTTTTCACCTGCATAGAGAAAGATTAGCAAAATGTACATTGAATGAAGTGTGGGTCTGGAGAATCCTTTACCCAGAATTACAATGCCACTCTAATCTGGTTTACCAGAAGGCTCATGAAATTCATTGGAGTCTAAAGCTTTTTTTCTTGACTCATTCTGCCCTGAAAATTGTCCTGTTTGAAAGTTGTCTATAAAAAGACTTCATTACTTTGTCTTCTATTTGTCAGCAAGACTGAAGTCTTATGCAGAACTTTGCTGCTCTCCATGTGAATAAAAATGGGAAAACTTCAGCTCATACCATCAGTTTCTTTTAGTGATTTTTTTTATTACTATTATTTTTTTTTTTTTCCTGCAGATATTCCCTCCATGTTCCCAACCTGATCTTAGGAAAAAAGAGGAAAGAAAATTAAATTATTGGACTGTTAGTGTATCATGACTTTTTATGACTAAGAACCAGGTTGACCCTGCAGATGTGTAGCCTGTACAGCATGACAGCTTGCCTTGCAGTATAAATATCATGTTCTTGCCATAAATTTCTACATCCCAGACTTCTGTGCCTCTTTAATGTTGACTTCTACATTAGGCCTTTCTGAGATCTTTTCCTGGTTATTGTATAAGCTAAAATGGCGACATCCTGTAAATCCTGCAGAGCACTGCAAGAACACCTGGGTGAGGCTGAAAATCCCCTTTGCTGGCCCCTGCAAATTTGCTTACAGACAACTTCCACGAAGAATTAAATAAAAAAGTGTCCTTCCAGTGTTTTGTGAACCAGCAAACAGAAGAGTCTTACCTCAGTCTTTTCAAGTTACAGGAGTTGCAGGTAAGTACAAACAAATGCTTTGTCAGTGGCTTTGGTTGTATCAGCCCAGCTCAGGGCATTCTGAATAAAGCTGCCCTGAAAAATAATGTCAAAAATGTCTTTAATCTCTTTCTCCAAAGGGACAGCGCATTCTGGCCCATTCACATACAAATGACAAAAATCATAATCAGGTGCAGAGTCAGATGAAAAGAGAGACAGCTAAGGGCTGGCTGATGAGATCTGTGTTTGTGTGCTTCTCAGCAGAGATTTATAACACCCCCTGCACCAACCTCATTTCCAGAGAACTTCAAGATGGTGGGGTGGGAATGGAAAACTTGTTTGGTTGATTTGTAGCTCCAGGCAAATTTAGTTTTCCCCTTCATTTGCTAGCAGCAACGTAGCAAGGATGGACATCTAACAGGAAGCTACTTTCTCATGGCTACTAAGCCTAAATGTTTTTGAGCAGCAATGGGATTTAAACATTTAGCTTTTGAAAATAAATAAATAAAGTTGACTGGATATCCTCAACGCCAAAAGCTATGTGTTTGAGATATGTATGTCATGGGTCTGCCAGGAGGCTTAAATCATGTAGCATTTGAAACAATTGCAGCAGAGATCATACAGAATGGTGGCAAATATTCTTCTGCATGTAATAGGCTTCATCTCAGGAGATGTTTAGTCCATTTTGAGACCAGAGGGCATGTGACATTTCTCAGAAGATATCTGAATGCAATTTAATAGCAATTTTTTCAAAGCAAAGGATAGATTTGTGTTTTGGTATGGGTCTGTACCTGCTCTGGAATGATGAAAATAACCGATTTCTGACTTGTTGGTTAAACCAGCATATATAGCATTTGGATCAAGTTGTCATGGTTTTCTCTTAAAAGATAAGCACATTCCGAAGGGAAATATGTTTACTATACATCTCATGAAATTTTTCATTTACCTTCCCCCTCCCCCCCCCCAGTTTTTAGGTACACTGACAATACAGAAATAATTTGAAATATAATTCCAGTACTGAAAAAAACAGCAAACCAAGATGACTTTGAAAAGAAAACTTTGAAAGAAAATTCTGCAGGTTGCAATGGTTGTTTTTTAGATTTTCTAGGGACAATAATTTTCAATGTTTTGTTTCAGACAGTTTGCATAAAATGGCACAAATCTATAGATATTTTTGATAAATCATATTTGAAATTTCTGGCCAAAACCAACAACTTAAAAAGTATCTGCCAGGTATTATTCCCTTTTCAGCTCTGTGTAGACAACAGTTACTTGAATGATTCTTCAGCCTTCACATCCAACCTTCCCTTTATAGATGTGAGCAAACATAAGACCTGATTTCCAGAAAGTCTGGGTAGCCACAATTTACTTCATATTTTCTGAGAATTAAATACCCCTCTCAACTTGCCAGGGTCACTGAATGTGCACCCCCAAACAGCTCTTGAAAAGATAATACCCATCTCCAGATTGAACCTGTTGTTTTGTTGGGTGTATTATTTACTGTTTGTGTAACACTTTACGCTCTTCAGGTGGAGAGTGCTACAATGATTCAAGGGAGTGCAGTGAAAAATGAAAACAATTATGTAGGAAGCTATCAGAGAATGTTTTCTGATTTTTTGTTGAGGTTTCAAATTTCTTGACATCATCCAGTTTACTTTCAGAAGATCCTTGTTTTTTTCTTTAAGTACATGGCAGAGGAATAGCTATATTGGTTAATAAAGCACGACTTGTATGTTATTGAAGTTTTCTAAAACATGAATTGTGGACGGTCATGACCAGGACTAAACATTTGTCCTAGCTCCAACTTGGGCAGAGTTAATTTTCCTCCTAGTAGCTGGCATGGTGCTGTGTTTTGGATTTAGGATGAGGATAATGCTGATAGCATGCTGATGTTTTAGTTGTTGCAGAGCAGTGCTAAGCTGAGGACTTTTCTGCTTCTCTTAATGCCCTTCCAATAACGGACTGGGGGTATACAAGGAGCTGGGAGGGGAAAGAACCACAACAGCTGACCCAAACTGGACAAAGGGATGTCCTATACTATGTGGCATCATGCTGTACAATTAATATGAGGTGGTTGGCTGGGGTGGGGGAGGAAAGCTGCTTGGGACTGAGCTGGGCCCCGGTCAGCAGGTGGGTGAGCAATTGCATTGTGCATCACTTGCTTTCTATATTCTCTTATTATTATTATTTTACTTTCTTTTTCTTTTTTTTTTCTTTTTTTCTTTTTTTTTTTTTTTCCATTCTATTAGTCTGTCTTTATCTCAAAACATGAGTTTTTACTTTTTTTTTTTTTTTCTTCCCACTTCTCTCCCCCATCCCACTGTGGGGCAGTGGGCAATGAGCGAATGGCTGTGACAGCTGTGTGGTGCTTAGCTGCCTTCTAGGTTAAACCACAACTTCAGAAGGTGGAAAAAGGGTTCTGGCAGTTCTCTGAGATCTACCTGGCTGTCACCTAAGAATATAAATCCCCCAGTCCAAAAACAGACTAGATGTTCCTCACGGTTGAGCCCATCCATCTAACCCAACTGGCTAGTAGGTTTTTGGCTGTCTCTAGGGGTGTCTGAAAGGCGAACCCTTTAGTGGATTCCTTGTACCCTCTTCCAAGACTAATTTTGTCACTTGAGTACCAGGACACGATCGTTGTATCCATTCCCCATCAGTCTTTCCAATGTTACAGTGGGGCACATTTGCCAGTCCCTGGCACTGATGAAGACTCCTGCAGAATGAAGCAGTTCCATGTACAGGTGGATTCACGACAAGGCATGCATCCTGTACAATATCTCACGTCTCCCTCCATTAAAAAACTCAAAGCTTTCAGTGCAGAAAAACTGTGGTATTTTGTTTGCATTTGGATGAATGTTCCTATCATAAGCTGGGGAATAATCAACTGTGTGAGTTGTGTTTCAAATTAAAATCCTTATGCTACAGAAGAGGCCAGTTTCTGTTTTTCTCATCCTGTTTGGTTAATCTGTGCAGAGGTTTAACATTTTTTATTCTGCCAAAATATTTTTTTTTTTTTGTGGTGGAATTCTTTTTTTATTTTTTTTTTTATTTTCCCCTTTACAGCCTGAGCATGTAAAAAAATGTAAAAACAATCAATGCCAGCTGAAAGATGGATGCATCCTCAATTGAGTAAACAAAGTTACTGTGCATTGGCAAAAAGTTCTCTGCATTGGATTCTTCATTGGACTCAAGTTGCCAGCTCCAATAAATCAGTGTACTGGACTTCTACTTAGTCAATGTTTCCAGACGGCAACTAGAGAGTATCATGCTTTAAAGTGTAATGAATCGTATCAGTAAGTAAGTCTACTCCCAACCTGTGTTAGAATCTATCAGTATAAAAAAGTGGCTGTCATCTGATGTATGGATAGACAAGACACTCAACTGACAGGTGAGTATGCCTTTCTCTTTCTCTCCCCAGTGAAAATACCCAGAGCTGGATGAAGAAGAAAGTGGTTTTTTGTTTTGGTTGGTTGGATTTTTTCTTTGTTTGTTTTTGCCATGTGGCTTGCACTTGGGGTTTGGGGCAAGTATATTAAGAGGAGAGGGTTTCCTGGGGAGGAGGAGGAGGGAATTTGAGAGGTATTTTATTATTATTATACATTTTTTTATCCTCTTGATATTTCTGATTGTGACTTGTGTCAGAGCAATGCTTGAACAGTCCAACTAGATTTGATATTTAGCCAATTCTGCTTTTTTGGGGGGGGTGGAATTTTTAGCTAAATGCATCTAGAATAAGCGGGATGACTTATATCTTGTGGGATCCAATGACAAGGCAGGGATAACTGTAAATCAATCCTGTCCCTTTTAGACTACTATAATTAAGCAGGATGTGTGTTATTAGGTAAGATGAGCCCTCCATGTCCTGAAGACCATCGTTATTTGGATAGACAAAATATCTGTCTTCACTGGTCAACAGTATAAACTGAGGTCAAATAGGGAACTACTCTCTGATGGCCCAGGTCTTTACGTGTTAGGCCATACTACCTTTCCATCAACATTAGGAAACAGGACAGTGAATGTGCACCAGCACTTAGTTGCTTCCCCCCAGTGTCTTCAAACAAATAATGTTTTAAATGAGCTAGATGAAGCTACTGAATGTCACTGAAGATTCAAGTGCTAATGGGATTATATAAACTTGTGTGGATAATTTTTGGCAACTGTGCCCTAGAAGCTGGGCATTGGATGGAAAATAGTATTTTGCTTTGGTTTCACATTCAAAGTGGATGACTAGTTAGTGTAACTGGCAAAAAAGCCAGTCTGTTATTCTAGTGCATATTCCCTTGAAACTCGTCAATTGCAGCTAAGTTCTGCAATTGTTTTGATGTAGGATCAGTTATTTCCTGTTTAATAAAATTGTGCTGTTTTCCTCAGGCTCTGTGCAGAGAGCAGATGGCACTTTTGTGTTACGCCACAAACATGTTTGGCCTCATCCTAAGGAGGCACTTGGAAGAGCCACAGTAAAGGACTGCTGCAGATGGCCCAGTTGAGTATTACCACAGGAGATACTCAAATACAGATTGCCAGGGTTGTTTTCTAAGGACTTTGTTGGCATAACTAGAAGGTACCATGCTGGCTGTAGGTCGAAGCCCAGAGAAAGGCATAGCCTGTTTTTCTTGGCAGCTTCTCCTTTATCAAGGGCAAAACCAGCTCCTTTCTCAAGACACCCATTTCAGTCTTCTTTAGATAAGAAATGGTGGTCATGCTAGGATGAACCTGAAGGAGAGGATTACTTGGAGAGTGAATAGCACTCCTGGGCATGAAGCATAATAGCCTGACATGCTGATTGTCCTTTTGCTTGAGAAAACTGAAGTACAGAAACATCTGGGAGACTTCACTGATAATTTCTAGGCCCATGACTCCATATGATGAGGCCCCTTCAGGAAGTACTAGGATAGCACACATAACTCTCATAGCTTGCATCTTGTTTTTGAAGGGAAGCAATTTATTAATGGTGCTTCTTAAAGAATACCAAATGCTTGGTTCCACAGAACCAGAATTCACAGACTGGTTGAGGTTGGCAGGGACCTCTGGGTCCATCTGGCCCAGCCCCTGCTCAAGCAGGGCCACCTCCAGCAGGGTGCCCAGGACCATGTCCTGAGGGCTTTTGAAGGTGTCCAAGGAGGAAACTCCACAGCCTCTCTGGGCAACCTGTGCCAGTTCTTCTTCATCCTCACAGTAAAGAAGTGGCACACAGAGAGAAGTCTAATTGGTTTCTTCTAGAAGTAAAGCTGATTCTATTAACCGAGGATGCTTTGTGCTCATACTTCAACTTATGCTCGGTGATGCTTTTTTTCCCATAGGATCACAGCTGCTGCTGTGAATTTTGCACAGAATTCAATTTCTGGTGTCTACAAGACATATGTCATTAGTCATTTGAAAAACAGGACCCAGACCTTGTATTGGAACCAGAAGCCAGTGAATAGGCAATTGGAAGATACAAGCACAGGCTGAGACACAGAGCACGTCACAGTTTCCATACAAACTAAACAGAGTCTGTGCATCATATTCATATTCAGCTTCACATATGGTAAACCTGGGTGTTCCAGCATGAAGCTTATAAATACAGGGCCCACTTTGGCCAAGTCTCTGTTTGATTGGATGGGAAGCGCTATGTTTGAAAGATAGGATGGGAAGCACTATGTTTGAAAGATAAAGGAAAAAGGCCTTTGGGAAGCTAATGCTGGGGAACAATTCCAGTCTTGAGAAGTCAAACAAGACTTCTCAGCTTCTCTGTAGTCTGATGAGGGAGGCCTGAATGTCTCAGAAGGAGGAAAAGATAACATTTTGTCAGTTCTTAAAAAACTTTTGCCTTTTCTGTCAAGTGACACCATCATTCTGCTTGAAACTACTTCAAGTCTAATGACCCAGCCCATGAACATGTCCACATAACATTCAGATGCATAGTTATGGTAGTCATTAGAGGACTGTATCAGCTGTTGACTCAGATAACTGAGTTCTCCCACAATAGTGTTGATTATCCAGTCCCAGTCCCTTGCTCGGTCTTCACAGAAGACTTCTTCTTCTTTTTTATTTTTTTTATTTTTTATTTTTTTTTTAACTAACTGGTCTCACGGGAAACCTCTTGACACCTACCCTACTAGGTTTGGCTGTTATTTTGCCAAGCTAGTGTTTTGAAAAGCCTAGCTCTGTAGAAGAAATGAGATTTGACATATGCCAGTCTTGGGATGACTTTTTCAGAAGATTTCAAATATTTTGTTGCTCTGTGCTGCCATTCCAAAAGATGGTTGTGCAAATTCAAAAGCAGTTTCCTGATTCTGTCATTTGACACAGAATAAACAGTTTGTTTTGTTCTGTGTATTTAATTAATTTTGTGGTTTACTTCTGATCACAGAGACACTTTGATTTTTTAATTTTTGTTTTTTATATATATCCAGAAAAATTTTATGAATGTTTTATGTTAACAGATTTCATATGCATCTGCTCCTGGACACTCATCACTACTGCATGACTGGTCTACTTAGCCAAATGGAGTATTTTAAATTTCCTGATTGGACATATAAACGTGAATTAGATGTTTGGAGGGATCACTGAATGAATGATTTGAACTTTTCATTTTTAATTATACTGGTATGATGAGGGAACATGTAATTTCCTTTTGAGGCTTCATCACAAACCAGCGTCAGACTTTGCAATAGGTCAAGCAAACAAAGGCATGTAGCACTTTTGTCCTCCTCAAGGAAATCTGCTGAGCAGAAAAAATAAAGCAAAAATAAGGGAGAACAACTCACCACAAGATGATTTTGGTGTGAGATGGCAAGTGTCATGGAAGAAACTGGATCTAAGAGGAGCAGGATGTGAAGGTGTGCATTCATGAGTAGTTTTTTTGCAGCTCCTCAGTCATGTGCCTAAATATAGGCCTTTAATTACTTTTAATATTTCCTTATATTTTAATTTTCCAATTGAAAGTATTTGTAATTTATTTTTCTTCTTCTTTTTTTTTTTTTTTTTTCTAGCAGCTGTTTGAGCAGAGCTCAGTTCTTTGCAGACTCTTTATCACATCTGACTGGCACAGAAACTACAGGTATCTCAGATAAATTAAGTAGGACATTTGAAATATCACTAAAAAGCCTCTTTTTAGGTAAATGAGTTGAGGCATAAGGGCATGATTAGGTCTGAGATTTTCATGTAAATGTAGCTACCTCAGCTCCCATCACAGTTAATGGAAATCTAGTCAATTCAGTCAGTAGATATAGAGGACGATTTGTGTCAGCACAAAGTACCAGTAGCTCCTGGAACTGGCAGCAGCAAAGTCCGGTAGGCTGGTGAGAAGAAGAAAGAGCAAGCAAAAGTCTTGTGAGACCCAGGTCCTCTGTGCTACCTTTTTTTACTGGCTTTTACCCTGGAAATAGCTCAGTCCCAAGAGGCAGGGTTCAGCCACTTAACTGTAGATGTCTTCTATGAAGGTGTTTATGTATGATCTAATTGTCTAGACTCTTTTTGTACTAGCTGGCAAGAAATAAGTTCTCAAGGGTCAGACCAATCTCACAGATGTTTAATATCTCAGTCAATGTATAAAACAGGTCTGATGAATGAGGTCCCCAAAGTGTGTGTTTTACTAATTAATATATCCTTTTTGCCAGCTGTAAAATTCCACAAAACTTACAGGATCATTGCAACTTTGAACCATTTACATATTTGTCAAATGTGGTTTAAGTTGGCCTTAGGGTTTGACAGCTACTGCAGAGCTGATGGGGCAAAAAGAGGGTGTGAGATAGCATAGGCACTGAAAGATGGAAGAGCCTTTAAACATAATTACCTAAGAAACTGTACTAAAAATGCTGCAAGTGCAGCAACCATAAATACATTAAAGAAACAAAGCCAATACACATTAAAGATGCATGTAGTGCTGCTCATTTCTGCCCTCCCTTTTGGCTCTAGAAAGGCAGATATACGCATTTAACATGAAGTAAAGTCCTTTTAAAGATGGAGAGAGACTCATAAATCCCAGGAAACTCTCCATAGCTCACAAGGACAATTTCATTCACCCCACCATTTGTTCTCACACAGAGTTAGAAGAGCAGAAGATGTATTATACTCTACAGCTAGCTTCTGCCTTATGTATTTTGATGTGGCTTTTAGTGAGCTCGATTCCTTTTACTAAAGGGGCCAACACCTGCTTTTTGGTGTGGGTTACTTTGACAGTTTCTAATTATGAATATCACACCTGCAGAGCCCCAAATTGGCAGGACAGGAAAGAATCAAGAGGTCACCTGGTCTGTCCTCTTGAACTTGGGTAACAGATACACCAGAGGATATGAAGACCTATAATGGGAAGGTAGAAGATCAAAGCCTGCACTCTAAATACTGCCAAAATGAAATAAAACACACACACACAAAATGGTTTAGGAAACTGAGAACTTCAAAGTAACGCAAAGAGAAAGAGGACCGTGAGCTATCTTTAGTGATGAATGCACAATGGAGAATTATGGCCTCTTTCATCTGTACCACACTGAGACTGCAGGAAGCAGAAAAGACATTTAGACACTAAATTGCCATGTGGAAGATTTCATAAAAGAGAGGTAAAATAGAAATAACAGCATATTGAAAATCCCAAAGGAGAGACATGGCCTTCCAAGACAAAAGATGACTTTTTCCTTGTTTCAGAAAGGAGTTCACCTGCCATCAGCCCACTTTCTTTTGTCTCCTACTTTCAAATACTGTTTCTCAAGCGTACAATCAAGCCATTCCCTTTCTACAGAAGCTTCTTATTAGAATGCATTGAGAGAAATTAGTTAATTAGGTAAATTGCAGGAAGGGCCTGAGGATGAGTTTCTTACTGTAAATATGAACAAGTTTCAGGTGTTTTCCAGGTAACAAAAACTTCATGTTCAAGTAAAAGATTGAATCTTGACATGGAGTTTATATATTCAACTCTGTTGTGCGTAGACTAATAGAAATATGGAGGAGGAGACAGTCACTTAATTGAGAGTTCTTCAGGGGATGCACGATCACCCTATGCTCTTCTGAAAATCGGTAGAGAAAACGAGGTTCCTTCAGAAGGTGATTTAGATATTTAGCTGATTTCTC
The DNA here is from genome assembly GCF_040182565.1 of Anser cygnoides. Taxonomy (NCBI): domain Eukaryota; kingdom Metazoa; phylum Chordata; class Aves; order Anseriformes; family Anatidae; genus Anser; species Anser cygnoides. The sequence continues at coordinate 160,070,963 of NC_089874.1, forward strand.
CACTTTAGATCAGAGGGAGAATAATGGAAGTTCATCTCATTGCTTAGGCAGGTGAGATGCTACTGCTAACTAGGGTGAGTCTGAGCACCCAACATAGTGCAGGACCATTTGCTAGAATTGCCACATAACAGCTATTATATTCAGTTTAAGTTATATCTTGTTGTTAAACAGTTTGTCCATGCAAATGAATCTTCATTTAACCCATTTTGTGATTACCAACAGAAATAGAAATAACTCCCCAAACAAAATATTCATGTCCCACTAGTTAAATTTTGTTTCCTAAATTCCACTTCACATTTGGGGGTGTGATCTAACTTATAGGCATACCATTAGTCTGGGCTGTGTTTCTCAAAGTGAAGTGTAGAACCGGGCCCCTTTGGTCTGGGGAAATAGTTGCAGTAGAAAGAACAAAGCAGGTTAGACAGTAACTGAACCTGAGTGTAGGGACGCTCTTTCAGATGGGAAGAGTTGTTCAGGCAAACCTTCTATAGGGGGAACTGTAGGTCTGCCTAGCCAGAAACGGCAGAATGAAGATGATAATGAAGTACAGCACAAGTCTGCACATGTTTTTTTTTGCTCCTGAAGTGAGAGAGCCTACATTTCTAAATCATTCTGTACTTTCCAAAACATAGTAGCAGATCATTTAATAAGGTATCACTCTTGCCAGTAATTAAATATGTTGATTTCTATGAAGAATAGTAGATAACAGCATAGCTATCTCAGTTTTCTTCAGTTTTGTCTTAGTATCTAAGTGACATTTAGGAAGCATATTTCTTCTGTCAACCAATCCTTTGCTGTGTATTCAAATTGCTCCTCTATTAAGCAAACCAATTAGCAAGGAAATGTACTGGTGCAGTTGTTACAACATTGCGGCCTCAAAAACTGACAGCAGAGGGACAAAATAGAGAGAAGGTGCTGAGCCTTAGCACCCTGCACTCATGGACCCTATTTCAAGTATTAAAAAGTTTATTTGGGTAACCCTTAAAAGCTTGGAACATGTGATTTCTCCAGAAGCAATGAATTAAAGTAGTATGCTTTATTCAGGGAAAGCATGTTAGATGCTTGTAACCTAAGATATGTCTGAGAATTTCATCAATTCAGTGCTTTCAATCAGTTTCTCAGTGACAGGTCTCTCCATTCCATCGTCATGTTGAACATAAAACACCACCCTTCTGAGAAGTGCTAGCACTGGTGAAATGCCTTTGGATATTCCCACTTTATCATAGTTATCTATTTTTAGTGCTGTCTCATTTCCTGCTGTTGCTAGAGTGCTTAGAAAAAGGTTCAGTCGGACAAGGAGAACCCCGGCATATGGGTTCCCTGAACCCGTAAAATGAAGGTACTTCTATCTTCTTTTCAGTTCTTTTATCTTTGGCTTCTGCAGAAGCAGATGAGCTGTGATTAACACTGATGAAAGTATTAAGACGACGATTTCTTCTCCACCCACCAAAATTATTGACTGGAATGCACAGTTTGAGAAAATCCAATTAAAACTGCATCATATGGCTGTATTTCCTTCTATATAAAGGAATGGATATGGGGCATCTGCTATTCCCTTTCTCTCCATTATTTAGATTTTAAAGTAGGTAGTCAAAGCTGTTGTCATCTCTAGCATCAGTTCTATCATACTTTGCACATTTCTCTCATTATTTTTAACAGGTATGGGTAATAACACTTTTTTTCTTTTTCTTTTTAAAAACAAGTATCAAGCTTTCAGTTATACCGTGTGCACTCTAGGTGAATTCACTGTTAGAAACACTACACTACCTGTCAAATTAAGACATGAAGAGAAGGATTGAGGAGAACTGAGTGGAACTTGTAAATTAAAACACATTTTCCCTAGACCATCTGGTTGTGACCTTTTCTTTTTTTGAAAACTCAACCTCCTGTTCTGTTTTGTGGGGATAGATTTTAAAAAGCAGGGCACAGATTACCAAAAATTATTCTGGACTTTGGATATCCATTTCCAATTGGCTGCAACAATAATTATTCAATCTGCAAAAGGCCATAAACATGAGATTGTCTTGCAACAGAGGAACATCCCTACAGGATCAGGAATATTTTTGAAATTCTTTTTATTCCATTGAAAGAAGAATTTTTTTTTTTAATTGTAAAGGTAGAGCTGTGATTGATGTAGATGGGGCAATCTCAGAACACCTCAGTATTAAGGAAAGGTTTACTCATGTATCTTTCATGTCACAGGGAATTTTACTATTAACTTCTGTCTGAGTAAGATCAGGCCCATGGGCACTTTTTATCCTCATCCATGGCTCTGCCCACATCAAGCTCATTTGTTCTGAATGGTTTTACTGCTACAAAAACAAATGCTTTAAAATGTGCTTTATCAACCATATTTGTTCTTTTAACTGGTTACAAGAGAATATTTTTAAGGGTAGGAGAACAATGACCCTACACACCAGGGACTGTCTCAGGCCAAGATTACAGTGCTTCAGCTAAGTCTTTTGGGTTCTGATTTTGACTCTTCAGTCTCCAGTTGACATTAGTTGAGTCTCCAATTTAGAGATCACTTAGAGCCCTGATGGATGAATTTGGAGGCACCTCCTTCAGCTGCTTTAAAACACTGCCATCCTATGATGCCTTTCTCACCATCAGGTCTTACTATCCTAAGCTTGTTTCATCAGAGGTGGCAGAACAAAACGTGCATCCATGCATTGGTAGACCCAGTACTATCTCTAGCTGCTGGCAAAGGTAAGATTTTGTTGGGAACGGGACAGAACTCTACAAAGGGATGCATTTTGACTTAAATCTGGAATGTTGGGTAAGTGGGCTGAAGTGAGCCAAAAAGCTGCCTATATAGCTATATTGGTTTGATGTAGGGAGTGATTGGTAAGCAGAATAATCCCATTCATATTAGTTCCCAGCTGGATACTCACTTATGTACTCTTAACCTGATTGAGTATAACATTCCTCTTTCCAGTTTACTTTATATGACTTACTAAATGATTTAAATAAAACTGAAAAAAATACCTGTCAGAGTTATGCAAGAAAACTTGTATCATAGTAGTAGAACAAGAAATATTTCCCTATGCCTTTCAGCCTTGTCTTACCTTGCCTTGCCTTCCATTCCCTTGGGCCATGATATGGACACCAGGGTGCCAAGACCATAAAAATGGTGATCGTGTACACTGTGCTTCATTTCAGGCACTATTTTTTTTTTTATTTTTTATTCTTTCCATTCCTGCAGGCCTAATTGGCATGCCTCATAAGCAATCATGTCTAGCACCTCTTCCAATGTATATTAATCACCTGGGAATGCAGACAAAACCACTTTTGCTGTGGTTTGCTTTGTCTCTGAGGGAAAAGGATTGAATCTCAGTGTCTCTCTAATGACATTATTTGTTATTTTCAGGACAGACAGTTGCATCTTAATGGAATTCAGACATAACACAAGAGATAAAAAGAAATAAACAGTTGCCTATGTGCTCCTTATAATTACCTATGCGGTGACACAGAAGGTAGTTTGTCACCTGCTGAGCAGTTAATGAATTTATAACCCTTCACTCAAGATAAGAAAGTCCAGTGAAAAATGGGATGCTCCTTCATATACTGTAATAGCTCATGTAAGATTGATTCTTGGTCCCTTTAAAATACTATTTTATTATTCTTTCATTGTTACTACCGAGTGACCTAACCGATACACGCTGACAGTGTGTCACTTCACAGCCACCACTACAGTGCAGACATGCTCAAGCTGGTTTGGGCTTGGATACCATTCAAAAATTATTGACGTATTCACCTGCTGCTTTATAAACCATGGGTGAAGAGGCACTGACAACACTGTTAATCACCCTGCCACCCTACTATGTGAGGAACTATGACCTTAGATGCCCAGTTTCAGAAAAATGTCTGCAGCTGCAAATTCATCTTGCCACATTGACCATGCCATCCAAGAGGATGTCTTGAAAGTCTTTGTGGGCTGCACCAGAGACAATATGATGGTTCCTGGGCCAACTGATTAAGGCTGGCTTATATTTCCATTGTCTAGGACCTGGCCTGACTCTTCTTTTGGCCTTTTGCAGCAACCCTACTGCTATGAGATCCCATTACTGTTGTTTTATGTTCTTGCAGCCAAAGGTGAAGGATTTTTCTACAAGGATCCCTAGACTGTCTATGTTGTGTCCCCTGGGCATGTGAGGAGAGCGTGTGAGCCCACAAAGCCTGATGGAGGAGTGATTGAGGTGAATGGCCATACTTGATAAGATCTATGTCTGTAATTAATGTCTGCAGTTGACACCAGCCCTAATTATCCTGTCTACTGTTGCTGGGTTTCTTCTTTGAATGGGATGCAAGGAGTGAATTAACATGCACTCAGTGTGGGCAGTCAAGCTGAATCTGTACATTCCCAATTCACAGACAGTGACACTCAGCTTCTAATTAATTGTTAGATTAGACCTTGTTCTTGATTTTAGTCTGGGCAACCACACCTTTCACCAAAAATTCCTGGACACAGTCTGAGATCTAGAATAAAGCAAGGCTTATTCCTAGTAAAGAGTCTGAATGTGGTTACTTCGTTTTGAAGGATAGGAGAGTTCCACAGTACGCACATGGGTTGTGCCATGCCAGGTGCTGTCAGTGCCCGAGAATGCCCCAAATTTTATTTACTAATACAGTTGTGCCTTGAGGTGATCAGTGCTCTGCAATGAACTAGAGAATGAGACAAGCCTTACTCTTGAATTTGGGGTGGAGTTGAAGCTGTTACGTGGAAGATGCAGATTGTGTTGTCTTTTTCTAAGACTGTATGGTCATGGAACAGATCCTTAACCTCTGCAACATCCTTTATGCTTGCTATCAGTAAATGGACATTAGGCACACATAAACCTCTGAAATCCAAGAATACATCCTGGCAATGCACACCTAGGTCTTCTGAGGACACTGTTTAACTTCTGTGCCTTTGAGGATCTTTTGAGTTTTCAGAACACAGTAATGATGGAAATGCCCAAATCACTGACCACGGTCCTTGCTTCAGAATTTCCTAACAGTCTCCTAATTATATTTTCCTGAGCTCAGAACATAGTATTGAGACCAGGACATTTCAGGTCCTTGGTAAGTGGAAAAACAGAGATGTTTTTGTGTGTGGAGGAAAATGGGGAAAAAAGTATTGCAATTAGGGGTACATATTATCTTAAATGTGGGATAAATGGCAGTTTCTCCCAACAATGAACAAAATGTAAAACAAGTCTGTCAATGACAGTAAACCAGGAATGTGTTGCCTTAATTACACACCAGAAAAGATTGACTGAGAGGGATTTATGGAAAGGCTTGCATTTCCAGGGGATAAAAATCAGTGAAGCTCTCTTGATGGCACCAACTCATGCTTAATTTCTCTCTGGGGAGAGAATGGCTTCATCAACTTTTGAAGATACTTTGTAGACTGATTTGTTTTTCTTGTTGAAATAAACTCTTAAACTTTCCAGTTTTCTTTAAAGGATATATAAGTTCTAAAAACTTATGTTTTAAGCACAGTAACAAATGTTGGAGTAATAGTTTATACTGAAGGTAAAATAATGGATAAAGAAGATGGCATAGGAATGAAGGTGAATGATTTCCACTTGGAGCGCAGCTACAGCTGTTGTTCTGCACTGGGATCTTATGTTATTATTCTGCTTTGTGGATAAACTATCCTACTAGACTAGATTTCCCATCACACTTTTCAAAGCAGAGCTATCTCTTGCCATTTTTTTTAACAGAATGGGCTTCTGTTCCCAGCTGGAGCCTTGAGATACATGTTACTACAGAAATAATAACCACCAATAATGTGATATTTTCTTTCTTTCTTTCTTTCTTTTTCTTTCTTTCTTTCTTTCTTTCTTTCTTTCTTTCTTTCTTTCTTTTCTCTCTCTCTCTCTCTCTCTCTCTCTCTTTCTCTCTCTCTTTCTTTCTCTTTCTCTCTCTCTCTCTCTCTCTCTCTCTCTTTCTTCCTTTCTTTCTTTCTTTCTTATTAGAGGAACAATTAAAGTAGAAAGAGTGCTGTGGCATTTCTATAATCACTTGTCAGTTCCAAACTCATCTCTGGACTTATTTATACTGTAATTATCTCTCAATGACCTGAATGATGAAATGAAAATTCAATAAGTCTTCCTGATATTGAAATCTGTTGGCTCAAGCCATTCCAATGAAACATCATTGTTTTGAAAGGGGTTTTAGGGGAGAAGGATTAATTTCCTTTTGGGAGCATAAAGGACATAATTTATGTGAATTCTTTAGTGCTTTCTCTGAAGATTGAGCAGGTAATTGTGGTAACTTCAGTCTGTTTTTTTTTTTTTTTTTTTTTTTTTTCCCCTTCTGGCATTTTTAGGGGTCAAGTAAATTAGAAGTTTTGATGCTGATTGCATTTACTGAAATATGGGATTTGGTAGACCAAGTTTTTCTAAGGTTCAGAAGTATATATGCAGCATAATTTAAAAGGCACACCATTGAAAACAGGCTTCCCTCACAGGGTCTGTGTTAAAAGAAACCTCGTTTTCCCAGGTTACGAAACCTGCCTCTGACCATGAAACCAAAGTGTCTGTATTTCCTTGGCATCAGCATTGCTAAGAGTAAACAAATGTGAGAGATATTTACAAGAAACATGACAGATTCTGAAAAGACAGGTGGGGCATGTGGGCTTGTCTCTGCCGTTTTTTTTGCATTTCAGTCCTTACTCTGATGTCCACCCAATTTTTTTTTTTTTTTTAAAGTTACTTAGCTATGGTTGAGGGAGAGAAAAATATCTGACTGCTCCTCAAAGGCAAAGACATTAATAGTGGTAGTAAATATCTAGGATGTGAAAACCCAGGGCTGAATCCCCTGTGTTAGTCCAGGGACTTTAACCTGCACATTTCACATGAGAAATGGTGATGTGGTGCTACTGTCATGTAGGTGGGTGCCAGTCTTGCTTGTTAGAAGTATTCCTCTTGATATTAAAAATGAAACATGAATAGGATCACTGAGAAGGTTATAAGAGAATTAGGAATTAGGAATACTTCCTTACTTGAAATGATGTTTGGGTATTCATTTGAGATGCAGCAGCTGTGGTACTGAGGACACTGTCCTGAAAGTTGGAAGGATGGCAGATGTATAACGCCCAACATGTTCAGCTGGTGTATTTTGCTCACAACACTGGAAAGTTCAAGTTTTGACAGGGTTGCTGAATTGGAAAGTTCATGCAACTTGACAAATTTCTGAGGGCAGGGATGCTGTCTGTCCCTTGCTCCTAAAGCCAGCAAGTTGGGTCGGAGTGCAGCAAACACATGCAATTTATTGCCTCTCTTTATTACTTTCTCAGAACCACTCTGGGACCCAAGAAACAGTTGGCCATGCATGCAGCAGTGGCAAAAGAATAGCAAAAGAGCAAAAGTTGGCTGGAATCAAGTTTCTTGGGAATTATACTGGGATAAAACCCTTTGTTAAACTCCTTATCTAAATTTAATGAGTCTGGTTTTGTTCACATTGCTCCAGGAGCAAGAGGATACTTTTTGGGATTGCTACATTCAAATAGATATTGGCATCTTCAGTTTCATTGTGAAGAAAGGTGACTGTTAGACAGAAAGTCATTAGAGCATGACTGCATCTGTGCACCATGATGAATGAGCAGTTCACTCCCCATGTCAGCCCCGGCATGGGCTCAGTCTCAGCCTGAGCTTTTGGTACCCTAAGTAAGCTGGAAAATAGCTTAAAGTACCTGTCATACAACCACACACACATTAAACTGATTAAAAAGGCAGATTCATTTGTAAGGATGAAGATTTAAAATCTTTTTTTTTTTTTTTCTTTTTCTTTTTCTTTTTCTTTTTTTTTTTTTTTTCTGATGTGTATTTGAGGGAGAGAAAAAGACACGATAATTAGTTATCCATGGATCATCCTTTACCAGTAGTATTTGTGGTATTTTCTGACAGTAAACAGCACCAGCTGCACCTGGGGAAAATGCCTCACTGGAATTTTATGCAATTATTGATTATTAATTACTTATTAAATATTATTAATGGTTAAAACTGGACATTTCCTCCTAGATCACTGCAACTGCATATTCCGTCACTGACAGATGCACTTGTCAGACTGGGAAAATAAGGGTGCAAAGCAGGGCTGTGAAAATAAGGGGTGAGCAGGGTTTCATGTTGAATAATGCAAAAAAAATACAAAAGGGGAAGGTATCATGTAGGCAGAAAAAAACTCATTTTAGATGACATAGTAAAGGCATGAAAATCAGGGCATTGCTGTAGATATTGGGATGTGTTGAGCATTAGGACAGGAAAGCTATTACAGAGGACGGGAGTTTAGGACATGCCAATGGCATGACCAGAAAACCAGTGAGAAGATAAAAGTGTGACCGCGATCTGCATTACAAAGTAGATCAGGTTGAATGATTGCAATGGCCCCTTCTGGCCTTGAAATCTTGTGTCTGTGTCTGTGGAAGGGTTTCATTTAAATAATTCATAGCAATGAGAAAATTCTGAAAAATTGCAGAAAAAAAATCAGTACAAATCTGCTAGGGACTCTGGGATATGGTCTACCTCAGTATCTGAGCTCTTGAACTTTCCTAATGAAAATACTAATAAGTTTTTAATCCTAAGCTTCAAGCCTCATTGCAGACAATCATCAACGATATATTCAATTGTAAAATTCACAGAGGGCTTCATAGTTATATAAATCATTTAATTAAAGAGAAACTGCATCACATGACTGAACCAACTGATTCAGTTTTGCAGTTTGCTTGGTAAGGATTGTGTGCAGAGACACTTGCCATTTTAAAAATTGAATGAAATTTTCAGAAAATTGTTTCCTGCTCAGGAACTAAAAAAAGGCATATATTAACACTTATTTTTTCAATGAAAACTATTTCCTTATTTATTAAGTGTTTTGATCATCCACCAGCTCAGAGTGGTGTTTTTGCTGTGTGCTGCTAAACACTTAGATTTATGAGTTTCCAGCCATTTCTAAGTGAAGAATTAGTGGTACATCCTTCATTAAATGGTGTTTGGGTGACAAAAGCAACAGCATTGCTAAGTCTGTGAACTAACGCATATGTTCCATTTGCTACCTCTGAGAAGTGTGGGTAACCCATACCCTGTTACTCTTCTGCCACACGACTCCAGACATTCTTTCTGGGATATTTGTGTGGAATAGGCTGCTGCTGGCAGCAGTGGAGTAGCAGGCTCATGCACCAGCTTTCAAAAATTTGGTGCTATGAACAAATGTCTGCTACCTGTTCATGCCAGACACATTTAGCCACAGTGAACACACACATACAGAATATTCCTGCCTCTTTAGCTGGTGTTTTCTTTTGGCCTGCACCCATCATATTTTGTAACATCACTTGTGCACTCCACTAGGGTTATGCTGGAAGGCAGATGCTACAGAGTGCATGCCTGACACCTTGAGCTACCTGCAGCGCTCAAAAGGTTAAACGCTATCTGTGAGAAGCAAATAAATAAATATATACATATACATGGCTATGTAGAGCATGTGAGCAAGATAGATTGCTCAATGCGTTTATAAGACCAATGGAAAGATGGAAAGAAATATGGTCTTCATTGTAATGATTGTGCTTCTATAGCCTGAGGCATCAAAAACGTCACAGTGTTTATGCACGCTAATAAAATCTTAGCAGTAATTCTCTCCAGCCTCTCCTTGCACAAAACCTTTGCTACAGTCTGTCCTCTGAATCACCTTTAAAGGGAAAAAAATAGTTGCCTTTCATTCCTCCTTAGGGAGGGATAAATTTTGCCCTGCTGTAAGACTTAATGTTAGTGGTGACCATGTAATGCATGGGTCACTGTGCTCAGGAGTTTCTGAAGTGCTTAGGAGCATTTCTATTTAGGGACAAGTGGGAGGGAAAATGGATTGGATCAAAGGTTTCAAATCTAATGAGTACCTGTTTAAAGATGCATCCTTTAATCATTAGCTTGATATTACTGGAAACCAAAAGAAAATGCCTTCTTTATAGTATTAATCAGGATATGTGGAGACTCAACCTCAATTTGGCTGATTGTAATGGCCTTGACTGGGGCTCCTTTCTTGTCTGATGGTACGAGCTAAATCTTTAGTCCTCTCCTGCCCTAAGCAAAATAAATATGAAGCTGGAGAAAGTGAATAAACACAAACAGTTCCATTCTTACTGCTGATTTGACAGCTAGAAAAAGAAAGCTACCATTTGAATTGCATCTCTGAAAGCTCTGAGACTGGTTTTCAGAGGTGGGTGAGACAGCTGATCTCACAAAAAAGCATAAGCACAAAGGTGTTTTTTTGAATTCAGACAGCAAAAGTCTGGACACTGTGTTTAGCGGCTGGGTGGCTAAAACTACACTTCAGCATTAGGCACTTTTGCTTTAGACCATCTCAGTAGAAGGTAAATTCCTCTGGCACACCAGGTTTACATCCATCCATCACCAGTGATGTGGACTGCTGGTGTGCTGTTAGGCCTGGCTTTGTTAAAGCAACTGTGTAGCTTTGACTAATGAGGAGTAACACCTTTGTGCCAAACATCTCCAAACCTTTCTACAGCAGCGTAACCTGTATGAACATAAATTCATATGTAATGTGATACTCTGTTGGTACTCATATAGTAATGCAGATCAGATTCCATCTCTCATACCTTTATTTCAGGCTCAGACCAAGAAAATCAGTATGTGCATAGGAGAGGGAAGAGAAAGCAGCTGGGATATACTCGATGCATGCATGTTCTCAAAGGCATGTAACTGGTTGCTCCCTCTGCACGGGGGTGGAGCTGTAAATCACAGCACAGTTATAAAGGTGAATGCTAATGCTGAGTGACACTCATGCCCTGGAGGCTGGTAAGCAATAAATAAAGAGCTTTTCTCTCTCCTTAGATGCTGTTGATGTATAGGCTAATCCCAGGTCTGTAATTCTTCTCTCTATCCTGCCTGTGCTTCTCTCTCTGGCTCCAGATGCTGGCATTTTGTTTATGAGGGTCTTGATGGGGTTTGTTCTGCTCCTGGGAGGTCTCATCTGTAATTTAGTGCAGCCAGATTTGTGAAACTGCTTAAGCAAAGTTATTCACACTCAGAACTTCTACTAAGCCTAGGAAAAAGGATTTTAATTAGCTATAATGGGGTTTTGAATGGTCTCATTTGGGACTGATAGTTTATTCCTTTGTAAGACCATCTAATCATGATTGAAAATCAGATTTTCCTTTATAAATCACAGGCACTTTTATGGCAATCAGAGTGCCTTCTTTTAATGAGTTCTTCCCATGAAATCTTTTTTTTTTTCTTTTTTTTTTTTCTTTTTTTTTTTTTTTTTCTTTTTTTTTCTTTTCCTTTCTGGGAGGGGAGGAGCAGCACCTCAAAACCAAGCAACCTTACAACCTGTTCAGTAGTTAAAAAAAAAGAATGGGAGCATTTTGGTCAACCCCCCCAAACACTTTAGCAGGAGAAAAATTCTCAGTTGCTGAAATGCACATTCAGTGGATGTAACCTACAACCCATTCGATATGTCTGATCTTTTTAAAATGATTTCAGATTTGGGTTGTGAATTTTGGGGTGCAGTGAGTTAGTTTTCAGAGGAGTACACACTTCAAATATTACAGTTCCTACAACCTGATGAAAGCAAGGGAAGGTACATGTAACGAGTCTTTTTCAGGCATCAAGAAATACAAAAACCCAATCTTTTGGGAATCATGCCTTCCTTTTTAACTGTCACTACTTCCAAACACTCAAATGCCTATTTCCTTCAAGTGGTCTATCTCTTGGGAGGAGCGTATAATTTACCTGATGTCTTCTGTATCATTTTGCTAGCAGTAACATCTGAGTTGTGAGGTCAGCACTTGCCTTGCATATATTATCCAGCAACACTGTACAAGTCATTTTGACATATATCTATTACATAATATACTATAGATTATTGATTATATACACTCAAATTATCTGGCTCACCTTTCTTTCTGTTTCATGAACGTTTTGGTATGATACGAGTCCTCCTGTCTAGGAGCAGTTCGATGGGAAGATCTAAGAGGCCCTGATAATGATCTAAGGAGAAATCAGGCCATAAACCCATTAAATGTGTGGATTGACACTGGGTACTAGCCATATTTCATTGTGTGAGGCTGGCTTTAGCGTGGTGGTAAGGAGAACATACAGCAATACATACTTGTCCTGTGCCAATAACGTGGCTGAAATGAAACAGGGCAAGGACTCTGGTTTTAGGCTCTAAACAATTTGAGAGATGTGAAGCATTATAAAAGACTCAAATGACTACAAATCACTGCTAAGATTCTTACGAGATGTGGAAAGCCGAGAGCCTCAGAGGATTGACTCATAACAGGCACTTAGGTCCTAAAGACTGATTGATATATCGTTTTGCCTGAATGCATCAATGCCAGTAAGAAGGGCAAATATGAAATTTATGCCATCATTCACTGGGGAAGTAGTTACAGTGTGACACGTCAACCATCTTGATTCAACCTGCCATCCAGCAAGCTGCGCATCAGGGTTTTTAATTTATAAAAATGGCTGTTTTATTTTTCCCTTTAAAAGGATTTTATAAACAGCACATTTGAAAGCTGATATCGACTGTCTTTTGCTTCATTAGTTTCCTTCACCATATACTATGTCTTAGGGCAAGGGAGGGAATTATAAGATCATTATAAGGGTCATAACTATTGCTGTCAATAAAACATGTAAGGATGAATTCAGAAAATAATTCCCTGTGGGTACAATTGGCAAATAAATTTGATTTTTTTGGTGACTTTTATGTCGTTCTCTACAAGTGAGGACTTGGTTGCGAGTACCCTAGACCCAGGTTTCAAAGAAGGTAGCACTTTTTTCCACCAAGAAATTTTTGTCCTGGTAGGAAAAGGAGAAGCCAGCCATTTCTCTAGGCTTTCTTGCCATCTGGCCACTTGATTGGAGTTGAAACTAGGAAACAATCCAGATATCTAGAAAAAGCAGACCAACTATCTGAATATACCAATATGCAGTGACTGTGACTAGTTCTAGATTTGTTGATTTTTTATTTTTTTTTTTTTGTCCAGGAAATGCAGAGAGGTGGGAGCTTGCGTGGGAAGTCCTCTTACTAGTATCACAAAGGCATAAAAGCATATTTATTCTCAGTGCTTCCTTACCATTGCTAGCCACCTAAAGCACCCACAGTCTCTTCTACTGTGGCACATTGTGGTATCTGGAGTGTTTGGTCCTAGGCAGTAGGGCTCTTGCGATGGCACTAGGCAGGGAGGTATCATCCTACAGGGTGCCAGAATGGAGTCAATACTTTGTATCCCTTCACTCAAATTCTGCTATCTGTTTTCTGTAGTTGAAGGCATACATTGTTCCTCCCAGTCTTATTTTCCCAGAATTTTAGTGGAGTAATCTGTAATCTTGACCTTTTCAGAAAGGAAATAATTGTGTTGTTGTTTTTTTCCTTTTTCCTTTAGAATCATTTTTTACTTAATTTGTTCACTATTTCTAGTCTATTAAGTAATGCACTACAGTAGTAAATGGCATTGGTTTTGGTTTTGTCAAAAAAAATCAATGTGATATTGATTTTAACCTCTCCTCCCTTGAGATTTTTTTTTTCAGGAGATTTGTTTCCAGCCCTGTGATCAGGTCAGCAGCCCTTTTTGGAGTCCTCCTTGGTGTACAAAATGTAGAATTCAGACCCACACATCACACTTCTGTGTTTTATTATTGGGGATGGGAAGAGCAGGATCTTCCTTCAGCTCACATGAAATGACTTTATATTTTCAGAAGGGCAGCTGGCTCTCGATCCCTGCCACCACTATATAGTTCTCAGTGTCTCTGGGTGACAGTGCTTTACTCAAACAGAGTGGCTGATCTGCGGTGTGGAAACAGAATACCTGGACATCAAGTTATTGAAAAGAAGAATGTGAGAATGAAACAGATGACACAGAGAAAACTGTAAAAACAAACAAACAAAACCAGAAAGCTTCAAAAAGTATTGATTTTATGTAAGACCTTTACACCTCAGTTTCACGGGATGAAGGTTGTCAATATTAGGATAATCATTGGATGGGTGACTTTTCATTCGGCCTATGCTCGGTCAGCCAGACAGTGAGGCTGGATGGCAGCCAGTAAATCTAAAGCTTTGAATTCAGCTATTTTATTTTCTTTTTCTTTTTTTGAGTGCCACTATTACAAAATTAGATTTTTATCGTGAAATGAAAAATTGATGATAGGGAAAAAAAGAGATGGTATACAATCGATCTTCTCCTTTCAAAGGAAAATGTTTTCTTTCAAGTGATTTATGTAAGTGTGAAAAAAAATAACAAACTCTCTTATTATTTTAGTAAAACTAATGTGTGAAACAGCAAGGAGACATTCTGGAATTTTTCTCTTTCTGTTCCTTCATTATCACATGACATTCAAAAATGTCTCATACACTGGTACAATAGAGTCCACATCTCTGCTCACTTTGATTATGGGTCTGAACATTTCAAGAGCTCCTGTTCTGTGTTGGAGAGGGTTTGTGTCCTGACATACAGCGTAAGAAAAAATCCCAACTTGGTGGTATGGTGGGACAGAGAAAGCGCACACATACCAGCAGACAAGCATCGTGCCTGGCATTCATTTTCCCTGTGCCCTTAGATGAGGTCCCGCTGTCAGGGACAAAGCACAGCTTCACTGTTTTCCTAAATAACTTCCCAAGCTTGTAACTTGGAAAAAAAGCTGTAAAATAAATAAATAAATAAAATAACTGAAATATGTTACTATAGCATGTGGTTGAAGTACAGGAAGCATTGTCAGCTGGCTGCTTGGAGTGGGACAATGCATTCCTTGGAGAAGAGCGGTGGCTGGAAAAAGATGTAGTTCTTGGCTGTGTTGTTGATGGATTGGGAGCTCTGTCACACCTCAGTTCCCTCATGAACAGCAGACCCTCATTTCCCTCATTAACAGACAGTATGTTTCTACTTGGATATCAGTCCCTTTGTACAAGTACAAAACTGTGGGTCACTGAAAGAAGAGAAAATGTGTTCTTAGTTTTCACTCTTCCTCTAGACCTGAGCCAAAAGCAAAGGTTGAACACTTCCAGCCAAATCCTGCACTAGATCATAGAATCATAGAATCACAGAATGGTTTTGGTTGGAAGGGATCTTGACGATCATTCAGTTCCAACAAAAGATTCACTTCATTGTTACCAACCAAAATGTTAAATGTCACCAGTTCCAACACCGACCCTCGAGGAACACCACTCGTCTCTGATCACTCCCTGGACATTGAACCATTGACTGCAACTCTTTGAATGTGACCACCCAGCCAATTCCTTACTCACTGAGAGGTCTGTCCATCAAATCCATGTCTCACCATTTTAGAGACAAGGGGAACAGTGCCAAATGCTTTGCACAAGTGTGTTCCCCTCTAAAAAAATCTCCCCAGGCAATCACCAATCCTACAAACAGGAAAAATTCCCTATGAAAATCTCAGAGTGCTGCTTCCTTCATGATTCTGGGGACTGCCTCCCAGTTTAAGCATGCTTGGCAGAGGTAAAGCTGATCATAGAATCAAATTATCTTTTTGAACTGTACATGGCTGAACAACGCCAAAGGCAGAATTCATTGGGACACATTAAATAGTAAAGTTTAATACACTGAAAATGAATTTTAAATTGATTAAGGTTTATAAACAACACAACCTTGTTTTTTCAATTTTTCCAATTTTGTTTTTACTTGTTCCTTATGAAAATTAATCTATTTTCTCATGTCATTTTTTGGTACCTTTTATAGGTTGTCTTGATTGCTGTCAATTAGTTTCTTTAATGTAAGCAATTAAACAGTTGATCGTTTTGCTGGCTTTATCAATTATCTTCCTGCCTGACAATTGCTGCAGCTGTAACTAATTTTCCACTTTTACATTCATAAACCAAATCACATCAGCTGCATCTTGCAGACAATGGGAATATCAGGTGTTAGCTGAGGTGAAGAAGAGGGAATTGGAGAGGAGAACTGGCTTGAGATTTAGGTCCTTGTGTTATGTTTCTTACTGTTTTTACTGCTGTGAACTAAGACGTGATCTTTGGAATAATGGATGGTGTGGTTGAGACCGTGAAATGGTTTTCTGCTCATCAGGTGAGGTGACAGCTTGCTGGTAGTTACATAGAGCAGATAACTGTACCTTGCCATGTGTTAATGGAGAACTTGCCTGGGGTATCTGATGTGTAGTAGGCTATGGGGCTTCTGATAATTCAGACTCAGACTCCACTTGGAGAACCTGAATCTATCTAAAAGCTTTGAGGGAACAGAGAAAAGTGGAGATAAGGTACTGTCTGAGGCCTTAAACCTGGGATAAGGATTGAATGGACAGTCTCTCATCACACTGACATTAGCAACGTCAATCCAAATTCTTGCTGCTACTTGTCCATCATTTCAGCTAGCTAAATTCCTTTAGATTGCACCATTTTATAATCTATATCACACCTAATCCCTGCCTTCTTCTAGACACTGCTGTGTTGGCAACTTTGCTTTTCTACCTATGCAAGGTGCTAATTATGCTCTAAGTGCTTCCTGGAGGCACCTGTGCAGCAGATATCTCTGTCTGAAGGGCTGGAGGGAGGCATGGATAAACTTGGGTCTGAGAGCAAAGTGCTGTCAGGGAATTCTTCTGCTAATTGCCCCGTGCAGAAGTCCTTCCCATGAATCTCAGAAGAACAGTTAAACTCAAAAAATGCTTGTGATGGTTTCTTGAAGGATTTTCACAGCTGGACTTAATACTCTCCATCCAAATACTGGAAGATCCATTAAACAATGGGGGCAAAAAGTAAGCAACTGGGATTGGACCACAGGGGTTACCAGAGACAATCTGTAATGACATTTCACAGCCAGAACCATGCCATTAATACCGTCTTTCACTATAGCATGGGAACGATTTGCTAGCAGTGGGGGAGGATATTCATATGCAGTTTTCTTTTCTCCACAGTTTTCAGACAAATATGTATGTAACTAATGTAAAATAAAACGTAAAACAATGCATTAATTTTATTATGTAATGCAACTCTGTGAGAAGCACAGTGGAGACAGTTTTGTTATTTCCAATACGGTCAGATGCTTCATGTGAAAATTCTACATAGTGAAGAAGTAGAGGGAGGTAACAGAGGAAAACCAGAAAACACTTGTTTCCAAATAGGTATCTATCTGAGAGAGGTTGTCTAAGAACTGAAGGAAGGTCTGGCTCCCATCTGTCAGCATATTCAATGAAATGTCCTGGGGCCTTGGGTCTGAGAGGTAGCAGAGGAAACTCAGCCTCTCTCTTACATTTTGGTAATAATAGGGTAACTTGCTGTGCTAGGAGAGCCTCAAGGAGGTGTATGGGGATATCTGGGTTGTTTCTGTTCTCGGGGTTTTTACATAATAGAACAAATGTTGGCAGTACCATTGAGGATGCTACTGGTTATCTCCCCCTGATGTTGATATTACCTTTTTTTTTTTTATTTTATTTTTTATTTTTTTTGTAAAACTGTATAACTTAGATAGTAGCCATTAGGTTGTGCTTAAGTCAAGCCTGATGTATTCTTGATCCCTCAGCCCCCAAAACCTGTGTGGAAGACATGCAGAGAGCCAGATGTTAGTTTCCTGCAGAGTACTCCATTTTAAAAAATGCAGTTACACCTATTTCATGCAGTTACACCTATTTCAAAGACACATTTTGGTGCCCTAGCAGATATTTGAGTGGTCTCATACTGAGGCCTCCACAAGGAGCTTTGCAGCTGGTGATATATCTGTTAATAGCAGCTAATAGAAATACTAACCTCTTCTGACCTTTGAAGAATATAATGTTGCATAACCAGCTAAACTGTCATCCAGGCAGTATTTGTCAGTTCTTTCTTCCTTTTTTTTTTTTTTTAATGGATGTGGCAATAAAAATTCTGTCTTGATGCAGACAAGCACAAGTACAGCAGGAAGAGTTTATGCTGAGATATAAATTCACTGAATGGGAGGTATCTGATAGGCTGTGGGGACGGGGTCTGGTGGCTTTTTCTTCCTGCTACACACAAAGTTGGGGATGATCCAACGGTCTGAGCATCTGTGCAGGGTGCACGCTAAGTTTGTGGCTGCCAGCTCAAACTTTGGCTGGTTGTTTTACTCCATCTCTTCATGACGGGCCAGGGCGCTCAGCCATAAGATGTAGTGTAAGGTATTAAATGGGGACCCATAGTTATTGCAGTCACCTCCAGCACTCTCTCTGTGATACCTGGAGAGAGAAAGATGAAGTTTATCAACTTAGTGTCTCTAACTATTTACCCATTGAGGATACCTACAGCACCTATTCTTCTAGATGTACTGTCTCAGTTAGAGGCCTAAAATTTAGCTCAGGCTCAGGTATCTGAGCCTGAAATCAATAACTATTACATCCTAGACATCTTTGAAGGTCTCTGACAAGTTTTTTACATTTAAAATGTCTTAGTTATGTTTTCTTATATCCAAGAACTGCTCGTTGTGTTATAGACTGCAGTTGGGCACTGGGAGGCATGCAGTGGCTTGTAGCGTGGCTAGAATATGTGTAGTATAAAAAGCATCCTCCTGTTTTCTTATGGACTTACTCTATGCAGGTGAAAACTCAGTCAGATAGGCCTCATCCATCCCCTATCTCAATTTTTTTTTCTCCTTTTCAGCTATAGGGTAATTGTGGTCTTCTCTAATGATCTTACAACAAGAAGTATGGCCATCGATGTGATGGCAGTGTTCCTGTCAGATTTATTGTATCTGAGAAATGTTTTCTCTAAATAAATTTAATATAGGCTTGGGAAAAGAAACAAACAACTGACTTTGCTTTTTGTTTTAGGATTGCTTGTCACTTTTTCAGAAATAGAGCCTGTCAGGATGCCTACTTGTTTATGTCCCTAACAACATAAGCATGGCCAGGACAGTCAGAAAATACAAAATAAATCACAGGTATGGTGATTATCCTTCCACCCCCGTTTTAAACATCTCTTTCCTTATAGTAAGACAAAAGGCCTAACATTAAGCAGATATATTTTAATGAAGCTTAAATTAGTGAGCTAAAAGACATTTAAGAAAGTTTTTGGGTTGTCATATGTAGGTTTCTTTCTTTTTTCCCCCCCATTTTGCATGGCAACTTACTTTATGCTATTCATTATAATCCTTGCTGACAACTGTTTCCCCTAATTTATTCCATGTTGCGGTCCATCTGGTGCTTTAAATTCCAGCAGAAGTTTTTATAAAAAATGATTTCCAGAGCTCATTCAGCAAATTTTGCTGGAAGTATTTATTGGTTCTCATTGAGCACTTTGAAAAATCTGAACAGTATGGACCAATTTCTCATTTTGGTTGTAATGATGAATACATATATATTTCAGTCCTGCTGGTGGATATATATGCAATGCATCTATTGCTCATTCATATCAGTCATATATATACACACACACATTACTATTCCAATAATACAACATATAAGTCATTCCAGGTTATTATAAGTGGACCTAGCAATTCAATACATCATTTTGGTCCTTTCGAGACTTCCTACTATAAATCTCTGAGTTGTTTGAGATGAACTTCTGCCACTTATTTCCCTGAGGAGAAATTCACCAGGAATATTTTGGTCCAAGCAAAACAAAAATACACCTTGTCCATGTTAAAGAAATCCAGAAGACCTCTGTTGGAGAAGCTCAGATGCCCTTGCTGGAAAAGAGATGTGTATTCTTACCAGGTTTAGTGGAGTTCTAGTGACATTATCTGTGTTTGTATAACAAGAACAAAAATATACACCATGTTGTTGAAGAAATCTGGATACTTCCTATCTTTAAATTCCCTAATGGAAATCATAGAAGAGTCCTTTACCCATCACTAATTTTCCTTCAGCAGCTGTTTGCAGAAACTGTTGGCACTGAGCAGCTAATTTTTTATATAAAGTCAACCACCATGTAATAGGAGATGTGTGTCAGCAGGGTCCCGATACACATCACTAGTTCTGTTGTAATCCAGAAATCTTAAATTGTCACTCTCTAATGGAACAAGAAATGGGTATTCTAAATTCATAAAGATTTATAAACATTCACTGCTGCCAGCTGACAGATATATGCATCACCTGCCGTTTTCTCATTCTTCAGTTCTCTCCTATGAGCCATGGGAAAATGATGTTCTTGCACCCTTCCTGCAGGGGTGAGAAATCTTAAGAAGGTCAAGTTAGAGAGTCTAAGTGAACTGGATGACTGAAAATGAACCAGCAGGGAAGAACAAGCCACTTAATTTGATAAATCACGACACAAAAAAAATGCATAGGATATTACATTGTGGATCATTACTTGCCTTGTGTTTGGCAGGGTAGGCACTGGATGTTTTTATTGTAGGGCACAGGGCCTGTTGTGCGGCTTTGGAGTAGTGTAAAATATTCTGGTTTTAAACAGTCAGCCCAAGACAAAAGGGTTGTCAGAAAACACTTTTTCTTCCTCAGGTAAGAAGCTGATATTTTATTATAAAAAGCAATACCCTCCACCCATACAAAAGCAACACATAAAACTCTTAAAACTGTATTTTGGGATACTGCCTGCAAAGAAGAAAGTTAGCATTCAGTCCTGAAACTGGTAAGTATTTCCACTGAATTTCATTATTATCATGAATCAAGCTCAGCATAATCCACAAATGAAAAAGACTATTTTACCACTAGAATTCACCCTGATAGCCCTATATTTACTTCACTTATCTGTGTTTTACTAAAATGGCATCAAAGTTTGATTTGACAAATGGAGAATCCATCATTTCCTACGGGGAGTTTACTGCAGTCTAATCATCTTCAGTCTTACAAAAAAAATGGTGTCTAATTTCTAATAGGAAATGGTGTGGATTTAGCTCCCAGCCACTGGTGTTTGATCTGCATTCCTTCTCCAGATTGAAGAGCTCTATTGCCTTTACTATTTCCCCTGCATGAATTTTCTCATTTGCTGTAATCAAAACACTTTTAACTTCTACTTTTTGATAAGCTAAAAATATTCAATGCCCTTTAAATTTCTCATGGTATTTTTTCCATCCCTTAGACTTGGATAGCTCTTGCTTTGTATAGAATATAAAAAATGCATCTGACCAGATGTGTAAGGGAAATCATGTCCCAGGACATATATATATATACACACACATACATATGGATTACAGGGTGTTACTCTCTTGAGAGCCTATGCAAGATGGCTGATACCATGGTACACACTCATTAGATAACATCTCCTTAATTTTTTGGGCACAAAGCTGTGTTTGGCTGTATGGAAACAGTTACATGGCTATTTCTCAATAATATCCAGGAAATTTTTAAACATCACCATTATTGGGTCTTGGAAGAAATATAGTCATTTCCAGCCTCTCTGTTAATTCTGCTCCTGTATTCTCATAATCCATCAAATTTGGTATTGCCTATAAACAATAGCAACAATGATGAGTTTTGGTGTTTATTTCATGATCATTGATTTGGGTATGAAGGTAGGGTTTCAGACTAGATTCCTTGGATTTCATAGAGATGAGACTCCAAATGTATTCGGTTACTTGTAGAAGAGAAACAGAAAGTGGATTTGTGATGTATATATGGAAGAATTTATCACCATTTATTTAATCATTTCCCAAACAAAGGAAAATAGATGTGATGAAGTTTTATTGGTGTGTGTATGTGTGTACATACCATTCCAAAGTATTTATGTTGTGTGTAAATCAAAGGAAAACACGCAGTGCAATGTGAGGTGGTCAATAAGAGTTTATGTTAAGTTAGCAATGGGCAGCTGTGAAATGCATTTTTGACTGATGATCTCGCGTATAACTGTAGATAGTTCCAGCAATTTGGGCTCAGTTTTAGGCTCTTGTCATTAACTTGGGTAAGTTACCAGCTAGAAGTAATTTGTAATTTTAAATTAGTACAAGATTCATGACATTTCTCTTTTGGGATTGTTCCAGTGACTGGTTCCCTGCTATCATCTACACATTAAAATAGGTAAAGCTGCTGTGGTCAAACTCTATCCATCAGCTACCTGTTCCTGCTGTTCCTGTGGAAGCCAAAAATTATATGAAAAAGGAGAGCAAAGGCAAATCATTGTTGACAAATCTTCATGTTTTTTGAGCTTTCTTTATTTCCATTTAATTCTGTTTTTCACTTCAGGGATGCAAGAACTAGTGAGTGTTAATGTTTTAATTACCAGGTCATCTGACCTGGAGAAATCAATTATTAGATGTCTGAACAGAGAAAGCTAGGTGGAAATTTTAGAATCATAGAATAGTTTGGGTTAGGAGGGACCCTGAAGATCATCTAGGACAGCCTTAATGCAAAATTAAGGACAAATCCAAAATTAAGGATTAAGGACAGCCTTAATGCAAAATTACCTACTGGTCATGTGATACACCTGCACGATTGGAAACCTGGTTTGAATGCTTGCATGAAATCATAAGGGAAGTGGATCTGTACACAGCATTTTCCTTCTGCCTTTCTACTGCATAATGAACAGCTGAACATTTTTACTGTGATTATTTTCACTGAAACATCTATAGGTCAGGAGATTAACCTGATTTTTTGCTCTTTTTGGTATCTAGTCTGTACTTCCAATATTTATAAGTATCTTTTGATCATAAATAGGAACAAAGCAGTCAACTGCCAAGAGACATTATTTAATCAGGTAGTTCATGAAACTCAGTTCTCAAATCTCCAGGGCCTCACCATGCTCCAAAGAAAGGTCAGATAAGAAAAGCTATTCAGATGAAAGTATTGTAGAGCTTTTACTATGTTTAAAATGAATATCAGTCACAAAATACAATTCTGCTCTGTAAAAAAACTGAACTGGCACAAGCACTTCAGATGGTTTACATGTAGGTATATGACTAATTGTATGACCTGGGCTGAGGAGGAGGCCCAGGGCGAGGGAGAAGCAGCAGAGGGCACAGGCCCCAGGAGGAGGAGGGCAAGAGGGGCTCCAGGCCCACAGGCAGCAGGGATTCCCCGGCAGCCCTGCAGAGCCCCCGCTGGAGCAGATCTCCACCCTGCAGCCCGGGGAGGGCCCACGCCGCAGCAGGGGGACATTTCCTGAGGGAGCTGCGGCCGTGGGGAGCCCCTTTGGGAGCAGGGTGTTCCTGAAGGGCTGCAGCCCGGGGCAGGGCCCCCGCTGGAGCAGGGCCATGGGTGAGGAGGAAGGGGTGGCCAAGAAGGGCTCCTCAAAGTCAGCAGATTGAATTTCTGGAGCCTGGGCCATCCATCCCTGTGTGGTGGTTCATGTCCTCCTCTCCTCCCGCCAGCCTCTATTGTTGCTGACAAGGCTTGGTGAGAAGACCTCTAGATTTCTTCATGCTTTTCCCTTGTGTCCTGCTTATGTTTTGTACACAGAATAGAGCCAACAGCCTGCTTAGAAGCTAAGCTTCTAAGAAGTCTGTGTATAAGGAGTCTGTCAGGTTTGCTTGCAATGACGTGGAAGTCATGGAAATTGGGTTTTGAGCCTCTCAGCACACTTCCTGACTTCGTAGGTGCATGCTGCTGATTTTGGATGTGTCTCATCATAGGCTTCAGGAGCTGACAGCGATTAATCTTTCTATAACCTCTCTATCCTGTCCCAACCTTTGTGAATCATCAGGATTTAGTCACTGCCTGTTTCAGAGCTGGTTGTCCTGAGAAATTGCAGGAAGATGCATGATACAATCTCGATGACCTGCTAGGTGTGAGTAACATTTTGCTGCCCTTTTCCTGCTGTTGTTTTGCGCTCCTGCATTCACATTCAGTCTGCATTTGTATCAATGTACACATTTTTGTTACAATTTACCACAGCCCTAGAAGCTTCCTGGGCTTCTATTTTCTAATACATTATAGGCACACTGGTACCTGCTGGCAAAAATATGATAGATAACTCTTATGATTTTTTTTCCCCACAAATCTCTGAGTCTGCTGGTGTTGCCCTTAGTATTTCAGCAATATGTTATAGTAAACTTTCCTCCTTCCTGATCCACCATTACAAAATAAAATTACAGTTTAGTTCCTTCAACATAATTATTTTGTCTATAAATTCCAATCTGATCCAATCTTCATATTGTCTCTCTCCAATCCAATTTTACTGGATTTTGGTGAACTTTATGATATGTCTTCCTACTTTCTCATCCTCCTTATTTACTTTTTATTACCACAGTTTACCCAAGACAAACTGGAAGAAGTTTGAGAGGAAATGGAAGATATGCCTGCAGTTGGTAGGACAGACAGAAAGAAATCTGTTGAGTAATGCCAAAAATATTTCTTTCACTTTTAAATACAAATCTAATGTCTCTTTCTGTGAGTTGTCATAATACTCTTTCACTGGCTGTCTTGCTGCATTCTTGCCAAGGACTACTTTGCTGGCTAATCAAAACTTTACTGGTTATTTTAGATATTACAGTGGACATCACATCGGACATCACATCACTTGATCCAAATTCTCCTTGCAGCATTCAGCTCAGAGTGGCAGCTGACCCTATCCTGAGATTATCTGCATAGTGAACAATGCCAAATAGTATGATATTTTGTTGCACAAATCCCAGTTATGAGAAAAGGGTGTTCAAAGGAAAACTGAGCTGTGCAAGAATGGGGCAGACATTTTTAATGAGCTCATATTAATAAGAAAAACCTTGTTTTCTGCGAGATTCCATCGCATAGCATGTTTCACACAATGTTAAATGCTGAAATGTAATTTCAGAAACCACACAAGGTTTGTATTTTCAGTCTTGTGTTCTGCTAGTAACAGATGAAGAAGAAATATTTAATGTCATATTTAATATATTAAAAGTGTATTTATATATTTAATATAATATATTTATGTGTTTAATATAATATTTTGTAAACCACAGGATGATTCCAGAGGCCTTAATGATGTAAAACAAATGACAAATGTTCAATTGGAGGGCACTAAAAAAATGCAACATTGGAGCTAGATAGAGGCAGTACTAGGGTCTATATTAATTTCTACAGAAATGTGCAGTAACTGATTGCAAGTGCCCATGATCAACAGCACAGGCAGGCAATCTCAAGATTGCAGATAAGAGTATAATAACGTTAATTTATTGAACAGGCACCTTGCAACAGAATTAGATCTGCAGATTAGGCCTCTCTGGTATCCTTTATTGCTACAAATGTTACCAGTGCTTTGCTCTTATGAAAGGAAAATACACCTAGAGGGAGCAGTGGATGAACAATATCAAGTACCTGTGGAATAGGAGTCCAAACTGGGGGCCAGATTTGGCCAGAGCATAGTTCATGTCCTTTTGTCCTATGCATGCCAGTTTTCTTTAGATGGAAACCAGTATGTGTATATGGATGGGAAAACAGAGCATCATGAGCTCCTACAAACCATGAAGAATTCTTGTGTTCAGTTACGCCTCGGGGGTAGATTTAGTCTGTATCACAGATTTCCAGAATCTTACCCAGAAAGTGAGGTGGGACTTATCACCTGGCTCACAATAGGTCCCACAAATCCTCCTGGCTCAGTGTTAGTTCATAAGGGTCCTACCTTTCCTAAATCCTCTGTCCAATACCTGGAAAACTTCATGATCACTTTGTTCTAACCACAGCTTCAATACAGCTTAGTAAACATTTGGTATGAGTTGGAAATTTTCTATGGGATTTAGCACCTTCCTTTTTTTTCTGTCTGAAAGCAGTTTCTAGTATGGTAAGAGGCAGAAAATACAAGAATGAGGCAAAGGTAAAGAATGATAAGGGAAATTAGCAAGGAGCTGATGCATCCAGTTAAAATTTTAACTGTAGACTGTGTACTTTTACAGATAACTGCAGTATGATGATACTTTTAGTTCAATTTGTTGGGCCCATCAAGGAAGGCAGTCTAAGGCATGTATTAGTCTACTTTTTATCTTGGCATTTCTGTATCCATGGAGCTATTTTAAGTAGCCTGAGAGTCATTTCACATTATGACTATTTTCCCTTAAGTTAGGCCAAGCCAAGTGCGGAGAATTAATTTTAATTATTGCATGAAAACAAAGACTGAAATGTGATGAAATTTGGCTGTTTGTTTGTTTGTTTTTCTCCTCTCTAGGCACTTGAATTCTCCAGGCTCTCTCCTCCTCTTTCGTATAGCATTTTGAAAGGCAATGACAGATTGTAAATTCAACCCAAGGTTGCTGAACCATTCAACAGAGTAAAGGGAGGCCTGATGAATTTCTTTTATGCGTCCTGCATAAGCATGTATTATACAGTCATTAGCAATGTGAGTGATAGTCTGAAGTTTGTTGCAGTTGCCATATGATCAATCATTGTACCTCTGTTTATATGGAAAATTTCTGCACCTCCCATGAGTTGCTCAGATGCTGTTGTGCATAACCTAGTATCCTTGTCGTAAGACGCATCCTGGCCCTATGTTTGTGATGCTGACAATAAGCTTCAGCAATTGTTACGTGTGATTATAGGTGTCCAGGTCTGTTTGAGATGTTGTAGGTGATAAGACAGCCACATGTGGCAGTTAGATGTGGCTTAGGCTTATAATACATCAATGCCACTGACATGGCAGGAAGAGTTTATGTGATACTGTTATGGAGTGACAGATCTTTATCATCCATGGTAGTGTGGCATTTCCTTAAAACAGGTAGTTTAAAGTACCAGAAATTGGAACAGAAAACTTCAGACAAACTGTACAGAGATGCTGAGGAATGCAGACTTTGTACAAGTTTTTTTTTTTTTTTTTTTTTTTATGAGTCTGAGTTCTGCAGTTCTGGAGGAGAGGTTTGCTTTTCTCTCTTCCTAATGGATTTTCTCTCTTCCTAATGGAATCCTAAACTGATCTTGCACAGAAACCTCTAGGTCCCAAATTTAACACTTGCTCCCCTTCAGAAGGCTTGTCCTTGTCACTTTCAGTATGTTTTCCCTGAAAAAGTAATAAATAATAAATAAAAATAAAATAAATAACAAAAAAGATGTAGTTGAATCTGTTCTTTATATGTTTGGTAAGAAGAGTTTTAGGAAGAAAATTGGCTGCTTATTTAGCTCTGATCTTGACCAAAAGTTGCACTTCAGTGCTTCAGTCCCTTTCTCAGAGGACTTAACAGATGAACTGGCAGCTCCAGAGTTCTGAATAGCGTATAGACCTGTTCCTTAATAGCACAAAGATATGGTAGAGTTGATACCTTGAGCCACAAAGGGCACCAGAATCAGTCGTGAATTCCACCTGTAAGAGTAAACTAAACGCTGCCAAGACTCATTCTCCAGCCCAGAAGACAAGTGGCATGATGTGGTTTGCACTAAAAGGGGAAAATTTGTCTGCTGAAACAGGGTGACCTTATTTACACTTATTCATAGCAATTAGTGCTGTCTTCTGAACCATGCCTGGTCATTGGTTGAGGGACTGTGAATTAGGACAGGGCAAAGCTACACCTGCAACCAAGACTACAGTGAACCAAGCTGGATGATCAGAAGATAGTGCTCCAACCTGGTCCTTTCATTTACAGGTGTAGATGAATCCAGTTGAGCCTAACTCTGCCTTTGTCACATTGCAGGTTAGGGAAACTGAGGCATGAAAACAACAGTCCTGGGCAGATGACAAAACTATCTTTCTTATTTTATTACTTTATTATTTTTTTTTCTGCTGGTATATACAAGGACAGAGAAAGGAGAAGGCTGATTTGATATCCTGCAACGCTCTGCAGTTTAAATGCCAGCTAAGGTAGAATGCAATAACACTGTGCAAATATCTGTAAAGTGTAAACAGTTAAGGCAGGGAAGAAACAAGCCAGAGGACTCTCATGAATAAGCAATTAGGACCAACATAAAGTGATAAAGCAGAGGACAATATCAGCTCCATGTCAGGAGGTTTTCATGAAATGCTGGATTCTTTCTAATGGGAAAATGTAATGACTGGGCAGATTATAGAGTGAAAAACTACTTTAGATCCTGACAGACTGATACATAGCTATGTGTGGCTTAAGAGAGCTATTAAGATTTTCTGACCTAATTTCCTTCAGTGTTTGCCTAGGGATGGTTAACGTTTAGGTGAGATGAACAGGTATAAAGGCTGCATGAAATCTTTTTCCCTTGCCTAAAACTTTTCGTTATTTACAGTAACCTTTGGTTTTAGAATGGTGATTTTGTCATTGTACTCTTTTGGCCATCTCCTGGATGATGCAGAAGGCACTGTTGTTTAATATAAGACTCAGAGATCTGTACAGCTTCTCTCTTTGAAGGCTGGAGGTCTGACAGACTACATCTTAGAGACTGGACAAGTAAGAGAGCTGCTGCTAAACCTAGAAACATGAAGTCTCTGTGAATTTTAGTGTTTATAAGTGGACCTCACAGCAGTTTCTATTTCTCACTTTAACTTGTGCACACCTACAGACCACTCAGATCCCTACAAACAGCTTCAGCAGCCTGGGATGTCTCTTTCAGACCAACCTACTGCTTCACTGATTGCCTCAGATGACACAAAAGACTCAGAGGAGAAGTATTAGGAGGCATGTGTCTGGGCCTGATGTATTCCTACTGCTATGGACAGGCTTAGAGAGATTGTGGCAGCAGCAGCAGCCAGCAAGCAGCGAGCACCTTCAGCTCTGGAGTGCAGAACGTGGGGATGCCACCAGGAACTGAAACAGAAGAGTACTGGAAGAAACATTTCATTATTAATCAGGCATAATATGCCGGTGGGGGAGATTATTATTCCAGGTAGGTTTTTCTGTCTTCTTTTTTACATACTTCTTTTGTATGTTCATTATTTGCTAAAAGGCAGAATGGCTTTCAAATCATTTGGGCTATCTGAAAGCATCCCACAGAGACTAAACATCTCCTGCCTGGAGTTTTCTGTGTGCACACCATCAGAACGTCAATCTTCTTTCACCTGGAACCATAGTGGAGTATTTTAGCTGGATGTCTTTATCAGATCTCAGCTGACAGCCTGTCAAAGCATTCTTGGGAAATGACTCATTTGCAAATGGCTTTCCTACCTTTCTCTTCTCCCTTCACTCTGTTTTGCTCTCTTTCTCTCTCTGTCTTCTTAAATTGCATGCCATAAATACCTCTTGAAGAAGTAGTTTGAAAAGCAGTGCATTTCATATAAATCAGTGGTAGGATGTTGCCAGGGCTGGAACTTCCTGGAGACTTTCCTGCAGAAAAAGGTGCATCCAAGCTGTTTTTGCATAGTTCTGGTTATGACCGTCACAGTCTGTCAAACCAATGACCTGTCCTGACTGCTGTCATGTGTGCGATTGTGATCAGTTACGCTACCGACCATTTTCCATGCTATACTTAAGAGAAAAGTTTCTTTTCAATCCTCAGTATTTCTTGTTAAGCCACTTAGTTGTAGTAGGTGGAGACTGATCTTAGAAATTTTTATCTTACATATACATAGCTCAGGGACCAAACAGTTAATACCCTGATATATCTCCTGAGATGGTGAAAGGTTAAAAATTAAATTCCTATGCCAAACCAAAGTCTCATAAACTTTTTTTGCATTTCAATGCTTCTAGCTGGAAGTTTCATGCACATGCAGTATTGATGAGTTCTGTTGAAATTTCCCCTTTGTACTGGAGGCCAAGAGCAAACCAATTTTTATCAAATCCATTTCCAAAGGACATGTGTTCTGTATCCCTGGAGAAGGATTAGTGCCTCTGAAAGAGGCATCCCCCATTTCTCTAACTTCCTCTGTGTTCCTCCCTACCCTTCTGCTTGCCTCCTGGTACCTCCTTGGAAGAGACCTTACACATAGTTATTTCAAAACTAAAACAAATTATCTGCCAACACTCAGCTCTCTCAGATCTTTTCTTCTACTAAGTGGTATAAGGTTGGACTAATCTTTTCTCTCTCACACATCCATACTCTGTAAATTGAGTTCAAATGATTTGGAGGAGGATAAATCAGGCTGGCACCATTCTCATGAATATCTAATCATCTAATCAGGCATTTTGAACCCAAGGCCTTTATGGTTGTGGTTACTTGATTTCACTGTTTCTGAATTTGTTATACAGAAGTTAATCTGAAAGAACAATGCAAGGAATCAAGTAATAAGTGGTATCTGTTATCTCCATACACTGACAAGGAATGCAACCACCAGTGATTTTAAGCTTCTTCCTATGCATATAGGCAGTGCTGTGCTATACTTAGAGTAATGAATTGAAGTGGTCAGAGATGAATTAAAATATATATTAGCTTATCTGTCTAGTGACTTTCTTGCTTTATAACCAGTTTTAATTGACAAAGGTTAGCTTTAGCCTTAGGTTAGTTTTCCTCTTTAAACTGTGGAGGAGGAAAGGGCAATTCAGTACAAAAAGCTGACAGAAGTGTTGATAAATCAGCCTGAAGCTATTTTAAAAGAAAAAAGGGGGTGAAAGCTGATAAGCATGGAACCAACTCATGGTTTGGCTCTGTGAGTTGCCTTGTAAACCTGTCTTTGTTCATGCATTCAGTGAGAGTTTAAGCCTTTACAGGGCAGGGGAGCTCTGTCTGCTCTGCCAGGATTGTATCCCAGTGCCAGTAAAAGGCTGCAGGACTACAAGGAGCCCTGCCCAAGCCAATTACGTTGAAGCCATGTCTGGTTGTGTTCTGTGACCAAATCGGTAACCACACCAAGTGGATATATTTGCGTATGTTAGGTAGGAAGGATGATTTTATGTCCTTGATTTCTGGTGTGTAGTTTTGGGCACATCTAAACATAGATGTCATTGCCTTTGGAGATGCTGTGTAGTAATCCAGCTGGCCTCTATCAGCTAATCCACGAAGATGTAGGTCTTCCATAGGTATCATGTGTTCCTGCCCCATCTGAATGCTCTAGGTACCTTATGTCATCTTGGATGGTACCAGGGGCCAATGTTCAGGCAATGAAACTACACTTAAGGCATCTACCACCCTCTGGACTCTGGACTGTTCAGATTCATTCACAGTCAGGGAATCTCTAGTCCATGCAATCAAGAGGTCTGCAGAATGACCTGACCAAATGAAGGCATCTAATTCAGGATAAGGCAAACAGTGAGAAAACTGACTCTAAAGGGAGTCTACAGTGAGTTTCTGAGATAAAAACTATGCACTGTATACTTACACATTTGGCCAGATGAGTTTATCCTCTAGTGTTATTGCAAGCATTCCTAAAGAATTCCTTTAAAAAAAAATCATCTACAAACTACAAAACCCTTGCTAGAAAAAGTACCTTCTGCTTGTGCCTTCTGCCTGGAAATGAACTAATCAGCCAGCCAGCAGCAGCTACTGATATTTCATTTTTCAGCTTTGCTGGAGCAAGGATGGTCTGCTGATACTCAGGCCCAGCAGTCTACCAGCCATGCTCAGTAAGCATGGCCCCTGCAGAGCAGCCACTACTTGGAGGCAAGGGTATTTGTATGTAGAAAGTGAATGTGAGAGCAGCATGCTTTGCTTACTAAGCAGAGAATGCAGGTAGAAAATAAATGGTTAATTTTAGAAATTCCTGGGGCCAAAGCTGGAGGCACAAATAGTACTAGAAAGTTTGGTGAGAGCTCTTCTCAAGCAAATCTAGTCAGAAATGTAAGAGGTGAGGCAGTGTTGAAAGTGTTAAAAAGAGACTTTGTTACACTATGTGCTCATTCAGCCACAAATCAAGTTAAATGGGAATGAGATATTGGCAATAGGATCTGCCATTATTTAGCAGGTGGTGTGGGGATGAGTTTTTTGTTATCTGAATTTTTAAGTGAAGCCTGAAGAATTGAACACTTCTGTCTGAAGAGATATGAGAATGCTGTTATCTGCAAGTATTTACATTGAAGGCAGAGACTGTAAATGGTCCAATGAATGGCTTAGATTGTTTAGGGAGAAATACTTGGTTTAATAAGCAGCTAATTTTTGGAGAGGGTTTTGCAGACAAGAGTGCAGCTCATTCATTTCTATGGGATGCCACTTTCTTTTTGCATTACAGGAAAAGGTGTGGATTGAGGACAATTTACCAGGCAAGACAACTGAACTGTTCATGGTAGGATCCATCTCACATGACTGTGCTCATCAAGGAGCCTTTTGAGTGTGTTTGACTCAGATTTCATTTGTCACACAACATGAAGAGGGAGTGGCACTTGCATGTTATGTGGACATTACAGACAGCAAAGCTTGCTTCCTTTGGCTGTAATCCCCTCTTCCCTACAAAGAATTGTCTCTATATTCCTCTTAATCCTCTGATGGATATAGAGGTACAAATAACATTTCCTCTAAGGAAATCCTTTTTTTAAATTTTTTTTTTGCTGACAGCGTTGTGACAAGGAAAATTATTTGGAAGCAATCATTCTCTGAAGCAGGAAAAAAGAACAGGGACTTTAATCAATGTTAAAAACTTCCTTTCAGATATATGGGAGAAAAAAGAAGAGTTAGACACTAGATGAAAAACCATTATGTGCGTCATCAAGCGGTACAAGCCTTTGCTTCGCAGTCCTCCTGGGATCTGGGACTGTGAGTGTATTAGCAGATAATAGATTTCTCTGCTGATGAGGATGATTTTGCAGTTGTCAGTCTGGATCGGACTCAGGATCTTTCCTAGACCACTATTCTGTCTCCAGCAGTTTTAAGTGAACCTGACTGCAGAGGAAGTGTACAAAATCATGTTGGAGATGCCTATAAGATTTCTGTCGCCAGGCAAAGTTTCTTTCTGAGTAGTTAGAGGCTGGTTTAAGACTTGAAGCTGGAGGGTTTAATTCTGACTAAACTTCCTGTTCAGCTTTTTGCTTTTTATCTTAACTTTGGCTATTGTCCTTACCCATAAAAAGATCATATCGCTGAGGGTTGCATCAAGCAGTCTTTTATTTAGTGGTGCCTTGTGACAGTCTGTCCCATGGTGGCAAATTGTTCATGGTCTGAGAGAGCTCTTATTTCCCATTTCTTTGATATTTCACATTTCTTATACAAGATTTCCTTCTGCTTTCTTAATTTTACTATGGGCAAAAGTGAACACAAGAATTCTGTCTCACCTACCCATCCCAGAACTAATGGATGCCAGTTGGTTTTGACCAATAATATTTCTGTGCCAAAATGTGGAGGAATAAACTACTCAGAATGTTCTACAGCCAAATCTGATTGCTCTTACAAGCCAAACTATTACTGAAAAGAACCTGTCTCTGTCCTCTTTGCACCTTTGCACCTCCCTTCAGGTATTTAAAGACATTGTTAAGATCTCCTCTGAGCCTTCTCTTCTGCAGGCTGATCAGTCCCAGCTCTCAGCCTCTCCTCCTCTCACTTGATCCCAAACTGGCAGAATCAGTTTGTCCTGGAGTCATGAGAGCTCTGTGTCAAAGCCCACAAATAAAAGATTTTGTGATATTTTCTCTCTGTAGCTTGTGTAGCTGTTCACCCAGTTAACTTCTGTGTCCATTAGATGCTCTCAGCCCTAGCTGGCAGAATGACAGAGGTCTCAAAGATACTCATCTCCTTTAAGTTTTATTAAAGCAGGTGGCAGGGTAGAGAGGTTATTAAATTGTTAAGAGTGAGAAGAGAGATTCAATGACTATCCTTCCCGAAAGGGAACCTGTAAGGGGAGCCCAGCCCTTGTAGCACATAACAGGACATGCAGATACGATGCTTTGCTGGTTCCTCTGCTCACACAACACACCATGACATTTCTGTTGTACAGAATTGCTCCCAAGCAGCCCAAACCCTAACGATGCAAATGTTTCAGACATGAGGTGGCAAACAAGAAGAACTGCCACTTATGCCCCTGTATGTTTACTGTTCATTTTAAATCTCATTATGTTTATCTGAGCTTATGATCTTGTAGGGTGAAGGGGTAAAACTGATTACTGGATGTTGAATTCTAGGTGTCTGGGATGCTGAACATGTAAATACAATACTACATTGCTGCAGTTAATGGCTAAGACAATATGAAGATACATTAAAGATAATGGATTGAGAACAGCAAGGAATATGAGATACATGGAAGTTGTCTCTTGTGTGAGGATGCTTCATTTGATCTCTGAAAGCAGGAGAAAAAGAATATAATACTCCCACAGTTACTGAGAGGCTTTTCAAATTCAGCCGACATACGGAACTACGTAAGAAGAAGATGATACTTGTATACTGTGAAACATGAAGGCTCTTGCTATGTGCAATTATGCTGTCTTCTCTGGCAACATGACTGTGAAAAGAGTTAAATATCACTGCTTTCTGCCGTGCAACAGCTGTAATAATAACCACATTTTGGCTCAGACAGGGAGTGCAGGCACAAAAGCCTTCCCCTCTTGGGGTCCTCTTAGGAGGAAGAAGGGAGCATGAACACAACCCACTGCTTGGGGAAAACACAGGAGAAGGAAGGTGAAGTGATGAAGTGATCAGTGATGAAAGCATATGGGTATGTGCATGACTCCATATGTGTGTATGGAAATGGTAATTATCATGGCTTCCAGACCAACACCCTTAGTGCAGTTGGAGTGAATGGGAATAATGAACACATGACTTCTATTTCAAGTATACCCAATCTGCTGATAATGCCTGGTCCTAGCAAAAGGTCTGTGTTTTGCTCTTCTACATGCCAGGAAGTCAACATGCATTCAGCAGTGATTGACATAACAATGTTTACTTTGGATTTTGTATGTTTTTTTTTTTCTTCCCCAGCAGCAAAATTATAAATTTGTTATGTTCTTTTCACTCCTCTAATGAAGCAACCAAACAATTGGCTTGATCTTGTTAGAAAGGGGGAGTCACATAAGTAGCCAAGTTAGACAAAGTCCACTTGAGATATTTACTTGACTTCAGAGCTCCCCCATGAGAAATGTCCATGCCAAGAGTTCATCTCCTGGTATGACAGATGCTACGCCATGCTGTCTTTTATATCCCTAGGATTTGGGTCTGTAAACTTGTATTTTCAACGGAAATAAAACATTTGGAGAGAATGCTGCAGGGATTAGGTTTTTGGCTATTCTTCCACATCTGCCCTTTGGAGCTGGGGAAATATTTGTGAGGATAACTGCAGTAAAGACTGGGAAACATTCAGATGGTGCAGGGAAGGGTACTACATAAATAAACTGTATAGAGAGATGCACAAATTGCATTTAGCAGCTGAGCCAATGAATCACCATTGTTAGAATACATTTGATTTTCTCTATGCACAGCAATTATAGGAGATAGCTTGCAGGTGAATGTAGAGATGATAGATTCAGGTCT
This sequence comes from Anser cygnoides, assembly GCF_040182565.1. Lineage (NCBI taxonomy): Eukaryota > Metazoa > Chordata > Aves > Anseriformes > Anatidae > Anser > Anser cygnoides. The sequence continues at coordinate 160,105,954 of NC_089874.1, forward strand.
CTGCGCAACAATGACAACTGATATAATGAAGATCTAATGAGAACAAAATTGAGATTTAGAGTTACAGATGGCATTCCTTTCCATCACTATCTGAGAAACATTATTTTCTTCAAGGATCTGCAGTATCTTTTTTCTGTGGTGCTTTATAACAGAACCAGCCATCAGTAGGACTAGCTGTATAAAATGACTGGGGAGTGTGTTAGGGGATTATGTCATCTAATTTTAGCAGCCTAAAAGCTAAGAGTCTTGTCCAAATCATCTGTCTAGTGTCCCTGTAGGTTGGATGGAAAGAAAGACACCCCAAGAAGACAACAAATTTCAACTACTGTTAGCACCCAACTCCAAGTATTAGGTCCTGAAACCCCTACAGAATTTCTGCTTAACTTTTGGGACTTCAAATTCTCAAATCATTGAGGTTTTTGTCAATAGTGTGTCCTGTCTGTCTCATTCCTGCCAATGAGCAATGGACAGCTTCTGAGCAGCTATCAAGTTCATTAGGGTTAATAAACTAGGGATTCTTCCAGTTGGCCTGTCCGTGGTCTTTTATCTCAGAACATACATATGTAATCCTTAGATGGCAACACAGTTTAAATAATTCTTTTATGACTTAGGGTAATGGTTAGAATACTTGCACTAGATATGGGAGACAGGTTCAAACCCCTTTTATCCTTGTCTTTGAAACCATACTTCCAAACTTCCATGACCTACACACTTGTCAGGAAGCAAGAAAAAAAACGTAAGCCAGAAAAAAAAAAAAGCCAAAGTGCTATGGAGGTGTTTTCAAGCTACTACATTTGAGGTGTGGAAGGACTGACCTGGCATAAGCCACCTTGCACCATGAATGCAAGGTATGAATCCTATCTGAGAAAAATCAAATGTTTGGTTTGCTGTGGTGGCTTATGTCTGAGCCTAATCTGAGGTATGTAACTCATCTTGTGTAGTGCAGCAGATTTTTTTTGACCTGAAGGTGAAAGGGCCCCACAGAGTTAAAACATTGGTGAATTTTAGTCTCCTCTCTGTATTCAAATCTGGGGGTCCTTGATGTCTGTGAGAACTTGATATCCATGGATGAACTGAAATTGCACAGACTAGGTAGGAACATTATTGTCCTGTTATTATTTCCAGAGACTAGGTACCTTGTAACTCTCTGACAGGTAGTAGACTAAGAAAAGTGCAAACTTTCCCCAGCTCCCTGTGTGTTCGCTACAAGGCTAACATCTTCCCTGAGTGAGCACCTTTTCTTCATTCTTCTGATTCCAGGGAACCTCTCCTGTGGCCCAGTGTTGAAAAAAGAACCGTTTTTCACATTTATGAGCAGCTGCTGCTCTCTGAAATCCTGTGGAGAAGTTGAGCTCGACAGCTGCTTTGTGGTAATTATCTTCACCTTCATGAGGCTGCTGCTCTCTCTCTGCTTTTCCGCAGGTCTGTTGGGCTCCAAGAGGCAAACTGTGGAGAATGGGGTTTTGAACTTCCCTGTCTGGGAATGAAGCTGGAGCTTCATTTTGGCTCTTCCTGCCCAGCAGAGGCTGTGGGTCTCGCCCATGTGTGGTGCTGGTAACAACCATCACCTTACTGGTGTTTCTCTCTGCACTGGCTCCCAGCTATCTGGGAGCCTGGATGCTGGATCCAGCTGATAAGCTGCTGCTGTTTCCTTTCTTTGTTTGCAGGCATCAATTTTAGGTGGGTTTTGATTCCTTGCAGCAATGCTGCAGGTGACGCCAACCAGAGCATTGCCATCTCTGCAGCCTTACCTGCCTCTCTCCTTGTCTGTTTACCTTCTCAGTGTGGTGGTTTTGGTTCCTACCAGAGCTCTGCCTCCCCCTCCATCCCTTTACAGCTGTGAAAATGTTTTTGTATCTCAAGCCATGGCAGCAGATGGCTTTTTAACTTCATCATCATTGTTGCAATTTGTTCCCTCTCCCAAATTCTGGAGCAACCAATTTCTGGCTTCTTAGCCCCCACTGTTTGTTAGGATGAAAAACAGTTACAGGTATGAAAACTACTTATTTCCTACACAAAAAAGAATATTGCAGAGCTCACTGCCAAGCTCACTGCAAACCCTGAAAGACAGTTTCTGCTGAATTTCCGTGTGTGCTCCAGTAATAACCCCAAAACAAGTGAGGTCCAACCTTTTAATCATCACCGGGAAAATCAAACCAATGCAAAATCCTTTTTTTTTTTTTTTTTTTTTTGCATCATCCCATACTACAGGGATACTGATACATATTTTTTTCCTATCTGCATTTATTTTCTGCTCTGCCAGTTCAGGCTGTGAACTCCTCAAGGTAGAACTATCCTTCCTGATGAGCTGGTCAATGGACAGGCATGAGGTGATCCCAGCTGCGCGCTCTACTTACTGTAGTATGATTAATGGCCTGAGGGTAGGGTGGGTGGTAGGGTGGTAGAAAGATTTAACACCTTGCTGAAGGCTGTATGGCTCGGGGGAATGACCTCAAGAGTCTCAGCTGCTATGACTTCTCTTACCTGGGGAGGGTATTTCACTCTTTTTGGTTCCATTTAGCGGTCCTCTACTTCTGGTTCTGGACCCCAAACCATCATTTAAGGTGGAGAGACATCACCCATAACTTTCCCTCTGGGAAGGTCTTCCCCTCTCCAGTTCCTTAATACCCACATAGCTGCAGCAGTACTGGTTTAGCTTTCTGCCTTTCTGTTCTGCTCCTTGCTGGGGCAATGAGCACTGCAATCTGTGACCAAATAGTTGCTGGATGGAGAAGCATCCTTTATTTAGCATAAAGACCCTTCAGATAAAGAAGCAGCTTAAAAGCCTCAGTGAAGCAGATTGTGTGCAGAGCTACCTTCACTGGCAGGTTTACCAATTCCCAGTGGTGGGAAAACCACCTCCATCAGCCTCCCCCATGGAGTTACTTTTTGTGTTTACAACTTCCCCTTGAAAACAGGTTTTCAGCTCTGTATGGGACATTTCAGTTTCCCTGCTCATTTCTTGTCTCAGGGTGCTCAGGAGGGGTGACTACCAGGAATCCCTCTTCTTTAGATCCTTTTTTACTGTGCTATATTGTTCCCAGTGCTATAGGGATGCTGGTCTTATTTCTGTATTCCCAATTTAAAAATTGTTCAAGAATTTAGATTTTAGAAAAAAAAGGTGCAGGCAAAAAGTGTGCTCCAAATTTTCAGGAATACATTCAGGAATGCATTTCAAGAGGGGCAACACTAAAACTGACCAAACCCATTTCTCTAAGAAAATCCTAGGATATGATGGAGTGTTATCAGGGGGACAAGGTGTTTCAGTAAGAATCTCCTTTTAGTATTATGAAGAGTGCAACCCTATATTCTGCTTAAAGTGGACATCTTCTACCTGTCCTATACCAACTTGTTTCTCACCGCCCTATGTGGAGAGAGAAGTCTGTGCTCTTCTGTCTTCAGTTTGCTGCTTTCTGTATCTGGCGACTGCAGTAATATAGTTATCCTGAAATTAGATTTACTTCTGATTTGCTGATTTTCACCAAGGTAACAGACAAGAATCAGGCTTAAAGCCTCCAGGACAAAAAACAAAACAAAACAAAAAAGCTAGAATGAGCTTTGTGGGTACAAATGGATGCTTAAGGGTTTCACCCAGAGGAAAAAGCGGGGAGGGGAGGAGAGGGATTCTGAGCATGGGGAGTTCCCTGCAGACCTTTTCCAACACTGGGAGACCCTCTGAAGAAGGAACGAGCTGCCATGCCATTATTTACTCTGCTATTTTTAGAGCAAACCACACATATTTTCCTGCCATAGCAACTGGTGCGTCACTTGGTATTTGCAATGCACACATCATTTCTATGAATCATCATTAAAGTAATCATCTTTGTGACCAGCGGACACTAGCAAGTGACTCATTAAGAGAACCACTGGAAAATAATTAGCACACATACTTGTTTATATGCCTCTGTTTCCACAGAGGTCTTGTTCTTGTTGTGGTTTGGTTTAATTCCAAGGGAATTCTGCTTTCAGTGTAAAACACTTGTTTCAATCAAGGTAATTACCTGAGCAGTACAGTTTTGTGTACAGTGTTTCCATTAAACCATCCTATTTATCACGAGAGTAAATGAAACAGTTATAGTCAGTTTTAGAGCAGCTCTTGGCAGTGGTCCAGACCAGTGGCTTTTTTTTTTTTTTTTTTGAGATGTCTGTGTTGATTTCAGCTAGAGCATCTCCTAAAATTGTATTTCTCTAAAAACCTCATTACAAAATGCTTCAGATTCAGAGACTGCTGCCTCAGGTGCTTAGCAAGTTCTTTGAGGTCACAGCTCCATGACTTACTGTGGATTTCCTTTGAAAATGAGTCCCTGCTTTTTTTCCTCCCCTACAACCCACAGGTGTTCCTTTGTGGAGTAGCTGAGATACACAGGATTGGAGCAAAGTATTGTTTGTGTGTACAAATGCCACTTTAGCAGATGTTCTCTTTTCAGCTGTGTTTCAAATATATTCTTTATCAAGATCCACTGCTAACTTCTGAGCCTGGTGCTTTTCAGCAGTTGCTAAAGAAATGCTCATTGTGTTTATAGCTGTGATTTACTGTGAAGAATTGAAAAATTGTTTATGCTTTCTGTGCAATGAAAAATCGAAGTTAGGCGCAGGATTAAATTGCTTAAACATGGGTGCTTAGTGCTAGCTGGGCTATTACAAGATATTCTCCAGAAAAGTATGACTTTTCTATAGCCCAGTGTTATCTCTGCCAGCCCAAAATGGATGTCTTGTCCCTTGTGCCTGGGCAACTGGGTCAGCTTCAGATCTCCACTTACAATAGAGTGAAGACAACAAGCGTAGGACTCAGTTGCTCATGTGAACATCTAGTGCCATTTGCTATTTCTTTCTGGCCTCTGGATTCTCCAGGATGACTTGGATCTCCGTTGAGTCCTGTGAGATGTCTTCCAGTATGGGACAGATGTTTTGGATACTTCATTGCATCTCAAATGACTCTAGATTTTTGCATTTAGGCAACTAAATCAAAACCCCACAAGTACCTTCACTTAGATAACTAAAGTTAGGTGTCTCCTTCCCTCCCATGAAGTTTTTCCTGACTCTAATACTCTGTTACTTGACTACGTGTTTGATTTGCCATTTCATGGAAATGCGTACACTGCATAACTGCTGATTTCTTCAAAGACAGATTTTTTCTGTCCATTGAGGAGCAGTTCATTCTTCGCTGCATGTTTTAAACACCCTGACTTTGCAGCATTACTGGAGAGCAAACTGAGATACTGTGAGCTGAAATAAGTAAATAATAAATAAATAAATAAAATACTTCCATTTAAGATAAGATAACATGCCTGTTTTCTGCGGTGAATTTGAGTGTGCTTGATAACATCTATTTACACTCACTCTGTTTGACATATGTCAAAGAGCTGCTATGAATGTCTGAAAAATACAAAGCCTGATTATATTAACTACACTACCAGAATAATGGGCAGCTGAAGCGCATCATTTATAAAGTGCTAAGTATTAGACCAAAAAGCTGGATGTTCACACTCTTTTCAAATAGTGATGACCCACCTGTGTTTGAAGGGATTACCAAGCTGGGAAATATCCAACTGTACTGTTTAAAGATCTGTCCCATGAATGGACCTCATATGTTCTGAATGACTGCAGCCAAGCGTATTGAGGAATAAATTAATCAGTTAAGAAGTACTTAATGGAGACATAATGGAAGACAATAACCAAAGGAAGAGCAGATGATGTCCAAAAGATAGATTTTTCTTATATTCAAGCTGCTGGACATTTAGATCCCAAATTGTGCTGTTTAGGCACCTGTTTACAGTGGTATTACACTTTCCTACTTAACTGCCTTGAAAAAAATCTGTGTCTGATAAATCTGGTCAAGTCATGTAGTTGGCTAAAACAGCTCTTTTTTGGTGAAAGAGATGGGCTTATAGAAATACTCTAGGGAAAAAAAAAAAAAGCCATCAAGAGAAATATGTCCATCCAGGTGTACTGGTAGTGGGTTGAGTCCTAGCAATCCTCCTATTCCTGTGATTTCTTTTAGAGGCCACAGAAACAAAGTGGAAGGCAGAAGGCAGATCAAGTGACAATTAGCTGGACAGTTATTTCTCTCTCTCTCTTTTTTTTTTTTTTTTTTTAACAACAGAAAAATGGGGTTAACTGGAACAGCTGAGTCTATTGGTCTCTTTTTGTCCTTACCCCTTTTAATGCTGTCTTAAGTTCTGAAAAAGTCCAGTAAGTTCTGTTTCCAGACAAAAACTGATGTTTTATTTTTGTCATTTTCTATTTATTCCTGCTTTTGTAAATTACCCTCCTGCTGAACTTTTCATGTGAATTTATGATTATTTTTGGCCACCCTAAAACTTCATTTATTGACAGATAATATTTTCATCCAGAAGCATTCCCTCATTCTGATTACAGCACTAAAACTCAAGGAGAAGAGTCACCTCATGAATGGACAATAAATAGTAGTATCCATCACTCCTGGAAATCAAAGTTTGTGTTCTATGAAATATAGACATATTACAGTGATCCAGGCAATAACCTGAGATATAATAATGGGTGTGATATAAGGACTGGAATAGAGCAGGCTGGAAGACTATCTAAAAACATAAACTTTCAAGAGCTGATGTCCTTTCCAAATAGCATCCTGAAGGAGAGACTGGATTTTATGTCTCAGAATATGTCCAAACTGAACAATTCTGTACAGCAGAGATAAAAAACATAGTTCCCAATACAGGAAAATTATCCCCCAGGAGGTTACAGTAACATAACTGTTAGGGACACAAGGTACCTGGTTGTTTCTAAGCTGCACCGTACCATAGAAGATGCAAACACATTTTTGTAGAGGCATTTTTCTTTGGAAAAGGTGACAAAATTTACTGCAGCTGCAACCAAGCATACTGTTAACCAGCAGCCTGAAACTGAAAAAAAGACATGCTCCAAATGTGGGTTTAGCTTTCACGCAGTCAGCACATAATGTAATGATGCAGAATGAATCCCTGGTACGCAAACATGAGCAGTCAGTGGCAAAATAGTATCTGTTTTTCGTAGCAGCAGCTAAATCAGACTAGCAAGCTCTGTATGAGAAAATTGAACTTCAGCAGTGGATTACTCTACTCACAAGTGAAGTAACGTGACAACCTTAAAATCAGTCCTTTAATTTGGTTAACCCAACATTAGTTCCAAGACAAGCATAGTTAATCACAAATCTTCTTCCTGCATTTTCATAAATTGCCATAAATGTAATTTATTCTGGGGTCAGGTGGTCTGGTCACTTTACAGGCAGCCAGGTTTTGTCCAAGGAAAATTATATTAAAAAAAAAAAAAACAACACAAAAAAAACAAAACAAAGTTAGAGTTTGAAATCATCTTTTTATTATCTTGTCTTCGCTTCGCTTCATTTTCTTTCTCTTCTCTTCTTTTCCTGTCTCTTCTCTTCTTTTACTGTCTCTTCTCTTCTTTTTCTTTCTCCGCATTTGCAGTGCATTTGCTGCACTGTTCAAAGAATAAGCTGAGTGAAAAATACCACTTTATTCAAGCAGGAAAGCAGCTATATTTTGTTTCATAGTGTTTATGCTCTGATGATTTATGCTGGTGCCATAGTGTTGCACTCAGTTGTGTATCCAATTCCATTCTTATCGTTGCTTCTACAATTTACAATGTTGGCATCAAGATGTAAATGTTAGCCTCTTTAGATTCTTGCTCATCCATCCTGTGGCAGCTTCTGCCCATGGTGAAGCCTCTGCTTTTTTTTCTCTCCACGCTCCCCCCCCCTTTTTTTTTTTTCATGTAAAGATTTTAGGAGGTTTTCCTTTAAGCCTGTGAATGAAATACTGCGAGATCATGAGGCAAAAGAGGTGTTGGAGAATTAATCATCCGTAAGAAAGAAAACATTACTTTTGGAAAAGCAGAATAATTTATTAGATCACCATTCTCACTGGTATTTTGTTCTATTATTTGAAGAAGCCAGTATCCTGAGAGATAGAAGTCAGTATCCTGTATCGAAAACATGAACTTCTGTACTGTAGTTCATATTACTAAAATTTAGTCCTTGAGAAATTAGGAGCTAAGTCTAAGCTCTGTGCCTAGGATCTCATTATGCTCAATGAAAAGAGAGATGCAATTCCACAGACTGATCCATCTCACCTGCAATAGGGACAATGGGAGGATTCATTCTGTGGATTAAATAGCTGCAATTTAGGTTTCCGCATTGCAAATGGACTAAATGTCTAAATTCTCATACTAAACAATGGGCATCATGGTAATGCAGTTAATGAAATAAAGAAATAAAGAAGAATCTATTATGCTGACCAGCAAATAGGAGCATTATTTGATTCCCTAAGCATGGACATCTAGTCCCATTCAGGTGCCCTGGGGAGACTCACTGGCTGGCAAAGACAGAACAACCAGAGGAGATCTACTCCCATCTGAAGACAGTGTGGGACACCCTATAAAGCTTAGAATGATGGCAAGTTCCCATGGTAGGGGAACTAAATGTGCCACAGATCTCTCTTGAGTGAATTCAGAGCTTTTTAAGCCAATGCACATGGAGACATCTCCATTTAGGCATTTTTCTCTGGGGACAATTTTCACCCTGGCTTATAATTGCATGAATTAAACTCTGAAGGTGTTTCATTCCTTGCATTAGCTAAGACATAGATGACTATCTTAGATTAGATGCCTAATTTTCAGATGGTTTAAATTAGGTGACATAAATTTCTCCTTCTCTTTATGGCTTAAGGGAAAAACTTTGCTTTCCATGCTGGAAATACTGTAGAGCCATTACAGTTTATGAGCTAGGCACTGACTGAAGAAATGTGATGCACTCTTAACTGCAGTTTATATTTGCATGTTTAAAAGTCTGAAAAACCTGGTTATACTTTCACAACATTTTCTGTGGATGATGCAAAACAGGCAGATGAATGAGTAATAATATGTAATTTTCAGGGATGGGAGAGAACTAAGGCAGCAGTTGAGTGTGTCTTGAAACACAGATCTTTTATGAAACACTATTTAAGTGTGACTTGGGTAGGTTGTTTGTAATACACAAAATAACAGAAAACTTTGAGCTGATTCTCCTGAAATTTCCACGTCAACCCCAGTTTATTGCTGAAGACCCTATCTGAATTCACGCTAGAGTCTCAGATCCTTTCTGGGTCTGCTGGTTGCATCCATGCCCTGCAACAGTTTTACTTTGATTTGGTCACTATATCCCTAATTGAAAATCCACTGAAGTCAGTAAGAATCTTTCCATCAAATAAACATGACGATGGAGTAAGCGCAAGGTACTCATTTCTATTGCACATACTCTTTTGGGGCAATTTCCTTTTTTATTTTTATTTATTTTTTATTTAAGTTAAAATCTTTCAACTATTGCATAAGTAGATGAAAAGGATCATGGCAGGGACCCTCAAGGTTCTTCAGGCACTTTCATATTGAGTTGGAATAACCATTTGCTTCTTGTAACAGAAAGCATCAGGCTCCATTTGACTTTGAAAGCAGCGGAGTTGTCTGTGATTGGGCCGTAGAGATTTGCATAACATTTCTTATGGTGCTGAGTCTGTCTCACTACCCAACTGCAGCCCCCCTGTAAATGCGCTTGTTTGTTCATTTTATTGCAGCCATCTCCTGCAGACATGTAAATGGTTGTTATCATACACCCCATTGTATTCTTGCTGGCCAGATGGCTAAAGGGGCTTTACTGTTCTCTAACCATAAACTGTATGCTTTGCTGCAGGCATTAACAAGGCAATATATTTTTTAGGAACCATTAAACACTTGAGATTTAGGTAGTAGCAGGTACTGCAGTTGTAGGCTTAAAGATGCTTTTAAAGTCCTTCGCTTTGTCCTTAAAAACTCTGCTCAAATGAGGTTGCCTCAGGAGACAAATGAAAATAAAAATAACCCTCTAAACCCAAAGTTTGGTGGTTCTCCTGAGATCTGCTTCTGCTAAGAGTGGAATCTTGCAAGTTGTGAAATGCCTTTTAACTTTCCTTGTGAGACATGGATCCAGATTTCCACGGGCACAGTAATGATCTCTTCATTTTTTCATTGTTAGCCTGCTTCCTTTACAGGTGCATCTGTTCCTGATACCTCAGCAGAACTGAGCACCCTGAGCCCAGAAAAAGCAATTAATAATAATAATAATAATAACACAACACATCAACCTGTGACCCCACCATAGCTATATTTCTTACAAGAGGCCAGACTGCCAAACCTGTAGTGAACATTTACTCTATCACATACTGAATGCTGGGTAATAACAGAATAGGACTCTGTGCTTGTAAAACTAAACTGCTCTGTAGTTAGCGAACCCTTTACAGCTGCACTGTAACCTTCCAGCCATCCACACGCCTCCTGTCAGCTCCTGTCTTCCCTCCTTCCCTTTCTCCAGCATTGGCATTTCTGCTTCCAAGTGCAGTTGTGTCTCTCCAGCTGAGGTTCACTTCTGTAGGCTCTAAAGCCACCACCTGTGAAGTGTTCACCCCCACAAGAGCCTGACAGATATAATATGCATGGGAGACCAGATCTCCAACTAAAATTCTGCAAAATGTTCTGTGAAATGCAGAGATTTCCTAAGCAGCTCCTGGGATTGAGTGAGTGAGAGCCCAACACTGTTTTCTCTGGCCTTCCACCTGCTTCTGATCACTCACTTAGTGTCTATGCTTCCCACTGAGCAAAATGTCATTATCTCCATGGGACTAACAAGACACTGACACAATTAAAACATTAGCTTCACGCCTTCTTTGCATGTCTGTAATTGAGCCTTGGCTTTGCATTCAAAGCCTGTGAGGACTGTTCCTGAGCCATCAGGAACTCAGTGCTATTAGGAAGTTTCTGATTTCCTTTCATCTGTAAAGACTCACTGCTTGTTTTTTTAGGCACCTTGAAATCAGCTTTGTATCTTCCTCCAAATGTCTTGCAGTTGGAAGGAAATGTCAGTAAAATAGCCGTGGAGGTACTTTGCTGTTATTCTCTAATCCTTAGTATTTAATACCTAGATTATGATAATTAGGCTAGTGGTGCATGAATACGTCCGAGTCATAAATACTACTTCATTATCTCCATCCTTCTGCACCCAGCTGCTGTGGTTGTATGTTAAGTTGTTTGGGGAAGACTCTTCTGGTTCTGGATTTATACAGCTCATGACACAGCAGGAATAAGGACTGTAAGGAACGATGGCATTTTGACCCACAATTATAATGAAAGTTATAGTTGTCATGAATTTCTAATGTTGTGACCCCATCATTACCCCATCATTAGCTATGTTTGCATTTTTAGACCATGAGTTCTCTTAGACTCTGAGGCTTGGGCAGAGATGATATCCGTATTTTCCAAATGGAGGAGCATAAAGAGATTCTACGGATTTAGTCATTGTTCTGAGCCTTGATAGACCTGGACTCAGTTCACTAACACACTTCCTGGGCATGCCTCAGCCTCTCCATACCTTGTTTCCCTGCATGCTCTGTTAGGATACCACCGTTGTCTTGATTTGGGGCAATAAATGGAAAAATAGTAAAGCTTTAGCAATACATTAATTGGGCAGCCAAAGAAAAACTTCTTGTCCTTACTTTCAATGCCTATCACTTCCTTTATGCTACTGAGAAGTCAAGTCCATAACCTGCTATCCTCAGATAGCAGTTTTCTACACTCCTTGCTCAATTTTCAACAGTTTGTGTGCTATTTCTTTGCTTATGCAAAAGCATGAGAAGCAAGCAACCAAAAAACAAACAAACAAAAAAACACATTTCAATGTTCTCCTTAAAAATTCCTTTTTCACCTGGGTCTAGAGACGATACCCAGAAGTAAGACACCTTATTGAAATAACTTTTCATCATGTTTGTGAATACATTTTCACTCTTTCTGTGCTTGGAGTGGGCACTAATTTTTTTTTGTTTGTTTGTTTGTTTTTCTGCATCACATACGGCATACCAAGAGGAGTGAAGTCTTCATATGTACTTTTTGACATCAATAAATCAATCAAAGCAATTAAGATTACATAGAGATATTGGTACCTGCTGGGCCTACCCAGGTGAATTTCACATTTTAAGAATGTCACTTTAGGTAGAAAATATGTGCAAAGCAAACCTGAAAGCTTCACAGTATCATAAGCATTGTCACATAATGTATGCTGACCAAGCATACAATGAAATGAGTAAATTTACAAACTGCAAGACCATTACTACTTTCTGAAAGGTCTGCCAGAAACTATTAGTCCACATGTTTGCATCAAAAGGAATTCAAATCATGAAGAAATGTGAAAAAATGAAAAGCTGTTAAATGCATAATTTGCAGACATGAACAAGAAGCTAAGTAATGCTAATAAATTGTACTCGAGAAATGGTTTGCCCAGCCTAATACCACAATCATAACATAGGAAACAGGGAAATTTGCAGGCAAATTTAATCATTTTCTCTAAGCTACAGTCATTCTATTTCAAGATTATGCAAATCTGAAATTCTTCTTTTCAAAAGCAAATTACTGCTTGGATTTTGATAGCTTCTATTGTCTTTGCTTTCCAGTGTGCCATTGATGTCACCTTATTTCATTTATATGAATGTTTTCTGTTCATTAGGGCAACTCGATCAAAATTCAGATTTTGGTCCTGTAGTTTCTTTGAGCCTGACAGCAGCAAGGCAGTCAAGTCAGGGCATCAGGGCAATAGAGAAGAGTCATAATTGTTGTCTGTAATGCTAAGAGTTCATTTGTATCCAGAGCATCTTTTTTTCACATTGCCTAATGATTTCTCAGTTCCATTATATATTTCATCTAGTGTGTGTTGTTACAATGGTGATAGTACTTTTGGCTGATAAAGTTTTAATATCATTTTTCTTTCAAGCTGTCACTAAATTCCACTCTTTTGTCCAAAATTTAATGAGTCAATATATTCATCCTCATATACATTTCTCTTTCTGAACTTGGAAAGGCTTCGGTCTGAAGAGCTGGCATTGACTGAAGGTGGGTTTTGAATGTTACGTAAAAAAAGTCATCTTTGCAGACTGAACTCATGAGCTTTCACTCCTGATGGGAATACCTTGTTCATGCACAAATCTCAGGGTCTTTCTTGGAATCAGTTACTGTGAGTGGTTTTGTTGCTCTCCTTGTTGTATCCTGCTCTGTATGAATGGTCACTCTGAGGCTATATCTTCATTGCTGATCTAATTTTGGATTTCATCTGTCCAGTCTGTTCTCATAGAGAAAACGCAGTTTTAATAGAATCATAGAGTCATATCATAACATGCAGTATTTTGTTATCCCACTCTATTTGAAGCTTTTTTTTTTTTTTTCTAGGAAATGAAAGAGACAACAAAGAAAAAGAGAGCAGAACTCCCTCTCAGGAAAAAGAGCTAGCTTGGGCACAGATCCCAGCACTTACTACTATTTTCTAGTCCTTCTGAGCTAGCATAGTCATTACCAGCTGTGCTGTGCTGCATTGCATCAGGTAGATAAGACTCTTTCTCTACCTCTTATCATAGATTTACTTTGGACCTTCAAGAACTCACCATTGACTATAGCACAACTATATTTCAGCTTCCAGCTTTTACCTAGAGGTCCTCTGCTTAGCAACAAAGAGAGGAAGGCTGGAGAATAGTCCCCGACCCTGTTGTATTTAATGAAGTAAAGATGTGGTCTTTACTACCCACACCATCTTCTGTTGAGCTTCCAAGTCAGCAGCATACATAACAGGTAACTCAGAGAGCTAAAGGAGTTAGCTCATTCAACTGCTCATGCATTAAGCATAAAACAGGTTCCTGTGTCAGATTTTGTTTAATGGAGTCACACGTTCCCACTGTTTATACTTCAGCAAAAAAAAAAAAAAAACAATTGCTTGTTGAGCTTCACCTACACCTCTGCACCAAAAGCAACAGTGTTATTCGAGAGGAAATCAGAGAACAATTCCAAGTGAGGCGGAAGACCTGATGCTCCTTCATCATCTCCTTTCCCTAGGATCCCAAATTGCTTTTGCAAAGGATGCAGGCCTAGGAGGTTGTCATAGACTATTCCAACACACATCACTAATTTTTGGTATTTTGAGACATGTACTAGGTATGTGATTGATATTCCCTTACTTGAGGTGTCTAGGTGTTTTTATTTTTATTTATTTTTATTTTTTTCAGTTTGTTTTGTTTTGTTTTAATATCTGACTTGGGTATCTACGCTATGCTGTGGACAACAGAAATCTAGGCAGTAGGGTTAAAGGCATTTATAACTCAGTTCATCGGGCCAAACATAGCCTTACCTTAACACCTTTGGCTATGCTGAGTAGACCTCCTCGAGTTGTAACAACTCCACATAGAGGTCTCCTGCCTTTTCCCCACTTTGGATAGTCTATAGCATGGCATTCCAGGCTAGACTTGGTCCTGGGCACCCTGCTGTAGGTGGCCCTGCTTGAGCAGTGGTTGGACCAGATGGACCCAGAGGTCCCTTCCAACCTTAACCACTCTGTAATTCTGTGATTAGATCCTTATGCTGGTGCAGCTGAAGTTAGCCTTGGTGGGGATTTTAGTTTGAAACTGAGACAACCTAATTAAGTGTCTCTATGCACTAAGTGTGTCTGCTCCTATAACAGTCAGTGAAGATAAGAATTAATCAAGCTACCTAAATAGAAGCATCTGGCACATGCTAAGATGCTTCAACGTATTCCACCTGAGCTCCAGCTGCTGATCTGGACCAGCACTGGCCTCTTTTAGGCTCTGTATTTTACTTGTCAACTGGGTACAAATGTCTCAAACTGAGTTCCGAAATACAAGAGGAACTATGGAGTGACTCAGTTCACAGAGAAGTAGACACCAAGCGGCTGAATATGTCTTCCAGGAGACTCAGTTTTCTACACAGAGAAATATATTGTGAATTTAGGAGCTATGAGATGAGCAGTTGAATTCTCAGTCAGCTGAAAGCCATCTCACTGACTCTGTTGGCTAGATCTCTGCTGACTATACCAGGAGTTCAGACAGCTAAGGGTCAACCCTGTTGCACATACATGGGCATCTGGCATCATCTGAATTCTCTTAGGGTATCCAAAGCAACCATATGGGGCTGCTTGACTTGTCAAGAGGACCATGCCCTTTTGGAGCAACATCTGGAAGCTGGAAAGTATACTTCAGAGCATCTCAATGTCTTTATACACCTACAGGCAGGCTGTTAAACTGGTCATCTTGTTTACGTGTAGACACCTCTATGTGCATGCATAAATTCAGATTTGTCAAGTAAAATGTGTATGTCTATAGCAAATTATTTTATAGTAAAAGGCAAATGAGAGGAAATTCTTTCATGCCTTATACTAACCCTGAAAATAAACATGTTGGACAACACCCAATGCAACACTTGGTGCTGCTCCTCAGCTTGAACCAGCTGAACTAGCTAGTTTAAAATCTGCCTGACTGTAGGAGCTGTGAGATCCTCATTAAAAACCCTGCAGTAAAAGAAAAGGCCAATATTTTCTTTCTACTCTCAGAGAAAATTTTAAATGGCTGCTGCTGCAATTGCTGCAGCTTAATATTCCATAAAGATTTTTAGTGGCAGGAACTCATGAGTTACAATTCTATTAGAAGAAAGTTAAAACAGATTCAAGTCATATCAAAGAGGTGAAAGTATTTGCTTTCAATTAAATTAATAAAAATGTAAACAAATATTTAATCTGGGAATTGACATTTTTTTTACAAAAAAAAAAAAAGAGAAATACTGAATAGGTATTTACAGGATTTCTTTCTTTTTTTTTTTTTTTAAACAAAACTTTTGTTCTAAATCTCATGCTGAGACAGAAAAAAAAATCTGAATGTTCAGTGTTAGAGAAATCTAATTTCTGATCTCCTCCAGTCATAAATCTTACTATCCACAGATATTTTTGTAACATATAAGCACTTTTCTTACTCTTGATATATATGTCTACCTTTGAGGGGTTATTTACTTACAGTCAAATTAAATGACTATCAGTCTGTAAAAACAAATAATAATAATAAAAAAATCAACCAAGCAAAACTAGAAATATGGGTTAAACCTTTGTTCTTCCTTGTGTTTTCCACATGCGGTTGCCAAAACCTTTGTTAAAAGACAATATTTTTTGTTGAGAGGTGCCTAGAATGACGCATGAGGTAGTCATCAGTGGCAATTATGATCTGGCATCTATTTAGTGAACTTGTATTTTTCTAATCTTCCACGGAAGCTCTTTTAGTCAAGGTCAAATTCTTCCAGTGCTTTCATCTTCAAGGAGCATGGACAATGTGCCTTCTCTCCCCCCTGAGTGTTCAAAGACGATTGGTTTTGTCACTTTCCCGAACAACCTTCTGAAATGTGTGTGTGTGGTGGAAGGAAACAACCACAAAGAAAAGAACTTTTACATTCAGAAGAGAACAACGTGTCAAAATTCCTTAAACCATGATAAATGTACCAAAGTCATACAGCTCTTTCCAAATAGCGGTGAATGATGTTGATTTATGACTGTGGAGATTTTTCTTAAGCTACTAGTTTTTGTAGAAGAAAGAAAGGTCACTGTAAGTTAGAGTGTACATAGCTTATCTTGTTCTCTGCAGCCTGCTATTCCCTTTGAACTAGTCCATGCCAGATTAGAGACCTGCACTAGGGGACTACCATTAATAATCATCATTATTGTCATAACAAAAAGAAAGAAAAGAGCATGTGCACACACACAAATACTTAACAAGCATTGTATTTGTGAACCTTTTGGCACCGCCACATAAATAAAGCCGATAGTTCATAGAAGAAAAAAAAAAAAAAAGCAAATACTAAGAGGAAAAAAAATAGCTGATCCCTAAATAAAGCAACAAAAAATGAATCAAAGAAGGTAAATGGAAAAATTTCAGCAATCTGCACTGTGTTAAAGAGATTGGTCAATCATTTATAGGTAACGGCAGCGTAATCCAACAAATGATGATGGAAGCTATTGCATGGGTGGGAACATTGAAAAAAAATTTCTCCAGCAATTCCTGTCTCTTTGCCACAGGTAATATCACAGTAAGCTTCGCTTTTCTGTTGCTCTCTTTAGAGATTGCTTAGCTCCAATAAGCAATGGGATGGAAAGACTTGGGTATGGTCTGAGACCAAGACTTTGTTTCATGAAGATATCTGATAGATACAATACAGAAAGCCTTAAGCATCCTCAGAGTTGCATCTGGGCCGGGGCAATCCCAAGCACAAACACAGGCTGGGTGGAGAATGGATTGAGAACAGCCCTGAGGAGAAGGACCTGGGGGTGTTGGTGGAAGAGAAGCTCTACATGACACAGCAATGTGAGCTTGCAGTCAGAAAGCCACCCATATCCTGGGCTGCATCAAAAGCAGTGTGGCCAGCAGGGCAAGAGTGAAGATTGTCCCCCTCTGCTCTGCTCTTGTTAGATTCCACATGGAGCACTGCGTTTGGCTCTGGGGTCCCCAGTATAAGGAGGACATAGCTCTATTAGAGCAAGTCCAGATGAGGGTAATGAGGATGCTCAGAGGGCTGGGGCACCTCTCCTGTGAAGACAGGCTGAAGGAACTTGTGTTGTTCAGCCTGGAGAAGAGAAGGCTCTGGGAAGACCTTACAGCGGCCTTCCAGTATCTAAAGGGGGATACAAGTTTGTAAGGTACTGGTACAGGTTGCCCAGAGAAGCTGTGGATGCCCCATCCCTGGAGGTGTTCAAGGCCAGGCTGGATGGGGCTTTGGACAACCTGGTCTGGAGGGAGGTGTCCCTGCCCATGGAGGGGGGTTGGAACTAGATGATCTTCGAGGTCCCTTCCAACTCAAACCTTTCTGTGATTCTATGAAGTTTACTTTTTAGAGCAGATAGAAATAGATGTTGATAATAAAACTTCATTAGAACCTTCCTGTTGCTTGATTTTCTCCACTGGTTTCTGTGAAGAAGTGGATTTCACCCAGACAGAATTAAACTGACTAATGTTTCCTTGATGTTGATTAAAATCAAAGCAATTGATCTCAGGTGGTAGCAAGAGCTAGGTGGACAGCAGATACTGGATGACATTTTCCCAATTCACCAGTACTGTTTATTAGTATGCTGGGTGGAGCAAAAGAAGTATGCGTAGAGCTAAATTGATGGACTAGTAAGAACTTGAAAAGCAAAAAAATCGCAGAGTGATCTAAAGAGAAGCATTGCTAGAATGAAGTTCAGTGAAGACAAATGCCAGGCACCACATTGGAATAGTGCAAAATAAAGCCAGCAATTTATTTGGTTTAGTCCCCTGGCCCAAAACATGATCAAGGCCATGAAACCCCCTTCTCAGTGGTGTCTCTAATTAATTTCATTTAAAATTGGTAATGGTGGAGATCTCTAATTCCACAGCCCCCTCAGGCACTTGTGGCAGTATTAGTTTGCCTCTACCTCCTATAGCAGGTCTTACAGAGGATGGATAAAGTGGGAACATGCATTTCAAAAAGCTGGGAATAATTCAAGGAAAGAGCAGAGTATGATGGGAGGTTGCCAGCTTGGCAGCACTGTCCACATTATTTTCAGTAAAATAAATGTCCCGGTCAAATTCCTCAGAAAAAGAGTCGCTGGGTGAATTTGAATTCATACAAAGAAGCAAATGGCTAGGAGGAAAACAAAAATACTCTCCAGATTCTGAATTAAATCTAAATTAAACCTGAAATAAAGTAGAAAACAAACAAAAACAAACAAACAAACAGAAGAACTCAGTGTGAGCTTCTGTTGTCCTGAACTTTGTTAATGTCATTTGGCTCTCAAGCACATGCAAACCTCATTAAGATACCACACTGAATGAACCCAAAGTTTACTTCAGAACTTTTGGAATAAATTTAATTTTTTTTCTGTGGATACTTGTCTAGTGGTAGACTGGCTTTGGCTTTAAGCAAGGTTTAAGCTATGACTGAAGCTTTTCTTGTGCTTGGGGCACCTGTACGAGGCTGTATCCCATGTGTATTTTCTGGTGTATGCCAAGATTTATGCTTATGTTTATTTTCCTTAGAACTGCGGTGTCTGTAAGATGTTTCCTGCATTCAGCCTCCTATTTGCATGAAATGTAATTATCTATGAGGCTTCAGGCTCTTCTGTCATTTTGGTTAATGAGCTCAGAAGTTATTGGCAGTGCACACAGAGATGTACACAAGGTGACTAAGACCACCTAGGCTTCATTTCCATAGGAAAGCAGCCTAAAAACAGAACAGTGAACTAGAAAACAGATGGATGGATCATTTACTGTGAGAAAAGCATGAAGGTCAGTTTGAAAAGGCTGGTTTAAAGGGACGATTTCAAAGAGAAAGAGAGAACTTAAGGGCAGATCTTGGAGCAAGGTAATTTGTACTCTGCAGTCAGCAGGAAGCATGAGATGATGTTTGAGATATACGAGAGTGAAAATGGAGGCAAGGGACAAGATACGTGAGTCCTGAGGGTTCTTGGGCAGAAGAGACACTGCAGTGCAGATTAAGAACGATGGGAACATCTGTCTGTCCCAGGAGAGACATCAGCTACTGGGACATATTCTCTTCAATATAATATGTGCACTGGGAGCTGGGCTGCAGGGGCTGTCCCCCATCACAGCACTATGGCAGGGGCAGTGGATCAGTGGGTGAGTGAACAGAAGGCACAGTAAGGGGCCCATGTCAGTACCCATTCTTAAACGGCAGAGCTGACTGCTACTTTTACAACTTGTTTTTTATTATTTTATTTTATTTTTTTTATGTGGAGGACTGAAATAGGCAGGACTTTGGATATTTCTTTTTTGTTTGTTTGTTTTGTTTTGTTTTGTTTGAGATTTTGTATTTCCAATGAAAAAATATATATTTTTTCCCCTGTGAAGTGAATAATGTTTTCTTTATTCTTTTAATTTCAAATCTTTGGTATAGGAAAAAAACAAAAAAACAAACAAAACCAACAACATGTATTTATCACTTTCACTTCCAAAATATTGAAAAATCTAAGACACAGAAATAGATTTTCCATATCTTTCCCCTGTTATAAACAATTTTTATCAATTCAAACATTCAGATGCAAATATGGAGGCATGGAGACCTACCCAAACACATCTAATATTTCTATATTAGAATTCTGGCTACTCAAGTATAATAAACTAAAATATTGGGATCTGAACTCCAGATACTCATCGGGAGAAGACAAAATTAACATACATACATTACCCAGACACAATGATGACCATGACAAAAGTTTCCTCACCTCCAGAAATACGTGTCCTTAATCAGCCTCAAGTAAGGGTAGGATGAAGGCAAGCAATGTCCATGCCCAGAACAAAGAAAGACTGTGATTTTCAGGGCAGTCTGCCTATGGTGTGAACACAGAGGAATCAGTGAGTGCATTTAAATAGTTAATTAAAGATATTTATGTCTACTTAGCTTCATTAGAAAAATAAACGTAATGGCTTTTCCTGCCAGAAGGGTGCTTCACATAATGGATCACTTTGCTGATGTGACTAAATGCCTTTCTGATAGGGATCCATGAGAAGGAAACACTTGAAGGTGCTATGAAGCAGCCAGAGAGACAGCTCAGGTATGTGGCAATGTAGAACAGCATTTGTGCTTTCAGAACTGATGCCAAAAGCACTTCTGAAATTGCCAGGTTTTCAGCAAGAGCTGACAGGCAAACAAAAGGAGCTGTTTTCTCTTCTTGTAGGTGTCTGCACCTCCACATGTCCTTCTTGAACAGATATTGGATTCTTTGCATGCTGGGACCAAGGGATCTGAACTCTGCTCTTCTGTTAGTTACCCCTCACCTGGAAGAACTTGGTGTTAGGTGGTGCTAGGTCTTTGGAATGTATTTGCAGAAGAGGAAGCTCCAGTCTGGATACAGCCACCTTTGCTCACATATCCCACCCGCATCCCAGGTAAGTCTGCTCTTTGAGCCTGTTGACCTGGTGGCAGGTAGTTGGATTCGTTCAGTTGCGCTGGGCTCTGCAATACAGTGTATTTTCAGACGTGTTTCATCTCTAAAATAGATGGGTGCATTTTTACGCTCTAAAATGCCTTGATCTTATTGACTTGATCTTCATTTATTCCAAAGAAGCCCAAGGCTACTTGCTAATAAGTCTGCCCTAAGGTCATCTAAAGCTAGATAAAGCGACTTCTGCCATAGGCTTCAACTATCTTTATTGTTTCAGTATGTATTTATTAGCCCTGGTAACTCACTGGCCGATGACTAAAGTATAAAATTGAGTTACAGGGTAACTGGAGTGGGAGACAATTAGATCTAGTTCCTAGGGCACCACAGGTTTTGTTTGCTTGCTTGCTTATTTGCTTCTTTTCAGGAGACATCTTTTCTGGTCTTAACAAGGTTTCTAGTCCTGACTAGTCCACTGCTTGCGAACATGGTCTGGTGCTGCTCAGTTGTCATCTTCATGCCTCAGTCTCCCCCCTCCACCACCTTCTTACAGTTTGGATTATAAACCTGTCAAGATGAGAACATTTTGTAAAATAGGAGCCTCACTCAGTATCTGCTACTGTAAAAACAAGCTTATTGCTTACTTCCTTATGGTTTTGTTCTGGTGTGATGCTCTACAGGAAAAGATCTCCATGTTTCTTGTGACTAGCTGTGATGCCCTTAAAACAAATCTTTCCCTGCATGGTGGAAATAAGAAAGCGCTGTTTTCTATGTCCTGCTCAGAGGGTACGGGTGGGAACTCCTGCTTGCATTCTCAGATATTTAGCATTAAGCTGCAAACTATGAAGCTTTGAGCACTTTTATAACATCTCTTTCCTGTATAGATTTCCAAACATTTGGTTGGTGGTGAGCTCAGATTGCAGATCCCTGTTTCCATTAAAGTTCAAAAACCTTCATAAATTTGAGACTTCTCCCTCTGCGACAAAGTGGATTGATACTGTCCAACAAGGGAAGAAGAGACCAGCAGAGACACACGCATTGCATCCTAGCGTGTACTTTGCTTCCTTAGGAACCCATAAAAAATGTCAGTCCTTTTCACAGACTTTGCATTCTTGGCCTGTGCCCATCCCAGTCCTTTTCTCTTTTGTATTTTCCTGTGTCTAAAACAACATGCCTTTATAATAATGCAATAAATAGGTCTGGAGAAGTCCACTACACTGGGCATGAGGAGTTAATATATTTCATAATCCACTCAGGATAATAATTCCAAACTTTTAGGTACAGATAAGAAGGTGCCTGCCTCCCAGGTGAAGAATATATTAGCTTTTGCCATGCCTTTGGCTTTAGATCAAGCAGACAGAATAAAACAAATGCAGTGTATAGAAAGTAGCACTTTCCTCTTTAGATCATTTTTGCTTCCATTAGATAAAGCTCTCAGGTGCTATGGGAATATTTGCTGAGATGCTCTTGGGGACCAATTTGCAAATCAGTGGGGATGCAGCTGATGCACTCGTGTATGCTTTTCTTTTCTGATGCCTACAGCAGAGGTCCGCTTAGCAAAATGTAATTTTAGTGTCATGGCTTTGCAGTATATCAACAGGATGAAATAGATCCTCGTGTACTAATACTTAAAGTACAAGTTATCTGACCCTAGTATTCTGAAAAAGCAGAGAAGACTGCAGCAGAGATGCACAAAGAAACACATGGGGAATGGAAGAATAAAAATAAATGTGTATTTTTATATAAGGCCAGAGTAAAATTTTGAAGGTTGTAGGGATGTGATCATGGAGAGTGAGGACTCTGTTACCTTTAAGGGCGTGATGATAGTCTGTCTTTCATCCACATAAAGATTCAGTCAACTGCCTGTCTTCTGAGAACACTGATTTAGTGCTGGATTTATATTTTACTGTACAGAGGATTTATGAAACATGTTGGCTAAAAATTAATGTGGAAATAAAATATCAAATATCCCTGTTTGCTGTAAGTACTAAGGGATATTTGCTGCTCCACCTGTCCTGGTATCCCCAATTTCTTTGTAAAACCCTGAATGACCAGTGGCAATAAATGAGGTAGCTGAACAGTGAAGGTGTCAGGTGAGATCAGTTTTGAAGTTGCACTTTTTCACCTGGGTTCACTATCTTGTTACACTGAATACCTTTTAAACATGTTGGTGAACTTCATCTAAATTCAAGTCAGGTATGGAGGTTTCAGACATAATTAAATTCCTAAAAGATTCATAAAAGCCGGGTAGAGAATAGATATCCAAACTGATGTTTTCACTGGAAGACAGGCAGAGCTTGGTTGTATGTCCAGTCCAACAGCAGCCAGGATAGATGACTGGCATGTGTTGACCCACCAGCCAGCCAGCACATAGGTAAGCACAGTGTTTCCTTCTAGAGTGGGCATCCTGGCAGGGCAGAATTACAGAGGATGAGACCAAGAGAAAAGAGGACGCATCAGAATTGTTCTGTGAATGTTTTTTCTGTTTCTTCTGTAGAAATAATGCTTTATTATTTCAACATCTCCCATGACTGGTTGCTCAACCTGATATTAGTGGCAGTCCAGAGTGACCTCAGTTTACACTAAATTTTGAGCAGCTAGGAAGGAACAATTAATCTGGGTAATTACTGTGATTTGATTCTTGAAAAAAAAAAAAAAAAACACCTTCATAGAATCCAGATGATCTTCTTATCATCATCATTGATAGTATTTATTGTTTTGTTCTATGTTCATTTAGTTAGGTTTGGGAGCCAATTATTCTGGGCAATATTTCAACACACAGAATGGAAAGAAACTAACCCAATCTCCTCTTGAAATCAGTGGCTCTATTCACATGTTGCAAAGGTGATGGGTGCCTCTCCTAACACATAACTTCCTTCTGGGAGTTTGTTACCAAGCTCTTTTGCAAATATAATGGTTGAGTGACCATGGTTTCCTGAAGGGGATTAAAGAAAATCATATGTAAACCTTAAATTCTCTTCTTGCATACTTGCTTATCACCACTCAGAGATCAACAGTCCACAAAGAGAATTTTGGGGTGACTGAGAAATATTTTTTGCCTTATAAAGAATAACTGATTCTTCTTTGCTTTATACTTCCATTGATCATATAGTATCTGTGGCCAAAGCTTATTAAAAAAGAAAAAAAATCAGAAGGCTGCATTCATAGACATCAAGCCTATTATTCAGTTTTTGAAGACTGAATTATCTTCCCAGGAAATTTAGATACAGAGTCTAAGTTTGTTTTGCTCCTATTCAAACACTAGAACAACTGTGATTCTTGGAGATATTATTTCCATTTATGGTCCCAGATGAATAATGTACTCTAAAGCAATGTGTTTGCTCTAAACCTGAAACCAAAGAGAGAAAGTGTCTTTTTATGAGACGATCCCAGCTGTATAATGTGGCTGCCAAGTGCCATTAGCTGTGCTCTGTGTGCCCCCTCCCATTAATCATAGACAACAGAATAGGACCTTATGTGCTCAGCTAATGGTTAGGACCTCGTATTGGATTGAGATCACTTGGGTAAGTGAGTCTCTGCTCAAGAGCTTTTGGACACAGCTTTTCTCAGCCTTTCAGTGGCGTGTATCACTACAGTGATACTTTAATGACTAGACTATACAAGTAGATGATATGGATCTACAAATAGGATAGAACTGAGCATGTACACATTGGATTCTGGTATAATTTGAGCCTCTTTTGTGTATCCATGTTGGCCTTCAACTCTATGCAGTAGATACCCATAGCAATAGCCAAGACATGGGCCTACCTGATGTGCTGCAGAACCTGCCGGAAACCTGTGCTGTTGCAGAATGGGAGGTGGAAGCAGGATTGATTCCCTTGAAGCATCTCTTCCAACCTAGATGATTCTCTGATTCTGTGATTCTGTGTTTAGGCCACTGAACTCCACCTATGAAGACTGAGCAGGTAACTCTTGACGTATCTGGATCCAAAACCAAACTTTTTCTGTGTGTGACAGCTGGTTTTAGCTCAGTTTTATTGAAACATTTCACCAGCCTGTGGTTTGAAGACCTTGGTAAGTGAAAAGCATCTCCTATTTTCTGACACTCAGATGGTTGGATAAATCCCTCCTGTTACTGGCATAAATTTTCAGTTCCCTAAATAGTCTAAGGATGGCCTTTGTTTACTTCCAGGATTATGAGGATTTTTGTTTTCTTTGTAGACTGATCCCAAAACAGGATACAACAGCAATAAGGTGGATGAACCTGATCTTATGCAACGCACCATATCAATGTATTGTGGCCCTTTTGATAGCTAGTAAGAGTACAGATTCTCTAACAGAGTTCTCTTGAACAGAGACACAGTAGTTCTTTAACTGAAATTAAAGTGCACCAACAGAAGTCCATATCGCATATAGAACAACAGATTATGAGACTAAAGGATTTGCCTACAAAAATGGTTTAGAATGCAAGTGAAATCCTAATGTCTCAGGAGTTCAGGTACTGAAGTGATAAGCATGGCATAAAAGTTGAACCAGAACAGAACGAAGTGTAGCTTTGCATGAATCACAGAAATCTCCCATTACACTTGCAAGCAAAACACATATTAAACTGCATTATAAGGTATCATTTGCAGTAAAATGTACCTGATGACTTTGGCTGCTACTTGTTATAGATGCAGTGCTGTGTACCAATGTCCCTTATTTGTCTAAACTAAAGAAATTTTAATCTTTGTATCTCCTGGCATTTTTATTTTGTACCCTGTCATGTGTACTTATTCTATTCATTTTTACCCCCCAACACAGAACCATCAACACATGGCAATTAGCTTCTTAGATTAGAGGTATAGATATATATTACCCTATTTTTCTGCTGTAGAAGGATTTTTCTTTTTTTCCTTCCATGAAGGTTGTAGTTATAGCTTAGTTCTTTTATGCTAGTCCTGGCACTTCTAATGTGTGTCCGCTGGATTTATGCGGATCTAAATGAACAACTGCACTGAAGCATCTCATAAGCTTCTATATTTTCATTTTAGATTTACTACTAGTAATTACATGCTATGCATATAACAGAGGATCTAAAATCAATTGTGCACTTTACATTTTACTGGGTACTTATTAATTTCAATATCTATCTCAATTTAATTGACGATCCATGCATAAATAAATGTAGCTTTTTTCAAGATGCAGTGATAATCCATTAGTGACATTTATGAATACTTTTAAAATGGCGTGTGATGCTGTGACCTGAAAGAAATAAGGAAATATGGGATGATTGATGAGGCACTCCATCTTCTCCTTGGAGAACTGACCTGTTGCCTAAATTTGTTACTTCCACTTTTTTGCATTGCAAATCCCAGAGTAACACATTCTTGAAACACAAATGACATTACTTTATCAGATTTGCAAGCCTTGGCTTTTAAAGCTACGCTATCATGGTAGGAGTGCATCCTTCTTTGATGGCTAATTCATTATTCTCCTCCTTTATTTTCCCTTTGTTATGGCCAAATATTTTAGTTTGTGAACATCAATGCTACGCTGGGTTGATGACTGCACAAGGTCCTGATGAGTCAGGAGGATGATGTGTTTTACCGCATGACCAAATTCTTTCTGTGGCAGTGGCTGAGGGACATCTGGGGAATATCACACTGCCGATCACATGCATTGTGCTTGACTTGTAAGGTGTTCAAAGCTTGGTTGACCTTCCTCTGAATCTGCACAAAGCTTAATATGGTGCTAATATCAGCTGCTAGCAGTAGATGGGAACAACTTTTCCCATTACATTGCTCAGGTATGTGCCTGGCTGCTGTTTCTGGGAGTGATGGATGAATCCATTTGAGCACAGGTTTGGTTTCATATTTAATTGATGGTGAAAACATAAACATTTGATCCTTTATGACCCAACTGAAAGAGAAGGAGCTCATATGCCATTTTGGGCATAATTTTTCCTGAGAACTCCTCAGCTGTGGCCAAGGACAGGATATGACTCTTCTTGTCAAGATCTCCCCCAAATCCCTCCTCGTTTGCTTAGCTTGAGAGTAGTCCAACATGCATGAAACACAAGAAATGTCTAGCCTTGTGGTGTGTGAGAGAGTTGTCTCATGGAAAACCACATTGTGCTTTCCACGCTTTAAGACCAATTTCCCTTCTCTTCAAATGTGTAGATGTAGATTTGTTAAACAACTAGGAAGAGAGCAGGGATGCATGTTCATGTAAGAGAGGCACATCTGGGTGAGGATAAAGAGGTTCACCACAGAGGGCCATTCTGCTTTTCTGTACCTCTCAAAAGAAATACATGGTGTGGCTTGACCCCACCAAAACACTGAACATCGCTGATGCAGGCAACCCCAAGTTTGGGTCTTGCTTCCCTTTCTCAACCTCAGTAGTGCCTTGAGCCAGGTTCAGTAAAATGAATGAGTGTTTGGAATGTGATATTGTATTTATCTAGATCAAGTATACTTGCATGGCATTTCATGATTTAATTTTTCCTGCACAGGGCTGCTTTCATCTGAACAGTATAGCAGGTTCCTAAGCACTTTGGGGGACCTGAGAACAATTTAGTTCAGCTACTTTAACATGCATTCAGTGTAAAAATATGTCTTCTTATATTCTCCAGCTACTTGTGAGGAAAAGACTTTAAGATATTATTCATCTGGCCTATTTTAGACATCCACTTGTGATAAAAAACATTTCATACTGTGCCGACCCATGGGAGTTGGCTAGCTTTTCCTTGTGTACAAAGAAAATCTGTGCAGGTAAGTCAGATGTAGACATCTATATTTAGTCAAATATATCCTAGTCTAAACAAGAGTGCCCAGAAGTCTGTGGCAGAGTAAGGAACAGAACCATTAGTGCTGAGGAAGCACAAAAATCACTAATTTTATTCCCATGTTAGTAAGTAATAGATACATAATACTAATATTTCTATTTAAGTCATCACAGATGGCTTTAACTCTTCCCTCTTTGCCCTCACACAAGGTGAATGACGTGAACTTTAACTACTCCTTTCCAAAATTATCTTTGCTCAGGCTTTCACATGCTGTCACCAGGATCAAGGGATAAAACCTCTGATATTGGGGCAGATGGAAATTCAGGCATTCAGACACTGGATTGGTTATTCTTGGCCAACTGTTTATATAGGGCTCCTTCTTCTTGCCTGTTTATATTTTCATTTTAAAAGAGTTAGAATTCAGTTGTTTTAATGGCTGCAGAAAACTCGCAACTTGCATTCTGAGGACTGCTTTCCCTAAGTTTGCACGCAAGTTTAGCTGAGGAATTATTAACTTATATCTCAATTAGTCACTCATTAACAATCTGTCCTTTCCTCTCTGTTAGCACAATTAACAAAAATCATTGGTTTCTATCAGCCGTGACCATATTTCCCAACATATGTGGAAGATACACAGTTAGTTAAAAGGAAACTCAGCAGTATGGAAGTCAGCTTTGTAGCTGATCAAGAGAAAGATGTTTTTTTCCTGGGACATGTGAAAAGACAGCATTACACACCAGAAGTCATATTTCTGCTGATGACAGGTAAAAAACAGAGAAACATGCATCCCATGTGGGTCCCAACCCATGTCTGCAAATTTTCCCTCCCCTTGTCCTATTTAACCCCTCTTCTGAGTCCTTGCTCAGGATGTTCCTTCACTCAGGTGGCTAAGAGGTGGAGACCAGCAGCACTCCAAACATCAGGGATGAAGCTAAATGCTTTCTTTTTTCAATGTGCATGGAAAAATAACAAATATGTGGACTGTTGCATCCCAAAAGCTGTCACTGCTTGGGTTACAATGACTAAGTTGCACTTGTGATAATCTCAGCTACTTGAGCAATTTGCATGTAGAAAGTCCAGGAACCCAGCTTGGAGCTCATTATAGACAACGAAGACTGGGTATTTTAGGACATTGCAGTTCCCTAGATCTAGCCTCATTTTTTTTTTCTTTTTCTTTTTTTCTTTCTTTTAATGATTAAACTCCCAAATCTACATGATGCTTTAGACAATTTCTCTTTAAAATTGTTTCCACATGACTTGTCTTTGTGGCTCCTGAGCCTTGATCTCAGCTGAGTCATTTCAGTATTACCACCACAGAAAACATAATCAAGAATGTTTCACGCTAAGCCAAGATGTCATGGCCTGGTCCTTCATAGATAACCTTCAGAGAGTACCACTGAGCTTCTCAGAGTATGACAAATACCACTGTTACTTAGTTAGCTGAGATCCTCTTTATTTCAATTTACTGCTGGGCTTCTGAAGATCAGATACTGTACAACTATCTTCACTTTGTGAGAAAGCTTCTGTACTTGACATCCCTCAGGGGAACTGGCCATGAGTTTATCTAAAAAGTGCTTTAGTCTTAATCTTAATTCAGACAAAGACACAGAAAATTGTCCATGACTCAGTTTGCAGACTGAAGAGAGCTGGAGGTACCCTTTGCTGTGGAGAGAAAGCGAAATGCAATACAAGAATGTGGATAATGCACCACACACATATTGCTTGCTACAGTCTTGAAAAGTGAACGACATTGTTTTAATGTTGCCACTGTTGCCAATTGGAGCTGTCATTGGTTATGAACTTGTCTCCCAGTCACAGTGTGCAGAGTGATTTTCTGTTTGAAAACAGAGCACCAAGTGACGTCTTTCAATGCATGTAATGTGTTTTGTCTCTTGGTAAAGCTGGTTGCAGTCAAGGGTCAGAAACCAGAATACACGATGTTTGCTCCTCAGTGACCTCTGAAAGCACAACAGACACAAAACTAATTACTGAATATTGTGTCATGGCTTGGGAGGCTGCACTGGGTGCTTTCTACTTTGCAGGCTTCTGGAGCTGTGCAACCTCATGTTAAGATTGCCAGGGGAGACAAAAGCTAAGAGGGGAATTAAGAAGACTTGGGGTGGATGTTGCCTTGGTACAATTTCTGTTGGTGACCCTTCTGGATCTGCGCTCAGTTTTGACCCTTTCTACTTCTCTCCTGGGACATGGCTGCAGCCCTTGGCAGCAAGCAGATTCAGTTTTACTTACTCTACTGAGAAATGTTGAACTGTTTCTGCTGACTGCTGTAAGCAGTAGAGTTTGGAGAAAAACTAAGCTTGGCTATGGTACCTGCCAGAAAATATTCATCAAATCAAAGTGCAGACACTGATTAAAGCTCACAGGAGCAAGACAACGAATGAGAGGTTGTTTAGCAGTTGCTGTGAGCAGGTCAACTCTGCAGAACTAAACAAATCTTTGGGAATATGCTGACTTACCAATCTGTGATTTTACAGTGTCTTTTAGTTGCTCTCATCACTCTCATTTCAAAGAGATTCATGGATTTGTCCTCACAACCTTCTACATCACAACCTTCTAGTGAAGGTTGTGATGTACGTTGCTATCCCTATTTAGCAGATGCATCAGGAGAGGCATTTTGTGACAGGGAGATTTACCCGAGGTTACAAAATCTAGTGATGCCAAGCCCAGAAATAGAACTTGATTTTCTTGCATCCCTTTGAAATGTTTTTCTTATAGCCACCTGCTGTAGCATCAGTTCTCAAGGCTGTAAGGCTTAACGTGTTTAAGACTTGCACTGAAATGTTGCTTGAAAAAAGAGAATTGTGGATAATAACTAAAGTGTCTTTCACATCAAGACATGCTTGTCTGAAGGTATATAGTTAATGTAAACTTCAGGTACTCAGATTCTTTGCAAATATAGGTATTTAATAAGTACTCAGGAAAGCATGTTCCATAATGGACATAATTTCAGAGTCCAAGTGCACAAAGTTCTGGGCCAGACTGTAGGAATACTATGAGAAAAAACCTTCTTGTTTGCAAGGTGGAAACTGATACATTTATGAGTAGGATGATATGACCTGGTGGTAGATTCAGTGTGCAAGAAGAGCTTTTCTGTTTGGAATAGTTCCTGCGTCTGTGCATGTTTCCTTCCATTTCAGTGATTTTCAGAATAATCAAGAGCAGTGCCTACCAATTGGCACCCCAGTTTCTCCATTCTTAAAAGAGAAAAGATACTGAGGGCATTGTGAAAGGTAAATATTCACTGCTGTCTCATTTTTCATATACCTTACTAAATTTAGAAAGACAGCTGAAATTTCAGGAGAAAACAAAAAACTAACAAACAAAAAACACTTGTGTAGGGTTATTCTCTAGCAAAGAAGTAGGGAATAGTGCAGTTATTTCTTCATTTAAAATATCTATTTATTTATTTATTAGTGCTTAAATTTATTAATTGGCGTGAAGAAGAGAAATAATTAAATCCTGATATTTTTTTTTTTTGGTAGGGTGGTATGGAAACCCAGCTCAGAAAGACTGGGCTCAGTTTTGTTTCATACATATTTTGACTTACCCCTTAACACTTCTAGGCATCATTTTACCCTGTATTAAATCAGGAAAAAATATATAACTTTTCCTATTTGATATAGTTTGTCTATAAAGTCTTCTGGACAAGCACTATTTCTTATATAGTTATGGTCAGGAAATAGGAGAAGGGTGGATTTTAAGTCCCAAAGATATTTGCAGCCAATAGATTTACCTTAGTCTATTATATAATTCTTTTGATTATATAATTAAAATGTAAGTCAGCAGGAGGAAAAGTCTGTGGTGGATGAACCAAATTGTAGATAACATTTGTGGATATACAGCACAGTCTGTCCCAGTCTGGTAGGACTGGCTTTATTCCAGTCCCAAGATTGCAGACATGAAATGGACATAATATTTTGAAGAATGAGAAGCAAAAAAAATAAGCCAGCAATAAACGTGGAGTGAATATGGAGCAGCCTGGTTATATTGTGGACTGATTTTAAGATTTCATCTGCTTTTCAATGAATTACACAGTTAAACCACTCCAGAAAAAATCAGAAGCAACAGAGTGAGAACATGCCATATCTGCCCGAAAAATCAAGGCCAGATTGCATTTTGTGACCACAATATTTTTTTTTCATCACAAAAAAGTGTTTCCCCATACGGTTTCAGTGCTGATGGGCCCAGTGTCTTCCAGAGATGGTCGGGATACAAGAAGCTTCCTGAGAGGTTCGGAGCTCAGTCGTTTCCTGCTGAAACACCATTGCCTCTTGCCTTGCAGTGACTTATGCAGGGATTTGCACTCATCAGTCCTGCTTCGTTTCACATTCATCTCTGGATGGAGGAGGGAGGAATCCCTCTGACAGGTTGATCTTGGATTGCTTCCACAGCCTGAGATGACACCCAGTTTCTGAGGTGATTTATGCAGTAGCTTGGTGGCAGCTTGTTTATAATGCAATGTAGGCTAAAATGATTTTGCCTGCATCTTAAAGCGAGCACTCATCCATCAACATACTAACTCACTTTCCTGACCCCTACAAGTATATCTGGAAAGTATCTTCGCTGTTAAGTTTCTCTACCCTGTTCACACACATTTGTTAGAATATGATGCCAGATTTTCAGCTGGCATCTCTGAAGAAGTTCATTGCAGTGACATGGGCAAGGTTTCTGAATTCCTGAATTACTTATCACTTGCCAGGGAAATCACTCACAAAATGCTTTGAAAAGTGTTTTAGTGTATCAAGGGCCTCATCTTGGTACTAATTGCTCAGAGTGCTTGTGATGATAGGCATAAAGGTATCTAGACACACAGACATATAGTGAGGAAGGACCTGGATGTCAGAAGTATTAAAACTTTTCCAAAGACCACTCACTGTTCAAGTACAACATTTGTGTCCATACAACATCTATATGCATTTTTTCCTATCTTTTCTTCCTTTCTCTCTTCTTTCAAATAAAGATAATGACGGAATCAATACATGTGCACATCAAGACTGTAAGGATATTTAGAAATCAACCAATTTAGTGTGTAGCTGTTCTGCAAAGATTGCTGCTTAGTGGAGTTCTCATTTACCATTGCTTAAGCATCAGCCTTACAAATTCAGAGCTTTCAAGTAATTCACAAGCATTTTCAAACTGAGTCACTTCCAGGAGGGCATTTTCACGTCAGAGCATCATCCTCGCACTGAATGACTTGTACGTAGATCCTGAAGAAAATGAGCAAAAATGATAGGAAAAAAATTCAAATGCTTGCTGTGAGCATGTGCTGTTTCTCTTCTTGTGGTTGGCTACCATCTACAAAGTGGGATAGGCTTTCCATTGCCATCACCAAAAGATATACATGGATTCAAGCATGAGGTGTGATGAGCTCCCATAACCCATATGCTGCCCACTGAGGATGATGGCTCAATTCTGTTGATTCCATGGGACCAAAACACCACCCTAGACTTGGCACTGAGCACCCTGAAGCTCCACTTTTTAACTTACCCACTCTTTTGGTTAAAAATGTGGTGGTCAAAAGCAGAGAGGGTACTTGGACAGTGTGGAATGAGCAGGGAGAAAAGGTGCAGCAGCATAGTATGAGTGGAGGATGGGAAGAAATAAGAATTAAAGCTACATTTTTTCCCAACACTTGTGAAATGTTCATAGAATCACGGAATGGTTGAAGTTGGAACGGAACTTAAAGATCATCTAGCTGAAACCCTGCGGTGAGGCATAATTACACCCTCCATTTGTACAGAGAGGAAACTCACTTTTCTTACCCAAGGATACAGGTTTAGGTTTCTGTCACTCAGTGTAAGAGCTTTGCCTCTCTCAGAAGAGCTCCCTTGGCACTCTGAGCTCCCCGGCTGGCACACTGCCTCCCTCTGCCTTGCACAGATCCTTTCTGAGCAGGAAAGAAGGTCACTGTTGCTCTTCAAAGGGTTTCTAATTTTTTTTCTGTTTTTTCTTTTTTTTTTTTTTTCTGACAGGCGCTGCTCAGTTTGTTTTGAAAATGGGTAGAAATTTATCTTTTACCTTCCACATTGCTAACAAGAAGATACTTATTCACACTTACAGGAGGTAGTATAACCATTTCTTATTGACTGGATAAATACTGCTAAACAGTGTGGCTGAGTGTCTTTGCCCCCATAAACTTAATTCTAGCAGATTATTGGGGACAACTCATATTTTTCCCACTTAAGTGTTTCTATCATTGTATTAATCCTTTGAATTTATCTTTGTTCTCCAAAGAGGCCAACCTCAAGGACCTGTTCTGAGCTCCCATAGAGTGTTTAGGGTGAACATGGGACTGGAAAAAGACAGAAAAAAAGGAGAAGTATCTTACTACCAACACATCAAGACAGTCAGAAAAGAAGTCAGGAACTCTGATTTCGATGTCTAAAGTCTGAGATCAGGACCATGTATGGAATCACATGAAAATCCCCAACTGCTTTGGGAAAACATTCCCAGAATTGCAGTGAAAATTAAATCTCTCCCCTTTTATCCCTTATGGATGTCTGAAAGGACTATTTCAGCTGCAGATGTCATTTTAGGCTCCCTAATTCATCCTGTATCTGGTCCCTCTGCAGACACAGGTGGAAGTAAACTGTGCTCAGTCCAGTCCCGGGATAGAAAGGGCAGTTGTCTCTGGGATGATGCCTACAGTGAGACATGCACAATTATCCCTACCTTCATATCTATTCTTGTCCATAAATAAGTTGCATCTGCTTTGCTTGAAAAATCATTTGTAATTATTCTTCCCCTGGCTGTGAGTGCTATAATTGTTAATCAATCTTCATTTTCATGTGGTGATCTGTATTTGCTTCCTGGCTAATATTTTAAATGGATATTGTATTGTTTTGTAATTATTAATAATGATATTGTTATTTGAGCATGATGATTGTGATTAGAGGTAAATGCAATTTCCCAATGGAAAATTATTAAGCTAAAAATACCAGCTTCATCAATTTATATAATTTATGGGGACATCTTTGCAATGAACTCAGAAAGTGATATTTCAAAGTAAAGTAAAGAACTTATATTCCAGGATATTTAGAAGCATAAGCCTTCTTTTACTGTCATAAATACACAAGAATAATTAAGTGAGCTATTTGAAGAATAGGTTACTGGTCATTCTTTGGATCACTGATATAGAATCATGTTTCGTATTGAATAAAATATGTTTCTTAAGGAAGGGAACTGTAAGTAAAGAGCAGGAAATGGGTCCACACAGCTCTTTCTCCACCTTCTCTCCATTTGTTCACCATACCCTAGACCATCTCTGCAGTACTTTGCATCATGCAGTGACATCTGGTGTCTGGACTACA
This sequence comes from Anser cygnoides, assembly GCF_040182565.1. NCBI lineage: Eukaryota > Metazoa > Chordata > Aves > Anseriformes > Anatidae > Anser > Anser cygnoides. The sequence goes on from NC_089874.1 coordinate 160,140,767, forward strand.
TACTGCAAATAAACATATAATTAAAGTCTTTGCCTTGGACATCAAACAAGGACCAGAATAATATTCCAACTTGCACTCAAATGTGCCATGAAAAAGGAAAACTGCTAATGACTCAATGCTTTAAAATAATGTTGAATCCTAATATTTAAGGCTTTGCAGAGAGTCCCTAACCATTGCAGAGGCTGTTTCAGTCTCTGTGATTGAAGCAACTCTAACTCTCAAAGATACCAATGCTACTCACTCTTGGGGTCAAAATTCTAGGAGCTCAAACTCAAGTGAGACTTTAAATGGCATTTTGAAAATCCCTTCTATGTTGCAGAAGAATGTCTGAAAAATGAAGGAGAGATGGAGGACGTGTTTCTCAATAAAATTTAAATATTTAGAAACTAGCAAAGACATCTGGCTGTTTTTAATATTATAGAGTAATTCTACTGCAGTATAAAACAAAGGGGATGACCCATTTGGGACTTATTACAGAAACAGCTATACAAGCATACTATGCTGTCAAAGGAATTTTGTATTGAAATGATAAAGCTTAATTGATAGCCAAAGTAAATCAGCAGTTGAACATGGTACACAGAATAAATAATATATCACTGAGCTGTGGCAGGTAAATGGATAGGAAGACTTGCAAATTAGTGTTGTTAAAGATGTCTTCAGTTATAGGAAAGAAGTAGAGTTTACATGAAGAAAACTGGCAATCATATGTGGAAAGTTCTTTGGTATACCTATTTTATAAGGTCTTTCAGAGCTCTCAGGCTCTGAATTGCCATTCAGATCCATTCCAGAGATCTACATGGTATCCGTTTTAGTATTATCTCTCTTCCATCCTTTTGTTTCCATGTGTGTTTTTAATATTAAAAAATAAATAAATTTGATTGAGAGCAAATTTAATTTTTCCCTCTGTCACTACCAGAATAAAGAGTTTTCATTAAATGTGTCAATTAGTCAATTCTTTGCTTCATCAACATGCACTTGTCACCAGAGGCATTCACTAAGCTAGACCAAAACACAATGAGGACACTAACTGTCTAGAGAGTCTTTCAGCCTTGCAGCTGTTTGGGGTTTTTCTATTCCCTGGCAGGAAGCTTAGACAACATATTAGAGAAATTGGTTAATTAAAACATAATTCCCAGATACATGGTGATAGATACTCAGTCTTGCTGTGTTACTTCTGCTTGTTGGGTTAATAAATCACTGAAAGATGTAATTGTTTTCCTCAGCATGTGCAGAGGTGAAATTATTTTTATACTAGATTTATTGAGAAATATTTCAGCAGAAATGCAGCATTTCTTAAAATCCCAGTAAATTCTGTTTCCAGGCACTGAACCTGCCTAAAACAAATTCTGGATTCCATTAAAGTAATTGTTGGCCAGGGTCTTGTTTTAACTTATTTATCAACTGCATTCTTTATTTAACAAATGACAACATGCAACTACTGACACTTGCAATTGCTTTTTGTCAGGAGAGGGTGGTCTGGCTTTACTGGGCCCATGTGAAACACATCAATTCAACAAGTCCTAGTGCAAGGTGCTGCACCTGGTCTGGGGCAATCCCAGATGGCAGTACAGACTGGGAGAAGAACTCATTGAGAACAGCCCCGCAGAAAAGGACTTGGGGGTTCTGGTGGACAAAAGGCTCGACATGAGCCAGCAGTGTGTACTTGCAGCCCAGAAGGCCAACTGCATCCTGGGCTGCATCACCAGAGGGGTGGGCAGCAGGGGAGGGAGGGGATTGTTCCCCTCTGTTCTGCCCTTGTAAGGCCTCACCTGGAGCTCTGTGTCCACGTCTGGAACCAAATGCTCTTTAAGGTCCTTTCCAATGCGGGCTATTCTATGATTTATCTGGTTACTGTACTTTAAGCCTGGGCAGAAATCTTCCTTAAGAATCTACAGAATGTATAAGTAGTTATTTATTTGGCATTTTAGACAACTAAATACCTGTCATGCACAATTTATCATCTCTGAAACCTAGAAAAAATGGGTAAATATCATAAATGCCAACTGTTTTGCAGATGAACTAAGGTTTGGAAGGTAAAGCAAAGACCGTAAAGCTGTCTACCAGTTAAGCAGGAGAGAACAAGCACTTGCTTTTTCTTGCTAAAAAGTAAATTCTCAAAAAAAAAAAATAAAAATCTTTCACAGTATCGAGAATTATTAGCAAACGGATTGACTTCAGGAAATGCTGCCACTTAAAGAATGTACCAGGAACAAAAAAGAAAATGCATGTCATCTCTGTGGTTCTTAAAATAACTTCTTAAAACTTTTAAGCCAAAAATATTATTTTCATTTAGGAATTGATTATTTTCTTTTAGAAAAAATAAAAATGGTTAAAAATAGTCTGAACACAAAATACCATGTCCCAATTTTGATCAAAAAGTACATTCTGTTCAATCTAGCATAAGAACATATCATTTCATTTTGATTTCATTAACAAACAAAACATTTTGGAGCAGAACAAAATGCTTCTTATCCCTAAACACCAGTTGGCCCCTGAAATAAGAATTGATTATTTTTCTGTTTCCAACAACTTTTGTTCTATCCTAAGGATTGCTGAACATCAGGTTTAATGTTTGCCACTCACAGCTGAAACAAGAGACAAGTGTTCTTTTTGTTGTTGTTTGTTTATTTATTTGTTTATTTGATTCTATTTGTTTCTATTGAGATATTCTTCCTATGAGGAGTGGCTGAGGGAGCTGGGGTTGTTCATTCTGGAGAAGAGGAGGCTCAGGGGAGACCTCATTGCTCTCTACAGCTACCTGAAAGGATGGTGTGGGGAGCTGGGGGTCGGCCTCTTCTCACAGGTAACTAGCAATAGGACTAGAGGGAATGGCCTCAGGTTGTGCCAGGGGAGGTTCAGGTTGGAAATGAGGAGACTTTTCTTCTCAGAAAGAGCAGTCAGGCATTGGGACGTGTTGCCCAGGGAGGTGGTGGAGTCACCGTCCCTGGGGGTGTTCAAGGAAAGGTTGGACGTGGTGCTTAGGGACATGGTTCAGTGGGTGACATTGGTGGTAGGGTGATGGTTGGACCAGATGATCTTGGAGGTATTTTCCAACCTTAATGATTCTGTGAATCTTCCTGGAACTGAATGAAGTTTTTCTTACTTTTCCCGTTCTGAAATTCAGATGTGTGCAAATTGTGTTCAACCCTGTCCTGTCCAGGTAAGAGTCTATAGAGTGGGATAATTTCCTCTTTGCTTGCTGATTTGATAACTGCAAGGCAGGCATTTTTGATATAATGCCCTCACTAACTCTACTCCTGTCTTGGTACACAGCAAAGTTTGTAATTTATATTTAAACGTGGTTAGCTCAAGGTCAATACCTATGAAAGAGCAACTGGACAGCTATTTGTCTTGGCACTGACCAACTGTGCAGATGGGCCTAGACACCTGACACTTTTTTTTTTTTATAGAAGTTACATAAATTATCTGTCTAGTCTGCTTTATTTTTTTTTCTTTTTTCTGGTTCACAGAGCAGTAAGGATTCATATTATTTGCATGGCCAGATGCCTTAATAATAGTGAGTTCACCTGCCTTGACTTTGTGCTATTGCTCTTTTCTGCGTGAACATCGGGTCAATTCTTGGGTATTGACCGAAGGAAAATATTGTTCCATCAGATTTTCACCTTTTCTTATCTCACCTCCTTGGTTCACTGGAAAGTGACTGCAAGGTGATATTTTTTCTGTAGAAGAAGGTTAATAGAAAAGAATTGTGTTTCCAACATATATTTCTTGCCTATGGCAAGAAATTCACAGATTAGTTAGACCCCATGTGATGAACTACATCTTTGTTTTAACTGTGCCTCGCACTATGTTATGGTGATGTTTCCTCCTGCTTGTACTAGAAAAAAAGGGAACACCTGATCATCACTCCCTGTTTCCATGCCGTTTCTGATTTTACAGGCCTCTGCTTTGTGACCTCTGTGCATATAAGTATGGGCAGTCTATGCCTTGTAAACTGAAGAATCCTAGTATACTTCATGTCAAGAACTCTTCCTTTCTAAATTCCCTGGTTTACATTTCTATCTATTAGACTGTATGCAAATCAACTGATTAGGAAAATAATATAAAAAAGGAGGTACTTACATACTGAGTCTGCATTTTTGCACACACAACTGGCAATATAATAGACATTTCATCCCATTGGTGTTCATTGTGCACTGCAAAGCATCCTTTTAACTATTATCATAAATAATCAAAACACACAGAAACTGCAGCTTGCTAAAGGAATAGCACAAGAGACACAGAAAGTTCATTAATTACTGAACCATATTACTGATATTGTTCTTGACAGTAGCTTTTTTGTATGGGAATTACCAGACGTGTGCAGCAGTGGCAGGGAGCTCTGCTGGTTCTCTGCCAGCCTTATTAATCTGCAATGATTTTGGAGACATGACTTTTTTTAATGTGTTTATTTTCACATTTTTTTCCCCATTCTCCAACATGATAGATGTAGAACTAATCCCATAGACTGATGGATGCTGGAGCAATGGAGTGAGAGTTGTTCATTCTGACAGACTTATTCTCAGCCACTATTTTCTGACTCATACTTCAAACCCATCAATTACAGACTGCTCTGCACAGAGGCAGTGCCGTGAGTCCACACACTCAAGACATGCATAAGCAGTTGCAAGATGAGAAAAATGGTCCACAGGTGGACAGTGGCTTTGTGTGGTCAGCAGTAAAACATTTCTGCAGCCAAGCAGAATAGAGCTCATTCACAAAGGAAAAAAACTCTATAAAAGATTAATGATGATTCTATGGGTTTACCAGTGGACAGGAGATTTTGGAGTATTTGCCCAGCCTGATAATACAGAAGACAGTTCTGGTTGTCATTTACTTCTTTCTTAGATTTTGGGATGACTTTAAATCACTTTTGTTGTCCTCGTAGGCTCTTCATGTTTTTCAGGAGCATTAATCAGAACAGTTTCAGTGCCACTCTGGTTTTATACAGCCCTTGCCTGCAGTTTCCACTGGGAAATGGGATAAGGCAATGCTTATTATAGGCTGTGTGGTTGAAGAATAACCAACGTGGAACCTTCATGTTGAATACGCATATATCTGAGGGACAGACTTTTGAATTAGACCTTGCTATACAGAGTTTCAGAAATGCAGAAGTGTTTCCAAAAAGGGGGAATTTCAGCCAGTAATTTGATTAGGGTTAGGCATCATTTTCCAAAACAATGACAAGTTTTATTTCCATGTTGTGGAAACAAGTTTTTATAGTGTTTCATTCTGAAGCAGCATTTTTTTTTTCATGTACAAATTAAATGAAAGAGAAAGAATAGTTCGAATGCAAAAGAGAAAAAACAAAAGAGAAAAATATTGAATGACCTGAAAAAGAAAGTTTATCTGTGTATGAATCAAAAATTAAAGAAAAACAAGTCAGGTAGTAAAGCTGTTCAGTATCATTTATTCTTCATGTCGGTCAGGGGACTGTCCTTTCCTGTTTCAGCTCTCTTGCTACCATGTCTCCATTAGCCTATGTTCTTGGCCAAGAAGCCAGTACCATGATACTGTTCACATTGCAGCATGGTAATGTAAGGACCCAGATTAGGATAAAGAAGACAGCCTGTTACTTAGTAAGAACCTGTGCATGATTTTGGGATACAAACTTCTGGCTCCAGCTCAGCACCAACTTTTCTCCCCACTGTAACTGAGTGAACCATTAAAGCATTTGATTTCCAATATCAACATATGATCTGACATTTGGTATCCCACTCACTGGGACTTCAGGAAGCTGAGAGGCATTTTCCATTATTTTTCATTCTCAAAAAGATGTGCTAAAATCCTAATCAAGATATTGCAAAATCCTGGGAAATAGACCATGAAATGGCTGGTTTTAGGTATGGAAGCCTGGAGGACTTAATCCTAAAGCTTAGTCCTAAAGACAAGATGCATATAGCATTTTGGAAGATCCCTGAGATAACATCAGCAGGAAAGCACTTAAAATGTGAATACTGTTCTGTTTTCTCCTTGTCATTGTGGCTTTGCTAAAACCAACAGCAAGGGGAGTGGATCTCCACCAGCAAGGGGTGTAGACCTCCGTCTGTACTTTATAATAAGGGAGCTTTGTACATTGGACAAACAATATGATTTATATACAAAAGGAGAGAGATACCACAGATCCTTGTGCTCTCAGGGAGTTTAATTTATTACCTAATTAAACACTTGCTGCCAAATTGTCCGTCCTGTCATTTTTAATTCCAGATCTAATATTCTAGACAACAGAATGCTTAAGGAGGCTACCTTCTACAAGTGGGGCCTAAATGAAGAAAAATGTTAATATGTATTACCTAATCAAAGTCAATAGTCTATCAGGAACAATTATTCTTAAGCAGCTCTGCTCTTCTGGCACCATGCAACATGTGTGAATCTGCCAAGGTCTGTTGACAGCTTGTTCCCTTGCTATAGAGGCAAAAGGCAAGGGCAGCTACTCAAAACTGAGCAAAACCAGGGGAAGACATCCAGACATCAGGGCAAAAGACATCTTGTTTTTATTTATCCTAGAACTAGATTTGTTTCATTCAACAAAGCTTGTTGGGAATGAATGCCAAGAGGTCCTGAGGCTTGAGAGAAGTTAGGACATAATGTGTTAGGCTACCAAGTGACCTCACTATCTTGGAAGTATTTATAATTGTGTCATTCCTTTCAGATGGGGACATGGGACCCCATGGCAGGTAAAATGGGGCCAAGTGTTAAGCTTTTCAGAGTCCCAGTTCTTCTGTGTGTCTGCCCCTAGAGATCTTAAAGATGTAAAATAGGTTGAAGTCATCTCTTGAGTACCCTTATTTTGCTCATCTCCAAACTGCAGAAATCCAACTCCCCAGCCTCAGCTTACGTGTCTTGTGCAGCACCCAAACATCATAGAAGGCCTGGTGTGAGCCTGGTGTTCCATTTTTTTACCTATCTTATAGGTAGGTCCAGGTTGTACCTGTTTTTTAGACTTAGTATCCAGGCTAGCAGGATATTAAAGGACCACTTTGAAAGTCTTAGAGTAAATGGCATCCCCCTTCTCCTCTCATCCACACATCCAGCTATTTTACCAGCTTGAGAAGTAGGCGCACATGAGGTTCAACAAGTCCAAGTGCAAGGTGCTGTACCTGGTCTGGGGCAATCCCAGACAGGAGCGCAGACTGGGAGAAAAGCTCGTTGGGAGAAATCCTGCAGAGAAGGATTTAGGAGTTCTAGTGGATGAAAAGCTTGACATGAGCCAGAAGTGTGTGCTTGCACTCCAGAAGGCCAACTGCATCCTGGGCTGCATCACCAGAGGGGTGGGCAGCAGGGGAGGGAGGGGATTGTCCCCCTCTGCTCTGCCCTTGTGAGGCCCCACCTGGAGTGCTGCATCCAGGTCCGGGACCCCCAGCACAAGAAGGATGTGGGGATGTTGGAGTGGGCCCAGAGGAGGGCCACAAAGTTGATCAAGGGCCTGGAGCACCTCTCCTATGAAGGAAGGCTGAGATGGCTGGAAATGAGCCTAAAGAAGGGAAGGCTCTGGAGTGACCTTGTTGCAGCCTTTCAATACTTGAAGGGGGCTTATAAAAAAGACAGAGAACAACTTTTTGCTCAGTCAGATAATGTCAGGACAAAGGAGAATATTTTCAAACTAAAAGAGGGAAGATTTAGATCTAAGGTTAGGAGGAAATTCTTTGCTCAGAGGGTGGTGAGGCATTGGAACAGGTTGCCCAGGGAAGTTGCGGATGCTCCATCCCTGGAGTTGCTCAAGGCCAGGTTAGATGAGGCCCTGGGCAACCTGATCTAGTGGGTGACATCCCTGGGTGTGGTAGGGGGGTTGGAACTAAATGATTTTTAAGGTCCTTCCCACTCAGGATATTCTGTGATTCTATGATTCTAAAATTCTATGATTTTGTGAACAGAATCCTGACTTTAGCTGTAATAGAGACATGCCTTCCCAATACAGTCTTTGTTCTACCATTTGTCTGTCTTCTCTCTTTTAGTGCAAGCTCCTCCTTTTCCAATGAGAAGCTTATGAAACAAGACTTGACTTGTATACCTTGGGGACAACAAGGTGCTATTGAATTAAAAATAGATTTTCACAGGAAATTAGTTTTACCTTTTCTCTTTCTCTGGGTCAATTAAAAAAAAATCTTTCCCATGAGCCCTGAGGACTTCATCCAGCAGGCTATGGAGAGAATCTGACTGCAAGGACTAGCAGAGGAATTAACAGGAGAAATGTAGAGGAGAAGATAAAAAACAGATGCCATGGGACTGGAGCTGTAATAACCATAGAAAAATCTCTGTGTGACTTTGCAGGAACCTCTCCCTTTGGATCAAGTCATCATTCATTGCAGGTCCAGCAGCTCAGCATAGATGCATGGATGAAAGAAACATTTGCTTTAGCCACTACTTGCAAACATTTTTCACAAGATAACTGTGAAGTCCAGGTGTTTTCTCACTTCTGCATGATTGTTGCTCACTTGATGCAATGGACAGACACAGTGGTCCATCCCTACAATGGATGCAAGATTTTGTGCTAGTTCTGTGTTGAGAATCCACTTGGCATCTTGTTGAAATTCTAGGTTGACTCTAAAGCTGGTTTTGCCCAGCTGGTTAGTTTTGTGTTTCTGACTGCTGTGATTATATTGAGTCTGCTTACCAGGTAAGAATATTAGAGCAAACCCATCTGTATTTGAATGGTGCTGCATTATGCTATCTATACAGACACAAAGACTTGTGTGAAGAGCATTTATATTCCCTAAATTTAGGTGTCTACAATGTGTACATCTACCTCTGACTGAGTTGCCCACGCTCCACTTATGATCAATTAAGAACCAGTTAAAATACTGAGTTAGGCTCAATGCAGCTTACCAAAAAACGTGTCGTATTAGCATGGGCTGTGATCTCACCCACTGTTGAGTCTGTTGATTTTCTATCTGACTTCCTCGGATGTAGATGCAGACATTGCAGACCGCTGCATTTAATTAGCTCAGTCATACCTTTCATAACAAATACTCTTGGGGGTTGCTTTAGAAGGCTACTTTAGAAGGCAAGGAAGATATGAATTGACCCTGCACATCCAAATTCATTTTCTTGATGCCTGACTAAACCCTCATGGGAAGTCTTTTCTTCCTTTTATTGCCAACTTGTGCTGGAAGGCCAAGAAGCTCTGTGCCTGCTGTGAAATCCCTGGAGGAAGCAGAAATCCTTTTAGTGCTCCGAGAAAAACTACCTTTCTTCAATTTTGCCAGCCCTTTATGGGCTAGCTGCCTTTTTTTTTTTTTTTTTTTTTTTCCTTCATCTTCCAGATGCAGCACCTGGTAAAGGAATGCCTAAATTGCCACTAGCCTTTGAGGTTACTTGTTGTCTGCAGTACAGAGATAGGAAATGTGCAGACACCAGATTGACTCACTTATAAATTATCGGTATTGAGAACTACACATTTTCTCTTGATATTTTTACCTAAATGGTGTTCCAAGGTTGGACACAACAGGTAATAAATATATCGCTCTGTTCCTCTTGCCACTGAAATGATGCTCCACAGACTTACAAGGAACAAGATATTATGGATCTTAGAAAACAGGCAGAGTGCATGAGAAAACTGTGAAAATGGGTGTATTATGACTTGAGGTGTTCAGAAAGGAAAAGTGCCTAGAGAAAGCCTCCAACAAAGGAAGAGACTAAAATAAAACCACAGTGCAAAGATGACACAACACAAAATCTTTGATGTCCTCTAGAATACAACTGCGTAACAGAGAGGAGATTAGAGTTATTATTTTAATTCACTTTTGTACAAATTGTCCAGGGGAAATTCTTTTGTGCTAACAGATTATTTTTGTTCAGGGCTGTTACAGTAGTTCACATAAGTTTTGAGTATTAAAACATGATACTGTGAATAAGATAATCAGAATTATTAATGGAATCTAGAGACAATAATGTCAGAACAGAGAGGAAAACCCCAGGGCACCAAGATGTGATACTGGATAAGGAAAACAAATGTATGGATGTTTGCAGAAAATATAGGAAAGGATTTTGAAGCAGTTGGCTTAAACCTGAGCATATGCAGTAATCATATTTAAAATGAAATGTCCCAAGCTGATCACTTTTCTAGGGAAATAACGTTTCCTTGGACCACCTGAGATATTTTCACACATCAAAGTCCCACCCCAACCCCCACCAAATAAATAAATAAAAAAAAGTTAGGATTTCGTTTCCACCCTGTTGCTCCCCCAAAGCCTGAATTTTTTGGCCTTCAAGACATGCTTCAAAACTTTAGTTCCATCCAGACTTTGGGGGTGAGCTTTTATAGACATAAGAACTGGACTCAGACACACTACATGTCTTTGCAGTAGGTGCAGAGATGTTGTGAGCACAACACCACCTCCAGGAACTTGGCAAGTCTTACTCACAGGGGTAATTAGCTGCTAGCCAGGTTTATTAGCTCAGGTGCAGTGGTGTGCTGACACAGCTTTGCTTCTTGCAGTTAATTGCCTCAAAAATTTTCTCAGTGTCCTCTGGCTTACGCGTTGGGTCTTCATTTAAAACTGTTGCATGGTAAACATTTTCTGTCCACTTTTTTTTTTCTTTTCTTCTCCTTCATAGGAGACAATGCTAGTTTTGTGCTATGCTCTTTCTCTTATATTAGTGAGAATCTTTGAATGTTTTAGAGGAAAATATAAGATGCAAGAATCAGAGATACAAATTTCCTCCTAGTCCCTATGCCAAGGGACTGGCCTGGGAGAAGACAGAAGACAGGATCAAAGGAAGCAAGAGCATCCTCAGAGACTAGAAGGTTGAAAGAAACTTAAAAAGATGCTACAGAGAGAAGCGGTTGGGATTCAGCTGCTCAGCAATTCATCTTCAGTTGGACACCATTTCCTGAGGGCCCATGGAAGGCCAAAGCTGGTCTCTACCTCTCTGGGTCATGTTCTTTCCCCACCTGGGGAACAGCAGTAAGTCGAAAATTGTGTCTTCTGTGTTGGCCTCAGATCCAGTTCCTAAGTTGGTTTAGGAATAGGGGACCCTGGAGAAGGCTCTGACTGTCAGTCCAATGGATAGAAATGGATGTTACAGAATCACAAATCCCAAACTAGTAGGTGTTAGAAGGGACCTCTGGGTCCGCCTGGTCCAGCCCCTGCTCAAGCAGGGCCACCTCCAGCAGGGTGCCCAGTACCACGTCCTAGTGTCTTTTTGAAGATCTCCAAAGTGGGAGACTCCACAACTTCTCGGTGCAACCTGTGCCAGTGCTGTCACCTGCACAGTAAAGAAGGACATTGTAAAGATGTTGCCATAGCTAAAACTGGAAATAGATGGAGGTTAAAAAATCCTTTCTCTAAGATATGGTTGGAAAATCCTTTCACGTGCACTTGCAAGATGATGCCCTGTATAAGCAGAAGAATAATTAAAGGTTGTACAGCTAGACTGGGTTTGGATCTGAATTTCTCAGTTTTAACAAAATCTCAGTGAGATCTCCTTTCACACGATGAGTCTTTGTGGACCAACCTTGAGCAGTGTTAGAGGAAGGGCCTGGCTCAGGAAAAAACCTTCATCAATCTGTTGTGGCAAGAAAGCAGATTTTGTGGCAAACACACACCATGGCGAAGTCACACTCTATGAATCTATCCAGGACAGTGGTCACGGCACCGAGCTTGCCAGAATTTAAGAAGCATTTGGACAACACTCTCAGACACAGGGTCTGATTTTTGGGAGGTCCTGCATGGACCCAGGAATTGGACTGGATGATTCTTGTGGGTCCCTTCCAACTCAGGATATTCTGTAATTCTATGCTTTGTGGATTTCCATGAAATGTTAACTTTACTTAACAGCCACAGTTGGGAAAGCACCGGCTTGCTTCCCAGAAGTACGGATGGGGTGAAATCAGTCATTTGAACCTTGTCTGCCAGGTGGAGAAGGCAGCTTTTCAGCCCCAAGCCCCATTCCTTTGCAATGACTGACATGACAGCTCTGTGACTATGAAGAAAATGGCCAAAACCCTTTTTGCCATGAAAATGTGGCTCATTACACTCTACGAACTTCAATTTTGTGCCTTGTTCTCAGAGACATGATGCATCAGGGTGCATCTCTGCTGTGAAGAGCAAACTGTGCCATCACTTCCTGGGCAACAATAAGGAGAAAATGAACAGAGGCTGAGATATGAAGTGCCATTACAAGAAATTGGTTATTATTAGCCTGTACTTGCTAGTGCAGTTACAGAGGTCCAATCTGCACCAAAAAAAAAAAAAAAAAGAAAAAAAAAAAAAAAAAAAGAAAAAACTCAGAAACACACTTAGTGGCTCAAATTTCAGAGGCAGGTTGGCAACGCATGTTGCCCATGTAATTGTCAGTGGAGTTCCCATGGACCTCTGGGCTTAGACTTCCTTTGCAATAACTTGGCTGATGTGTAGGCAGAGTTGGCTTTGATTTCTGTGACTCTGGTTCAGTTCTTAGCTTTGTAAAATAAACAATTTGTGTGCAAGGCTGGAAAGAAGATCCTTGTTTCAATCAGAAGCTTTTTGGGACAACATATTTCTCAGTGCATACTTGTACAGCACCTAGCACAACAGGCATTGATGTCAGATGGCATTTTGCTTTAATACAGTAATTAATGAAATGGTAGCGATATTTCCTTTGTGCTAAACTGTGTGAGCAGGTTTCCGTGGCAACAGACCGTGCTCATGCTTCTTGCCTGTAGCAAGTGTGAAGTTATTTGAATCATTTTGATTATTTTAAAGATAGAGGACTAGTGTAACTTGAATTAACTCAGATTTACCGCAGGACTAAAGTACTTGCAGAGGCAGGTACCTCTCAGGTCTGTTGATGCACAGAAACTTTTTGTTCTACAATAGCTCACCAGCGTGGTTAAACCCTCCATGCTACCACAGGATATTTTATAACAGAAATATACATATATTAAGTACATTTACTTTTTCCCTCTCTAGCCATTTTCTGTCAACAAAACCCTTGTCCATTTTACCATAGGACAGCACTCTGCATCAGATCTTCATCTTCAGTCCTCAAAGGGAAAAAGAACATGTACTTTTTTTGACTTCTTCAGCAGCTGTAATGAATGAGCAGATATTCCCTTGGCTGGGTAAAAGGCAAAATAAACACCAGGAGGAACTCTCTGCTGCTTCATCATCCCTTTACTTTCCCAGGAACCAAGGTCTCCCCTAGAAATAGGATCCTGCTGGCCTCAGTTTTCTGGAGAGGAACGTCACTGGAGTTCTAGGCTTAAATAGGCTGGTATATGAAGACTCAGACAATGAAATATCTTTCTTTACTTTGAGTGTGTGGAGGGAGAAGGAAAATAAAATAATTTGATAGTTATAGGTAGAATATGAAACTTGTCATTTCAACATACAATAAAATGTCCTTGTCCAGTTCTGTTGATCTACTGTAAGAACAAAGGATGAGGGACATGGGACTGTATGCATTGTGATTGTTTTTGCTTGCTGTATGTCCCTTTTGACAAAAGAGAATTTCCTTGAGAACAGGTGCTGAGGCAATTCCAGAAAAGAAAGTTTGTGCTGGGGAAAAGTACTCCGTATCCAACCCTTTTTATAATTTACTTACTGTGACAATGAGCACATTCATAGTCAGATGGAGGCAAAGAAGCAAATGGCTTCTGGAGAAAAAGGAAAAGTGTTAATTACAAAGCAGATCTTTTAGGTATTTTCTTTCTAATGCATGAGAAAGTGCCTCAACAGATCGCGAGACAGACAATATCAATAATCACTTGACTTCACTTTCAGAGTGCAATTCTGAATACATCATCATGAAATCATCTTTAAAAGGCTTCACTATTAATTTCTGAAATGAAAAAGCTGCTAATATATCCTTCCACTAATTTTGTTCTTGTATTCACCCACTATCATAACCTAGAAGTACTGCTTGGCCTGTAGGAACCTGATTTGTTGTGCAAATCTGCACTGCAGGGTTGTGAAATATTTAACTAATTGGGATGTCGACACAGTTTATGACTGGAAACTTGCCTGTGTTTGAATATTGGACCTGGGTAATCTATTATTATAATCCAGGATTTAAAATCAAAACATGTATCTAATATCTTGGTAACATGGTGGAAGAAAGTTCTTGGCCTCTCCGAAATATAAGGACATCTTCAGCTAAGTACTAAATTTAAAGCCAGACGCGGTAGAGATCAGAATAGGACTTATGAGAATACCACTTGATCTGTAATCTGTGAACCATGGAGATCTTACACCACCCGTACGGCAATATTTTAGTTCAGATCACTCCTGGAGACAAGGCATTGGATCAGGATTGTGGATCTGAGGCAAACTAATAGACCCATTTTTTACCCGCCCTATGTCTGGAAACTTGGCAGTTCTCTGTTTAGGTCTCAGAGAGGTCCACGTGACAGAGTCCCTGAAGAAAAGAGAATACTAAGTTATTCAAAATCTCCTGCATTCTTTGTTTTTCAGGTCTGAAAATCTTTTGTAGAAGAGACTTCAAACTGCTTTTTGTGCTAAACACACATATGGAAATCTCATTGCGCCATAGACATTATTTCACAAAAATAAATATTGTTGCTTTTAATATTTAAAAAGATTTTGAAACAGCCACAGAGGATGAAAAATACAAGCCAGCAAAAACGTTTCATGTCTCAGAGCCCTACAGAGGCGTATTTCAGTTCTCCTGCTTTAATTTCTTTAGCTCTCAAGGAATTCCAAGGTCTGTGAAATGGCATGCTGGGCAGGGAAAACAGAGTTGCTGTCCCCAGGGCTCCTTTGGCTCTTTATTATTCACAAGCACAGGAATTTTTTTCAGTGCAGACAGTGGAACTCCATCATCTACTTCTCTAAGCAGTCGGACCAGCAAACATGCCATGTCTGCTGTATCCCAAATATCAATATCTGATCCTCAGGGTGGGCCAGAGGACAAGGGATTTCCTTAATCTTGTCTGTGCCACCAGAGCAGAGTTCACTGTTTGTTGAAGTTAATAGGAATTTTTGCTGTTGGCATCCCTCTGTGATGCTGAGGACAGCCAAGTTGCCATGTAGTAGACAGGAAACCCGTGCTCCTAACACCCAGCCCTCCAGGTGGGTTCCCTGGGTGGCTTCCAGGTGGGGGACAGTCAAGCTATATGTATGCCATATTATATGGTAATATAATTTGGAGATATAATGGGTGGAGATAAGCTTAGAAAATTGTGAGGGAAGCATATGGGCCAATTCTGAAGCAGGAGGACAGACCAAATCCAGAATGATACTAAGTGGCATTGGTCACAGTTGCTGGGACCAGAATTGCTAGTAGAAGAGCAGCCATCAGATGTCCCTAATTCATTTAAACATTGCATATAGCAAAGGGAGAGAGAGAACCAATTGCTGATTCTGAATAGATGAACTACAAGAGCTGCTGCTGTTTGAAGAAAAAAAAATCTGCCTATTACTTTGAAGACTAAAGAAATTAGGAGTAACTGTATGGCTCAAGTGCATAGATGCAGACGTGTGTGTACATGTGCTTGGTCATTTTGGGATTCTGCAGTTCTAGATTAATATTCTGGGATCTGATTTTTCTCCTGGAGTTATCCTAATGTAACGCTGGAGTCATGCCATGATGAATCAGATCCTTTTTGTGCACAAGGTGCACAATCAAAAATAATGCAGACATCTTAGCCAGTGAACTTAGGGCTACATTGCAATGTCCATTTAAAGCAGAATTCAACTCCCTTTGCTTCATCAGTCTGTTCCCCAATTATTACATTTCATTGTAAAAGCAATTATGTAGACTCTTTTATATACCAATCACCTATCTATTATGGGAATTTCTCAGAGAATTTCATCATATGGGGTCAACAATACCAATACATATTAAAGGCCCAGCTTTGGAGTCTTCCTTCCTTATATGTTGAGTAACGTGGTCTCAGTCCACACATCATATGCTAAACAATACTGTGCACACTCATGTTAAGCTAGCCTGGGGCTAGGAAATCATTGGGTTCAGTCATTTCTCAGCTAATTTAAGATGCAAAGTATTTTTTCTTTCCAGTTCTGATCACATTTAGCTGATCTGAGTTTTCTGTGGAATAAAGGAGAGGTGTTCACTACTCAAAAGGAAATTCTGTTGTTTAAAATGGTGTTTTTAGGGACTGGTGAGTCTGCCTGTGCCACGCACAGTGATGCCATGGTGGGGGGTCCTAGCACTGCTGGGGAATATTACTTTCTGCTGACGTGTCAGTGGACCTGGGATGTTAGGAGACAGGAACATCCAGGCAGCATCCATTGTGCTGCTGCAACAGCAGTCAAGCACTGCCATGCAGCGTGCATGCTGAAATATTTCTCCATGCCTGCTGCATTGCTATTTATACAGCTGGTGTATCCCCATCTCCCTGCTACCCTTCCATCCTGCTGCCACGAAATGATACCAGAGAGGGACTCAGCTGGTTATTAAGCATTTACTTCCCAGCTTTGTTTTTCCAGCCTTTGCCTTTACTGCTAAGGGGCCTCTGTTCTTGGTGAAATAATGCAATTAAAACTCCTCAGCCATTTCCTTACTGGCCTCTTGGTGGTAGTCTTAACACAGCATATTCACTAGCTGCTCTAGCTGCCTTTAACTAAAGGCATCAGTCCCACCCTACTCTAGAACTAACGCTTTTTAAGTAGATACTAAATATATACAAATTTTACGGACACAAAGCAAGACGTTTAAAGTGTTTGCCAGAGATACTGAAGCTCTGCATTGCTGATCCGTGCTGACCTACTTCAGGGCTTCACCTGTTTTGTGAAGCTCAGTGCTGAGATCTGTCAGATATCCCTGAAGCGCAGATATTTGGGTCCAGCCTGTACAAAGAGACAACAATAGCAAAATGTACAGGAGGCTGTCATTTGTGGGCAGCAGATTTTCTAGTGCCAGGCAAAGAAAAAGTTTTGCCTCAATTCTGTCAGGAATATGCTCTAGTGAGTACAGTGAGGGGTTTAGCTCAGTGTCCCCTTTCTAATGATGGAAGGCAGGAGACCCATATGGCCAAGGGACAGCCTCACAGTGCAGAAGGAAATACCATGTAGAGACCGAGATGTTCAAGATGCATGAGATATTTTAGCACCTTCCTGCAAGCATCAATCCCATGTGCCAAAGCAGTGGTAAGCCTTGCGCAGGTACCTAGAAAAGTAGAGGCTCCCAGAAGCATCTAGATCAGGGTGAAAATAAGAGTGGTTAGTCAAAGCCAAAGCATGGAATCTAATCTTGTGTTAAAACCAACTTAGAACAATTGACCGAAGCTCAGCTTTTCATTACTAAGAAGCTGTTGACAGATTAACCTCAACTTTTGGGGTATTTAACTGAAATAAGCAGAATTGTTCATTGCAAGTTCAGCTGACTTAATCTTCCCATTGAGGAGCAGCTAAACATATTTTTTCCCCTTTGTTTTTCCCAAACATTTGCTGTTGGTTTGAAAGCCTAATTCCTGCCATGGATCTACTCTCAGTTCTCTTTGGTGGCTGCCTTGGCCACTCAAATTACATACAGCTTCTGCTCTGCAATGAGAGGTTTTCTAAAGCAGAAATAGTTAATAAGGTGATATTACATAACCTTTATAAATATAAAGATATTTCCTAAATGCTTACTCTATACTGAAGATATCTATTGTGGCTGCATTTAGGCTGGCAGGAAAGAGACTGTCATTGTGAAGAAGGGGTCTCGCTAGCAATCTCCTTCACAGACTGCTTCTCAAATGACCTGGAGTAGACTTCAGGGCACGGTAAGATACCTGAACAACAGCATTCTCGCTGACAGAGGACCAAATGAACCTAAAACGCAATGGTTGAAGAATGGCTCTGTCCATTTCAAATCATCCTGAGCAGGTATGGAGCTGGATGGCTCTCAGTGCAGGGTTACTGGGTCAATGGATATGTTCCCAATGTAGCAGATCTCTTGGCAGACTCGCATTTTTTCCCACATTCCAGCAAGCTGCTTTTTGCAGGGGACACCAGCTTAGGGTCAACAGCTTTTGTACCAACATCATGTATCCTAAACTGTCAGGTTCCCCAAGATGCAATAAAAATACAACTCAGGTTTCCCATTTTGAGGTCTTGGGGAATAATTTCACAGCTTTTCCCATTTACCCTGTGAAGAAGAACAAAAAGAGGTGGAAATAATAAAGAAAGGACGAGATTCAGATTCAAATAGAGATACCCAAATGAGATAGAGACTTCACAGTTACAGAATTAGAAGCAAACTGCATTACGAATATACTACAGGGTTATCTCCATCCTCTTCTCTTGTCCTACTAACACTGTCAGCAATGGTTTAAAGGAAGATAAGTGGCTCTCATATCCTTTCCTTTTCTCTGAGACCACTAAAATAGAAAGCTTCCAACACCTGCTGCAAGCATATTAATAATCAGATGAAAAATTGATGTCTACAAATCCTCAGACCTAACTCTACCCCTTCAGCCACTGTCAATTAATAAGAAAGAGGAATGCCTGCAGGAAGGAAACAGGCCCTCACTATCTGCCTTAGGAGATACCTTAGTAGAGCATAATTGATGCTAGGGGAATGATTAGGATTTGGGGATTTTGGATCTGCAGTGAAGCATAGTGTTTTTCTCTGGGAGAGTCATGAGGTGTGCAAAGGGGACACAAAGTTCCCTTCTGCCTGTCACTTTGCAGGACAGGCCATGTTAGTGACCCATGGCTCATCCCATATGGGAGCCCAGAGGCCTGGCTCCTGCCCAGTATTTGTCATTAACCATGTCAGGTTGGCCAGTTGTCATCTCACTTCTATGCCTCAATTTCCCTGACTGTAAAGGCCTCGAGTAGGAAATCATTTTCTGCAAATGCCTTGAGTAGGACAGAATAAAACTACACTGTTTGTCTGAGGTTTTGCCTCCATTATTTATCATAATAAAAAAAAATCTATATTTTTTTCTGGTCTCCTTTTATTCCTTTAATTCCTCACCCCTTCTGAGCTGAGCTTTTAAACCTACAACATTTTGGCTTGGAAACTGTCCACAGAGTGGATGCACTGAAGCTCAGGGACTGTCCTCCAGGTCTGTGTTGCCTTTCCCTCCTTGGGCACAGCATAACCCTAAACACTAGCTCCTCTCTCAGGATCCCCTTGCCTTTTGCATCTCCTGTTTCTGGCTCCTACATCTTCCCTTGGGGATGAGCACCACAGTGAGGGCAGAATTCAAACCACCAAGTTTAGCACGCTCTAGCCCAATAATCTTATCTGCTGCCTGTTTCTTTGGCACACCTCTGGCTGCCCAAATATGTGAGTAAGACATGGTAGGAGCCAAGGAATCATTTTTACTCTTCTTTTTTTTTTTTTTTTTATTTTTATTTCTCCCTGGGGAAAAGTTCTTATTATCCAGTGATTGTCTCTGCCCATCTCCTATGTTTATGCAGCATGGAAAAAGCTCTGAGCAGAGCTCAAAATCAAAGCCTCCAAACTGCTGCTCAGCATCCCCTTGGCTTTTCCTTTGCAAGGAAACAGGGCAACAACTCTGTATGGTCTCGCTGGGTGTTGAGAAAGGCCTTTTACGGAATTGCATGATGAACAATGAGGGAACAGCAGGAAACCCAGTGACTTCGTGAGTGCCCAGCTGAGCTGTTGCAGAAATGAAAGGTTGATCATACTTTTTTTTTTTTTTTTTTTTTTTCCCTTGCTCTCTTCCTTTTCGCTTTCTTCTGCTGGAACCTTGGAGATCCAGCAAATGGGTATTATTATGTACTCCAGATGATTTACAGTGGCAGAAATGAAGCAAACTGCCCATTAAGGGTTACAATTGCTAGAATAACAGAATCAAAATATTATCTTCCTCAAGTGCCTGTTATTCCTCACTTTGTGGCAGCAGCAATGTGAATAAATCTCTGCAGACTACCATATCAGGCAGACTTCCTTCTCCGTGGGCTGCAGAGGCTGTGCCTTAGGGGCAGCTGGCAGACAGGTCCTGGGCTGCCTTGTGATGCTGCTGGCAGTTGCCACATTGAATGTGGTCAAGGTTAATGGCAATGGAGAGTTTATTTGATCCATGGACGGCTACTATGCTGTCTGCATGTGGGCTGAGCTGTCCACATTCAGTTCTTGGCTCTCTTACAAAATCCTCATGTGAACTTGATAAAGACAAGAGCCTCAGTTTCTCTTCTGGAAAAAAAAATAAATATAAATAAATATAAATAAATAAAGAGGCAGAATAGCAGCACTACTTGTGTAACATCACCCATGCTTTGAGAATACTTTGAGAGTACGAGATGTATGTGCACATTATTTTCAGAGCTCTCTGTGATTAGTTTGTTTGTTTGTTTGCTCTGTATTAATTTTTGGTTGCAAAAGTAGGAATTTCACACGAAACCCCATTCTGAGAAAAGTATCATCTCCTATTTATTTCATCTTAGCTACAAAAGGTAGTCTTGGAATTGTATGTCTGCACTGGACCCTCTTCAAGTGTTGGCTGTTTAGATAAATGAAAAACTTGCTGAAGTTAATACAGCTCTGCCAGCAAGGTGGGGCATATAAACATTGCAACACTATTTGATTTTATTATTACTGTTGCTTCATTTTTCACATGAGCTTGGTCTCCTATAGATTTCTGACTTCAAGACTACCTCTTGTGTAGACTCTGTGATATACAGTAATATTTCAGTTCACAGTTTACCTTTAATTACAACACAGGAGTTATATATATATATATTTTCCCTCCATCTGCCTGCTTATTTTCATGAATCTTGTAAGACAATATCTTTGAAGTCTCCATCCCTGTGCCAAACTTGATTTAAATTCATCATCAGAATAAATAAATTTAGACATAGCTGTTCACGGAGGTGGAGGGATCATGGGTACATATCCTGATGTATGTAGCAGGAAAGAAATGCTCTTTTTGCCAGAAAAAATAAACAAACAACAACAACAAAAAAAAAACAAACAAAAGCAAAAATAAACAAACAACAAAACAACAAACAACAACAAAGGAAGAAGGGGACATATCCTTTTTAGGAAAAAGAAATTTGGTCCATGGCACAATTGTCTAGGAAAATGGAGCCACAGCCTTGCCCCAATTCACAAAACCATGCTTCCTGAAATAGCCACTGCACTGTCTGAGCAGCAGGAACGTGTGCTCTTTGCTGGGAGAGGCAGCCGAGTAGAACAGAACAGGAAGGCTTAAAATGAATTTGACTTCCCTACTCCTGTGGCCCTGTGGGTGTCTCCTTGGGGGCACTCAGAAGTTCTTGAACATCTGTTTTACAAGTTTTTGTAACCAGCTTTGTACAGCAAGGACACCAATCTGTTCCTAGAAATGCTAAGGAAGGATGCTAAGCATCCTAGAAGGATGCTAAAGTGATTGCATTATATTTACTATTACAATTGGTCTTCTATCCAAAATTGGGTAAATACCTCAGTTAAATGCTGGCTTAATACAATGTATTTCCATACCCTAAAGAAGTGGGAATTAGAATAATTTGACAGGTCGCCACTAAGGCAACTGGTAGAGAAATGTTTGGTGATACAAGCCACTGTGACCAAGGGAATTGTTTCACCTTTTACCTTTGCTTTAACAGTAGCAATCTTGAAACTGCTATTCATTTTCTGAACATGCTTAATTGAGAGCCCATAAATTTATGAAGCTTGTTTGATTTGGCAAGCAAACCAGCGGTTTTGTGTTGTAATTTTATTTATTTATTTATGTATTTGCTTGTAGTCATTCTGTATTCATCATTTCTTGATGATATTTCATATTCTTATAGCTAACATGATAAGTCAAACGTCATCCAATCATACTGTATGGCAGGCCATGGCATCCTCCTATGTCTGGATGTTCAGTCTGTGTTCAAATCTGTGTAACTGACTCACCCAAACATCTGGTAAACTTATGATCAGAGTCCTTATTTGATAGACATCTGTCTCAGTTTGTTGATATTTTTTTTATAAATAAAATGCTTAATAATGATTGCTGTATAAGTGAAATCACTGCAAACAAAGGTGATGCTCATATTCAGCTCTGACCCTTTCCAATATCAATTTTCTTCTGCTACTTACTGCAGCTTGATAAGAAAGGTGTAATCCAGTTATGAATTTGTACTACATTTTGCTTCCAATAATAAAATGCCCTTTTGTAAGCACCTTGATAAAGTTAATAAAGACGTGGTTCTAGACATCTGTAGCGTTTGCAAAACCTGATGTTCTGAAACTTGCATGAAAGCCTTTAGGGAACAGGCCAGTGTAAATGAAATTCCTGGCCATAAATGGCTATCAGAGAAGATGTGCCAGTGTGCAATTAAGGCTCTTCTGAGTTATCCTCTGTAGCCACAAAAGAAGGCAACATCATTTCCTTAGAGCATCCATTCATGGGCAGATGGGGGAAAGTTATGGAAAGAAATGTGGCTGATGAGGACCATCAACAAACAACCCCCGTTAAACAAGAGGATCCAAGAATTTATCTTTGGAGCCTTTGGCTGATTCCCAGCCCTTCTTCCTTTAGTAGTTCTCCTATATTTGCACACATGGATTTTCACATATATGGTTACCAACATTTTCACAATTTATCATCCATTTTTTCCAAACTCTAACGAATCAAACAGGAAAGGTCTCTAAGAGAAAACTCTTGTAGTACATAGCAGGAATGGAATTGTCTGAACTTTGCACGCTAGATTTGTACATTATTTTAAAAGAATAATCTTTATTTTCTTTTGGGTTCAGTTTAAAAAAAAATCAGAAGATTTCAAAAAGGGTACGATTATATATCAAGATATTTTTCAAGTATGCTTTTGAGAAAATATTCATAGAAGTATTATCATTTTCTATTAAAACCTGATAAAATATTTTCTAGGGTGGATTGTAAGGAAACGTGTGTTTATGTGTTTACAAATATTATCAACCTAAAAGAAAGTGTTTATGAATATCATCAACCACATCTTACCTAGTTCAAAAGTCTATACTTGTATGTGCTTGTACACATTGTATACCTTGTGTACATGCAGGAATATGCATAAAGTGAACTCAGCAGCTTCTAAAATTTAAATTTTAGGACTTGGGTTTGATCTGCCCACTTGAAAAGCAAAAGATAAATGTTAACATCTGTGAAAATAATAAATAAAATGAAATAAAATAAAGTATTAAATATTACCCCTGTTTAGCGATCAGCAAAGAAATCTCAGTGAGGATTAATTTTACTTTTATGTTTGGTCTACTACACTCATTGTATATACATATACACCTATTACTATCTAATTATAATCTATTAAATCAGTTAATTCACCTTCTCTGATATTTCTGATTCAGGGAAGAAACCAGCTGATGTGCAAGGGAACTGCTGAGAATACCAATCATCTTTTACGTGGAAGACTTTCCCTGACTTCAAAGACTGTTGCCTCACACTTCTGAGATGCACAGTGGCTTCTTTATTACATTATTTCCCCCACTGCTGTGTCTTCGGAAGGAAGATGACAAGTCCTTCCAGACACCTGGGAATAAAAGTATCAGGAGAAAGTTCGTACCTATGGTTTATGCTTTTTGGGTGAGAGGAGCCTGGGCTCAGCTGCTCAGCTTCTGTCTGCTCAGCTCCAACAACAGTGCGTTCAGCAGAGCCGTGCTGGCTGACACCAGCCCAAGGCCTGGAGGCGAAAGCAGCATCCTTTGCTTGGCTGGCATTCAAGATTAACAACACCGAATGTCGTTCAAGTTTATCATGTTTTACCCGGCGTGGGGAAGAGCCAACCTTTCTCTTCCCATGCGCTTTCTGGTGACATTAACACCTTTTGCTTTTGCAGACAGCCTCTGATTTCTGAACCTACCCAATACAAGAGATGTCTCAACAGCTCCTAGTACTCTCTGTGACACTTCTATCCGTCTTGACTTTGAATGTAGCCAGGACTTCTTCTCCTATATAGAGAGCGCCTGGCTGAGCAAGAAAACCATTTTACTTTTCATTATTGTCATTGTCAGCTGCTACTGGCTCATGGCAGAGCGAAGGGTCTCTGAGCTTTGTGATTTCTCCTGCCTCAGCTCTTTCTCTGTGTACTTACATGGTGCTAAAGGCCTCTGTAGGTGGACCAGGATGGAAGATTCACTGTGGGGCTGATAACCAGGATATTGGAGAAGGGTTATCTAAGAGTGAGTGTCTCCTGTTTGCATGGGTAGTAGAAAATTCAGGGCAAGAGGCAATTGGCATTCAGTTCAAATGCCCCCACATCCTATATGACAGTGCTAACCCTAAGAAATAGAGATACCCTTTCTAGATTGATGGTAATCAAGACTGTAAATTGGAACAACTCCAGCACAGATGACTGCCCCAGAAATTTCGTTGAGCAAACTTTGTAATGGATATCCCTGTGAACTGTTTCTTCAGACGGGACAGAACTCCAGGTAGATGATGAGCTTTATGCTCATCCCTCACCCTGCTGACATGATGGTCACTACCTTTTTTTGACAGATGAGCAGTGCTGGGACCTCAGTTCCAGATATTTGTCTATAAAACTGTCCCAAGGCTTACCCACAGATTTAGCAGTGACCTGGAGACGAGCTTTGCTTCTGTCCTTCTTACAGTACAAAAGTTCTCTGTGAATAACTTCTGTCTTCAGCCAGGATGTGGAAAAAGAAGGGTCATGCTTCACTTAAGAAGACAACGTGGGTATAGGCTTGAGCACTCATACCAGCCACTTTGGTGATGTTGAACAAAAATGTTTGTGGTCATTGGTGGAAAATTAGACACTATTGTTGAGATCTTCCCCACTTAATATCAAATAGAGAATTAGTTTGCCTCTACAGTCTATTTAACCCCTCTGTAGTTAACAGGGAAAGGTAAAAATATAAATATATATATATATATATTTTTTTTAAAAGTATGAATTCACCCAAAGACTGATAAAAATTTTAGGATGGAATAAAATTCTCTCTGGAAACATCCATTTTTCTCACTATGGCAGAAGCTGAGGATAACTTTTCAGGAAATGACAGGGTTAGATATGTGCTAAAAGCATAGTTCTAAAGGCTCCTAATTGTGAGGGGCTGGTATTTAGATGTTTAGATGCTATCTTCTGAAGATATCTCTAGTCTCTCAATTCTCTTTTTCAGGGTTTAGACTACTGTTTTGTTCCTGCTGCTTATTTAGATTTTCTATTGGGTCAAGAAAAGTTTCCTACTGAAGAGTAAGTATTAGAAATCTATATTTTGAGATGAGTAGGAAGAATTCACCTGCACCAGAGTTGATGAACTCTGAAATCTAATGATTTCCACAGGGCTGTGGTTTTTCAGTTTTCTGTTTCCAACTTTATTAAGGCTGGGATACTCCCCAGCGGGGTAACTTCTCTCTCCCTGGACATATTCTTCATAACTTATCCAGGTGCCTGGTCTGGCATGGGATGCAGAGTGGATGAGGTGGCTGCTTGGGGAGGTGGAGGAAAAGGAAGACCTAAAGGTGTGCTTGGCATCACAGATGGAGCTCCAGGCTGGCAGTGCCTCTGCTGTGCTCAGTCACAGAATGGAGCCAGCTGCATTGTGGGGTGGTGGTGGTGAATAAAAAGCTAAACCCTCGCCCCTGTCAAAGCTGCAAAACCTACAAGGACAGGATTAGATCTGTGTTAAATAATTCAGGACTGGGTCCAGATGTCTGTCATGCATGCTGCTTTAACACAGCTGCTGTTCTTGGCTATTCTTGAGATAGTGCTTTGGTGTGGGACGCTGATTATGATTAAGGTTTATACTGTAAGCAATGAACAAAACTACGATTTTATTTATTTATTTATTTATTTATTTATTGGTGCTTGCATTCGAGGCATTACTAATCTGCTCATTAGCTTTTGTTATAATGTTTTGCTTGGTTTGGAAAGATTTCTTCAGTCATTGATGAATCTTTTTTTTTTTTTTTATAGTCGATATTAATGATTTATGTGATACCTGTATTTCCTATTTTCCGTTTTCCACAATACCAGACAGACAGGTAAAATGGCTACAGTAAGCTGTCCGCATGACCTGTATGTGGATAAAGTGCCATGCCTTTCAGGACAAGCAAAGAAAGATTACGTAATTTAAAGGAAAATCTGAAGTTACTTGTAAACTCCAAACTGCAATAAGCAGCTGCTAAAAGTTCATGTGCAGTTTACGCCAGTGAATTGTCAGTCACTGAGGACTGGTGGTGGGGTCATATGTAAGAGTGCTGTTCATGGGCTATTTTCTTTTTATAGTTTAAATCAATAAGCTGATTGAGCTGAGCTACATCGATCCTTTTGAATTTTATTTACAATTAGCCTTTAATAGTTAATACAGTAGTGTTCTACAGCACAGCATACTACAGCAATTCTTTCTGAGGCAATATATTTTCAGTTCAGCCTGAATCCTGCTGAATTTAATGCATCTGTAACAGAAAACAGTGCTTCAGCCTTTCGCTAAGTGGGGACCTATGTGATGATTTGAAAGATGATGGATAGTAAGACTCTTTTTAGGCAAAGGAAGAAAGAAACCCATGTTCCCTCATTAGGTGATGGAGAAAGCCAGCCTCCTGCAGAGGACAAGGCGGTACAAGGGTAATTTCCATTTGATTGTGAATGGTCATGAGGTGCAACAACATCAGGAAATCATGTATCTGATCTAGAAGGCTCCCATTTCACAGAGAATGAAATTCCAGTCTACTGAATGTTTCCAGTTAGACCAAAGTTAACTCTTCTAGGGACTTGAAGCATCTTGCCAGATGCAACTTGTAAGACAACAACAGCTAATAGACTGAAGAGGCCTATGCACATCTTATTTCTTTCACCATTTTAAATCTGGTGTCTCTCAGTGAAGGTGAAACCATTCCTAATTTCCATAATTTCCATAGAGTGGCTACAGAGGTGAGTCTGAAGTACAGATAAATCAAAAGGAATCCAGCACTCAGTAGAATAATCCCTGATGAAGTCAATTCAGGTCAACACAAGAGGTGGGCCGTGTTGCTTAATGACTCTTTGTAAATATTAGGTGAGTACCAATGATCCTTCAGCCCTCTGATTTTCTTTCTACAAGGCAGAACAGAAAGATTGTCAACCTTGGTCATGCTCCTGATGAATACAGGAAAAAAAGAAGTCACAAAGCAGCAGTTTACTTTCAGTTTCTAGAAAACTGTGAATGCTTCATGGGAATGTATTGATTGCATTAAATTTGCTGGATACTAGTAAAATATTGCAATAACATATATATATTTCACTTAGACTTCATCGTAGTAAATACCGCATAATAATTGAAAGTACAAAGTCAGTAGCAGGTAGACAGGAAAACATGAATTCCTCTTTTTGTGAAACCTGTTGAAGTTTCACAATTTATTTTCATTTTGCATCTGAACAGAATGGCAACTTCTGCTGTTATAATTTTTCATTACAACAGACTGATTAATTCTCCAGTTGTTAGGGCATTTTCCTCTTATGGGCAAGACTGAAGTTCAAATTCCTGCTTTGAATCAAATAAGGCAGATGTGTGTCTCTGCTGTACTTTCTATTTTTTAAAATGCTATTGATATTTTTTTTTCCTCAGCTGACATTCATCTCTATTTAAATTCCTTCCTATATGTGAGAAACCTTTCTTGAGAAAAGTCTAACAGAATGTTGTCATATACAGTTTAATATTTCAATACTGGCATTTTCTGACTGGAGGAATCTGTTTTGATGAATTGGCATGATAATATAGATCTCCCCTTATGTTTCATCAATAATAACAATTTTAAAAAAATCAAAAGACAATCTATCCCCCTTTTCTTTATCCAGTACCAACAAAATTTCTGCCTTCATTAAAAATGGATAGAAAAATAAGAACTATCTAGGAGGGTTGCTGGACACCATATAAGTTCCCATTTGAACTTTGCTCTAGTTTCTAAACCAAGGTCTGAAACTCATTAAAACCACCTATACAGAAGCTCAAACAAAGAAAAACAGAAAGAGGATTAGCAGGATCTGTATTTACAAATTTTCTGTTTCCCTTGCTATAGCTGTTTCCTCACCACCAATTGTGTTTTTTTTTTTTTTTCAAAAGAAATATCTGATATTTAAGTTATAGCATTACAGAGATTCTTATGTCTGATATTATCCCACGTATTGTCTGTTCCAGTGATGCTCTTCAAATATCCATCTACTAGTTCTTCCTCAGTAACAACAAAATTTTCTATTAATACAGTATAGGTGGACACATGTAGTGACACTTCCAGATCTAAGCATCAGAAATTTATCTCAGCTTTTCCTTCCCAATATACTAGGAAGCTACTAAAATCATTTGTTCTTTCCATCTGCTGTCTATTTAAGCCATTATGAATTTAATTTGCAGCTTTATTTATAATTATGAGGCCTAGAAATAGTTTTCTCCATTCTTGAAAGAAATTTGAGGTTCTTGCATGACAACTTGGTTCTAGGAACTGGAGATTTATGAAAATAATAAGCCAAAGCCAAATAAAAATTCACCAACAATAGTTGTCTCTACTGAGCTGAAATAGCTACTAAAGCTGTATGAATCTTTTCTTAACTACAAGGAGTTCCCCAATATGCTCAAAATGCTCCCTAAGGGGAAGGGGAACTGCTTGCTGACTGCCTGATATATTTTATATAAATTGTCTAAAAGTCTGACCAATTGAGGAAGTCCCATTGGAGAAGCTATTTGCAAAATGAATTTCTAAGGTCTGCTTTTTTATTTTATTTTATTTTTTTCCCCTTTCTTTCTTGTTTTCTGCTAACACAAGGAAGATAGCCCTGTTGTTACAGAGCAAGGAAATAGAAGCTTTCCTTCTAGGAACTTGTATTTGAATCTTGACTCAGGTTTGTAAAACATAGGTATCTGGTCTGACATATATCAAAAGTGGATTTTTCTTAGATTGAGAAAGCTTCAGTCTTACGAAGCTTAGTGCTTCACTGATGTACAACTCCTTAGAAGTCGAGTGACATACAGTCTCTGCCCTAGACCAACTCCAACTGGATCCTGTTTCCTGAGAGTCCTCCAAGAAACTCTGGAGGAAACAGTTTGCTTTCTGAACTCCCAACTGTGTGATACTTTCAACACCTTGAATAATTTGCCATTTTTTGACTTGTTTGTTTTTGTGAATCTGTGGTTGCATGCAAATAAAATGGAATAGAGCACAGGGTCTCTGTAGATGGGGAGACAGTTGGGTAAATAGAAAATTATTTTTATAATAAAATATACTTTTCAGGAAATTTTGCTGCTTCTGCACAGCTGGTTGTTCAAGAGTTTTCATATGATTTTACTTAAAAATAAAGAAGGAAGGAAAAGCTGTGCACTCTGCAGGTGGAGATGGCTGGTTCTGCTCTGTTCAAAGAAGAGCAAATGAAAATTTTCACCCCTGGTTCCTACACTTAGATAAAATCCCCTTCATTTAGCTGCAATTTTCCTATGTGTGGAAACTGCCTCACCTCAGACAGGGTGAAGCAGCCTTTATTCATCCTTTCCTATTCTTGAGGAAATAATCTGTGCCTTTGTATTGCAGGAAGAAGGAGGGAAATTTTGGATGAACAAGTATCTGCAGTATGTAGAGACTTTTGGAAGGCAGCGAACCTTCCAAAAGGTTGTGTGTAGGGTAAAAACAATAACAACAACAACAAAATCCTCGTGTAGGGTACCACAAAGAAGATCTCAAAAAGAACCAGGTAATAAGGGAAAATAGCTGAGTGCAGCTAAAAGGTGCTGAAGACCTTTAAGTCACCACAATGTACATAGCAAGGTCTTTACTTTTTCCTGTGCTTTTACAGCTTCAGTCTCTCCTGCCTTACACACATTTTTGTGCCCATGCAATGGCTTTTTGGGACTTCTTTTGTGATCACAGCAATTCACCTGCCAAAGAGTTTGATTCAACATAGAACTACATCAAAGCTGGAGGAATGACAGTGACAATGTGTGGACCCGCTTCTTTTTCCTCTTGTTGACAATGTGTGCTGGATGATGATGAGTCTGGGCTCAGGAGAACTTCTCTTTTACCAGAATACCTATTGCATATTTTTGCAACTCTGTGAGCTATCCGACTCTGCACAGACCTGCCTTCTCCAAGAAATATGACTTTGAAATGCTGATGGCAGCTTGAGGTTCACCCTTTTGGGAATCCTTCTTCTTCTTGCCATCCTGATGTCTGTGTGGAGCCAGTCCCTGCTCTACAGACTGCACCATTCAGCCACAAATCTGCTGACCCCACTGACAGGAGAACATTTCCTTGTGAAAAGCAATATGAAGAATTGAAGTCTAGGGTCATCTTTACTATGGTCAATAAATCCATCGCTGACTGACTTTCTTTATTCATCTTCAAGCACTTCTAGTGAAAGAGTTATAATCCCTGTTATAAATGTGCTCTTGTTTTTTAGTGTTTTTAGATCTTAGTCTCTGAAGAAGCAATAGTGAATATAATTGAATTTACTATTGAATCGTAATATTTATTTTTTCTCTGGTAGTATCTCTGAAAATGGTTGAAATGACAGAGCTGTAGCAATAATTCACTGAAATTTATCATGTCATTTCTTTGACACTGATAACTGGGGATCTCAAACCATTTCTTGCACCAACATCTTTGTACAATGGAAGCTAAGATGTCTCTTGGTGTTAAAATTATTTCCTCTCTTTTTAATACAAATTTTAATACACTAGTCATTTCCAAAGTAAGGCCATAGCTCTGAAGTTCCCTTGTTTTCTCTTTCTTATTAATTGTCTGGGTTTAGTCTTTGATTTTTTTTTGTCATTTTGTTTTTACTTTTTTTTTTTTTTTCCTCAATTCTGGTCTCACATCTGAGCTGTTTCTTCTATTGTGTTACATCATCCTTGAGGAACTCTGGACTCCATTAAAGGTGTCTTTGATCCCTTTGGGGTCAAGACTTTACCTTGCTTACCCTGCTATTGGTAAAGAATGGGAACTCTTTTCTCTATTCATCTATTTCACTGCTATGTGTGTGTAGCCATGTTGTAAGCTTAATTTAAAAATTCCCTGCACTCTAGAGAAAATTTTTCACTTTCACTCTTTCGCATATCCTGTGCCAGATACCTTGACTGTCCTTCTTGGCCTTTATTCTTCTATAAATTTCCCCATGCAGACCCATGAAGTGACATGTACCATGTGCAGAATCATCAGGTATCATGTATTTAGCATAAGGTGTCATAATTCTCACATTACATGTTTGCTAATTTCATGAGTACAGATGGTTAAGTATAAAAAAGAGGAACCCTGTTAATGCTTCCCAAAGAAAACTGCAGAGTGAATTCAATATGCATAAATTAGCATAGAATCAACGTGAGAGACATTCTTAACTCATTTGCTCATCTTATGGGACATGAGAAAAATGTAAGCACACAACGGACATTTCATTGTCAATTCCTTTGAATGAAGCTTCTAGTTTCATTAAATATATATTTTCCTCGATATCTCTTGCTCTTGAACAGTTTGTCAGTATTAGTGTTACAAAGGCTTTTACTTAGACTGCAGTGTTGTTCTCTGGCTCCAGCTGTACTAGTTGAAGAAGCTGTCCCTTGGCAGAGGCAACCATTGGTCTGTCCTTCATATCTATGCAGTTCTTAGATCATCAACAAGAAATTTTGGCCAGTTGAAAGTTCTGTAGTTGTAATAACTGTTTTGTACATTGGCCCTCTGAGATCCCTATCTGGAAAGCACTGGGCATGTTTATCCTATTTGAAATCTATGGGAAGAATTTTTTGTAAGCATTGGAAAAGTGTAAACATAAATATTTAAAATGTACTCACTCTCTTTTCAAGGCCTTCAGGACATGGTCTGCTTTTCATGGTTGTGATGCTACCTTAGACTTTGAACATTGAAATTAAGACTATTTGATATTGGCGCAGCCAGCTTGAAAGACTGATCAAGCTTATTAGCTTCCTGCTTAGAAACCTATCAAAAAATGCCAAGAATTAAACCATGGTATTAGGAAGCCTGCCATTTCTAAGATTTGTGGCACTAGCAATTGACTTTATGCCTTGGCGGGGAAAAGGCTGTTCATGGATTCACTCATGTGGTTTCTCTAATTGTTTGTATGTGAAAGGATTTCCTCAATCCTTGTGAAAACCAGATAGAGTATCACAGTGGACCTGAGCTTTAGATTCAATCTGTGCCAAGCTCAGGAGCACTTTAACACCAGCCACTGATTATTGAATGCCTCTCATGCCTATGGTGCTGTATAAAGATCAGCTTGCTAATTCTTATAGTGTTTTCATGACACGTGTTTGACTGCAAGTTTGGGGATCCTTTTTCTGGTGTTGAGGATATAACGACTTTCTTCCTGGGTCTTGCTAGCACAAGATACTCCTTATCAATATTCCATGGTAACACTAGGGAGTTCCTCTTGTCAGTATGACTAGGAGGACACTGGCTGGGCGGAATTTGGTCTGTTCACACCTATGCAGTTGGGTCCACGAATAAACCAACTGAGTCATTAAAACTGAAAGGAAGGAAATACTCCAAATACTTGTCTACTTCCTTTCCGTCTTCTTCTTCTTCTCAACTCATGGTCACCTTGGATACCTCAGGACAGCCTTATTGTTACCTTAAACAGGTCACGTTGCGAAATAACATTTTTGACTGAAATTTCTCACAGAAACCTTTATGTAGAGCCAAAAATGACACCATGTGTTCATTGTGACTTTAGCAGTCTACTGAAAGAGGGGGAGGTAGTTGCTTGAGGAGTTATTTAGTTCTATCAAACAGACATACTAAGACTACGTCTAAAAATATAGGGTGCATGTGGGAAGATACCCTGTCCCTCTGCCTAGGATTGGTCTGAATAAAAAGACAGAAGAAGCTGAGCAAAAAGATAACACCATTAAAATGGTTCTGGCTGCTTTCATTGGCAGGCATCTCAGACGTAGGCATCAACCTACCTCTCCTAATGAAGATAGTGTGCTCTTCTATATGAGACTATATTACAAGGACATTCTTTTTGGTTAGATTGTTTTTGCCTCCTGAGTTTTATTCCACAGAAGCATCTAAGCATGTAAAAGCTAGTGTAGTCCCACGGTAATGCTGGTTTACACCAACATTGGTATAGCCATTTGCACTTGTCCTCAGGAAGATATTTCTCTGAGGACAATAATATTCCCTACTCTCAAGGTTATTGTGAGATGGAAATCACAGATTATAAAATTCCTTGAAACAATGGTGTGGAATAGGTAATGGCTGGAATATTATTTACTACACCTTACTTCCATCCTGTCTTGACCTGGCACGTTGTACTTTTTCCAGTGAAAGGAAAAGCTGAAGAATCTCCTGAAGAGTGAGCTTGGGGGAGGTAGGGTGAAAAAATCAGATAAAAGTGAAGCAAAAGTGGACTTCAGTAAATGATTTCAGTAAAAAACACAGTAGCAAGGTTTGTTCTGTGATATATGTGCCCACTGTAGCCAGACCTCCCTGCACATAACTGTAGATACACCAATCAATTTCCATTAATTTAATCTCTTTCTTGCAGAAAATTGGACAACAGCAACAACAAAAAGAGTCAAAATGAAACAAACTGCAAAGGAGGCTAAAACAAATGCCTTCCAAACTGAGTGCTACTGAGAGTTTTTCTTTCTTCTTGGCTACACTCTGTGATATTTTTCTCCACGTTTTCTGCTCTGATTAAAAACACTCTCATCTTCTGTGATGTTAGTAATGCGTGGGCCTGTACAAAAGCATGCACACAAATGAAGACTAAAGCTACATCTTTGCTCAGTAGTGTTGGCAATTTACCATCAATCTCGTCTCTGTATAACACATACAGAGGGACAAGAAAGGATGCATCTTCTCAGCAATTCAGGGCATATGTTTTCAATGTTCAAGTTAAAAGAAAGGCAAAGAGGTGAAAAAGATCCCCAAAACTGAAGACAAGTAGAATTTCAGTCCAAAATTTGGGCAATTAATACTCTCATTAAGTTGCAGCTTCACTGCAGAGTTTTCTATCATTATGTGACAGTGGCTAAAGCTACATAAGCAGCTGAAATTTTAATGTATGGGCATACACTAAAACATTGCAGTACTGACTGTATTTTGCCTAATCCATCTGCTTATACATGAGGCAAGTGGGATTTGAAGAACAAAAGGTTTACACTTTCATCTTGTGGGACATTTGCCCTATTTTCAGGAATCAGTGAATAAACTGTAGAAAAGAAGCAGTTTTGTCTGGAAAGCACTTCTATATGTCTGCTATTAGAGTGCTCAGCCATAAAGCAGAAAAACAGCTTCCACCTTCTCTCCAGCCACCCAAGAGAATACCTTCTGGTCCTCATTTCAGCTGGGATAGAGTTAATTTTCCTCCTTGTAACTGGTATGGTGCTGTGTTTTGGATTTAGGATGAGAATAATGCTGATAACACGATGATATTTTAGTTGTTGCAGAGCAGTGCTTACACAGAGCCAAGGACTTTTCTGCTAGGGCTGCCCTGCAAGTGAGGAGGCTGGGGGTGCACAAGAAGCTGGGAGGGGACAGAACCACAACAGCTGACCCCAACAGGCCAAAGGGATGTCCTATACCCTGTGGCATCATGCTCAGCAATAAAACTTGAGGAAGTTGGCTGGGCAGGGGGGTCATTGCTTGGGGAATGGCTGAGCATCAGTCAATGGATGGTGACAAATTGCATTGTGCTTCACTTGCTTTTTATGTTCCTTTATCTGTATTATTATTATTATTTTCCCTTCCTTTCCTATCCTTTCAAACTGTCTGTAGCTCAAAACATGAATTCCACCTATATATATTTCTTGATTTTCTCCCCCATCCCACTGTGGCGGTGCTGGTGGGGAAGTGAGCAAACAGCTGTGCGGTGCTTAGCTGCCTGCTGGGTTAAACCACAACACTTCTCAACATTAAAATTTAATTATTTGCCTCTTAGACATAGCTGATTAGGAAGATACTAGATTGGTTGGATTAAAATTCCCGTGTTGCCTAGAGCTTCTTGTATGTATCCCTTTCTGAAG
The DNA here is from genome assembly GCF_040182565.1 of Anser cygnoides. Classification (NCBI taxonomy): domain Eukaryota; kingdom Metazoa; phylum Chordata; class Aves; order Anseriformes; family Anatidae; genus Anser; species Anser cygnoides. The sequence continues at coordinate 160,175,573 of NC_089874.1, forward strand.
ACTAATATTTATGATTGCTAAAAGCACAGTTATACATCTAGGAACAAGGAGCACAACCTGATCTACAAGGCAGAGAAAAGCACAGGAAAACACCTACATAGTACAATGGAAGAGCTGCTCATTTAGCATTCACAGGTCTGTTGTGTTAACAGGAAAAGAGTGCTAATGAGATCTTGGGTGCACAAAAATGGGGTTTGTGACTAGCCGCTGATTTTATTTTCCTACCCAAAGCTGTGGCAATGAAGACACAGCTGGTAGTGACCCACGGACATAATTTGCACTGACTTAAACTTGCATCTGACTTAAAGAACTTATCCTTTTTAGTTTACAAATAAATTTAAAAAAAAAAAAAGGAGGGGGAGAAAATTTTTTTTGATTGACGTGTATAATATGCTTTTGCAAAGAGAAAATACTGGGTAGTAAAGAGCTCTTTAACCTAGCAGGGAAACACATTGCAAGAAGCAGCAGCAGGCAGTGACAGCCAGGCAAACACTAATAGCTGGCATGTTTTTAGCAGTGGAGGCTATTAGTCACTGCAACAAACAAGCAAGGGAAACTGCATGTTCCCTATCTCTTGCTATTGTCAAATCATCTGAACATTTCTGTGGAAAACATGCATTTGTCACGCAGAAATGTGAACCAGCTAGAGTTTGAAAAAAAAAAAAAAGTAAAATCAGAGCTAAAAAAAGATTCAGAGAAGGACAAGTCATACTTCTGATGGAAAAAAGTAGCAGCTTTATGAAGAGAGACTACAAAGTTGGGGACTCTTCAGTTTGAAGAGGAGAAAGATGAGGGAGATATTCTCAAGGATCCTGAAATAATAATCATGGCGGATGAGATAAATTTAATCCACCTACTAAGGAAAATTCCTGTAGTTATAGGAGACTGATTTAAAACATAAAGACAGAAAGTAAATAATTATATACATGTATTTAAACAGTATTAATGAACTTTTGGAGTTTTGCTGCCACAAGAAGTTGCATAGGCTGAAAATAACAAAATAGCACAGCCAAAATCACATGTAGGGATTAAGGAATCACATCAAGGAATACAGTGAATAGGCAAGAGTTATTCTTTACCATCCCTAACGCAACTGTGGATGTTGTAATCTTTAAGAAGGAAGGACTTCAGGCAGTGGCTAGGCTTGCGTGTCTTCCCTAAATAGCATCTCCTCTTCATGCACATTACTGGTCTAGCCAGACTCAGCCTAGGAAGATATGTTTTATGTTCAAGTATTCAAGTATTCTTATGTTCTTAACCACAGCACAAGGACATAAGTGGGAACCTGACATTTCTACATGTGGTCAGATGATGGGAGGCTTCTCGAAGTGGTGGCTGTTGGCCAGGACAGCAAGATGTGGCTGAAGCAGCCTACGTGCATCCTCAGGTTATGCATTTCAGTTTGGACTGGGAGAAAAGGTGTCAGGACGCAGGTAGATCATGTCCATTCAGACGAGTAGTGTCCTATTTGCTGGCTTGATTTGGGAGAGACAGTTCTGCTCATGGTCCCTACTCCATGATGTAGCTTTTCTAATGACAGCAGCGTGGCAGCAGTAGAGCACAGTGAGCTTCATTCTCAGATGTTTTGTTCCCCTGGATCTGTCTCATCTTTAGAAAAGTTGTGAGTTATCTGAGGCAAAGGGAGGGACTCATCTGGGAGGAGATCACCTTATGGTGAGGAATTCAGAGGGCTAGTAGAAGTCAGAAGAAGGGGGGAGAAAGAGCCCAAAGTTGTGTGAAGAATTATCTTTTTGCTTCAGGTGCCAAAACATCTTGCTAATACCACATGCTGAGAAGCAACTTTTTGCCCTCATATCGGTCAGGGCACCTTCCTGATTCCTTGCTTTGATAGCATATAAAACCTATATCTTCATGTGAGTGATTAAGGATTCCTTCTGATTTTAGTCTCTATGGAACTGAAGAATGGAGATCTTGTATGCTGGTGTCAGACATGGTAGAGAAGATTTAAGGCATTCAAACTATTTTTTTTTTTCCTTTTAAAGAAAAAAAAGCCAAATCCTTCTAGAAACACGCTTCTGTCATCATAGAAACTAGTGAAAGAGAAGGCCCTCTTCTACACATCCACATCCATACCATAGCATGATTATTCCTGTGGGTCTTTTCCTCTGTTTTGTCTACAGAATTTCAAGCACCATTTTCTATCAAGTTTCTCACAAGCAACCCAAACCATTTCAGTTTAGCCTCAAAGTCCATCAAGACCAAGACTCACTGATGTTGTACCAGCTGATGTTGTACCAGATGTACTGATGCACTGATGTTGTACCAGAAAACGTTGTTTTCTTTCCTCTACCGCAGAGCCATCATGTCACATTTTGCTTCAGATTAAATCACTGAGATGAAAAAAGAATGTTCTTGTGGATTAACACAGGACTTAGCCCTAGGAAATGTTGGTTCAATTCCCATCTTGGTCACATATGCAGCAAACCCATCACAAGTCTCTTGATCTATCGGGCATCAAATTTGTTGGCAGAATGGCAATGAAACCTGCAGGTCTCATTTTTCTATTTGTATAATGAAATGATCAAGGTATCCTTGTCCTTTGGGGAGTCTAGGGGCTATTCACCCTAACACTCAAATTACCCTGATATTTCCTCGCTGAGTGTTACATAATTATATGGAGAAAAAGTCTAATCATACACGGGGTAAACAAGTAGCGAATGGATTATATGAGAGTAATTCTATGTGCAGCATAGTCTAATAAAATTAACATTTGAGTGATGACAAATAGAGAGCCTTTGGGGATGAGAGTACTGGAAACAAGTAAACATTAAAGAGATTTCTTAGAGATGAGAAATAAACCAAAATGACCTCCATTTTTTCTTCCTGCTCTGTTCTCTTACCTTCAAGATTTTGCTTTCAGGTGCTGAATAATAAGTGATGCAGACAGAAAGAAAATGTCTGTCTCTATGCAAGGCTTCATTAAATATTGACCACAGCATTATGTGTAGTCGTAAGGAAGGTAAAAAGGTAAACTAAATGCAAAGCACTGAATAAGGGGAGTAGCAATTTATCATAGGCAGCATCATAAGTGGTAGTTTCCCGTCTACAATGGCAATGAGAGCCCAGACATCTCAACCTGAGATGTTTCTGTGTATACAAAAAAACTCCCACACAAACTACAAGTTGACCTTTGGAGGGTTGGAGAGATCTCCTGGAAACAGGGATCAACTGTGAGACTGAGGGTGACAAGATCCTGTGGATGTCAGAAAGAAAAGCTCTCTCAAGCTTGTGCTATGAGCAGTGCATTCCTTACTGTCTTTTCAGTACAACCCAACTCATCATTGGATGTCACTGTACATAAGCCCACACAGAAGTATGGGTTTTTATGTAACCTCTAGGGCATGAGAGGAAATGATATCCCAGCAGCCCTTACATCTATAACATATGCCAATTCTTGAATAAATCAACCTTGCAGACCTTCCTAGAAGGTCCTCATTGTCTCAAAGAATAATGGGACACATGCAGAGCTTGAAAACAAGCTGCTCTTCATATAGTATGAGTGCACTATATCTATGAAGCTATAGGAAGACAGGAGCACAGCATGCTTTTGTCTGCTCTTCAGCCACTGCTCCTTCAAATAACAACCATAATGGTGTACCATAACACCCATATGGCATAAGGGAGGCTTCCTGCCAGGAGCTTTTCCCCTTTTAGTTGCCAGTCCCTCTTGAGATCCTTTTGGTCCGCACTTTAGAACATTGCAGGTTACTTCTCTGTTAGTCAGACATTTCTTGAGGTACAGAAGGGTGAGGATAAACTCTGAACCCGTTTAGAAATGAGCAGGACTCCTAGCACAGTCAAGGCTGAAGATAAAATTGTCTCTGTAAGGACATTTCACAAAAGCCACGTGAACTCTGCCTTTCTTGTTCTCTGCAAACCCAGATGCTGTCCAGAAATGCAGAAATATCTTCTCTCAAAAGCTGGAGAAATCAAAGTTTGGTTTTGATCCATATTAAAAGTAAAAGAACATTTGAAATCCTGGAGGGAAAGGAGAGTTCATCAAGAAAATGCCTGTTTCTGTCTCCTGTCAAGACTTAGAGATAGTGGAGGAAAGGTTTTCATTTCAGCCAGTGCCCAAACAGCTGAGCCACTGATCAATCTGTCTGTCTCTCTAGGCTTCTTTTCTAAAACATAAATCTATGAAAAAAGAAACTTTCTTATTTCCATATTTCACTAAAATATAGCTTTCTGAAACAGACAACAAAACTTCTAGAAATTGTGTTTCTGTCAAAGCAGAATTAACTAGTGTTGGAGGTGAAACCTAGGGCAGTGTCCTGGTTCCAGTTAGGACAGAGTTAATTTTTCCTCATAGTAGCTGGTAGGGTGCTATGTTTTGGATTAGGATGAGAAGAGCACTGATAACATGCTGATGTTTTAATTGTTGCAGAGCGGTGTTTACACCAGGCCAAGGACTTTTCGGCTTCTCGCTCTGTCCTGCCAGCGAGCAGGCTGGGGGTGCAGCAGGAGCTGGGAGGGGACAGACCCAGGACAGCTGACCCAAACTGGCCAAAGGGGTATTCCATACCATCTGACGTCATGCTAAACAATATATAGGGGTGGCTGGCCGGGGTGGGGGGCCGGCTGCTAGGGGATAGGCTGGGCATCGGTCAGCGGGTGGTGAGCAATTGCATTGTGCATCACTTGTTTTCTTACACATTATTATTATTAATACTATTATCACTATCACTATTATTATTATTATTGTTTTTATTATATTCCTGTCTTAATAAACTGTCTTTATCTCAACTCACCGGCTTCACTTTCCCGTTTCTCTCCCCCATCCCAGAGAGGGAGGGGGGAGGGTGAGCGAACGGCTGTGTGGTGGCAGGCAAAGGATTGTGTGGCCCTGTGCAAAATTACTATATCCTGCTCTGCTTTTGTATAGTTACCTTCATTTTGGTCAAATCATCCATATATTGCAGCAGGTATGACTTTTATGGTAGACAATATGAGAACTGGGTTGGTTGTAGGAGTCATGGTGTTTCCCCCAGACAAGTGTGGGCATTTTCCTGGGATGCTTACTGACTCACTTTTTATTGAATGTAGGTAGAGCCCAGGGTACCTTGCTCATACATAGACTTCTTTGCTATAGGAGCTCATGGTTAGTCAGATGAATTGCTCATTGAGGGCTAGACAATACAAGTCATCTGTGTCTTTAAAAAGCTCCCCTACTGACTGTGTAGCTCTAAATATCCTAAGGGGCTTCTGCAAGCACATGGTCCCTGCTGAGAAATCTCTGTTTGAGCACAGAAGGAAAAATGCATTAGCTGATGAAAAGATATTAATAATGCAGAGAAAGGTAAAATTCTTTCTGCTCTACCACAATGTACCCAAGCTGTTTGGAATATATGGCTCTGATTATGTGTGTATACCCAGTGATGCGTTTACTTTGATCAAGACATTATGGCAACAATTTCCACTAATAAAGTGCACTCCTGTTAATGAGATCACCTGGGCCAGTGATTGGAGAGATGACAATTGTGTATGCATTTCTAGGCTGATCAGATAATCCTTGCTTTGTGTGCTGCCTCCAGATACAAAGTCAAAGTAAATATCCATCAGCCCAGCAACACTTCTCTGACTTTATCCTTAAAACCACAGTTTATTTGCATTGGGGAACTTGGCATCAAACAAGAGATAAGTGAGGCCAGGGGAAAAAAATGTGCACTGGCCCTCAGTTTTTTTTCTTTATGTGGTGAAGAACAAATGAACTTGACTTTGACTTAGAGATGCTGATAAAACTACTAGTCATTATTTTGCCTCTCTAGGGAGTAGGGGAAGTTCAGGACTAAGAAAAGGTAATTTCCTACTATCTCACTCCTGTACAGATTACAGGCCAAAGGAAGGTGAGCTCAACTTACAGTGTAATTTAGAGTTGCTCTAAATTATGTCAACAGCCATCAGAAAACTCACCAACAACTGGGAGTGAGACAGATATGGCAACTGTACTGAAAGTCTGATTACAAGGTTTTCAGAAAGAAAATTACCAGGAGAAGGCTGAAGTTAGTAAACGTTTTGACTCCTGAAGCTAACCGTTGGAAATCCATTCTGCTCTTTTAATGTTCATATTGTTACAGCATCAGAAAAACTTCTAGCAGTGTATTAAGCGATATGGTTAAGTATGAATAATATTTGTGATGTTAGTTTCCTTCTTACTACCGTTCTTTTCCAAGTAAAATTGTATGGGCAGCACAGAATTTCCTGTGGGTGTGACTGATTTTCTTCTGTATTTATGTAGAAGAAGATCTGTGCTTGGAGAAACCAGTAAGACCTGTGAGGACCCTTATGTCTTAACAAGGGTCATTTCAGACCTTGACAACCTCCTCTTTAACCTTTAGTTATGTTTACCTGAGAAGATGCAGGCAGACTCATCCTTTCTCCACCTCACCTTATGCCAAGCGAACACTCTGGATTCCTAGAGCCTGGTAGTGGCTGAGAACCAATAGTTTTGGGAAGGAAAGACCAAAAATGTTGAAGTATCATGATGGATGATGAGGATCTAATGTTATTGGCTCAGCACCTAGGTAGAGTGAGCCCATTTCTGCCTGTATGCTCTTCCTCCTAGGTAGAAATACCCTTCTGAATCCTACGTGGAGAAATTTTAGGATGATTTTACAGTGTTCACTTGTACGTTGTAATGGATTTTCTGACCTTCTTCTGTTGGGAGGAATGGGTTAAAAGTGGAAGACTGGCAAGGAGGATGGAATGGGAACAAAAGGCTGGTGAGGAGGATTGTGAATATGCTCAAGTGACCTCACAGCTGGGAACGCAATAAGTCTGGGGAGTAGTAATGTAGAAAAACACATATCATACTTACTGCTGCTTATGCTCTATGTGTTTGGTGAGTAGCACATCTATGCATAGATAACATAGGTGCCTAGTAGGTTCAGAGGTGCCGTGCTTGAGATCCTGGCCTTGGAACAGAGAAGATCAAAGAAGCACAGTGAGGATCACGGCATAGTGATAGAAACTGAACCTGCACGAACCCTTGATAAACAGGCATAAACAGCAGGCCAAGGATCTTCTAACATGGACCAAACTTAGCAGTGTCTCTGTCCCTTCTACTGTGTCTCTGCCTGGGCATTGTTTCAGGGATCCCCTGGTTGGCAGGGTAACAAAAATAAATCTACTCTTTGTGTTTTAGCTGTGGGTCAGTGGTTGTTCCAGCTGCCTGCCTGAGCTGACTCACACACCCTCCTTGAATTTTAGATATTTAGGTAAAGACCTTGATAGATGATAGTCTTTAATCTCATTAAATATTATGAGAAAAATACTGTGGTAATAACAGGTGATAAATTCATGACATACAGAAAAAATGCTGCAGTGACTGATTCTCAAAATCCATCTTCATTGCTCTCCTTCTTTTCTCCAGGACTTCAAAGCATCACTGCTGGTGAACAAGGAAAGTTAGAGAGGTGTCATAGTTAATTTAGAATTTAGAACTTCTAATGATGGTGGTTATTTTGTGTGTGTGTGTTTCAATTACTTAACATGTTCAAAGTGTGAACATGACAGCAGAGCACTGGTATCAAGCAGAGCATTGGTATCAGGGAGAAAAGCTGTCAAGTATTTTCCATTCTAAACACTCATATTCATCGTTCATTCATTCATTGATAAGTACATTAACCTTTTACACATTCTTAGGTTGTTTTACCCCACCACAGTTATCTGCCTTCACAGATCAAATATTTTATTTTTTTTTTTTTAGTGGTTATTTCTTAAAAATCCAGGGGACTTCTCTCTTCCCTTTGATTTTAAACAAGTAATTGAGTTTGCTGTTTCAAAAGAGTTTTTCCACCAAAAAACAAACAAACAAACAAACAACAACAACACCTAGTTGTTACTGGTTATGCTGATAGTTTTGGGCAATTGCAGGTTGAATATTGAAGATGGTTCACTCATTCGTATTAATTCCTGTTGATTTATCATATTCATTCCTGTTGACATTTTGTAGATGTCTACAGGAGGAAAGCTCCTTCATGGGTGCAGGCTGGTGTTCCTGGTGAAGTGGGAACAGGAGTTCTCAGATATCCTTGTGGCATCAGTGACACTGAACATTACATACGTAGAAAGCATTTTAAGGACCCTGAGATAACCCTGCTCAAATACTACTCGATAAACCCTAAAACCAACAGGGAGCTTGAGGGAGAAGGATGCAAGGATGGGTTTGTTTAGTCTCAACAGCCTGTTCTCAGGCCTCATACATTTTCTTCCTTGTGTCCAGGAAGGTGTCTACAAAACAAACCTTGATGATATGATCAGTTGTAATGTGAGAGAAGAAAGGTGAAATTCTGTTGGCTTCTGGAGATAAAAGTCCTTCAGGGAGATGAGTCAGCCCTCCAAAATTGCTGGCCACATATCAAAGGGAAACTATAATTTTTAAGCCAAAGGTGCTCCATCTGCATTTGTGGTGGACAAGAGACAGCTAGGAAATAAGGTGTCCTAAATTACAAGAGAGCCCTGGGAATCCTTAAAATCATCTGAGAAGCTTCAGCGAGTCTTATTCATAGCCTTGTGTGTGAGTGAGGGAAGATGTTATGGGAGGCTGTCAGTTCTGAATGGTAGCATTCAGGTGGGGGAAGTGTTATTGGATCATGACCTTGGATCCCAGTACAGTGGAGTTCCACAGAGAAATCCAAAGTGGCAGCTAGGAAAGGAGACAGTACAATCTCACCTCACCTTTTATTGTTTTTCATGTTTCTCTGTTTGTTTCCAATTTTGCAGTCATGTTCCTAAAGCTTTGTTTGGCAAAGATAAATCTCTTATCTTCTTTATGTTTGTCTGCTGTCAGAAGCAATCTCAGGTAAATCTGACAAGCTCAAGGCCTCTCATTTTCCCAGAAGATTAAAAAACAAAAGCAAAAACAAAACAAAACAACAAAAACAGCACAAAAGAGGCCTTCTTCAAACCTTTCTTGTAGGATACATTTGAGGACGGACAAATCTGGGGGAGAAAGGCTCACGGTTGAGTATATACTATTGACTGTTACAGCTAGGCAAGACAGATCTCACTTCGCAGTAGCCACAGATACTACCAAATAATAATGCCCAGAGCCTGAAACATTCTGGTGAGGAAGCATTTTTCAGCTCAGGAATTGGAAAAACAGGAAATTATTTGTCTGTGTTTCTTGAGAAGAGCCAATACCACAATGCCATGGGCCTGACACCCAGAGCAGCAATACCCAGGGATCAATACTCATTTTATCCAAAAAATGATTCCCCTTCTGAGCCTCCAATACAGGCTGTCAGAGATAACACCAAAGATGTGACCCTGTCCCTTTCATTGTTATGTTCCCAGAGGCACTGGGAATGGAAAGGAGAGAAGGGAAAAGGTTGCACCCTGCATTCAAGGTGTGCTGTTGAGAAAATCATGTCAATGACTTCTTTCAGCATGCACCTTGAATAAAAGAGCATACATCTACACACGTGGGAACATAGGTAAATGTGCAACAAAAAACCTGAGCAGTTTCAGCTGAATCTTTCATAGTCCCAAAAACCAGTCATGAAAATACCAGTAACCCTAATTCAATTCAGCTGCTCGAGAGGTTAGGTGAGGAAGGGAGTCAGTGAGATTTTAGGAAGGTGGAGAAGAGGAGGGTCTTTATTTCTCCTTCCACACCCCCTCCTACACTTATTTCACAGTCTGTGTCTGCTTTTGGGCAGATGAGGTTCATCTCTGAGCATGTCACATGATGACTGATGCTCCTGAAGAGGATGGCATGAGGGATGTTGGTCCCACTGGGAGGTGCACAGCCATAGCTCAACACGTTATCTTCTCTCCACTACTCATTTTCCAGGACTCAGGAGCCCCTCACGAACTGTGTATGCTATGATGCCACTCTGGTTCACCTTGGAAACAAAGAAGGAGATGGAGGAATGTGAGAAAACACCAGATATAGTCATATTTTTGCAAGATGAGAGATGAGGGGAGATACTCAATAATTCAAACAGAAGCGTGTTTGAGCTTTGTGAATTGGCACAAAGTGGGGCAAAAATCTAGTGCTCCTCGGACTGCAATAGTGTTGACACCTTGGCAGGGATTCATTCTAGTAAGTGTGGTTGTGCACAATGAATATGACTCAATGTGAGCAAAACACACCGGCCTCCTTGTATAGTCAGAGCAAAGTAAGTCAATAGACTCACTGGAGGTGATTTGTCTCATCTAAACTTAGTGGTGTCTCATCCTCTATGTGCTCTGACCATTGGTTAGATCTCTGCTTGTTATAATTGTACCCAGATAACTACCTTGACCTTCACTTCTAAACTGCAGGCAGCTAAAGTTAGGGGAAAAGAATCCTGCCCTTCAACAATGTGCTTTAGCTTTGTTTGGTCTTGTGTATATTCTCATTGCAGTTTTCCCAGGATATTCAGTGTTGCATATCTTCATTTGAAAGCAGCCATTCTGTGACTTAAGAGAGCATTATAATGAAAATAACTAACACTCCAGGATGCAATTTCTCTTTGCATGTTTCACATTCATTTCCTATGGTGACATTGTTGTCATTGTTATTATTACTATCCCATCTTCACCTCCAGGAAGGACCCCAGAGATCTAACAAGAGACAGTAAAAGGAGAGGAGAAAAGTCTAGCCCCACAAGAAAATGAAGCTGCCACAGAGTTCACAGCAGACTGCAGAATGCATTAGAATGCATTTCTATTTTCCAGCTGAGGAAAAAACCAACAACAACAAAAAAAAAACCAGTCAAAATCAAGATACACCATCCTGCTCAGAAATGAACAGTTTTTCAACACTGTGGGAATATCTATATATGCTTATAGTCAGAGCAAAGTCAAGGCAGGATGAACATACAGAATAATTTCCCTGGATCAGACAAGAGATTTTAATCCCTATTTCCCATCTTTAACAAGTTTCACAGCCTTTCACGTTTTGCTTTGAAGGAGACCATTTTCCTTCTGGCTATATGAACTAAGCCCTGCACGTAATTTCTTCCACCAATATTTTGGATGAATTTCACCCAGAATCATAAGTAGTCGGACTTTAGAAATCTACTTCATCCACTCCCAAATATGTTGATTTAGAAAACTACAGATATCAAGCTGGTATCTGAATTTAGAAGAGTAACAAAGTTATTTTCCAAAATGACACCTGAACTGAAGAAGTGTCAGTTAACTTAATCAGATTTTTATTTGTTTATTTTTTAATTAGAAAGCATGTTGTTTTAATTAAAAATTTCAGTGCTGGAAGAATGAAAACAGACTAATTATAACAAAGTAAAAATTCAAGGTACTTATATTTCCAATCCATGTGGTTAACTTTCAGAGTTACTGTACTGCAGATCTGGCTTAAACTCACTCACTTATTTCATCTCCTTCTTCTTTCCACTGTTAAAGACAATTCTGTTTCATGGTGGATATGACATAGCATTCTGATTTCTCCATGCCAAAGAGTCTTGAAAAACAAGTTTGTGAATAAAGAAATAATTCTACTCTCAGATATGTAACTATAATTTTCCCAAATTTTATCATTGAAGAAACTTCATTTGGTAGTACTACTTTTATGCTAAAAATGCTTAGTTCAATCTTTATCAGAGTACATTTTCAGGAGTAAATCAAGGAGGTGGTTTGTACACAGTGCTGTGAGTTATCAAGCTGTACCTTTGTAAACTACATCTCAGGTGTTCCTTGTCTGCATGCATCTTACATGAAGCTAATGAAAATCCTTGCTCTTTTGCTTTCTGAAGGCTGGGACTGCTGCTTGCACTAAAAGTCATTCGTGAGCAATAGATCAGGCACAGGAACTGCTGGACATTCAAGATTTGCTAACTTTTTGACTTCACTTTTCATAGAAATGAGATCTATAAGCATGAGTTTCTTTATTTGACAAGGGACAGAGTCTGAAGCATAAGGAAGAATTAAGATGTTTCATTGGCGAGTCGTAGAACCTTGCCCCTTGACTTAGACCACAGAACCTAGTCAAATACCATAGCTATTTCTGCAAGGACATGTGAAGTCATTAAGAGCTGCAGTCTTTCTCAAACCCATCACAGTGCCTCCGTCCCTTGTCCAGCCTATTATTGCTCTGAAATTTAGTCAATAAGAATGTCTCTGCAGAACAAGAAGAAATATTCCAGTCTTCTTGTCTGCATACAGAATTTGGTCTTTTCCTCCTTTAGACTGATAAATAAGAGGGACAATCTCCAAGCCAAATTGCTCTGAGTTGTGAGCTAGCTCACAGCATAAATACAGCTGGAATATATACAAATGATTTTGCTCATTCCAGTGGTGCAATTTCCCATTATTGCTAATTAAAGCTTCATCTTAAGAAATCCTGCTATCTGAAGAGCTGCAAGCTTGTGTCCTTATTACTACAAAGGGAGCAGTAATACAGATGAGGGCTTCCCAGTTCCCACTGAACACATTCAGTCAGGCACTTCCTTTGCTCCACAGCCTGGTCCCTTTCTAGGATCTTGCCGTGCTCATGGGAACAGTGCTTTTTTACTTCATGGGTGCAGTGGGATTTCTCATATGAGTCAAGGTTTGCGGCATTTCCTTTCCAAGATGCATTGTAGAGAGGGAATAAAGCAACAAGGAAGTGAGATTGGAGCTCTATGCTGATACATCTTTGCTACATAGCAGGAAATAAGTAAACACCTGTGTGGAATAATTGCTGGAGGTGACTTATTGACCTGAAGATATGTCCATATTTTATGAGAAGGTTCAGTGTTTAGGAAAATTCCAGTGTGAGAGATGGCAGACATGCACAGTCTTTTCCACAGTCCCCTTGGCAACATAACCTGCAACCTTTCATATTGACCAGCCCTGGGCAAAACTGATAACAAAATCATGTCCTCTGGGTGAACTTTGCTCATTGTAATCTCATTATGATGCCAGAACACGCCTCCATCCCAAAGGCTACTCGTCTCCAAGGTTTGACCACCCCTCACTAAGCATGCACTCTGAGTTTCTCTGAGCCTGTACCTTTAAAGAAAAAGCAAGAAAATTTTATACCAATCTTACAATGTATGACCAGAGTAACTCACATTCCACCTAAAAGTCAGAAAATAGTATAAAAGTGGCTCAAGAGAGGAAAAATATTAGGGAAGATGCCATTGCAGACAAGTTGGAAGGACATCACTGATGGATGGGCTGAACCTGATATCTGATGACAAGCTGGAACACAAGGAGGTTTAGCTCCTGCCAAACTGCTTACCCTTTAACACAACACACCTGTTTGGCAGGAGATTCTATTCCTTAACTCCCAGTGTTGTTCCAAGAGGAACTCCTTATGAAAGATGACTTTCTTCTTCCAGTTCCGTAGATAGGATAAGGCCAAACATTTTTACTCATTCATCTCTCCCTCTAACACAGAGGTATCAGACCCATATGTGTCATACTCTGCACCTTTACACCTTTTGAGACTTACTGGTACCTGCTTTTTCCCCCCACTGTCCCTGACAGCATCATGCACTGATTTGAGATTCCTGACAGCAACTACCAAGCTTGATGTCTTCTTTGGATTGCTTCTGAGGGCTGGAATCGCAATTTGGTTATTGCTGGCAGAACCAGACTCTGCCCCCCTATACCTTTCTTTCTCTATGTGGGTTTGGGACCTACCCCAGCAAAAGCTGAGCAAAATTACAGCTCTTTCTTTGGGCATCAAAGCAATAACCTTTTTTTTTTTCTTTTTTTTTTTTCTTTTCTTTCGTTAAGAACTTTGCAAACATCCCGCTGACTGCAATGAAAACATTCAGAGATAAAAGTGCGAGGTGCCACTTCTCCTTTACTAGGGCAATAACAGATCAAACCTCTGCAAATCAGGAACAAAGAAAGACAGATTTTTCAGAGCACTCTGTAGCAGGGACCGCAGGAGGGCTTAGCCTGCTGTGCATATCAAAGTTTCTCTTGTATGCCTTGTCTCAGTGCAGCTTTAAGAAATTCCTGAGGAAGGGAGATGCCTTAATAGCAAGTTGTACCACTTTTAAAGCTGCATTTGTATCGCTCACACAGCAAGAGCTCTTGTCACATGGAAGCCATCGAATCAAAACACTGACATGGCAAGAGAATAAGGCGAGATAATGAAATGAGAAATTAAGAGCATGAAAAGTAAATGCTCTAGAAAAGCTGACTCTTCATAACACTCCAAGTGAACACTTGCCTGTATTTCAAAGTCGACCGATAAGAAATTATTTGCTTTTCTTATATAACAGAAATATATAAAGGATTCCGTTCGGATAGGAGAAGATTCTACTAGGCTGCAATTTACGTATGAATGCTCAATATTTAAGGAAATTGCTTCTTTCACTTTGTCAACTGGTATAAATGTATGCTAAAGAGGGATTCATTAGAAAAAGCCATGCAATGCATGAGCTCAGCTCAAATAATCCTGATCTCTCCAGGCAGGTGTTTTGCATCCTACCAGGAAATGGCACATTGTGCTGCAGGAAGCTTACCACATGGGTTGTATTGTTCTTCCCTGCAAACAGCACAAATGCCTCACCTCTCTCCCTTAAAACAAGTTGCCATTTACTGTGGGTGCACTCAGTGTGGAGATATTCATCCTAGCTCACCGTCTGCATCCCTGTGAATAACAAGGGAACCATAGAGCTCCTCTCATGCACTCTAACCTCCATGGTTGGCTCTGCAGGCTGCTACAGAGTCCCAGCAGTCTCTGATCAGGATCAGCAGAAGGTCTTTGTTCCCCAAAGGAAAGCTGAGAGCCTGGCAGGACAGAGCTGTGTGTGACTGACAGCACAATTTACTGAAAGAGGCAATTATTTCTTGTGCCGTTATGGCATGAAGGCTTTGTGGAGATCTGAGGAAAGATCTATGGTAGCACTTATGGCAACTTAACACAGGATTTATATGTACAGATTTAAAAGGATGATCCAAAATATCCTGTCTAAGCCTGAAGAGCTACCTGGGAATGTGAAGGTATACATGTGAAGTTTTTTTTTTATTCTTCTTCTGGAAAATTTACTCTGTCCTTCAATTTCTGCTGCTTGCCATATTTAGCTCTGTTGTCACCTTTGCTGAAACAGCTTGATTTTTCCATCTTGACTAAAACTGTTTTAACTAGATCAGAGAAGTTTAGTTTTAATAATATAGACTAAAGTAGGTATGATCCTATGTCCCTGTGAGAGACATTTCTGGGTTCCCAGAAGTTCCTGAGAAAGCCCAGCTCACTAGACATGGTGTCTACCATTCCCCTGGACCTCAACACTTTCCTCCCCAGCCACAGTGAGAAGAGGAGTTGCACCCCTTTTAGCACAATACATCGGTGGTTAGGACACTCCCTGAGCAAATGAGACTGTTGTTAGAATTCCTTCTGAAGTTGAAAAATTTGAATCCAACCTTTCCAGGAAATATTGGGCTACAGGCTGAGCTGATGGAAGTGTCCTGTTGGTTAACATGTTCAGACACGACCCCAATACTTGTGGACAAGTATAAGGTGGATAGCTTCCTATTTGGATTATCTGGATTATCTTTTTGATGCAATATACTCATATTAATTACACAGAATGTAACAGAGAGAACTCACAAATCTCACCTTCTCCACACAATCTCATTTTAGTGTTTCACTTAATAATGTGGGTATGTTAGTTATGTTAGTGAGAAGGTTTGTTCCTCATTCATCACTTTAATCTATAGTGGTTTTCCTAAACTTTAATGAGGCTGGGTTAATCCAACATCTCAGATTTCTGTTCTTGCCATGCTACATGGAAGGATGTTGTGCCATCTGACTGACATTCTCAGAGAACATTTATACTGCTAAATGAAATGTGACCATAAGGGTGACTATGTCCTTTTTTGTCCATACCGCATAACTTAACTCACTCCTCAGCTCCAATTAATTTCTTAAAAGGCACATATGCTGTAGTAGAAGATAGTTGTAAGCAACAGTGTTTGGGATTGCAAAGGTGTCTGTTTGTCCTTCCCCAGTTCATGTAGTGTCACTTGGTCAACACAACCTGGAGAACAGTAGGAAACCAGACATCTCCCTAGTTCTGGTCAGACAAGGATGGATGCTATTGGCACACATTCAGGGACCTTTCATCAGTACTCCTGGGTCCAGAGCAAGAGCTGCATTGCTGGAGACCATGACCTTAGGGAAAATGAGACTCCAGTTTAGTGACTCACCTGCTGTTTCAGATACCCACTCAGAAGGAGATTCATCAGGTTCAAGTTCAGCTCAAGTCCATCTAACTCTGGACAGATACATTTACTTGATCATACCAAAGGAGATGGTATGGACCATCTTAGGTCCATTATAAATGCTAAGGAGCATTTCACTTAATTGCATCCTGCAACAAAGAAGGTTTTTCAAAATGTTCACTTAACCATTTCATAACTTCTTTTGTGACATTGGTTCCAATGAAAGATTTTGAAGCGACAGAGTAGGTAGGTTCATGGGTCCTAATGAGTGACCTGCCGACATTTTTTTCCAAAAAAGAACTTTTGCTCTTCTAGAAGGAGATGTGTTATCGCTACAGTTCCCCAAGAGTCAGACTAACTTAAACTGAAGTGTGCATGGGTGGGAAACACTTGCATTCAGTCTTTTTGCCATGACCTTTCTGCTAACGAGATGCCATTCACATTCATTCTGGACAAAAGAAAAGCTTGGGTGTATTGGTATAATCCAGGTTTTCCTGCTTTCAAAGCCATCATTTATCACACTGAGTCCTGCCCACTAGCTCATCAGTGCACACGGTGGATGTAGCAAAGTGCCTTGAATAAAAGTGTCCTAGTCGCAAAAGAGGAAAGAAAAAAAAAAATCAGACAAAAATGAGCAACCCTGAAAATGTTATAGATGATGTGAAAGACTGGATCACTCCTTATATCATATGGTGCTTCCCCAGTCATTCAAACAGGCTGAACTCCTGACAATAAAGCTGGATCAGAAATGATTCATTTCATGTAGCTTTAGCTGCTTGAAAGTAGCAGTGAAGTTGGTGGTGACAAAGTGATCAGAAATGGAAATGGAATTAATTATTTTGGATACCCATATTATTTGAATTTTCTTTCCAAAAAATATTTACTCCTAGAAAGCCTCAAAACTCTACAGGTAAATAGTGTCTAATAATGAACAGAGAGAATATTAAATATGAAGAGTTGTTTATTTTGTTTCCATAGGTCCTGCAAAAAATAAAATGAACATTGTATTTTTAAATAAATTCTTGGAGTCTGCATTTTTTTTTCTTTTCTGACAGAAATCCCTCTGATATTCATAACAAAATTTCTTAATATCAAACTTAAGACTTTCCAAAATGCCCTACTCCTGGCTAAGCTACGTGTCTGCCTGCAAAAAATGACTGTCGGTCATATTTCACCCTGAAGCCTTAGGAAGAGACTCAGTGAGGAGGTTAATCAAAGAAAGATGATGATACACTAATTGCTAGATGGAAAATTAAGTGTCTTCCCTGATGCTTTTAGAAATAGATGAGATTTACATGGAAATATGAATTTCTAGCCTGACTCCTGAACTTTAAATGTAAATTGAGCATCTGGCATGCTTTTTACATGGGCATTTGAAATACAAACAGAAATTATACACTTGGATGATTTTTATTAATCCTTTAGTAGTCATTATTATAATCTTAAAATAATAATTATAAAGGGCTCAGGGACTCAAGCACAATTTTTAGTTTTTTGCATTTGTATCTTTTAGATTCAATTCATCCCTCATTATCCCTTAGGAGAACTTAAGGGGCTTGGAGGCAGAATTCTGACTGGCGAAGTTTCTGGTTGTACAAAAATGACCACAATTTCTGTCTCCTACCATTTATAACCCCAAGATTTTGTGCTTGAAGAGATTATAGATAGGTCTGAGACTTCTCATAGAGTCTTGAAAGCTCTATAGTAATTACAAATCTCTTTAATTCTGACTGTTCCACAGTCCTTTTAGGGCCTGGGAGACAATGAAGAACTATGAATCTGCTCAGAGGAAAAGCAGAAGTGATGTCATTTAATGTTCAGGAACAAGCTTCGGTGCAGAGATGTGATTAGACGTCAGTGTTTCACTATACTCTCTTGTACCCAAACAAACTCAGCAGATGATTTTGGGGAAGCAAATGCCCCTTATTTCTCTTTCTGCAATTGCCCCCCTTCTCTATTTAGATGACAGCTTCTCTGAAGTTATTTTTATTCTTATTTTATGTCTACAGTGTTACTGTTATACAAGGGACTCTGCTCTTCATGGGACCTGGAGGCAATGTAATTTTATTCTGGTGTTTGTTTTTTCTCTCTCTCTGTTCACTACACAGGATTCAAACCAGGGTTCCATCTGAATGATATTTTATATTTTGTATCACATTTTTGGAGTTGAACCTGGTGAGGGATGTGAAGAACAGCAAGAAAAACTTCTACAGGTACATCAACAGCAAAGGGAAGACTAGGGATACATGGACCTGCTGTTGAATGGGGCAGGTCCACTTGTGACAAAGTGGAGGTCAAGGTACATAATGCCCCACAGAATCATAAAATTATAGAATCATTCAGGGTGGAAAAAGTCTGCAGGATCATCAAGTCCAACCATCAACATTCCCTACTAAACCATCACTAAATCATGTCCCTTAATACCACATTTATACATTTTTTAAATACCTTCAGGGTATTTCTTCACCTTTACTGGTAACACCAGGCCTCAGGAATCACAGGTTCCTGAGACTAGATGACAAGTGTGGAGCAAGGAAGACACCATCAGTGGAGGATGATCAGGTGAGGAAATACTAAAATAAACCGGATGTATCTGAGGCCATGGAACCTGGTAGGTCCACCCACATATGCTGAGGGAGCTGGTGGTGCATCATGAACATGCACTTCAGCATGGTTGAATGACAGCTAATATGCACCTGAAATCACCACTTCCAGCTCTGAACTTGGTATGGCAGATGGACTTACTGACTTTCTTTTTTAGCTCAGGGATTGCACTGTGCAACGTAAATATACCTCTCAGTACCTTGTCTGTACATTAGTGATAATTTATACTCAGCTTTTAAGGGAGCTATTAAAATAAATGGAGAGATTTCTTGTAAACTACCTGAATTCTATCCCCTAAGATAGTAACTAACTCCTTTCAACTCTCTGAAAAAATATGCCCCCCAAACATATCTCCTTTGAAAGGTGGCAGGGGTGGGTGAGGCTCAGAAACAATGGGCATGACTACATTTCTTCAAGGAACTGCAATAATAGAGGCTGCATGGTGCCTGGGTTAGTTCACTCAAGAATCCAAGAACTTTTCCCTTCATATTTTCCTCACGTGCTTGCTTTTACAAATGAAACTTATCATCATTCATGCTTGGGGATTTGACCAGCTGCATCCCTTGAGAGACAAAAAATTCTGTCAAAACACTATGTAAAAGTTCCAGCCATTCATGGCTCTTGAAGCTCAAGCTCTGGGATTTTAAAATACATACATATATGCATACATACTTATATATATGCTATATTATAATTATTTGTTGACTATCTTCTATATTTAGCATTTGTACTGCCTTGTCAGGGAAAGTGTGAAGTCCTCCCATCACTTAGTCTAAGCTACAAGCTACCTAGAAAAGGCAGAGCTTTCATTTGTGTATTTTCCCCAAGAATTATACATAAAAGATCTTGACAACTTGGGAGATATATATTTTTAAATATATTATTGTTATTATTATTGTTACATTCTTGCTTGCCTGCTTTTGGCAGCTGAAAAGAATGACAAGGGATAAAACTTCCCATCTACTCTGAAGCTTAATGTTCTTCTTTAACGGCTTAATATGTTCTGAATTGGTTAACAGGGAGAAGTGGTTGGAGGCTGAAAGAGTGTCTTGCATGTTGTTGTATATCTTTTATTACTGTACAGCATTGCCTGTGTGAAGAGTTGTTCTCCAAGCCATCTGAAAGCTTGTTTACCATGAGGCAGCAGCTGTCCCCATTGTAAAGGAAGAAGCAAGAGAGAGGTTACATTAAATTCATTCATCTCGAGCAGAAAGGAAACAAAGAAAGGAAAGATTTTTTTAACCTGCAGTTATCTATGCTTGGGAATAAAAATCTGCTGTTCAGAAATACCTGGAAAGCAGGTACATTGCCCTGGAAAGTTAGGTAAAAGTGCTACAAAGCAAACTGACTATATATAATTACTTATATTGGGAAGAATTCAGTTGTGAAGTACTAGTGAAACACATAGAAATGGATTTTCAAAGGCTGCATTTCTGAAAGCCAACATTTTAAGCAACCACTAGTGAAGGGTCCAAATTATGAATCACTAAGTAATAATCCCTGGTCTGTGTTATGTATTCAGGTGGACTAGAATATAAATGAAGGTAGGAAGACTAATCATAAAATCATAGAATAGTTTGGGTTGTAAGGGACCTTGAAGATCATTTAATTCCAACCTCCCTGCCATTGGCAGGGACAGCTCCCACCAGCCCAGGTTGTCCAAAGCCCCATGCAGCCTGGCCTTGAGCACTTCCAGGGATGGGGTATCCACAGCTTCTCTGGGCAGCCTGTGCCAGTGCCTCCCCACGCTCATAGCAAAGATTTTCTTATGTCTACCTAAACCTACCCGCTTCTAGTTTAAAGCCATTATGCCTTATCCTATCACTACACCCCGTGACAAAAAGTCCCTCCCCAGCTTCTTTGTAGGCTCCCTTCATGTACTGTATGTACTGAAATAATAGGAATGCCACTACCAGTTTAATACCAAATTCTCCCACCAGATTGAGTTGTCCCCACCAGTTTGAGAAGCAGCAGATGAAATCTGTGAATGTATTTTGACAGGAATATTTTCCTTGAGTGCTGCAGAGGAGAAACATTTAAAATAAATTGGAGGAGTATTACTGAAGAGAGTTCTCTGGAAAATAACCTTTTGTTGTTGTTGTTATTGTTTTTGTTTTTGTTTTAGATTTTAAAAACCAAATATTATCACAAGTTTCCCAGCCAGGCCTGTCCCAGCATACACTGCTTATGGCAAATAAACTGAAGACTGGAGAAGGCTTTCCCTGACTCCAATTGTATCCAACTGTATATTATGAGGAGAACAGACCTGAGCTATCTTTGTCTGTGTTTACCTGGGAACTGGAAATGTGAGGATTATGGCACAGAAAAAAATGAAACTAGCAATCAAAAGTCCAGTCCTTCCACTTTATACAGCAATCTGGTTGTATGCTCGAGGAGAAGAGTTGATTAGCTGGGGCACAGTTTAATGCATGCACAGATATTTCGGTGCTAGACTTGTGGTGGTAACTTTGAATGGCAATATCCAAATATTTGGTAGACTTGCCAGATGAAGCCTTCACCAGCAAAGGGGTTACTCAATTGTTATTCTTGTTGTGATACAAAAATCCTTTTCATAGTTCTACTAATCCTTTTATTATACCAGGAAAATTATCTCCGGTCTAGAAACTCAAAGACTTTGGGGTACACCAGGGTTCCTCTGGTCCCAGTTCATTTTGCTGTACCTGTCACTGCTTCATACAAGAACCAGGAGCTTCTGAAGATCATGAAAACCTGTCATGGGGTAGGGAAGGGCACATTTTCAGGTTCCAGAGTGTATCTGAACAAACGCAACAAAGCATCTCACTCCCCCATGGTGAAGTATCCTTAATCATCTTGAAAGGTGTTGAACTCCATAAGAAGGATTGTTGTTTCCAGCAGTGATATTTCAGTGCCTTCACCAGAAATTCAGAGAACAAGAAGGACCACCTAAAACCAGTCAAAGTCATATGATTAGTGACTGAACTGGTAGGACAAGGAATCTGATTACAGTTGAAGTGAGGGACACTCCTAGAAAAATTCTTTTTTCAGCTAAGTACTAGGACTAGATAAAATACAGTGAAAAAGAAACAAACAAAAATGACTATTTACCTTGACCATCTGGAGGAAGGTTTTTTTTGGACATTTCTCTGCAATGACAGCATCTTCTAGATCAAAGCAAATGAATTTGCTAGACAGGAAAACAAATTATTACAGTGATTTAATCACGTTGGATGAATCATTTTAGATACTGGATGGGTCATGGGACGGGCTAGAAGGTTAGATGACTTGTCAAGGTTATTTCCAGCTTAATTTTCTATTTTTCTATGATTTGTAGCATTGCTCAAGTTCATTATCACAATCTGAGTTTCTCATTTGGGTTGCCTTATGGTATTGGCATTATTTTTCTCTTCCTGTGCTACCAGCAAGTCCTGACTATTGAAGGAGTCCAGAGGGATTCACATAACTTCGAATTAACACTTTTGTTCTTCTGCTTTGACCAACAAAATTTTGTAATAAATCTCTCTTACACATGACTTAATCTTATTCCCCTTTACCTGAATTTCCTTGCCAATTCTATAATGTTGGATGCTTTATTTTATATTATTATTATTTATTTATTTATTTTTAATTTCTTCTCACACTGCATTACACCTTCCTTTGTAAATATGAACCAATTTAACTCAGGACAGTGGAGGAGGTTGAGAGGAGAGAGAAAGGGAGTTCTCATTGGCAGTGCTCTAGAACTAGGTGTTTCGCATCTAAAGCTTTGCATAAGGCCTTTGACAAGTTACTAAATATCTCTACTAACACATTTTTTACATCTCCACCAAAGCCTACCTCTCTAACACATGGAAGTGTTGGAATAGATTCAGCTCACTGAGCAAAGAGGGATGCAATTATCACCCATGCAGTGGGTTGACCTTGGCCAGCTGCCTGGTACCCACCAGGCTGCTTTCACACTCCTCCTCCTCAGCAGGACAAGGGGAGAAAAGAAGTCAATAAAGAGCATGGATTAAGATAAAGAGAGGGAGACCACTTACCAGTTACTGTCACGGGCAGCATAAACTTGTCTCGGGGAAGATGAATTTAATTAATTGTCAATTAGAATAGTACACGAAGAAACAAAGACAAAACTAAAATCACCTTTCCCTCATATTCCTTCTCCTTCCCAGGCTCAACTTCACTCCTTTGTTTTTGACTCTTTTGTCCCCTCTCCACCTGAAGCAGCACAGAGGGAAGGGGAATGGGCCAATTCACAGCACTTCATCCCTCCTGCTCCTTCCTCCTCATGCTGCTGTCCTGCTCCATCGTGGGGTTCCTCCCATGGGATGCATTCCTTCATGAACTGCTCCAGCTTGAGTCCCTCCTACAGGCTGCAGTTCCTCGAGTGGCTGCAGCATGGATCCTTTCCATGGGGTACAGTCCATCAAGAACAGACTCCTTGAGTGTGGGTCCCACATGAGCAACAGTTCCTGCCAAAATACTGCTCCACCATGGGTTCTCCACAGGCACAATCATCTCTTGTGGTATGGGGTACTCCACAGTGTTCATATCTGCTCTAGTGTGGTCCTCCATGTGCTGCAAGGGCACAAGCAGCTTTAACATGGTCTTCTCCATGGTTTGCAGGGGTATCCCTGCCCCTGTGCCTGGAGCACCTCTTCCCCCTCCTTCTTCACTGATCTTGGTGACTACAGCACTTTTTTCACACATTTTTCTCACTCACATCTTTCACAGATACTATGCAGTGGTTTTACCCTTTCTTAAACTGGTTATCATAGAAGTGCCACCAGCATCACTCCTTGGCTCAGCTTTGGCCAGCATTGGTCCATATGGAAGTGGCACAGTTTGATGCGGGGGTGCTCTTGGTCTCTTCTCATGGGGGCTGCCCCTGCATCCTCCCTGCTACCACAACCTGGACATGGACACTCAATACAACCTGAAAAACAAATACCGCCCCTTCCCCCCCCAGGTGAAGTTATGTAATTATGTAGTTCTTAGGTGAAGTTATGTAATTATGTAGTTCTTCTGTTGAAAGTCTATTTTTAATTTCTGTGTCTGTCTCAGCATTTTATGACCTCTACCTCAGTACTTACTTTCTTTCCTCAGCATCTCTCTGCATTTGTCATCCGGATGTCACGCTTGGCTCTGAACTGGTAAGCAAAAAGGCTGCATTTGACAGTCCTTTCCAGATGTTCCCGTTTGGCTCCAGGTGGTGAAGTTTTTTCTGCAGACTTACTTCCTCTCTTCATGTTCTTTGAACTACTATACCAGCTTCCAGCTCCCGGTCTTTAGGAAAAGTGGCATCTTTTTGAATTTCTGATGGCTTTCAGCTTTAGCTAGATGCCAAGAAGATGAACATCAGGAAGTCAGTGAAAGAATGATTTAAGGGTATTGAAAATGAGAGACGGTTGTGTTAATCAGTTGTTTGCTTTCTCACGGCATAGTAAACCTGCAGGATAAACTTTCATCTCCAGTAATCACAGCAATGTGGTGGTGATATTTAAGAATAGAAAAACAGGTTTCAGTGTAAGAGGGTATTGCTGGAAGAGATAAATAATCTGCAGTACTTGGCATTGCCATCCAGGCCGGATAACAGGCTGCTGTGCTGAGAAGGCATAGAGCCTTGGCAGGCACAAGTGGAGTTAAACCTCAATATTTATGTGAGTGATTCAGCACATCTTTCTGTTTTGCAAAAGGCTCTGCTGAACTCTTGAAAGAGGCCCACATATGCCAGAAAGACCTCTAAGTAGATTTCTAGTGCTTCTACCAGGAAGTTTGAGGGAAAATATCAACTCATCAGCCCTGCAATGTTTCCTCTGAATCTTGTTAGGTTTGATGAACTTTGCTGAATTAAGACAGGGTTTCCATGGAAACTTTGCTGTTTTTTCCACACTGTGATGTGAGGTTCACAGCTATGAGGTAAATCAGTGACATGGATTAACCAAGAACCAAGGATTGCAGGGTTTCCAGCTCAGGTGCCCTCTGCCATGAGTGCTCTTGAAACGGAGAAAAAGATTTCTGGGGCACTGAGCTGGTGCTTTCCAAAGAATTGGGATGATGTTTTTATTGAATAGATATATCCATGTATAATGAGTTTCTGCTCTTATCCAAGCTTCTGTGAGATGGATTTTCCCAAGAAGATTTTGGACGGGTGATTTTTATCAGTACTGAGATTTCCAAATGAAAACACAGATCATGGAAAAAAAATGAAAAAGACAAATACATATGTCAGCATTTATATATTCTATTTTTTTTTTTTTAAATCTCACTTTTAAAATGCTGTATTTTTTTTACTCATTGACAATCAGCTTCTAACTTTTCAAATGAGTAAACTGGGTTAGCGAGGTTAATACTGACTGGCATCTTCAGAGAATGGAATTACTGATTTATGTATGAAAGCAGGAATAAAAGGGGTTCTGAAGATTTGTATTTTCTACACGAATGATCATTTCCTGGGGTGAAGTGAGAGTTAGAAGAAATGAGCAAAGAAAAGGAAAATAAAATATATTATGATAGGAGTAGCGAGTCTTTGCAGAACAGTTTCTGATACAGTAGTCACGTCCAAATTATGAAGTCCCTGATGTCACATCACTGGACTCAGAAGGCTATCCATAATTGTATAATGAGGACATGGAGTCTGTATCTGTGTGAAGTGACCAGAGGTCAGTGGGCAAAACTGTATCTGTCTCTAAATCTATTGAATAGGGTCTTTGCTGGGAGGTTCAGCTGAAAGGATAACGTATCAGAGAATGACCGCAACACAAAGACAAAAGCTAGCTGAGTCCTGGGGTATATACAGAGATGAAAAGATTTTTTTTCTGGTGGAAATTTTCTTTATTTCCATCAGCAAACTTTCTCTTCCTATAAAGATTTTAATTTTGTCCCTTGATCTTTCATCTGGCCAAAAGCATTCAAGTATTAATGAACTAACTTTGCCTTCAAATTGAGAAGAACAGAAGACAAAAGTCACAGGGACCAAGAACATGTGAAAATCAAGACAGTAATTCTGGTCTTTCTTGAAACAAACATTTTTCATTTTCAGCCTACAAGCAGCAATGACAAACACTGGTAGCAGGATCATGATAATTCTGCTGCTGTTCACTATGACTGGGCATTAGAAATTTTCTCCGTGTCTTCCGAGCACAGAAGGGGACACCCTTTCTGATTGAAAAAAGGTATGCTATATTGACTTAGAATGTTCATTGTGTTCTTCAAGATAATATGCTTCATACCTAAGCGCAGGGGAGTGCTGGTCATGCTAGTAATGTTTATGAAAAGAGACTTCACTTTTCCACAGAGGCTGCCATATATTATTAAATCAGAATTGTCTGCTTCAAAGAGTCATGTAAGGAAGAGTGTTCTCATTGCCATATCCACATCTCTTGAGCCACTTGTCCCCACCCCACGTGGACATGCTCTGTCTTTGGTAGATACATTTAAAAAGCTAAACTATGTCAATAAAATGAACCTTTGCGTAGTATATTCAATAACTGCAAAGGCTTATATCAGTTTATGCTCTTAATCCTACTAAGTCCTTACCTACTAGCCATAGCTATACAATAGTCATGCTTTGACATCATCTCTTTTGACCCATTTCGAGCTATAGGTAGCCATCATCTCAGATCTAAAGCATTTCATGACTATATGATAATTTGGGGGGATGAAAGGTAGAAAGGTGCAACAATGGTGCAAGAAAACACGATTATTATTATTTTTTCGCATATATATAAATCAAAATTTTAATGTAGTTAAATTGGTGAAAACAGTAGATATATATTAGACTTTTTCTGTCTCTGAAGATCTCTATTTTTTGTCAGAATGCCTCCCCCCAACCCCCCCCCCCCAAAAAAAAAAAAAAAAAAAAAGCAAGCCCACTACAGGTCCAAAAAAAACAGTTGAAGGCTTAACATTGTTTAGTATCTCCTCCACAAAGATTTCACTGATGGGTAAGTCTCAGAGCAGGATTTTATGCGGTGAGAATTTTCACAAATGTAGAGGTTTTATTATTTTGTGCTTTTTCAATGACCTTTGACTAAATGTATCTTTCCTGGAACAATCAAACAGCATTCAGAATATAACGGGAAAGATAAAAAACACCTTGAGAACATTTGTTTTTACTGCAAGATGTCCCATTCCCTACCATCCATGGGAAATGAAGCCTGGGAGGTATAGCTTTAGAAATCTCACTTGATTGAATTGGCTCTTCCTGTTCCCATTTCGTAACAATGAAGTATGAAACACAAATTTTAACACCTAGACAATTCATTTTGGCATAAATACACAGCTTTAAAAATTAATAAAAAAGCTATATCAATTATAAAAGTGATTTACCAAGCCCAGTAAATTCTGTCATCTGTCACTTTTATGTGTGCATACCCGCTCTCTCTCTATCACTCAATTTTACGCTTTCTGTATGCTAAACACTCTCATGAACCTACAATAGACTTCACAGGATTTGACAGCCAGCAAGTTTTGCTAAATTATTTGCATTTTTTTCTTCTGTTTAGGGAAATAATTCATCTCTGTTTTATTCTGCCCCCATTTACAGACACTTGCAGCCAGTCACCTTGGATACATGTCTTTTTCATTATTTGTCATCAGATGTGTGACAATGCTTAATGCCAGAAGCAGAGAGGAGGGTTCTAATTTGCTATTTACACAGAGGAAATAAGAGAAAATGTTACAATTCTTTTACAGAGAATACTGTAAATTTGAAGCTAGATTGAACTCCTATGTGATAAAATTCATCTTTATATAGCCTGAGAGTTCTGTAATATTCTTCATTCTTAGTACAATATAAGTCTAAATGGTTTAGAGCTCAAATTTTTGCAAACATCTGCCATTCTTTTTTTTTTGCATTTATTTTAGTTTTGTGAAAAGAGGAACTGAAGGTTTTAATACTCCATGGAGAGCTATTTCTCCTCCCCATTAATGAAGATAAATAGCTTTGATGCTGGGAACTGTTTTCTCAGAAAAGTAGACTGTTAGTATATGTTGTATTGGACTTTACTAAGGAATTATTATTATTATTATTTTTTTAATGATCAATAACTTAGAAGAACAGCAGATGAACATAAAAAAGTTTATATCAATTTTATCTAAAACAATATAAAATTTATCCTGCCCCAAACACCTTAACCTAGGACATGATAGTGTGACCTCTACAGAGGAGCTTCCACAAATATTTCAGATAATCTGCTAGAAAAGCTCCCTCTCAGGACCTTCCTAGATCTTCTGAGCTCTACAGTGTCTTGTATCTATTGAAGATTTTAGCTTCCAAAGGATCAGGATGGTGTGCATGTATGTACTTAGATGTGATATATTTATGGATATTCCCACACCCTAAGGTATGTTTAATATTACCAAAACTAGGCAAGCCTGAAGTCTGACTTTCTTTCTCTGAGAATGAATTTTAGAAATGCCTCTAACAGGAAAATTTTTAGAGATTCCTCTGGCAGCTTGATAATCCTTTTGGGTACCTTTCAGCTTGGGGTATTCTGTGATTCTATGGTCTCGCCCCGGCTGATGTCTCACTGCCATTGCAACAGATTGTATCATCAGGAAAGGTAAAAGTCCATCTCTAGTATATTTCAGCAAATCTCATCTGATGAGAACCTGGTATCTAAGGTAGAAAACTAATGGAGAAATGTTAGTAAGAGACAGAATTACTGATGTCCTGAACCCTGAAACTGTGGAACTAGCCTGAGAGTTTCACAATTGCTGGATAATGAAGTGACTTCTGTGAAATCAAAGGAAAAACAACAACAACAAAAAAAAAAACAAGCAAACAAAAAAAAAACCAAACACACTGGTGACAAGTCAAATTTGGGTATTCCAGGATTTGCTTGAAGACCAAGTAGGGATCAACATTAATTGCCCTTATGCTTATGGGTAATTTTCAGTGTCCATTAAAATAGGCAACCAGTAGGGATATCACAGGCAGTTCAAGTCTGACTATATTACGGGTAACATTTTATTTTTTTTCTTTTTCCCAAGAAAACTATTAAAAAAAAAAAAAAACAAACTTCAAAATAAGTCAGAGTGAGAGTCAAGTACTGTAGACTTCAGATTAATAGAAAAAAAAAAGCATTAAAAAAAAGTAATATTGATTTCTGTGGGTACAGCCCCTGATTTTGAGTCTGTAAAAGATCTGCAGGACTGGTCTTTTGATTCTTTTTCTATGTGCTGCTTTGTCAGACAGATTGTGGACTGTGACTTGTGTCACAATAATAAATTCCAGACATTTTTCATGCAGATAGCGTCTCATGAAAGCTCTTTAACGGGAGAAATAAAAGTCTAAATGTATGGGCACTTTAATGGAGGTCAGGAGCATTGTTCTTTAGCAGAATACAAGGTGACCCTATTTGTCTGATGGAAGTGGAGATTGAAGAGAAGCAAAAAGCTTTGTCTCTTTTTCATTTTTTTCCCCCCCTCTTTTTGGTCTCTATTTTAAGGCTGCACTTCTAAGACAGAGATGTAATACTTGTGCATTCTCCAGATGATTATGTACTTTATTATAACCATACCCTCCATTCAATGGAAGTCATATTATTCAAATTGTGAATTGCAATAATTTGGCAATCTTTTCTAAGATATTGTTTGGCCAGGGTGAGCCAGGGACATTTGAGATTTATTATGAAATATGTTCCTAAAAAAGGTATTTAGTGATGAATTTTGCTCCCAGACACAGCTGAATCTGAGGAAAAATAAGACAAATATGATCCTTTCTTGACCTTAGTAGAGGAGAGAAGAATCAACAGCTGAAGAAGGAGAGACTAATGATACCATGACAAGACAGATACTACAATAGGATACCAGGAAGGAATGTATTTTGTAATCACATACCGTATTTGGGGCATACACGACACCATTCATTGCCGTGTTCAACAGTTTAGAATAATTCAGCTTTTTAGAGCTCTATTTATTTATTTATTTATTTATTTGATTACATACCCAGCTATAGATATTGCAGTCAGTCTAGTGGGATTGTTGTCATGTTTGAGCAAAATCCCATATCAAAATTTGAAAAATTCTGCTGCGCAATATAGTGGAGTTTAATGGCTTCATATTCAGTCTGCTGACAGACAGTACACAGCCACAGGAAAAAAACACTAACAAAACAGGGGGATGAAGCCAAACGAAGACTCAAGTAGTGGGAAAAAAAAAACAAAACAAAACACACTTTTATGTAGACACGGATTTAATGATTTCAGTACCTAAAAGAATGTGTTCCTACCCAAGAGTCACTTGAGATATATTTTAAAGAAAATAGAATTTTCTCTATTCCTTCAAAGAAGAGCTAGGTAGGGATAAAATTTTCCATTTAAAGAAATTCTGTAATTTAAAAATACTTCTGTATTTGGGAATGAAAAACATATATGTCTACCAAACTTCTCAGGAAATTAAATTTTAGGGAAAAAAAAAAAAAAAAAGGTTCAATATATTTGTACCCTTTTTAATTTATTTTTTTTTAAACTTAATTTCTTTTTTACCAAAAATATATCTCTGAATGCTTCATTTCCTCCCTGTAACATAATTTTAACTTCCTTTTCTTATTCATAAATGCTTTCATTTACATGAAAATTGAATTTTATTATGAAAACATCTTTTCACCAAACAGCCTGGCCAACTTTTTTTGGAGAATCTCAGTAAGGCTTTTGAAGGCCTCATTCCAAGCCCACAAATTGGAAGAACTTTGTGTTAGCTCCCTTTAAAGGAACAGAACAGAAGGCTTGAGTGAATGACAATAAATTAGACTTCTAAACCCATGTTATCATATTCCCCAGTAGGTTGCAGCTATTTCTTTCAGAACTGGAGTCTTTTAGTCAGATCTCTGTCACTGTAAAATGCTACATAGAGAACTTCACCTTCAAATTAGTCAGAAACTGAAGTTACGTGGGGAGTAAAAAAAAATCAACAGCTGTTGAAATATAAGGCAGGGTACCTTCTCAGGGGAATTTGGAGGACTCTGTGTGTAACTATCTTGTTTGCAGTTGGATATGTCTTGTCCAGGTCTGAGAAACAGCCTTATCATCTCATGGGGCTGTGCATGAAGCAGAAAGTTTTTTATTTCCCAGTTTCTGCAAGCTTGCACAGCTGTATTGGGGTGGCACATTCAATGGGGCTCCTCAGAACTGTTCCATGAAAGCAAACGCTTACAGGAGAAGTAATTTTTTCAGCCCAAGGATGTTTTTTTCTAAAATATTCTTTGCTACCCATAAACCCATAAAAAGTTGTTTTATTATTATTATTATTGTTGTTGTTGTTGTTGTTGCTGTTGTCACATGTTCCAAAGCCTTAGAATTATTTCCATTTTAAAGGATGGATTATTGCTTCTCATGGAAGTTATAAGGTAGGTCAAACGGCAGAAAATACAGACTTGTCCATGGAACTGTAAGAAGACACTTCCCAGATAAAGTGCGGAAAATTTGGCTACAAAAGTTCCATGACTTCAAAAAGAGAGATATAATCTTTCAGGTGAGATGACAGCATCCTTGACACTCTCAGATAAGTATTACTTTTTATTAGGCTATGGATTACAAAAAGCAGCTAAGGCTAAAACAAGGTAAAAGATAATGCTCTTTAAAATACATAGCTGAGCACTTGAGAGCAGTCTGGGTGGAATCTTTCTCTCTTTCACATCTGGAAACCTGTGCAAGCAGTGAAATGCTTAGGCTTCATCAGCATAAGATGGTGAATGTAGTGAAGAGTGTTTTGATATAAAGTTGACTTTATGCAATATAGACTGTTTCAAGCGAAATCTGTTTTCAGGACTGAGTTTAAGATGCTGACCTTCAGTAAAATCTTACTATTATATCTTCAATTTGTTGGTCATCCAACAAATAAGTTATTTAAGCATGACATATGAAATACAACTCCTGGATGATCAGTGAAAACCCAAATATAAACTTATTTTGCTGTAGATTGCTCATTTTCATTGATGAAAACTGCATAGATCATAGTAATCTTTTGGAACTAGCAGAACTAAGGAATTTTTAAATATTAAATAAATGTTTGAAAGTAGTAGTTCATCTGAATGTGTGATGTTCATGGAGACATATAAAAATTATCAGAAAAAGAAAACACAAAGCACCTCTGGTCAAGGATAGAATTGTCTAAACTAGGAAAAGGAGATAAAGCCACACCAGAGAAAAACAACAGAAAATGAAACAAACAATAACAACAACAAAAACAGAGGTTCTGATGGAATGGAATATTTGGCTTTGGGTCCTAAGCTAACTGTTTTTTTTTCTGTATTACTAAAATTAGAAAGTGTGAGACAGGGAGCAATCAGAAGAAAAAAAAATAAATCCTTAATAGCTGACTGCTTGCAATCTCAAATGTAGCTCAAAGGCTGACCAAAGGATGATCTGAAATCATACCTCCACCAGACTAGATTATTTTGTGACAAATTCTCTGGGGCAAAACAGTTGCTTTTGCTCATATATCATGTTTCAAACAGTAGATTGACAGGTATGGAGAAAGTGATATGAGCTAAATCTCATCTTATTTTCCAGTCTAATTCTTGCTTTCTTTGATATAACAACAATTTCTTTTCCTCTCAAAAAGTATAATTTTCCCTGTCTCTGGGTCTGGAACAGCACCTTCTAAAACAAAATAATGATGTGCTGCTTTCCTGTACAAATTGTGCCCCAGTGTGAAACCGTTCTGTTATTTAAAAGAGTTAAATACTGAAACAGCACCTTTGTATGAGCCAGAGACACTGCTTTAGAGACTAACTGCCTGTGAAGCCCAAATGCTGATCTCCTTAGTCAAGCAAATGATAGCTTCTAGTTCAGGGAGAGCTGTTCTTTTTATTACAACTATTACCATTAGTGTTATAATTATTTTGTTCATCTCACTGTCTCTAGAAAAATTCTGGATAGTTATTAATATATCAAGATACAGCTAAAACCTCCATCAGCTTCCCTCAATAGGAAAAATAAGGTTTCCATTTGCAAGTGAGCCTGCTATCCTTTTCCATTTGGGTTTTAATTTCACTAGAAAGTGTTACGTTGCCATGGCAAAGCTCATATCTTCACTTTCCTGCCTCAGTAGGTGCTTTGAAGAGGGGAGGTGGTCAGAACAAGAGGTAATTTGTGCTAACGAATGGCTATATTGCAATATTGTGCTTCTATTGGGCTTACTTTCAAGTTCCTCCAAAATAATACCCCTATGACCTACTCTGTATATTCTCAGCATGCACAGCCAAGAGGATGCACAGAATTTTGAAGAAATTAAAACCAGGCATGAAAAGCCTTGTATTTGATATTCCATCTTCCAAGCTGATAAGAGTAGCAGTAAACATCAAGCTCAACGGGCCAAACCCTCAGATCTTCACAAGTCTCTCACTGAGGTTAGGTGAAGAGCTCCTGCAGGGCACTGAGCCATGCCAGTTCTCTGAGTTAATTGGTTAAGCAATGCAGCAGAGAAAATCCTTAGCAATACTGCGTTCATGTAGAGTCTTTACTGACAGATTCTCTGCAGTGAGTTAGAATTTTTAGGGTGACTTCCAGGATGCAGCTGAAAAGAGAAAAGCATCAAACAACCTATTTCATACTCAGGAGGAACATCTGGCTAATGATTCATCTTACCACTCTGTGTTGTACTACTATTAGATAATAAGCCCTGGAAGGCATGGAATTGCTTTTAGAGCATGCACCATTGAAAATTGTGTGTATTTTAATTTCTTCCAATAAAAACTTCCACAATCTTGTTCTGGTCTTGCTCTCAATACCTTCACTATGACCACAGAAAATGAGGAGACTCCAATCATGTGAGCTAATGCCTGTCCCTCAGATAAAGTGAATTGTCTTTGAGAAATGAAACTGGAAACTCCAATAAAGCTTTGTATTTGGATGTTTTGTGATCCAGCTCTTTGGATACCTGTTTTACTGTTAGAAGTCATAGGATTCACAGCACAAAAATATTTTTTTAGGAGCTTTCCAACAAATGGTGTCAACGAAGACCCAGATTATTACCAACGTTTATTTGCTGAGCTACTCTGGAGGCAAGTGGGGGATCATTTCAGTTTGAAAGGACATCTGGACAGCCCTGGTCCAAACTTCTGCTGAAAACAAGGCTGATTTCCAAGTTAAAACTTCTTCCTCAGGGTCTGATGCAGTGAATTTTGAAAACATTTGAGATGTCACAGCCTCTCCAACCCCAACATCAGTGCTTAACCACTCTTGTGATGAAGATTTTCTTATGTCAAGAATTTTCTGATTTCCAAACAGTGTTGATATTTGTGACCATTGCCTCATTCTTTCCTGATGAATCTCTGAAAGGTGCCTGCCTCTGTCTTCACTCTAACCCTTCTATATATTTTGGGGGACTGCAGGCTTCTCGTTCCTACTATTTTCCTTATATTTCTCATTCCTACTATTTTTCTCCTACTACATCTCTTGTACCTTGTATATTCAGATATAAGTACTTGCTTGTTTCCTCTCATCCATGCACGTCCACTTACCCCAGGGTGTTCTCCTTCCCCCAGCAAACCTAATTTGAAGTCCTTTTTACCAGGTTGCAAGTCCTTTGGCAAAGATGCTCTTGTCTGTCCTTACTCTTTGAAGTCGATCCAGTTGTCACAGACTCCTAAGCTCCCTAAAGATTCCAGATATGTAATTGGGTATTGATATTCAGGAGGCATCCACTTCTACCTGGAAATTTTTACTTGACTGGTGGGATCTAGGAGAAAACAACTTTGTTCAGTACACCAGCACCCATTGAACAGAACTAGATTTCTTGATAGATAATATCTGGTCTCAACCTCAGAAATAATAGTTTAATAGATTGTCTTTTTTTTTTTTTTTTTTTTTCCCCGGAAGATCTTGCATATGACATAAAATGGCAATGACATTATCAATTCCAAGCATTTTGTGTCTCAGAACATTCAAGACAAGTAAGCAGCTATATTGTGTGTTTGGAAAAAGTGCTTTCATCCATTTATTGCAGAGAAGGAAACTGAGGCTCTGCACTCAGGTTGGAGCACCTCTCCTGTGAAGAGGGACTGAAGAAGTCGGGGTAGTTCAGTTTGGAGAAGGCACTGGGGAGACCTTACAGTGGTCTTCCAGTACCTAAAGGGGGCTACAGGAAAGCTGAGGAGGGACTCTTTTTCAGGGAGTAACGTGATAGGACAAGCGGGAATGGCTAAAAAAGTCTAAATGAATGACTAAAAGAGGGTAGGTTTAGATTAGATATAAGGAAGAAATTCTTTACTCAAAGGGTGGTGAGGCACTGGCTCAGGCTTCCCAGAGAAGCTGTGGATGCCCCATCCCCAGAGGTGTTCAAGGCCAGGATGGATGGGGCTTTGGGCAACCTGGGCTAATGGGAGGTGTCCCTGCCTATGGCAGGGGGTTGGAATTAGATGATCCTCAAGGTTCCTTCCAACCCAAACCATTCTATGATTTCTCAGGGAAAATCATAGGGGGAAGACTTTTTTTTTTTTTTTTTTTCCTTAAACTAAGCCTCTGTAAAACTTAGATGTAATTTGAGAGAGTGAGGCTGAAGCACAGTCATTAATGACTAATGAGGAACTGAGCACTGACCTGCAGGAGACCTCCAAATTGAATATTTTTTCTCCAGATTTAGCATGATTAAACAAATTGTCTTTGTGTCCAACCATCAGCTTTACTAGAGAATTATTTTCCTGCTGCTCTATCCAGTCCCACAGAGACTAATTTAGATAGCATTAATTGGTAATTTACCAGATCAAAGCCCTTAGTCAAATCAATAAGGATAGCTGCTGTGCAGCCTTCTGATTATCATTCATAGATACAAAATATTATTTGTCATGTCTACCTTGATAATGACATTAGAGGAATACCAAGATCTACAAGGAGAGACTTCCTGATAGCTTAATATATTGGTAGTGCAAGGGG
Organism: Anser cygnoides; assembly: GCF_040182565.1. Taxonomy (NCBI): domain Eukaryota; kingdom Metazoa; phylum Chordata; class Aves; order Anseriformes; family Anatidae; genus Anser; species Anser cygnoides. Next base: position 160,211,170 of record NC_089874.1, read on the forward strand.
TGTCCCTAGACACTTCACTCTCTAGAGCATGGGAGTTCTCCTGGCTGTGGGCTTCCTTAACTCCAAGATTTAATGGAAGCCCAAACATATATAAATTACTGTCAATAACCATGGTGATTATTTTGAAAAAGTTGTAATTCCTGAGGAGATATTTCAGGGGTGAGTTTACTAGTTGGTTGTGGAGAAAGGAGAGGGATTGGAAAGGCTTAGCAAGAAGTGGTCATTTCTCTTGAGTGAGTGGTGTGAAAAGTGACCCAATTTATATGGCGGGAGTAGCTGTATAGATACATGGTTTTCCTATATCAGCACCAAATCTCATTTTTTCTCTCTTTAAGGGAAATTTTTTAAGGGTAAGTGAAGGGAGAGAATTTAATGATGGTGACAAATCCCAGCTCACAAGTTAAGGGAGAGAATTTAATGACGGTGACAAATCCCAGCTCACAAGCAGGAAGGGCTGATGGTTCACTAGCGATAAGTGCTTCTTGATTCAAATGCCAGACAATTAAAATGATGAATCCATCTAGACCTTCTAGAGAGAAGCAAAAAGATTTATAAAGAAGGAAACAAAAATAATTTCTGTAGAAAAAGACAATCTCCTAGGGAGCATTTTGTACTCTTTCCTGGTTATACATGATATTTTGGTTGAGGGTTCATAGTCGTGAGACCAGGTGTGCCCTTTCCTGCTTAACTCACCTTCATGATCACTGAGGGTGAAACTTTTTTTTTTTAAATCTTTTTTGTGAGCAGAAATGAGCTTTTCACAACATCATTTTTACTGTAGACTAGATACAGCATCAGCCATAATTCCTAACTCCTTCTAACTGTGGATCTCAAAACAAATCTGAGCTCAAAAACCAAAGGAGAACAGAAGGGTAACCCTCCCAACACAGGACTCCTTCCTTGGATGCTCAGGAAGTCCACTCACACGTTGAATCGTCTAGCTATTCATTACTTCCTTGTCTAGTCTTACATTTGTGAACTAGTCAGTGAAATTCTCTGTTCCTTTGGCAAACCTGTGCATATATTTTTTTTTTCTTCTGCTTTGTTTTGCTTTGTTTGTGGATTCTTTATTTTAGGGAGAAAAAAAAAAAATCAACAGGCCTCTGAAGACCAGCTGCTTGCAGCATGATTCTCTTGCAGCTTTCCATCAGAAATCTGACAGCTTTAGTTATTGTGATGGAGAAATAACGAGGTGAGAAAAGTGTTGTCAAAAAAAGATCTGTACTCTTCTTCCAAGGAAGCAATTTACTTTTTGTGTGATCCGTGGCTCCTTGAGCCAAGGAAATATCTGTACTGATCCGTTATAGACAAAACTCTGTATTTACCCAAGCCAATGCAATTACAAAAACAAAATGGGGAAAAAAAAAAGTATTTTGTCTATAAAAAGGTCCAACACTTATTGTATGATTCATCCAATTAAATGTGGGTGTTAAAAGCATAGCTGGCTATATGTGCACCATGGGTTGCTTTTATAGTTAATGGGGAAACAGTTTACAATGTTGGTGAAATTTAAGATTAATTAACCTCAACCTAAAATAAGCTCCATCGTTTGGCCAGGTGAATTTTCCCCTAAGTGGATTGACTATATTGACATACTAGAGATGAGATTCAAGTGCTTCAGCATAGGTACATGGGGCTATCTGAGATACCCCAAAACCACCCACAAGAAGCTGGCAGCTATGACACAGTATCTGCAAGAGGCCTTACTCTTCTGCACAAATAATTGGATCCAGGAGGGATAACTTAATGCATAAAAACTGACACTAAAAGACTGTGTATATGAAATTTAAAATTAAACATACTAGATCACTACTAACTATTAAAGGAACTTGGGAAACTGCTTTGGATGTAGGTATTTCTTTAGCTATCCATTCTGCCCCTACAAAAGCTGAAGTTCTGGGACCTGGGATGTTCCCTGTGGACGTTTTTCATATCCCAGACATCCACAAGGAAAACCTTAGGGCACCTCACATATCAGCATATCAGCTGTGCTGAGACAATTGAAACTTCCCTAGCCAGTACAGTGATGGGATCTGGAGAACATCTCAGATCATCCAAGGCAGACAACAAAGTTGGGATTCAGTTGCCTGAAACTTGTGATCTAGGAACAATTCAGAGACTTTAGGTACTGAGTCATTTCCCTGCACCTGATCATTATGTCCGAAGACTTGCTGGAGACCTACGTTATTCTGGGCTATCAACTGGAGGCTGAGCAGCATAACCTGAAGCATCTCAAGTCACACTGAAAGAGTATGTTTTGAGCATTAATTTTGACCCTATTGATTTTTCATTTTATTTGTTGTTTAGGCTCAGTGAAATGCACTGATTAGTTCTCCACTGATGGCAATGTGGGTTTATGCTCCTACACATTTCTACATATAAACACCTAAGTTTTGGTTACGTGATACAGAGGTGGATCTAACCCTTCAAAAATTGTTGAGATGAACCACAGCATAGATAACTGGATCAGCACAGTTACCTGCATTTTATATAGCTAACAAGTAGTGAGATGCTTTGAAGTTTCAGGACTAGGATTTTAGACTCATTCAACTTAGTAGCGCAGTCCTTTTATATATCTGGTTATTTACATGTCATTGTCTGAGATTCACCCTTGAGCTGACGGAAATGTAATTTTAAACAAATAAGATGACATCATACATGGTTCTTGGATTCTGAGTTACCCTCCGTTGGATCATTATTGCTCCATGAAATGAAGTTCCTAGAGATAGATCTGCATTTTGAAACAAGGTCTGATATTTTTTTAGCATTTACAACACTGGAAGTGCAAGACATACACAGTTTTTGGATCCTCTCAATTTGTCATGCCCCATATGGAATGCATATGCATTTTTCATTTGCAAATCAAACTCAGACAGCTTTGCACATGCACGCTTTCCTTCGTATATGCCCAGCTTACATAGAAGCATGACTAGCAGAAGCAATCCATCTTTCTTAAGCTGTACACTCCCTGATGCAACACTTCCACTTTTAAGGTAAGCTGATTGTCACTATACTACAAGTCATATCCACAGCCACGGGTTCACTACTAAAGGAAAGAGTATATAGTTTCTTATTCTCTACCAGAGGATGAATTCTAACAGGTATTTTCAATTCCCTCTTCTCTTTGTTTCAGAATCTTTGAATTGATTTGGTTGGTACCAAACTGTCTCTCTTCCTCCACCTTTTCTTCAAATAAAGCATTTCAAAACCTAAACCACAGAAAGTCAGCAGGCCACTCAGAATTCCTATATAGAGATTTGTTGTTACCAATTTAGTCTCAGATCTTGAAATAATAAAGTTTTAATTGCCTTGAGTGGGTGATAATGAATATATGATAACTTGAGCTCATATTTTGTTTTGCCATAAAGAATATGCTTTTCTTCTTTCTCGTCATAGTTCTTGCCCTCCATGAGTGCTAAGTACTTGACCCAACAAATTAGAGCATCTGCCTTGAACCTATTGAGTATTCAGCCATAAAACAAACTCCTCTAAGGCCAGACTGGAGCACTTCAACACCTGATTCTCTCTGACTTTCCATGGCATGTAACTGTCACTAATTGCAATTGGATTCAGGCTCACACACATTTGAGGAAATTAGCATTAATGCTCTGGCCCACATTGACACGTAAAGCTATTTGGTGTCACACAACATGTGATCATGGCTGTATAAGGAATGACTCTGATCAACAGCATATAATCATCGCCCAGATTTCATCAGACAGTCCCTGTCAATGTCTTCTGAGTTAAGGCTGGGTCTTGCTACCTACCGCTTTGAAAGACAGCTTGTGGACAACTGCTAGGACTGCTAGCTACATTTATTTCCAATTTTATCTTTTTTTCTCCCCAGGTTTAGTTAGCTGCAGTTTTGGAAAATGTTGAATGAGCACAGGAACTTGAGATACCTTTATGTTCCAGCACCCTGCCTAATCACCCAGCAGAACAGCTTTAAGTGATATTACACTGCAATTACATTAGCTGCAGTATTGAATGCTCGTTATCACGCCTTAATTGTACAATAATTTTGATCAATGTTTAATTTCCATGGCACTGCCTTCTTCGATTTCAAAATAAAAATGTAGTTTAGGACCTGTTGCATGTACATCTGCCCAGTGATTACTTCAGAGTATTCAGTTGTGCACATACATATGTGCTTGTGTGTAAGAGAGAGACAGCATGAGCAGTCAGGGCAGCTGTCAGCCAAAATGTTCCCTGATTGCAGCTGGAGGGAGCTGACAAAAGAGCTCTGGCTAATCTTGCCGCAGTGGTTTAAGAAGTCACCTCTGTCAATCATCTGGCTGTGATCAAATCTATCACCTCCATGGCAGCCAGCAGGATGGATGCCTGTGCCCACACCTGAGCTGAGTGAGCAATCTGGCATTTTTGCTTTGCTCTCTGCTCCTCAGTGGCTGAAGCTTGGAGGATGGACTTCGGACAGAAGGACTGTGGTGCAAACATGCATTGTTTGCTGTAAACCGTGTTACAATGGCAGAAAAGCAGGGTAATGCAATTGCAGAAATACCTGGCAGAGTCTATGCCTGTGGTCTCACCAGGGAAAACATTCTGTCCTTCACTATGCTTATGTCTAGGCAAAAAAGGCAGATAAGCAAAGGGGGAAAAGAGCGGTAATGAAGAATAAATGATGGTAGACAATATAATAGGATAGACACAGAACACAGAGCTTCCCCTGGGGGGAAAGGAGGAGAAAGCCAAGGAGGAAATCAGCCAACATTGCTTTACACTCTTCCAAAGGTAAAAATCCACCAGGAGGATGCACTAATTCTCACGTGCTTTTGCTTCTCTACAGAAGGTCAATGGGATCTGCTCACTAACAGGACCTTCAGTGACAACTGAATGTGAATGTAACTTAAAACTTGTCCTTTCTCTTGGGACAGTACCTTTCTACAGCTCAGGATGATGTTTGGAAAAAAAAATACCATCCCTTGATTAAAACATCCTGCTTCCCCTTAAACTAAAGAGCCATAACTGATTTCTTAATCTACTTAGCAGAGCTGAGAGAAATTCAGAATATCCTTTGTAGGATAGATTCTGACCTGTTTTGAAGGAAATTATCACTACAGAAGGGAATAAATTTTTAAAATTTTTCCCCAACAGGGAAAAAAGAAAGTTTTGTAAATGTATGACATTTCTTTTCAGTTTCAACTTTATAACATGATAAATTATATCCCTATGTGTCATGTATTATAATGTGCAGCACACATTTCAAAATGAGAAGTAATTGCAAAACAAAAACAAACAAATCCTGCAACGAGCTGTTAATGCTGAAAATCTCCCAGCACAGCATTTTCAAACAGCTGTACTGCTAAATTGCCTGCTCCCTTGATATCAAAGAACAGAGAGAAAACTCCTTCTTGAGTGTTCAACCAGCACAGCCTCAGGTAACATGCAAGCACCAAAGAGAAACTGGGAGAGACATAGATGTAGAAAACAGGACAGCCCATTCAAATGCACAGGCTTGGGACCAGGTTTAGAGGGATTTCTTCAGAAGTGACATCCACCAGAAAAAATGGATCCACAAAGAAAAGTCTTAGAGAGGACATTATGGATGTGCATCAAGAGAGAAAAATAGCAACTTATATTATCTCCTTACCCCAGGAAACAGATCTTTGCTAGGTGACATCATGACATGTGCAAGTGTGTCATGTTAGAATAAGACCTGTGTCATATTTCCTGTTGTAATGACCCCACTTATCACAGGGCAAGAATCTGAACATCTTCCCTCACTCCAGAATAGGTCGTAGATGCTGCTTATGCACCACAGCTTTGCTCATGCCATGACAGTTTGTTCATGTGTCTATGCCCTAGAAAATACTAACTGTATGAACAAGCTAGGTGGAGTACACTGAACCAGATAAATGAGGATGGGAGAATTAATAGTGCTAACATCTAGAGCAAAATTTCATTGTTAGCAAAGACACTGTAGCTGGAGTAGCTTACATCAAACACTGAAAGAGAGGAAAGTCAAATCTTTCATCTCTATTGTTTCACTTGGCAGGACCTTAGTTTTCAACATGGGCTAATGTGACAGGGAATCAATGTAATGACTTCCTGGAAGATAATTTTCTTTGCAACAACAAAAACTAAGATAAATGTACAAAGAATGAAAGCTAGATTTTGGGCAATGAATGTTTGATTCATATGCTGCTCAGGTTATATTCTTTCATTTCTTCCTTGAAATCCTGACCGCTTTCAGCTCTTGTACTTCTGTCTTCTCATGGATATCATTAATGTTCCACTCCACCTTTAGACTGGATCTGCCCTTCAGAGATTCTCCCATGCCTCCAAGGGGGTTCACAGGATTCATCTTTGTGCCCCTTCCTGTCCTGGGCATCCCCACATGTAGTCACCAGGATTATTATTATTATTTATTTATTTTTAATCTTTTGGCACTGATGACTGAACAAATCATCCCCAGAGTTCTGGGTCTGTCTTGCACCACAGTGTCCCATAGCTCAGCCCATCCCTGACATTTCCCTTCCAATTTCCAGAAAGGACAGTAAGATTGCCAATCTGAGTTCTTGACATTTTTTTTTTTCTATTTATTTATTTTCACTCTGGCATTAAGAATGTCTACTGCTAAGACACAAACAATGTCACAATTACCAAAGCCAAAAAAATCCATTAATTAGGCTATGATTAATTTTCTAGGAAAACAAACAATAGGAAAATGTCATGTTCATTTCCTTTGTTGTATTTTAGCGATCAATCTTCCCTATGGGTTTGTATCACTCTTTTTTTTTTTTTTTTTCACCTACCAACATCTTGCCCAACATAAACAGATCTCATTAAACTAGTGGAAAAAAAATCTGTTATTTAGAAAATATAAATCTTCTAACCCTTTGGAGGAAATTAAAATTTCAATATAAAAATCATAAGTGGAAAATTTCACAGATTCTTTTCCTTTTGCTAAGTTGAAGGAATTAATCTGAGCTATCACTTACTTATGTAGTATGTTTGATATACTTTTAACGTTATATTTGCATACTATAATAAGAGCAATATACATAACTGTATTATGATATTACCAAAAGGGGTCATTTCTTTCTTGTCCAAATGAAAGGACAAATGATCTGCCATTATCACCTGATTGATATGTTTTTATATGTCTAAGTCACACACACACACAATTATAATTTTGTGCATATTGTCAGTACATTGTCTGCATATTCTGATACCCAGCCAGGACAGATGGCAAGGTCATGACATTCCTTATGATATGGAAATTTAGGTTTATGACCATGTTAAATTACAGTCTTCTCTTTGACCTAACTTTCTGGTACTTTGTCCTCTCAGCTTTCCTTAAACTCTTTGCCTACAATATCTTTATGGCTCATTGCTCTGATTTCCTAACCCCTCTAATGGGGGTTATGACTGACCCCTATGTTGACTCCTTCTGCAGCCCATCAAAGACACAGCTTTTCTCATTATCTCTAAAGCTTTTTGGATAGTATTTTGAAGTAGTCTTGAACAATTACATGTTCACATTAAACACCAGATTCATAGAATCATATAATCATAGAAACATTAAGGTTGGAAAAGACCTTTAAGATCATCTGGTCCAACCACCACACTACTACCAATGTCACCCACTAAACCATCTCCCTACACACCAGGTCCAACCTTTCTTTGGCTACTAAGACGGTGAAGGGCCTAGAGGGGAAGACATATGAGGAGCAGCTGAGGTCACTTGGCCTGTTTAGCCTGGAAAATTGGAGGCTGAGGGGAGACCTCATCGCGGTCTACAGCTTCCTCACGAGGGGGAGTGGAGGGGCAAATGCCAACTTCTGTTTAGTGACCAGCGATAGGACCCGAGGGAATGGTGTCAAGCTGCGACAGGGGAGGTTCAGGCTAGATATCAGAAGAGGTTCTTCACTGAGAGGGTTGTAGAGCACTGGAACAGGCTCCCCAGGGACATAGTCATGGCACCAAGCCTGTCAGAATTCAAGAAGCGTTTGGACTGTGCACTTAGTCATATGGTCTGAATTTTTGGGTAGACCTGTGTGGTGCCACGAGTTGGACTCGATGATCCTTATGTGTCCCTTCCAACTCGGGATATTCTATGATTCTATGATTACCTTGAACACCTCCAGGGATGGTGACTTGAATGCCTCCCTGGACAATCCGTTCCAATGCCTGACCATTCTTTCTGAGAAGAAATATCTCCTAATTGTTTTAATTGTTGAGGAGTAGTGCTCTTTGTTCAGTTCGTTGTTCTAACTGTTGAAGTGTAGGGGCATGACATTTCCCTTTTTCCACTCACCGGTGACATTACCCGAATGCCAGGACTTTTCAGGTATGATGGAGAGAGGCTTGGCAACTACATCAGCAAGTTCCCTCAGGACCCTGAGATTCATGGCATCAGGTCCCATAGACTTGTACCTGTTTAGATTCATCAGGTGGTCTCGAACCTGCTCTTCACTTACAGTGGGTGGGACTTTGATCCCCCAGCATCCATCTACGGGTTCAGGGAAATGAAGGACTTGGGAAGCCTGTCTACCAGTGCAGACAGAGGCAAAGAAGTTTCTGAGTACCTCAGCCTTCTCCATGTCTGTCATCACCAATTACTCGGATATAGAAACTCACTCCTAATATAAGAAATTAGCCACCTATAATTGCTTACACACTACTATTTTCACCCCTCAGTCTATTTTCACAAATGTTAAAGGTGCATGGTAGCCCTTGGGGACTCCTCCTGTCACACCAGCACAGCAGCCCAAAGGAAGCTGGGTCCTCTCTTGTGCTCTTCCTCTAGGCTCTGTGCAGAAGGGATGCCACTTCTCGCACAAGGGCTGGGGGATGGGAAAGAAGCACTCACACAACCCCTGAGAATTGGCAACAGAGTTCTTTATTGCCGGGACATCTTGCAAGTAAGCCTGCAGGATGTCCTTGGTGTTTGGTGGCTCCAAGCTAATGCTTGGGATGGAGCCTGAGTGACGAGTATGGAGCTTGCCGGGCACTGCTGCGACGTTGTTTGTGCGCTCTGATGGCAGAGAGGGATGACAGGCCGGGGTAGTCGCAGGTCTGATCTGGCCGAGGTGGATCCACTTCCATTGGTACCTCCACATCTGGTGGATCCATCTCCATGGGTTCCACAGTGTTTGGCAGAAGGACAAGCCAGTCCTTGCCTGGGACAGCCCAAACGGGATGCCTTCCATCAGAAATGTTTTCAGGCCAGAGTGCTGAACCAGGAGGTCATCCAGTTCCACCACTAGGTTCCATGCCACTGTCTGGTTGATTTCCATGCATGGGCCCGACGCTGTCGTCTGTTTTACGGCCTTGGCTGGGTCCCACGCTCCATTCTGGATGATAGGCATGCCTCTGCTCCACCTGGCTGTCTGCCTGATGGTCCTGCCTTTGCTCCATGCCACCATTGTGCCAATGGTTAGGCCCAGGCCCCCTGTTGCTGTATGGCTGAGGGGGCAGCCTGTTCCCCACCTCGCTGCGGTACCAGTGGTACCGCTTATAAGTGCCAGTGGGCTGGGCGCCAGAGGTCCCCTGAGCACTGGTGTCTGTTGTGCTGCAGGCGCTTTCCCTCTGCCCACGACACTTCTTCTTGTTAGGTGTGTTCCTTCTTGGTGCTTCCTCAGACTGCATTGCTGTACTCACACTGAGGAGGCCTGCCGCTCGCCTCCCTGCTTCTAGTATTCCTCCTGCCACAGATGCTGGCCGTCAGAGTGCCTCGAAGCTCAGCAAATGGTGGGCCAGTGCAGGGGGGCCTGTTTTATAGCCAAAGGCGGCTATGTTGGGAGCGACCTGGAAGATGTCCTCATGTGGAAGAAGGAGGAGGGTTGGGGGGGCTGAGGGCCCCCCTCAAGGGGGCTGGCTCCCCTGGGCCATTTGGCTTGCCACAGAGAAAGGCTGCCCCTCGGCCACAGGGACTGCCCTCCACCTCCCAGCCTGTGCTGAGAGAACTGATAGCTTAGAAAGAAGACACCCGATATGTTGTTTTTGTTTTCCTGTTCAGGGACTGGCAGCAAGTTTATCCTTGAACTTTACTGAACCTTGTTCTAAAGATAAAACTGAAAATATCAGCTTGGGCTCTTCTATCTTCAATACTGTGTCTTCTGAGAGTTTTGAATATATGCAGGAACTAATTTTTAAAACGTTACTATTTTGGGGATCTCACTAATCTGAGATATCTGATGAACAAAATTGTAGCCAAATATTTTCTCTAATTTTTGGGTGCTTGTTGTGACAATAACTGCACCAGGGAACCCAAACTAATCCAATTCCCAAAACAGTCCTACAGTGCCCTGGTGATGAAAGAGTTGGTTTTTCTCTGATTTGTAGGAGCCAGGTAGAGTACTGGCACCAGAACCACAGGTCTAGCACAGCGATGAATCTCTTTCAGTGAAGAAGTCCAGATACTAGAAGCTCTCTGATATGCAGAACATGGGGTTGTACGCATGAATCTCACATAAAACAGGAATGATTTACTATACTGGGAGTGTAAAATAGTCAAGACCTTGGGATTTCCTATTTGCCATGTCAAGTTCTGGTCAAGACCATGAAATTTAAGGGAAAGCGAACTTCACCCGTACTGTACTGGGGCACTGAGCAGCACTGTCATTTGGAAGAAATACTTCTTTCTGCCATCTGCAGGAGTCTCTTTGTCCTACTTGGTTTATTGATATCAGCTGGGTGATGGATAGATCTCCTGAGGCATGTTTCCTAACATCCCTGAAGCTACCAATCCAATGAGCAAAATGATTAGCAAGAAATCACTGCTGAACAGGACTTTTCACAGATTGGAAGTGACTTATGAGCCAAGTGCCTTGAACAGGTTGACCAGAGAAGCTGTGCAGTCCCTCCATCATCAGAGGGTTTCAAGGCTGGATTGGATAAATTCCTGAACAACCAGGACTGACCTCATAGCTGATCTTGCTTTGAATATGAAGTTAGACTACAAATTTTAATTCTTAATAATTTTTGTGGAAACTACACATTTCTGCAGACATGCAGAGCACAGAAGCTAGTCTTCTGCTTAGAACCAGCCTTAAATTAAATTTTTCCTCTTCATTGACTACAGAAGTAACCAAGGCTAAACATGACTACTTCCCTTAGGTGTATTTTTATTCTTCTACCAAATGTAGTTTAGATTGGAGATTAGATTTTTTTCTCTCTTTAGTCACTGTGCCAATATTCTGCTGCAGCTCTGCAGATATGTTATGGAAGTCCTCTGTCTCCATCAGTTCCAAAGCAAACAATATCATTATGATTTTTGGAATTATCTTTCTTCACAGAAAGATAGAAGAACTGCCAATCATATTCCTGGGAAAACGAGCTGCAATATAGTCTGTGGGATTGCATTCTCCTTTTTTTCAATAGATTTTAACAGATTAAACACAAAAGTTGGACCCAAACGTATTACTTCTTTATCCATTTACAGATCTAGACCTCCTCATTTTCTTCTTTCAAATCACAATTTAAAGAATACTCCAAGGAGGAATTCCCAGGGAAAGGTTTTCCTTTTTTATTTTATGCCTTTCATTTTCTTTTCTCCAGAGAACACCCCTGTCACCTTATCTCCTCAAATGGAAAATCCAGAGGAAATTTTCCTAAACTTCAATGCCAGTTTGCTACCCCTCAAGAAAGCTGAATGACTCTGTATGGTTCCAGTTCTTTGTTATCAGGAGTGTAACAGCTCTGCTGTGGTTAATTGCAGTAACTGATGAAAATAGACAATTTTCAGCTTCTTGAGAGAACAATGGAATGAATGAAAAGACTAATGACAACAGACAAGTTTTGTGGCCCAGGAAAAGGAGAGTGACATCATTTTCCCATATTCAAAGTTGGACAACATGAATTGAATTTTCTTCTTTTCATCATCAGCAAATAATTCGGATGTTTCCCACCCCTTAATTGTGCCTTTGTTTCCATGATGAGGCAAAACCATTACCATGATGATCTGTTGACTAAATTTTCCCCACATCTGCAGAGTGTTTCACCAAATGGGAGTCTGCTCAGGGTATTATGCCCATTTGAAGGCTAATGAGCGAAAGGAATTTAGGAGTCTTGAGATGGAGGACGTGCCAGGAGGCTGGGAAACATCGCATTTCAGAAAGCAGGGCCAGGGGAAAGATTTCACAGATCCAGCTGAAATCTAGGAGAAGGATAACAGTTACAGTCCTCCTCTGTGAATCTCAGTGAAAAGTTCAACTGCTTTCAGGAGTATTCTGCTTTCAGGACTATATACAACTTTCAGACCTTATTCTTCCAGTGGTTACAACAGGCCATTGCATTGTTCCCTGCTTGACACAAAAGTTCTAAAGATCTTACTTAGTTGTCACTCTTAAAGCAGAGATCCGCCTCCAGAGACCCTTTCAAATGCCAGCTCGGACACGATATTTCAACAGGTAACAAACAAAACAACAGAGCTCTCCAGGCTTAGTTTCCTCCACTGAAGTTTTCACACCCTATAGCTTTCCATTTATCTACTCTGACACAAAAAGTGCTGACTCAAGATCAAATGTTGGCTGAATTTGGTCCTGCAACCTCAAGCTTTCTATCCTCAGGATTGCTGTAGAGGCTCAGGAGCCCACAAGGTGCCAAAAAGGGAACAAGACTCAGGAAATTTGCTCCTAGACTGGACTTTAGAGGGTTGAATTCATTCACACCAAGCTTAACCAGACTGCAGGAAAGGGAATATGTAACTACACTATGACACTTACCCAGCAGAAGAAAGGATGGGGTTTTACAACCTGGTTAGTGGATGAAACAAGTCTACACTGTGGCATGGATATATATTTGTAGAGAGAGGTACAGTGGATACAGGCAAAGCAAAACACCTGGAGGCACAATGATCATTTCTTGGCCAATATGGGGATTACATACCCCATTACAGCCTCTTTTAAAATTCAGCAACAAAGCAGCTCCTTTGAGTATGTGATACGGTTGCTGGCCAAGACAGTGCTTCAATGAGAATGTCCCTTTCCATCGTATTGTCTTATCTATCCATAAGCACTTCCATATTGCAATCTGTATTTTGGTTTGCAAATAAATCAATAAGATGGTGTACACCATTATGTTAAATTGGAGGGATGGGGTCATTTTCTGGACCAAAGAGATATAGGGATACAGAAACATGAGGTCCTCTCTGGAATTGCTTAATGCAGACAGAATTTGGTCCCTTTTTAAATCCTTTTGAAAGCTGAATTAAACCACATCATGGTCAAAAAACAAGGAAATAAACAAACCCTCTGTGCATGGTATTGTTCTGTGTTCTCTTTTGGGTGGCAGGTGGTTTTGAAGTCATAATAACATGAATTAAGAGTTCAGGGTGGCAAACATTTAAAAGCATGGTTTCCATCTCTACATGCCTTTAATTTGTTCTCTAGCCCTGGGTTATAAAGAAGAATTATCTGCAAGAAGATACTACGCCATCTTACTGTATGTGGCTTTGGAGCTTGGGTTGTACAAACTGATCTTGTCTTCTGATATTCTCTACAGGATATTGCAAATATTTCCTTCTAGGTTTTTAATATACTAGGATATCTTGCGTATGTTTTTTCTTTCTTTTTTTTCTTTCTTTCTTTATAGGCCTTGGGTATACGTTCTCATCTTGGATTGACATTTCAGCCAGGAGGTGAAAGTCATAGGAAGTCGTTCATTTCACAAGAGAGAAAACTAATTTCCTACCGCTTTAAATTTGGAGGCTGTTTTTAAGAAATATCCCAGCTGACCTCCAATTATTCAGGCAAAGACAAATGCTTTCAGGCATGTCTGATCTCAGATTTGCATCTTCATCAGGATTTGAACCTGGATGCTTCTCTACTGAATCACTGCCAAACAACTAAGAAAGCTACTTTGCTCACGGAGCTAATAAGCTGTTATTCTGCAGCAGATTGATCATTAGAAGTAAACACACTATTCACTCTGATCATCTGCACTGTAAATACATCCATCCTGTTAATTCTGTGAGTGCTTACCTTTGAATTTAGAAATGGCAACATCAAGATCCTAGTTAACAAGCTTTGCACAAGAAAAGCAGAGTGAGATTTCAAATTTTAATTCACCTACCAAGAGATGAGACAAGATGGGCTGATTTTCATTACAAAAAAACACTCTCCACCCTGACTCCTTGCAGTCTTCATGTATTCCTGCATTTAGGAAAAAATGTTGAGTATCTGAAATATCACAGCATACAAACCTAGTAATTTAGCAGTATCATCTTTTGTTTGTACCTGATACTTCCTAGAAGTGACAGGAACACCTTAAGCATACAGACTTTTGATGCAACAACATCTAATTTAAAGTGTTTTACTCTAGCAACATTAATAGTACAAAAAGCACAATCACATCTATCTCTGTGAGGCTTGATGAATTGTCTCATCTCTCATCAGCTCTAAGTGTGGCAAACGGGGACTTCAATAGAGGCTTAAGAGGGTGATGGGATGAATTTCAGGCTGGGAATGCTTCATAGAGAATGTGCTCCTCCGAGCTGTTTTTATCTTCCTCTTTTTTTCAGGACCCTAGGGAATAGCATCAGTATTCTTGTGCATATGGCACACGTTTCCAGACAATATCAGATCTACTCAGGTTATCTGAACATGGTTTTGTCCCATAAAAATCTGTCCCAGGTGAAGCTCTTTAGCTTTTATGGAAAGGTCTGAATGGATTTAGGATCTTGTTTTTTCCTGCTTGAAAAGAGATGACTGGAAAATATATGATTAATGAGGGATGTTACAGAATGGTGGAAAGAATATAACCACAAAATAATTATTCACTGTCTTGCTCATTGCAAGAATTAGGGGTTGGCCAGCAAAATAATCAGACCACGCAAAAAAAAGTACTTTCTCAGGCAACACACAAGTGATATATGGATCTCTTTCCTACAGGATACTGTAGAGTCCTAAAAGGTCCTTATAAGGGAAGGGACAAATTCAGAATGGGTAAATCTGTGAGCAACCGCTAAATATTAAAATCTCCATTCAACTTGTTCATGCAGGAAGGAACTGCCGGAAGGTGGGAGGAAGAATTACCTCCAATATTTACTTGTTTATCACAGAATCACAGAATCATCTAGGTTGGAAGAGACCTCCAAGATCACCTAGTCCAACCTCTGACCTAACACTAACAAGTCCTACACTAAACCATATCACTAAGGGCTACATCTAAACGTCTCTTAAAGACCTCCAGGGATGGTGACTCAACCACTTCCCTGGGCAGCCCATTCCAATGCCTAACAACCCTTTCAGTAAAGAAGTTCTTCCTAATATCCAACCTAAACCTCCCCTGGCGCAACTTTAGCCCATTCCCCCTCATCCTGTCACCACGCACATGGGAGAATAGACCAACCCCTACCTCGCTACAGCAAGTTTACTTACTGTAGCAAGTTTACTCGCTGCAGTTTACTATATGCTTTATCAAAACAGCCATTCCTCTTTTCTGTTGGGCAAGTATGCTGCCTAGCTAGACCATTGGTCCATGACCATATTTTGTTTTCTACGGTAGTTCACTTTGCCCTATGTGAGGTTGTCATCCTGTCAGGGTGAAGCACTCCTGGTTTCTGACAGAGGTTTTCAGCAGCCACTGATGTGAAGAACAGGACATCTACACCTACTGAACCAATAGACCCTTATGCTGCTGTGAGGGATATGGGCAAGGTGGCCAAACTTTTATCTCCATGACTGCAAAATGGTGTAAAAGGGTGGGAAAGAAATGAGGCTGAGGAAACTGAAGCCAGAGTTCATCAGTCACTGGAAGCTAAACCATAATCATTAACATTAATTAGCAATACTTAAGAGTCTTAGTAATGAATCATCTTGTCAGTAATGTTAGTGGGATGAATGGCTCAACGGCAACAGATCTTAAATCCAAGCATCTCCACCTGTTCTGCAGTTGTATCTTCCAGATTAGACTGGGATGCAGCTTCTGGCGGCTTCTGTACCTTTGCTGGGGATAAGCGGCAGCGTTCTCCCTTCAGGGCCATCAATCTCATGCCTTTTAAGCAGCATTACATTAATTTTAGATTAAAAACAAACAAACAAACAAACAAAAGTCTACAGACTAAATCATGAAAGGCAATATAGAGGAAATCAATATTTGAGGATCAACTGATTAACTCAGGGAATAATAGTCTTTGGGTATGTGTACCCTGAACTAGAAAAATGAGCACACACACATGTACACACACAAATAAATTTGAAGTGTTTAAGGAATTAGAGTGTAAAGAAATGATATTTTATAGTACACCATAGTGCCAAACATACCATAACCCTGTGAAAACCACTTACGCTTTAATGACTGAGAGGAATAAAACTGACAAAAGAATAAATTCCCTGTGCACTCTCTGACATCAGAATAAATTTCCTATGGAAATAGTGCTGTTTTCCTCACTGACTTCTAAAAGGCCACTGAATAGGATGACCTTGAAAGAATTTGTCTCTTGATTTGATAGGGTAGTGCACTTTGGTTTGAAGAAGGCTGGAGAGATGTTTCCTGGTGAGATCCAAGTAGGTGAAGGCAGTTAGTGAGTGAGAAAATGTTGTCTCCATTTGTACAAGTGGGAAAGCTGGCATGGAGAATCTTGGCTAGCAGGTGCTTGGGGTTAAACCTATGTGTTTAAGAGCCAGAATGCTCTTTGGAGTTTATACATACAATCATAGAATTATATTCACACATTAGTAGTGAAAGGGACTGTGCTGCTTATTAAGCTCAACCTCCTTCACTCAAAACATGCCATGGATGTTGGATCCCAGAAGATTCATTGTGGGCACGCCTAAATTACTCAAGCTGCAAAGCACTCTGTTGAATAGAATAGAATAGAATAGAATAGAATAGAATAGAATAGAATAGAATAGAATAGAATAGAATAGAATAGAATAGAATAGAATAGAATAGAATAGAATAGAATAGAATAGAATAGAATAGAATAGAATAGAATAGAATAGAATAGAATAGAATAGAATAGAATAGAATAGAATAGAATAGAATAGAATAGAATAGAATAGAATAGAATAGAATAGAATAGAATAGAATAGAATGCGACAAGTTAAACTTGATACATTTAAATACATACATACATAAAGATCACATAAATAGCAAGGTGACTCAGGAAGTGACCAGGAGAGACTGAGGACATTGCCTTTGGCCTTTTATTTTCAGTAACTGGAGATTTGTAAGGTATAAAATTCCCAGATGTTCCTAGGATTTGACTGTTGCCCCAAAGAAGAAGGTGACCCCTCTTTGTCCATCAAAATTCAATGGTATCTGGTGTCTGACATGGATTTGGGGTCATAATAAGATGATGAGAGAAATAAAGGACATCTTTAGTTAGGAAAGAATATTCTTCAAAATTATTAAACATTGACATCCTCATTAACCTAAGATCCCCTGACAGTCAATGGAAGGATAATTAATATAATCCCTGGAGTTGAGGATGAAATTCATGTCTTCCTAAGGTCTAACACTGGTCAAAGGACAGATGAATGAAGCCCTAAAAACACCTATTTCAGTCCATTTACTATAGAAGAAGTCAAGGGTGACAAACTCAGCAGTAGATTTTATACCACAGGCATCTAAACTTAGATGAGATGAATCATACAGAAAATGTCCTAACAGTGAGGACACTCATTATTCTCACATGGAATAATTGACCACAGAAAGGGGGAGAAACCTGCCCATTGCTTGATAACTTCAAGCAAGAATGGATACAATATCATACAGGCAATAAAGCTACAGGCATCTGCAGTACAATCTATTAATTTTCCTTGATCTCTGAGTTTTATTACATTATCAAAGCAGGTAAGATAGTATGTTGGAATTGTAAGCCTTACACACATTGCTCATATTTCCATCATTCTTGTGTTACCTCCCTCAACTGACCCAATGTTGACAAGACATGAAGAAATGGCATAATTACAGTGTCACTGCACGCATAAGTGAGAGCAATAAAAATGCATGAAGCCATGTTTATACATGCAGTGATTCCTTCGTGACTGTGAGGAGCCCTTGAGACTTTCTGGCACTCTGAAGATCTGAGCAGGGCTTACTGTGACGTCTTGCTGTATGTGAGTGCAGCCTTCCTAAGCAATCTTGCATGAATTATCAAGCTTTAAAGTACTGGCATCCTTTGCTTCACACATTTCCTGACACGGGTAGCAGAGTTACAGGAAGAGGGAAAGAATCGCAGTGAAGGAGACCGAAGTGTCTTCACCAGAGATGCATATCTTAGTCCCTTTTCTTGACAAAACATGCAGAGCCAGCACTTCAGCACCTGCATGGCTTCACCTGCAGTCTCATTTACCCTTCAGTTTCACTGAGATTAAGAGCACTGCCAAAACACTAAACTAAAGGAATAAAGCAGCCTTCAAAGAATTAATCAATGCTTCTTTCATCAGCCCTTTTCCCACTGTTGTATTTCTAGCTGCAGGTTAGAACCCCTTCATTTCCGATTACCCCTTTATTCACCTGTCTCTATTCCTGTCAGCTCAGAGTCAGGATGCTCATGCACCATGCAAAAATATGTATTTCTATAAAATCATTGTACTGGCACCACAGCTGGGGTGAGGAGAAAGAGGGTGGACTGTAATGTTTGTATTTGAGCTACTTCAGGAGACCAGTCTTCTATTTCATCATCTGACTGATGAGGCTAAAATGTGCCTCAATTTCCCTATTTTACCAAAATAAATTCATTCAGAAGTGTGATATTTTTTTTTGATATTTTCAAAAGCTAGGTCAGTGCTAGACAATCATCTGGACAGTTACATGGTGCAGGGGAACTGAGACTACCTGATCCACTAATTAGTGTGAAGAACTAACCGACAAAAAACATCTTGAAAATTGGAAGGGCCCTGGACCTCACAGAAGTTTTGAAATCTGATTTTTCTACGAAGCAAGTGTTTTCATGTTCCTCAGAACAGGGATAATTAAGACCATGCCATGAATGTAGCGCTGACCTTAACCTTGCTCTAAACATAAGAGTACATGAACACTGTGAAACACTGAGTCCAGTGTAGGTCATCAGGCTCTCCCATGCATCTCTGCAGTATCTACCTTTCCTTCCCATCCCCATTGCTTGCTCACTGTGCTCTTTATAATTTTCAGACTTTTTTATTTTTAATGACAAAAATGAATAAGGGGATTCAGGCATTTTAGCCTCTCTTTGAAAACTTTCTCCATAGTGATTGCTGAAGAAAACTGCTTAGCCTTTAAAGTAATTCTGACAGCTGCTTTAGGGAGGTACTCAAATGATCTAGCATGGCTTATCCATGGTTTGCCATTCTGGTGCCAGTTCACTCCATGTTGGCTTGGGAAAGCTCACACAGCACGAGAGAAATCTCTACGTTTTGCTTTTTAGGTGTTGCTTTAGGTTTTATAGGCAGTTCAAAGCAGTGTCTTTTGCCAGATGAATTAAGACTTGGTGAAAACTGGTATGTGAGTTACACAGTCACTTTATGTACCTCAGCTGCCTTGCCATTAAAACTCAGGTGTTAGAGGGAGGCAAAAAAAAGTAAATACTAGAAACAAATGAAGTACTTCCTTTTTACTCTGAAGCAGCTTAATCTGCAGTTTCTGAAAGCTTTTTGTCCATAACTCTTACTGTATTTTTGGAAGTTTCATAGATATCAAGAAGTTGTGACTCTGGCTGTTCATCAGAAGGGTCTATAACATGACCAAACAGCACAACCAGAGTAATAAACCAGAGTGAGGAAGAACAACTTGTCAGGCCAAATCTACTCCCACCAGAGAAGAGATTTGAAAATCACAGAATCCCAGACTGGTTGAGGTTGGCAGGGACCTTTGCGTCCATCTGGTCCAGCCCCTGCTCAAGCAGGGCCACCTTCAGCAGGGTGCCCAGGACCACGTCCTGGTGGCTTCTGAAGGTCTCCAAGGAGGAGACTCTAGAGCCTCTCTGGCAATCTGTGACAGTGCTCAGCCACCTGCACAGCACAGAAGTGCTGCTTGATGTTTAGACAGAACCTCCTGTGCTCCAGTTTGTGTCCATTGCATCTGGTCCTGGCACTGGATACTACTGAAAAGAGCCTGGCTACATCTTCTTTGCACCTTCCCTTCAGATATTTATATGCATTGAAAATATACTATATTCATTGATAAGATTAAACAAGGCAAATGTTTCTTAGGTCCTTGGACACAACTACACCACTGAACTGAGAACAAGAGAACGGTCATGGGACTGGAGAATGTCTCCAAGACCATTTTATTTACAGGTGTAGATACAACTCATAAGTCTAATGCTAACTCTGATTATGTATTCATTGTGTCTATAAAATATTGCTCCTTTTGGTACCCCAAAGAAGAGAGAATATACAGTGTTTTCTTCATCAAAGTTCCTATGCATTATAGGGCTGTAGTTTGCAACTGAGTGGACTTGAAAGACGTGAGGTTTCCTGCCCCACAGACATACCAGGTACAGAGCCTTTCTGAAACCATTTTTTACCTTTTATCATCTGTAGAACAATGTTTCCATCACATACAATTCCTCCCTATTTTCATCAGTGTTATAATTCTGGAGTTACACTTGATAATTAGATCTGAATGGTTTTGTCTCCTTTCAAGACAAAAACCAATCCTGCTGCTCTCTGCTACATATGAAATTTTTAAATTATTTATTTTGAAAGAAGCAACATCTTCCTCACAAAGCAGGGCACAGGGACAAAAAATTATAAGAGAACCTAGCAGATTAAATAAGATCAGAATATTAGATATTCTGTCAGCAATAAGGAGTGAATGCAGTTTTTTTTTTTCTCCTAGAAAGAACTACATACCAAATTGAGTGACATAAAGTAGGTGACTGAGTGAAGACTGAAGAACTCAGAGAAATTTAATGTTTTATTGAGGAAGGTTTCTATAGTTATTGAGATACATTACACAATTTTTGTGTTAGTGAGGCTCCTTTCCTCATCATTTCCTAAAATGCCGCATTTTTAGTCACTGTTAAGAATCAAAGACTGCTAGAACATCTCACATCTTTTGATTCGGTGTACATTATAGAGCCAGGGCATAGTCTTTCCAGGTGGAAAACTCTGCTTATTGAAAATAATATTTCATGATAAGAAAAAAAATCCTTGAAATTCCGCTATGTTCATTCTGTAGCTTTACTTCTGCAGGAAAATTGAGATTTTCTAGAGAAAATGCACATTCAGTACATTGGAATGAGCAGTGAACTTGATTTTTGCTCTTACTCAAATATTGCAAGACTCTTGATATCACACAGAAAAGCACTGTGGTATGAGTCTTTTCCTCTTACTGCATAAAAATGTGTATTGCTCTCAGATAGATGTAGGCTAATTTCCTTTCTAAGCTCAAGTTTGTTTGGACAACAACAAGCAAGGAAGGTAGTTGAGTCAGGCTTTAAGGACAGGCTTAAGCATTTGCTTGTGTGACTGTATTGACATAACCAGAGAGGTGGGATAATGCAATGAGGATGCCTGGAGAACCACAGAAGCGTGAGGACCCCATGCATCATTGGCTTCTAACTGATGGACAAAGCACTACCCCAGCATGATTCTGTAATATTTTTATTTAGTAGATGACAGAAAGAGATGGGGTTTGCTTTTCTGTAGCCTCACAAATAGCCGTGTGAGGGATTACAGCCAGAACCAGGACAGATCTCTGCATGGGGGCACAGAGGTTTGTGTGTCCACTTGCATCCTTACTGTGCTTAGACATCCGTCATCTAACTGAGCTCCAGAGGAAAATCCTGCATTGCTGACTCTTCATACCAACAGCTTCTGCCTTCTCAGAGTCAAATGCATGGACTGCAGTCCCAAATGCATGGGAAGAGCAGTCACTCTTCCCTCCGAGGTGTTCGGGGGGTAGCAGAGCTCAGCTTTTGAGCTCAAGTCTGCTTCAGACCATGACAGATTTGTTCCCTGAATCCACACTCTTTTTAATCTAAATGTCAGGTAGGAAATTAAAGCCCTGCTGAAACGGAGTGTATTACCAGCTTTTTATTAGATCACAAACAATTTAATAACCAGATAGAGGGAGAAGGTCATTTTGTTGTCAGTCCAGCTTATCTCATAAATTAGGCATCAGGTTTTGCACAAAAGCATCTCTCAGCAAATAAAATTATCTGGTTTGATGAAGGGCCTCTGTCCATGGAAAACAGATAACACAGATGAAAGAGGGAGCCCTGTAATAAAATTATTATCCAGGAATGTATGAAAGGGGACGGATTCTTTAAAAAATACTTATCATGCATTTACCCTATTGACAGTAACTAAATGCCGAAGTAGCAAAGGACACACCTTCCTGATGAATTAATGTGAAATAGTTTCAAGGTCAATCAACAAAAGGGTATGGCAGATGAAATATTGATTATAAATAGGGTAGCTCTTGGTGACCTCACTGGCTGAAAAGGGAAGAGACCCAGAGCATTATCTCTTCACTAGAAAGATTTATGGCACAGAAGTGACAGTCTTCTGAGTAGGCGCAGGGCAATGAGTGATGCACTGCCAACACAGCATTGATTTCAATGTATCATGCTGCAAATCTGTTTTTGGGGTGTAGGAGAGGAGTGACAAGGAAATGATTTGGCTAGAGTAAATTTTTTTCCCAGAATATGAAGGTCTCCTGTTACTCAGGTTTGTCTGCATGCAGCTGTCTGATGTACGGGGATTTCTACGCCCCTGCCTATCTTAGGTTGTTTTCCTTTTTTTTTAGCCTTGTTAGAGTGAAGTTAGATTCGTGCATTAAGTGTCCTGCTGAAAGTGGTGGTGCTTTATTTCCTGAGAGTTGCTGCAAGACAGATGTGGCAGCAGCAATGGTAGAAGCTTCCCAGATGACAGCTCACTTGAGCTCACCATGGGGGAGGAGAAAACACCGCCTAAGGCAGGATAGTGCTTTTTTCTCCCAAGGCAGTTAGAAGCTGACTGGCATCATTTTTTTTTCCCTTTTCTCTTATTAATGTGAGATCCATGTCACCTCAAAAATAGTTATGCAAAACTTCTACCCCTTCCACAATGTGGGCCTGGGGATGCAGTGAGTTAATGGTCTTAAGAAAACGAAGAATTGGAACAAAATTCTGCAGAAAAAGAATTCTTAAAACAGCTGTCACCCTCCAATATAATTGTCTCTGAATTCATCTTTACAAATCAATATTTGCTCAGGAAACCTTTCTGTGACTGTGTCTAACAGCCAGGTCTGGTCCATCTGCCAGAGCCCAGTGCTCACTAGCAATGCCCATGACACAGCCCATCCATCCCATTATTCTGCTTCATGAAAATCATCCTGATTGATGCCTACCCTGATGTGCTATTATATGCCCAAAATCAAGCTTTGAAAGGAAGTACCATGCCTGGTAATCTAAACTCTACTTTTCTTCATGCAGTAAAGCCAGGCCAGCACTACCTGGTATTCTTAATGAACTCTATTCCCCCTTCTGATCCTGCAGTACATTGCCAAAAAGTCTGCCCTAGTGGACACTTAAAATAGACAAATAGTGTAAGAACTGTTTAGGAATAATTGGAGACTGCAGAACTTTTCCAGTGCATGTAACCCTTCAGTGCAAAATCATATTATTTCCAAACACTTTGACTCATTGCCTATGCAGCCCAATGTGAGAGAGAAATGTATTCTTGGTAAACTGTTTAACCTCATGGTTGTGAGAAATAAAACAGTTGAAAACTTTTTTGAGAGAGAAGAGGAGGGGTGAAGAGGGAGAGGGAGAGGAAGAGTGTAGGAGTAGAGAGTAGTTTTTTCAGTAGCTTTTTTCTGGTCTTGATAAGCTCATAAGAACTGCTCAGTGAGGAAGTGGGAATAATAACCAATAAACTCAATAAACTCACATCTTCTGTTTTGGGTTGTGAACTTCCTCTTTTTTTTTTTTTTTTTTTCCTTTCTCTTTTCTGGCAGAAGCCAGAAGCTGGCCCTACAACCAGCAGCATGTTTCTAATGGGGTCCCAGTGCTATTGACACGATGTCGTTGTGCTGTTAATAAACTTCAACCTTGTTCCTTATAATAGTTTAGACTTGATGCATAGATTGATGGGGTATAAAATAGTAGGTCATCTGATCTTGGAATACAGGATCTCTTACCATGTATACAATTAGACAAGGATAGGCTTTTTTTATTGGCAAATACAAAGGGATTTGCATTCCCACAACACGAAATGGTTTGCCATCTTAACAAGAGAGGAAAGCCATGTCACAAGAGAGATTTATGGTTCACCCAAGGATAAAAAGAAGAAAAGCTCCCAGCATGGCATTTCAGCTGGATAATTAATCCAATGTTTGGATTTATTTATCGTATTTGAACAGATTATTTTAGTACCAGGAGGGCTGTGTTTTAGTACAGAAAGGGCTGTAGACTTCAACAAGATCTTATAAGGCTGTTGCTAATGAAGTATGTGATTAAGAAAAAGACTAGTAAGAAGAAAGTAAAGATTAGCATAAGAATCTAATGCTATATAGTCTGGATCCATTCATAAGTGGAGTCCATATAAACGTGGACTTTAAGGCCATCTGTCCTATCATTTTATCAAAATTTCTGATTATTTTATTGTGTGAAATTGTATGTGTATGGGAGCCAGTCAATGGAGAGACTATAGGGCTAGGAGCTGGGTACAGGAGAAACCAGGGGCCAGAGAGTGTGTATTTTGTTGGGTTGTTTCAGGGGATTTGGCTGGGATGCCACATGTCTAGTTTTAGATTTCATCTGGGATGGGAAACAGAAACAACAAAATTCTTTGGAAATGGTAATTCCTATACTGTGAACATGAAGTCAAACAGATAAGGAAAGCCTCCTCTTTTTTTTTTTCCAGGTCACCTGAGGAAGATTGCATATAAAACCCAACCATAAGGTCACTTACAGCTAGTTATAAACACAAGTAAGCTTCAAATCAGATGTCAATATCCAAACCCTGACAGTTTCAGAGAATTTTAATCCATTAAGTATTTAGGTCATTTCTCTAATTGAGCCCATGCCGAAGTCCAGTGTCTGACTTTGCATAATGTTGGGAAAGACTGCATGCTGACCAGTTCCAATCTAATTAAAGGCTAATCAACATAAATTTTATTTATTTATTTATTTGTTTGTTTGTTTGCACTGCTACTTTTGATAGCATCTTAACTTCAGTGTGGTGCAAATAGTGGAGCTGGCAATTACTGGGGTCTCTTTCTGCAGACGTTTGATGGAAACAGAAGACAGAACTACTGCTAGTTTTATGAAAAACTCATTCACTGTTGCTGAGAGACAAATACAGAAAACCATATAGAAAATACAGACAGATGATATTTAATAAAATAGCCTTTTCAGAAACCTGAATATCCATTACTGTGGAGGTAATGGTTAACAGGATAAACAATTCAATCCATCTCAATCTATGCACTTAGACCGAGCTATATCCCTGTCATTACTTACCTGCTCAAATTTATCTCCTTATTTACCTTCTTATTGATATATATATCTTTCTCTACGGTGTTTCTTGGCACCCCGGGATTGGAGCGCTCAGCTTCTGGCTTTGGGTTCATCCTGTGCAAACAGATATAGAGAGAATCTGGAAGCAATGAATGAGATGTAAATGTCCATGGTGGCATTTCAGACAAACCATGCAGAAGAAGCCTTGAGACTTTTTTGATTTTGGATACACTGACTGAGAAAAGAGTGTGAATCTTAGGTCACTATGTCCAGTCCTTCCTATGGACACTAAGCCACTTGTGTCACAACAACAACAACAACAACAATACATCCAAAATGAGCAAGCATCCATAGATCCATAGAAAATACGGGAGTTTGGGGCTGGAAATCTATGGGGAAAGTTTGTTTAGTAATAAAAACTGTGTCCTGTGTGGTATCCCCAGCCTAGCTCTCTATTGTTATCTATCTTCATTTTCTTATAATTCTATTTATCTAGTTATGAATTCTTTTTTTTTTTTCCTGAGACATTTACCACCTCAGCAACTGTATTCTCCTGTGATCTCATGACAGTATTTTGCTTTTGTTTAAATCACTTCCACTACAGAAAGCAACTGTATACTCTACTCTCTCCAGTACAGCACAAGGAAGAGAGGAATTTCTTGCCATGCTTATTTGTTTAAACAAGTTACTTCTCATACTGCTTGTTGAGTGGGATGAGCAGACGCAGCCCTTGGGTATCACAAAGGTGATTTGCAGCAGAAAAGGCACACTATACTGTGTGAGGTCCTTAGCCTCCTCTGCTTCACTATGACAGGCTACAATATCGACCTTCAGAATAACACTCTTGTGCATCTGCTTCTCAAAAGCTAACCAAAATGAGGCTTAGATTCTTTATAAAAGGTTTATTGTTATTATTATTGCCTGCTGCAGCTTCCCCCCCGAGGGTTCCTTTATCATTCAACCCAGGCAGCAGATTAATTCTCTCCTAAATGCAAAATCTGATGACATTTTTTTCCATAAATCTAGACACTATCTGGGGATTTACTCCAGGGCAGTAGCTCTCAGTTCTGACTTTACAAAGACTTACGTTCAGAAAGGTTTCCAGCAGGAACTGTCTCTGCTCCCCAAATCTTCCCATTGCTGGAAGGCAGTGCCAGTGAAATTCTGTGTATGACAGTTCCTCCACAGCTGGTTTTAGGGTGAGAAATGAGAACAGATGGAGCAGCTGTGGCAGAAACAATCTCCAGGGTGGAAAACTCATGTCTTCTTAGTGTGAGCTCATGAACTGAAGTTGGTATCTGTGGCAGAATTTTCTCTCCTATATGAGCAGAATCAAGCAGAGGACATTAAACATGCAGTTTTCTAAGAGAAATACTGAGCTACCGACAAATAAATTGCAACTAGAGCAATGGATTCAGATGATGTATTAAATATCAGCTTTAGGTGGACACCTAGCATGCATAGTCTAAACGACTGTATGTATATATACAGATGTTCTTAATCAACATGAGGTTTCAGATTATTTTTACTGCATCCATCCCAGCTCATGGAAACTGTAATGAAATAAATGGTTAATTGACCATGAACACTTTACTGGACAAAATTATCTTGTCTTCTGAAATGTTTTATTTGATAAACCAGAGATAATGGACAGGTTTCCAATAACTTTGATCTCTAAATATCATTGTTCAGAAGTTTGCATCCTCCTTTAAAAATTGGTTCAGCAAAGATGACAATCACAGGTGGGGAATATTGTGGTAATTGCCTGTTTCCATGTGAGGGGGGAGGATATTTGCAATATTGTGGTCTTCATCTAGGAACAGAGTGCCCAGGAAAAGGAACTAACCAGACTGTCAGTCCACAGAAGTCAACGAACCCAAGCATATTCTGAAAATTACATAGTTTACGGTGAGCTCTGCTAATTCTCCATCATAGTTTCATCCTACCTGATACAAAAGATACTTCACAGCTGTGCTGAGCAAGGAGAGCAAAGCAGGAATCCTCGCCACTATACAGTAATTTCTATTATCTTTTTATTTCCTCTAGCAGACACTGATTTCTCACTCCTCTCTGTGTTACAAGTGCTGGAAGACCTGAAGAGCGACAGAGATGCAGCCAAGCAGCAAGAGAAGGCTGTTCTTTACTTGGACTGGAGTCCCATGGGTTGAGGCAGCCCTGGATTTGAAAGGCTGGGCTTCAATTTACTGTATGTGTCACTGTAAACAGAGTTAGGCTTGTAGTGAATAATTTCAGGAACATATTTCATCTGGGGTGGGTAAATTTCCTTTCACAGCCACAGTTGTTCAATATCCCAACGTCAGATAAAGCCTGACATAAATTATGCGTTTAAACTATTGGTACTACTAAAAAAAACTGAAGACAGAAACACCAAAAAAAGATTTGAGGTGGAAGAAGACTTCTGGTTCTGGTCAGCAGCAAATGAGCATGTGGATGATAAGCCAAAGCGATGGGGAGTGAACATGGATGTTGGAGATCAGTTCCCAGAGGAGATTGTTCTTGGTTGCTTCAAGCGCTTACTACTCTTACAGCAAGAAAAACTGAACTGCTTGTGAAGCTGCTTTGGCACTTTTCTGGTTTTGCAACCAGGTAAATTTGTCATCAGGCATGATTGGTACTGACTTAGTATATAAATTGTGATGGCTTAGGAGCTGCTTCCTGATGTACATGAGGAGCAGGGGGGACTCTTAGTGCTGAATAACCATCCCAAAAGCCCTGGATGTGAGAGGCTGTACAAAGGGTCAGGTGGATTATGCTGCATTGCAACTACCTCAGCCGTCAAAATTAATATTCAGATGAGCCCTGACAGACCTGCATGCTACCCTGAAGCATAGCTGGTATGAAGATATCTTAAGTCAAATTAAGGGTCAAATAAAATCATTGCTATCAGAAATAAGAAAAAAAGTGGAGGGATTAAATCCACCAAAACCAAATAAAAAGGAAATACCTACAATTTTAAAGCAGTATTTAATTTTTTTTCCTCTCATAAAAATAATGGATAAATATCTTCTTCTGGATGTGATTACTAGTTTTTGAATAGAAAAATTTAAGGAAGGTGATTAAGAAGAGGGATCTGGTGCCACAAAAAAGAAATAAAGTCAATCCCCCTAAATCAAAAACTTTTACTAGCAAAGAGCTAGAAGAAAAGATGCAGTAGAATGAACATTGCCTAGAATATCACTGAAGGCACAAGCAAAATGTCTGGGATATGCTCTTAAGTGGAAAGCAATTATCATTGATTTTATGTTTCAATTATCTCAGAATCATTTGCTCCTTTATGCCTTTAAAATAAATATATTAGGTGAAAGTCCTTTGGGATTTTATGCAACTTGAGATCAACTAATGTCTGTAACAAACCTTTTCCCTTCAGAACTGCTACCATGAGCAAAACTCAAAGACCTGAAGAGGAGAAAATTAGTTTTGTTAGAGGAACTGGTCAAAGACCATAACCCCTCACTTGTGAAAATAAGCAATTTGGAAATTAAATAAATTAATGGTATGTGGAAATTAAAGCAGTGATCCAGGTTCAAAATTAACCACCTTCTGCATATGCTGCAAATGACATTTCTTTAGACGTATTTAGAGGGGCTGGTAGAAAAGTACTGAGGCAGTGACTAAGAATAAAGGCAGCTTGCAGAAGTGTTAATGTCAGCACCTTATCTTGGTCATCCTGGTGATTTCTATTAGAGAGCCAAGTAAGCCAAACCTGTGGATGGTCCCATTCTTGGTTGCTGAAATCAAACTCTGTGCCCAACTCTTGTGCTGTGTGGCCTTGTTTGTTGAAGGGTGTAACCCATCCCTGTGAACTGTGCTTGATTAGGGTTTGTGATTCTCTCTTGAAAATGACCAAATGAGAAAAGAACACAAAACAAAGTCTCATGAATCATCACAGTATACATTCCTATTTTTTTATCAGTCAAGAATTTATGTCTTGTGACACCCTTCAAAAAGCTGTGAGTAGGGCTTTTAATCAAGTTCTAGGAAACCTTCAAGGTTTCTTTGTCATAATACGTTTCTCTTTCTTGAATTAGGTGCTTTGTGGGGAAAAGGAGACAACGACTCTCTAAAATGTACTTTTCAAAACAGGTAAGGAATGACATCTTGTCCCTGACTAGGCAGAATCTTCTCTTGAGTTAAAAACTCACTCACGGTCAGCAGTGAAGCAATGAAGCTGGTGAAGA
The DNA here is from genome assembly GCF_040182565.1 of Anser cygnoides. Lineage (NCBI taxonomy): Eukaryota > Metazoa > Chordata > Aves > Anseriformes > Anatidae > Anser > Anser cygnoides. Next base: position 160,240,711 of record NC_089874.1, read on the forward strand.
GACTGGACAGCAAGAGTTATGAGGAGTGGCTGAGGGATTTGGGTTTGTTTAGTCAGAAGAGGAGGCTGAGGGGAGACCTCTTTGCTCCCTACAACTTCCTGAAAGGAGGTTGCAGCGAGGAGAGCATCAGTCTCTTTTCTCAGGTGACAGGTGATAGGATGTGAAGAAATTGTCTCAAGTTACACCAAAAGAGTCTTAGACTGGATATTAGGAAGAATTTCCTCATGGAGAGAGTGGTTAATCATTGGAATGGACTGCACTGGACTGCATAGGGAAGTATTGGAGCCCTCATTCCTGGTAGTATTTAAGAAATGTATGGACATGGCACTAAGGAATCTGGTTTAGTGACGGGATTTGATATGTCAGGTTGATGGCTGGACTTGATGGGAAGTCTGCTTTTTAAATTGTCTTCTACTCTGGCCTTCATACAGTAAGGTACTTCATGATACTTCATCAAGTTCTTACAGTTAAGTATGTCTTAAAGGTAGTTGTGGTGAAACAAGCTTATGTTCATACACTATTGAAATGTATCTTTGACTATCCATTCAGAAATGAAAACAAAACTTTCGTTTTACAGAGTGCAGAATGGTTAATTATTGGGAGAAGGAGATTATTGGGTAGGGGAGGAGATCTGTTATAAATTATTAGCAATATGTATTAATATCGCTTTAAAATGTTGGGCTCCAAGGCATTTCCAGCTCCTATGTTTCTAAGAATCTAAAAAGGCAAAAACCTACTTTAAAAACAACAGCAGAAAAAAATATATATCTCTTTTTAGATTATTAATATTAGCAGGATAGAAAAATGTTTGGAGACATGGTTTGAAAAGCTATTTTATTACCTGCACTGCAATCCAATCCATGTACTTATTTATCGGGATTTGAAAGAAGCTGACAAATTCAAGGCAATATGCAACAACACTCCAATTAGCCTTTACAGCATTAATAACTATAATGTGCCACTTGTATCTGCTAAATGTTTCACCATCTTAGATTAAGTTAATTGAAATTAATCAGCAGCATAGTGAGAAAAACAAAAGCTGAGAGAAATTTTTAAAAGATATGATGGATTCATACACTCATAGCCTTTACCTAATGTTAGGGAACAAAACACACATCTACATACACATGGAGTGATCAAAAACAATTAAAAACCAGGAAAATGGTTTGTCATTTGTTTTATTAGGATATAGAGAGAAACATGGAGAAAATGTGCAAGTGGCTTCATTCTTTCCATGCAGTTTCCCCAAGGAACAGGCTGTAATTTCTACCCATCCTCCTGCATAAAGATAAATATCCAAGAAATAAAAAGTATTTGTGTCATCACTTAATTAATATCAACCCTGGATAGCAAAATATCTTGCTTTGTTTTCCAGACTTTTAATGAGCTGTACATTTTGAATAGGGATTAACTCTTCCATCTTTCTACTTGGCTGAAATCTGCCATATATACATGTCTTACGTTTCAATCAGATAGATCTCTTTTTCTGTCTTTCCACAGTAGGAATAGTTATAGTGGGGTTTAAAAGCTCTCTGTAGTTACCTGGGAATTTATGGTGTGGAACAGAAAGTCTAGTGGATCTGTAGGTGACTCTGAACTGACAGGAAGACAGATGCATAAGTAGAATCTACCATTCTCACCATCTTGTGTTTTGGGGCTTGATGCTCTTCCAGAAACTTCATTCATTTGACTATTTTTTCTTAATCACCTCTAAAGGGAGAAGCCACAAGACAGACACAAGTCATATGTCACTGACAGAAATCCTATTTTCAATGCTGAGAAAATGCCTCAGCACCTGGTAATTAAAGCTAGAGACAAGACTACTTTCTATTTTTATCTTAAACTCCTGTTGCTAGAACTGTTTCAGTCCCCTTGTCAAACATTTCAGTGACAAAGAACTGGAAAGGTCATTGTATCCATCCCTTTGCTATCAGAAGCAATTATATAATCCCAGGTGGGAACAGATCAAGTTCTACCTAAAAAATGTAAACTTTCTTTCCCAACACTGTTTTCTTCCCCTCATATATTACCTAAAAGCCTGAGTGACTTTGTTCCTTCTGAAATCCTTGCTGGCCTCCAGGTAAACCAAAAGCTACCCCAAGAACTGAGAGCCTGCTGAAGTGCTCATCTCTGCCACCCATATGGGGATGTAGTTGTTCTACTTTGCATGTGGAAATTTCTTGACTTGGTAATTACATGGCTTCAACCAATGTTATCTAAGAAGCCAGAGCAAAACCTATGCAGTTGACACTGGATCATTTAAACCTCTTTTAACCTGTTAAATCAATATTGGTCTAACCTAAAAATACCAGTCCAAAAAAGTCTAGTGGGTGACTCAGTGAAACAGACAAATTAGAATTGCAGTAACATTTTCATTTATCAGGCTTCTTCCTGATATCTCCCTTTCTTCTGCTCTCACTATTACTTATTTTAAAAAATACACATGAACTTTGCTCCTGTCTATTTTAAGCAAACACACTCATGCCAGCAGTGTGGGTGCTGAGGTCAGCAGAGAAACCTTTCAAAGCTGATGTAGTGAACTCTAATGAGACCATCAGCGGTAGCCTCATCCTCTCCTGCTCCTATACAGCGTGTTTAGTTGAACTTGACATGTATTATCAGTCTGTAATTCTTTTAGTCAAGGGATAATTTTCAACATTTAGAGGAATTAGTCTTCAGGAATCTGATGAGGATACAAAATTGAAACAGCATGTATTGAGCTCCATCATTCTTGTAGGTCCCTTCTTTGAAGGTCCCTTCAAATTCAGGATATTCTATGATTCTACTGTTAAGCATGGGATGAAGGGCTATAAAGGCATGTGTGAGTGGAAGTGGATATTGTTTAATCAGGGTTGAGATATGGAGAGATATATACCAAATGTTTTTTTTTTTTTTTTTGTTTTTTTTTTGGCCTCAAGAAACAGCAATTCTCTTTAACATGGAGTGATTTTAAGGTAAAGAGGGAGAGAAAAAAAATCAGTTTGCTTTTGAATAAGTCCTGAAAAAGGTTTTCTTGCAGCTTCACTCCTCAGCACACTTTTCCACAAATAGATTCAGATGTTGGGATATCACTTGTTTGTATCTGAAGAGCAATATGTTCTTGAGCTAAAAATGTAGCATTGAGCAGATGCTGACTTGAAGAGGCACATTCCTGAAAGCAGGAGAGTTGGATGCTGTCAACAATCAATAGACAAATGGAAACTAAAAAAAAAAAAAAAAGAACAAAAAGAAAAGTCAGAAATTAGACATCACACATTTTTCATCACCGCCTTTTGACAGGGGATTGAGGAACAGGATGAATTAAACAGGTATTATTAACCCTACACACCAACTTATTTCTAATTTAGAGATGGACAAACTAAGTCACAAGTCAGTGTAACCACATACCTCACTGAGGGCATGGAGATGTTTATCTTCAGCTCCTTCCTCTGTGCAGATGTTCTACTGTGGGGCTTTTCTGCTCTGCAGAAGGCAACCTCTCCACTGAGCAATGTCCAGATTTATGGTGCCATGGGGGTTGCAAGCCTTTGATAGTTGCATGCCAAGAAGTCAGAGAAATGACACTGTGAGTCTAAAATTCAACCAGAGTACATCATAGAGACAGATATAGGAGAGAAGTGGAAAAGGAAAAGAAAAAAAAAAAAGAAAAAAAAAGAAAAAAGAAAGAAAGAAAAAAAAGAAAAAAAAAGAAAAAAAAGAAAAAAGAAAAAAAAGGAAAAAAAAAAAAGAAAAAAAAAGAAAAAAGAAAGAAAGAAAAAAAGAAAAAAAAAGAAAAAAAAAGAAAAAAGGAAAAAAAAGGAAAAGAAAAAAAGAAAAGAAAGAAAAAAGAAATAAAAAAGTAAAAAAATGGAAAAAAAAAAAAAAAAAAGATAGAGAGTGGGATTGCTCACCTTCTACCTGCTGGGTTTCCTTTTCATCCCTACCCCAATGGGATGACATTCTTTTGGGAAAAAAAAAAAAAAAGACCTCTCTCCTCCGTTACTCAGTAAACTCTACAGAGACAGGTTCTCATTGCATGGCCACAGGGTATTGAGAACCAAGTGACATGAAAACAGCAAACTGAGCTGGATAGGGCACAAAAGCCACAATCTCCCGTGTGAGAGTTTGGAAGAGTTAGAACCATGGGGACCATAAGCAGCAAGTCTTGTATGCAGATGTCATAAAAGAATCTAGTCTAACAAAATTTTAACCTTACAGATACCTAAAGGACATCTTGAATCTGAAGATCTGCTGCTCTTTCTCTGTATATTTTTGCAAATTTTTCAGATGGTATAATTTCAGATTAAGATGTTTTATCTGTGTGAAATTCACCTGTCATCTCACCTCCATGTGAGCTTCTGAAGAGATTTTCTTCCAGGCACTTGCCATTACTTATTTGCAAGATTAGATTTCCTCTTTTTTAGAAGGAGGTTTCTAAAAACATTTCTGTATTTTCTTATTTTCATGGTATAGTTTTTGACATTGCACCTTCAAGGACATGAAAATTTTTGTGGGTTTCAGTGATTTTGTTGTTGTTGTTGTTTTAAATCTACCTTCACTGCACTTCTTCCATTCTTTATCTATGTCTTTGCAGGTGATTGAGTAGAGGAACACTGTTTAACCTGAAATTTGATTATTCATTGTATTTCATGACCATACTATCTTTTTATTATTATTTATTTATTTGTTTGTTTGTTTATTTATTTATTTATTTATAAGTAAATATGTCAATGCAGAGTAGTTTTGTCTTTCTTTATTGATGCTTTTTAATTACTTTGACATTGTTATTGTTCTGTGTCATTATGACATCCTGTAACACCACTAGAGAAATTTTATTTCATTTTCCTTTTTGAAAGGAGATAATTATATAATTTAAAACAATGTCCATTCTTACTTGAAACAAGAACCCTCTGTAATGACCAACTGTTTTTCTTAAGTTGTTGTTATAACTCCTGTCATTAGCTGTTAATATAATTCCAATATGTTGGATTTTGAATTCTTCTGCAAGAAAAGGTAAATTAGGTTTCAAAGCAAAGATGACATTTTCTACAAACTGGTAGGAAATAATTACCCATTTCTTTTGAATTCTTTGTCAAAAGCAAAAGCTCAAAGGAAAACAAACAAACAAACAACAACAAAAAAACAAACAAACTAACAAACAAAAAAAAAACATAATATTTTGGACAGTTTCAGGGAAAAAGAAAAAAGAATCTGTGGGATAAACAAGTAGAAGGAGAACACGTTCTGATCAGACAGTTATTTTTCCTGTATAAAAATCCTTTTGCTTTCATCAGTACTCACTCACTCAGGAATGTTTCAGTCTTCAGTGAGTATAGGTTGAGCAGTTTTATATCTTTCTTTACTACAGCACACAGCACACTTTCAAGGACTGCACATATATGTGACTGGTCTATCACAGTCAGTCATTCTCTACTCTTCTGTAAATAAATGTTCATTCTCTCTACCCACAGAAACAGTCACATCACCAGTTCTAACTCCTTGATTAAATATGACAAGCAATTATTGAAGTGCCATTACAAACAGAGATATCCCATCCTGGTACATCCCCAGATAATGTTATTACAGCTCTGCAGCTTGAATGTAGCTCAGCTTTACAGTAAGTGGCACATTACAGCATAAAGCAAATATTCATGAGTAACATCAATGGATAGAGAAGTCATGCTCTACAGTATATAGTTTAATGAATTTGCATATGATGGAAAAGTGGAAAGATGCAATTTATGTTTTTGAATTAGAACTGATTTTTAAAAATGTAATCTCAATCTTTAAGGAAAACTGTTGCATTGCTATGTATTACGTTTACCACAAGCTGAAATGTAAAGTCGATATGTTGAAAGTTTCAATGGAATGGAAAAGTCTGACAAAACAGATTGAAAACAAAATTTTCCATCATCTCAGAGATATTTGTGCTCTGCTATGAAATTCATAGGAGCTGTTGTGCTGGTCAGTCATTCTTCTCTCAAGACGGGCCAAACTATAACTTTATGAATCACTGTCTTCAATGGGCTCCCCCAAAACCTTTGTGGTATATTTGAGGAGGCATGTCAGGTTTCCCAATAGAACATTTTGCTAGAAATCACTTTTTCTCTCTAGAACATTCATATTTCAATAGAACATTTCCATCAGGAAATTTCTAAGAGTTTCCATCAAGCTGTAATGACTCTTACAGTAATGGCCAGTGCCCTCCATCAGATTCAGGACAGTATTGGACCAATGACGCCTGAAGGAGCTCCCAATCTGAAGTCCTGATAAGTGCCTTAAATTCGTGTATAAAAATATTTGGTTTTCTATTAACCCATGCATCATGACTTTTAGGAGGCGGGTGACAGGAGGGAGGAAAAAGAGATGGCAGGAGGGAGGTGAAGTCAGGAGACAGGCAGACAGTAAGGAAGACAGGGTTATACTGATGTGGCAGCATAGAGTTAGTGAATTGAAAGAAATGGCATTAAGCATGGATTGATTAATGGCAATGACAACACAGACAAACAGCTTACAGGCTAAATCCTCTGCTCTGTGCATTTCACTGTTCCTCTGCTGCATGGCACAGAGCTGTCACATCTGCCTGGTGGCTGTTTGCCTCATTTTTCAGCTGAAGTGATGAGCAGTTGTGGGCGCAGATGAGATGGCAGCAGTCATTCAGGAGAAGCTCAAGTGGGTGATCTCTTTCCTTCCCCCACTACTGTGTCCAAAGCAATGGTGGAAGAAGGTAAACAAAGTCACTGAAAAGGAAGATCACATAGCAGCTTCTAACATTCCTTTAGTCATTTATTTTATATTTATATATTATATTCCTCTTTTTATTATTCTGGTGTTTTGTCTATTTTCTTATTTGAGGATGCAAAGACATGACCAAAAGAGAAGAAACTGATCCAAGTAAAAGGTAATAACAACTGGAGTTGTCCTCATTGTCTTAGCCACCTGCAAAGTAGCAAGTTCTCTGGTTTCTCGCCTTGTACAGCGTGCTCTAGCTGTAAGGGTGAGCCTTCCACACATTCCCTAACCTTAAGTCTTCTGCCTCTAGTCAGTGTGATAGTTGCATGCAGGGTTTCATCAGCTTGGGCACACTGAGTCCACATAATGCAGTTTTCCATGGACACATGGAAAAATGAAAAACCATTTTGGATAATGTCTGTTTTGTTAGACGGGCAGGGAACTGTTGTTAAGGATGAATGAGATCCATATGCAAGCTGGCTCTGCAGTCTGACTATTTACACTTTTCTTCAATACACTTTTGTTGGTGACATCAATGGAAAAACAAGTGACTGCATAGCAATGTACTTCACATCCTTCCTTTTCCAAGGAAAAGCATTTAGTCTTAGAAAAATTCATAGAATCACAGAATATCCTAAGTTGGAGGGACCCACAGGGGTCATTGAGTCCAACTCCTGGCTCCACACAGGACCACGCAAAAAATCAGACCCTGTGTCTGAGTGCACTGTCCAAACACTTCCTGAACTCCATCAGACTCAGTGCTGACCACTGCCGTGGGGAGCCTGTCCCAGTGCCCGACCACCTCTGGGTGCAGACCCTTTCCCTCACACCCAGCCTGACCCTCCCCTGTCCCAGCTCCATGCCGTTCCCTCGGGTCCTGTCGCTGTCCCCAGAGAGCAGAGCTCAGCGCCTGCCCCTCCGCTCCCCTCGTGAGGGAGCTGCAGGCCGCCATGACGCCTCCCCTCGGCCTGCTCTGCTCTGGCCTGAACAAACCAAGGCACCTCAGCTGCTCTTCGTATGTCTTGCCCTCTAGACACCTACAGAAAGCTCTGCTGAACTGTGTTGGGAAGCCTGTAGATGGGAAAACAAAACAAACAAACAGAAACCCTTGACACTCGAGAGGATAATTTGAAGTAATGAAGCCCCCCTCCCCCCCCCCCCCCCCCCCCCAACATTTAAGTTCCCATAGTAATAAAACCATGACTCATGAGCTGTATTTAAACACCATAAACTATTTCACCTGTGGTTAGAATCATTAAAAAACAGATTTTTAGTCTGTCAAAGTCATATTTTTCAAAGATGGGGCTATTAAATTTTATAAAGATCATGGAAGGAGTATTGGAATGGACTGGTCCTTTCAGCACCAGTCTGTGGCCTTTCAGGCCACAGAAAGCCATTAAAGTAATAGTTCAGTACCTAATCTTACACTAGCTAGTCATTTATATCTGCTTGCATCAGATATATACATGTTAATATTTATATTCATAGCTGAATTAGATATTTATAAGTGCTATAACTGTATGTAATACACTGCATAATGTAGAGGTTTATACATACTTAATGCAGTTGTCAAAATTAATAATAATATATATCTCAACGTATAAAGAATTTCCTTATTCTTGGGATGCTGCACCTGTAATGTATTTCACTTATGTTAAATTTAGCTAGAGTACAATGTATTTTTCATTCTAAAAAGTGGTTATACTAATATCAAATCAGGAACAGTATGTCATAAGGTAGTCAGTGTAGATGTAACTGTGTGTTTTTTTATATTTGTGGTACTGTGGCTCATTTAAGAAAATAGAATTAGTTAAAATCAAGTCAAGATAATGTTTAGAGATTAGGCTATTCATTAAAAAAATACTGGAATGTTTTAAAACCCTAAGAATGTTCATTCTGGACCAGAGCTTGCACCAGGATTCATGTTACCTCACACTGGCTATTGAAACATCGGTTGGCTTCTTGCTGCTACTGGTCCACACGTGATCTCTACAGAGACGCAGAGACCCAGATGCACATTCTGCTGCAACTTTCTGTGCTGAAAACATCAGTTAGTTAACTTGCATGGCTCCATTAGATCAGATACCTCACTTCCAGAGAGATAAATTCAGGTCAGAAAAATCCTGCCCACAGATCAGTAAAAAGCCCCATCCATTATGACTTCTCTATTTAAAGAAATGTCTTACTTTGTTTAAAAGGTCCCTTCATTTGCTGTTAAAAAAAAAAAAAAATGAATTTAGGTATCTAGAATTCAGTTTTCCAAATACTGAACTGAGCCTGTATTTAATATGTACCTGCTGCAGTTTATAGAACTACAAGTTTCAATGGGCATTAATGGAAATATATGGAGATTTTCTTAAAAATAAATATTTTTGTTAGAAAAGGAAGGAAAAAAATAAAAACACCTAATTTTACTCCTTCCTGGACTGCTTGAGAGCTGAGAATCATTTCTGTTTTGTTTGGGAGTGTTAGACCTGAAATATTAAAAGGTCTAGTCAAACAGGTACAAGAAAAAAGGACAACAGAGCAAGATGAATGCCAAAGTAGAGTAAAAATGTTTTAGTATTGAAAACACTATAAAAATGCAATTATGCTAAGGGAAAAAAAAATATAAACATATTTCTGAACATTCTAAATATTTTAAATATCTATAAATATTCATTATGTATCAATCCTCCATACATATTTAAAACCCAGAGTCTCTGCTTTCATTAAGTGAATGCTACTGGAGACAAAAGTATGTTTAAAAGAAATAGAACAGCTATTGCTGGAACAGCCATAGTGATAAATCACAGACAGGCATGGAGGTTAGGTTCCAAGAATGGAAACAAATGCACGTTCACACTGGAGTTCCAGCAGGGAAGGAAAGCAAGACAGAACGGAGGTTTGAAAGCTAGTGTTATATAGCTAAAGAACTGCAAACAGAATATTGCAAAATGACAGACAAATTTTACCTCAGGATGCTTTGGACTTTGACATTTTTGAAAACAGAAATGGAAGGATACCAGTTTAAATTAATTAGCCCTTTAAATTACAACAGCAATGCAAGCCTGCAGGCTATGCACAGTGAATCCTTTTCTTGCACCATTGTTTCTTTGCTTTCCTGCCATCCTATCATGTGATATGTGAAAGCAATGTGGTGTCAAAGCCTTTTGTTCTGTGTTAGAAGAGGCAATTTCCTAAGCCAGAGCTGTGTTTATGAGCAGTCACCACTTTGCAAACTTTGCACCACTTTTACAGTACTAAGTAATAGTATTACACTTGTATGTAGAAATAAAACAGATACCTGATATGAACAGCAATGAGGCTTGTAGACATGGTTGGAAACCGTGGGAGTTTGTCTTAGAATCAACGTTTTTCCTGACTTCTTTCTTCTCTGGCAAAGGTCTTACTATCCCTGAACTCCTGTAGCCTCTCTCATGGTGATTCTCTAAGTTAATTTGGTTGCAGACTATCTGAAGTGTGTATTATGTACACCAAGCTATGACCATGATTGTATAGCAACAGTTCCCTGAAGAATAGCCACCACTACAACAAAGACAAAAAAGGGTCAGAAAAGAAATGGAGATAGGGAATTTATGGATTTAATCCACTAGGCCATTTAAAACTTCCCTTTTGTTCAGACTGAAACACTAGTGAGTCCACTATTTGTTTTCTAGTAATGTCCAATAGTAGATGAATATGGAGAAATATTTACATAGAGCAGCCATAAAGTAATATTTCCCTCCATACTCATCCAGTCTCTGGACAACTACTGCTAGGATTGCTTGAACTGTGATGACATTGTTTATTTTGGTGAGATTTGGATGGCAGAATTTCCTTAAATCCAGGCCTAATTAGTTTGCAAAGGAAGGAATCATTCTGTCTCAGCGTGACACCACACTAGAAAGCAACTGATAAAAGTGAGAAATTCCAGAGAAGTACATTAATATGAAGAAAAAACTCAGCTGGAAAAGTAATGTTAAGATTCTGGTAGTATCCAGATTTCAACTTTATTAAGGTACAGTGAAATATTTTCAGAGATAATGAAAAATAAATTGCACTTCTCATCAGTGTAGTTCTCTGATTCAGAAGTTATGAATTGAATGGACTGATGTTCCTTTTCCAGCTGGTTACAGCATCTAGTAACTCTATGGTCATTAACACTAATGGTGATAATTATTGAGTAAATGTTGCATATATCTATTAACAGATCTTTTGCTGTTTTCGGAACTACTGTGAAAAATCAGTCTAAATCTTTAAAAACAGATATGACATGCTTGAAACTTAAAATACCATCAGGCATTTGTTTAATCAGAGTAGTCTGGATTTTTGTCCTGGTGAGATTCTTTAAAACACTTGATAGTATTAAGGGCTTATGGTAAGAGCTTTAAAAGTTGTTGTGGTAAGGTGGACTGGATTCTGAATATTATATTGGGTATGTGATAGGTCAATAGATAAATACGTTGAAGAACATAATCAAGAAAATGTTACTGTAAGAAAAGGAAAAAAAAAAAAGAGGTAGAAAGCATATCAGACCACTAGTCTCTCTATAAAGGAAACAAGCAAAACAAACAAACAAACAACAACAAAAAAATGGTTTTGAAGCAAAAAGTAAATTATCAGCCTCCAATTCCAGTGAGCTTCATGTTCTCATGTCAAGAATGGTGTGAACTCTACAATGTTAGTAATGCTTGAGTTACTTTTCTATTTTCTTGCTATGACAAGAATCCTTCATTTTCCATATTTTAATATCTTTCCCTTCAGAGATTTGTTACTGACATACATAATGCAGTCCTCATGAATTGCTCTAATGGAAAATGGGGTTAAAAATGAAACAAGGTGTCTATCTATACAGTGCAAGAAAATGAACAAATCTGAATTCCCTTAATGAAAATGTTCATTTTGTGCAACAAAATCAGAGCCTGCTGCCAGGTGTGGTGCTGAGATCATCACAATGACATAGAAAAAGAGCAATGCCACCCAAAGCACCTTGCGGGCTGCAAGGTGTCACCATGATGGTCATGATAGGTCATATAGGACCCAAGAAAACATGTATGAGAGTGTATAGCCCTGCAACATGGTATTGCTACTGCTAGTCATGTACCATAAGCTTTGAACTGAGATGGCAAGGCTGTATCAGGTTTGTTCAGTCTGAATTTTTCATGAGCTGCTGCTGCTTTGTTTTACGTGGTTTAGGTAAAACAGCTGTGTTTATGGCTAACTTGTTTTGCTTGTGTTTTGCTTTGTATGGTGCAACAGTTTTGCATAGACAGAGATAAGAAGGAATTGTTCTAATTAGAATGAGATATTTATGACTGTAACATAGTGATGTAGTATAGAGAAATCCAGGCTTCTCAGGGCAGCAGGGGTCTTGAGAACTGAAGACACAGGATGTGGCACAAAGAAGTAATGGTATGGAGTGATAAAAGATGGGACATAAGCTTGGCACTGGAGAGCCCCAAATGCTACAGTTTCCCAGTAGTCTCTTAAAGAAATATAAAACCTGGAGAAACTGTGTATAAGGTTAACAAAGATTATAAAGAATAGTACCTAACTTACAAAGTGGTACTGCAAATAGCAAATTTGACTATAAATTCTTTTTGGAGCCATGAAGAAAGATAATGGCAAATGTATAAAAATGACACCAAGCAAATCCTAGAGTGAGGGAGAAGAAACTGTCAATATTATATTCCTCCCAGTGAATTATATTCCTCCAGACTTGCCAAAAGAATGAATCCACCACCAGCAGTCTGAAGCTACCAATTTTAAGACCCAGAGGAGCAGTGAAAGGATGAGCATAACACCAGAAAAAAGGCATTGTGTATGCCCACACTAAGAAGTGGGTGTATTAAATTTTTAATTGTATTATTACTATTATTGAGACATTTTCTGTATAGAAATACTTGTTCTTTTTTTTTTTTTCTATAATAAGTATAAACAAATAACAGTCCTTGAATTACACTGTTATGATTTTAATTATACTTACAATAAATTCTTGGCTTTTTATGTAAGATGTTTCCTCATTTTCCATAAGTAAGATTGTTTGTGGTGCCTTCTATCTCTTTTACGGAGAAAGAAGAAAATGGAGGGGTCTCTGTAAAGCAAAAAGCTTTTGGTGGTGACCCCTAATTGTTTCTCACATATATATCTGAGGCATATTGCCATCTTAGTCTGAAAATGAATCTTGCTTTTATGGAAATGTGATCTCTTTTGGCAAAGTCATCAGCTCACACTGATTAACATCTTTTATGGCTGATCTTATTTCAAGGAAGATGAGCTGAAAAGAAAACACCACTGATCACATCCAGATAGAGGAGATGATGAAGATGATGAGGCCTCTTTCCTCTGTTGCCCAGGAATTGCTGCTTCAGGACCAGAGGACAAGGCTACCAGTTGACTTGGTTCTCCAACCATTTGGCAATGCCATAAAATGTTGGGCTTACTCACAACAAACAGAAATTTGTGGTCCCGTTTTGTGGGTTCCCTGGAGAAATTTCTGTATGACTGGCTGCATATTTTTTGGGAGTTGTGTCATTTTGGTCTATGCTGATGTGAGTCCCCGGGGAGGACCTTGTGAGATATTCCTGAGACCAGCCACCAAGAGACAGAGATTCTCCTTTACTAAGGGTAAGAAACCAAGCAGTGAGAAGAAAGCAGACTTAGAGCATTCACTGCAGAAGCAAAAGCAAAGCTCACCCATGTAACAACTATACTGCAGCAGACAGAGCCAATCCTGGACTGTTAGCAGCAATGACAACACAAAATCTGCTGCACCCTTACTGAATTTTCCCATCCCCAAATATATTTCTGTCATTTTTGGGGGTACATTTTAATTTACACATCTGTTCTCTCTCAGACATACTTTTGCAGCTCACAAAGTTGGCTCCTTCTAATGATCTATGGCTGTACCTTGGGAAAATACGTTTTCAATTTGGCTCCTGAAACATGGATCAAGTGATACTGCCAACACAAATATTCTTTGCTGTCAAACATTTTTCTCCTCTGTAGAGTGGAACACCTGCACAGCAGCTCAGAAAAAAAAAAAAAAAAAAAAATGATGTTGTATAGTGGTGTTTCCTCTTGCTTCCAATTTTTCACTTGCATTGCATTTAGAAATTAGTTGAGGCAGCCGTGAAATACTTTTACATATTGTTGTTACATATTGACTTACACACACAGAGCCAGACTCCCAGATAGTGACTTACACCTGCTGGATGACTGGCCTTGGGCATTGCCTTGCTAAAAAACTCTTACAGCCATATCACCTCTTTTTAGACTATTGGACTTGTCTGCAGTCCTCTGATATTAGGCAGCCTGGCAGCGTGCCTCCTTCTGCTTCTGTATTGAATCAGAGACCCAGATCAGTTAGTGGAATCCAGAAATGCTGAGAAATACCATAAGAATTCTAAGTGGTACTTGAGGATTCCCATTTTTTCAGAATTAAACCTTAGGACAAGCATATGTAAAATCCTGATATGTAGGCTGTCACTAAGGCACTCCTTATCTTTCAGAGTAGAAGTGTTCTTCAGTTTCCCCAAGAAAGGCACATTAAAGCAGATCAAAAGTAGGAACTATAAAATGCTATTGATCAGAAGCCACTGAGATGCAAAAATACTGGCCATCCTCCCAGAAAATTCTTTTCTTGAAGTTTTATGTATTCATCAACACTATTTCAAGTGGTATGTTTTAAGTGTGTGTATATATATATATATATATATACACATACACACACACACAGAGGCACTATATGAAAGCAACGTTATATATAATTATGTATATAATAATACATACAATATGTTATTGTGTATGTATGTGTATATATAAATATAGAAAACATATTGCTTGGTCTGCTCAGATCTCATCAAGAACGGAAGCATCTCAGTTTCCCAGCCGTTCCACAACACCAACACCAGCAGGTTAATTCAAGAATATCAATTCCTGCTCTTGGACTAAAGATAACAAATACACAGCTGTTGGTGAAACTGGAGACAGTATCCAAATGGGACCTGGAATCTGGGGGGATTATCCGTAAGGATCTACAGAATGCTATTTTCCTTCTGTAAGCTCTACAAAGCTGGACAGGATGGTGCAGACCAGAGGGACAGAATAATTCATGTCTTTAAATAACATGGTAGCAAGGCTGTGCACACATAATCAAAACGTAGAAGTTGGGGGAGAGGGGCTCCCATCCCCTTAGTTTCTTAGAAATTAGATGTTTGGAAAGTCTGGTTTGTCATAAGAAAAACTGAAATATCACTTTGCTATAGGTATTGTATTGTAAATATAAGGACTTTGCTCTCGCACATGCACTTTTCACCAGGTTTTCTTCTCCAGCTGCAAGTTATTTGTGGCAAAGTGTGTTTAAGTGGTTTCCATCTTTCCCGGCTCCCAGACATTTGTTCCTGTCCAGGACTGTATTTACTAACTCCTTACCTAAGTCAATGCGGCTATAAAGCAAGTCAAAGAAAAAAGCTAGCTCTAAAAATAAAAGATAGTCACGTTTAAGGGAATTATGTTATTTTGTTTGTTTTTCATCACTAGCAGTTGTTTTGTTAATTCAGTTTACATCATGACTCCATGAAGAGAAAGGAGCTCTATGATTCTGTGAGTTAAACTGATGCCTGGGGCTGAAGGAAAACAGGAGTTTCCAACACTGCCGAAAATGGGCTCATGTGGACAGTGCCCTCAGCCCTGCAGGGATGGGATTCTGGGAACATCTGCTTGCCCAGGACTCCGGCTGGGAGCCTTACATCCCCCTATATACATGTGCAGAGATTGGCTCGGCAGTCAGGGAAAGATAGTTAACTGGATACAGACTGCTGACAATAACCTCTAAGGCATGGTTAATGTCTGTTATAGGATGGTTTGGGGCCTCACCAAGTGCACCAACTGAATTACCCTGCCATCATGCTCCTTTGTGCAGAGACAATGGTTTTTTGTTTGTTTGTTTTTAGACAACATTAATGGCTCCTTTCCGCACTTTGCTTCCCCCCCACCCCCCCTTTTTTTTTTTTTTGGGGGTGGGAACAAAGTTACAGTTTTGCTCCAGCAACAATGCTGCATTACGCAATGGGTAAGTGCATTTATAAAGCTTGGGACCAGATTTTTAGCTTGTCCTCTGATTTTCACTGGTGGAAGATCTCTTTCAGTAACACTGGGCATCCAAACTCAGTAATGATGGTCTCTTCTTAGAGGAATCGGAAGCTGTAGCTTTCATGTCCCCACTAAATCCACTTTGATTTGATTATCTGCATCCGATTTCGAATCTCTTGTTGCAACAGCATAAGAACATTCCTCAGTTCCTATCCAAGCTATGCTGTGACATTACTAACTACTATAAAACATCATCCCTGGAAGGAGTTTCAATTCTGTAGAGTCTAATAGAAAAAAAAAAATCATACTGAAGGTATTCGTGCTGGAGGAAAAAGAAAACAAAACAAAAGCATAATAAAAATTGCAAGAGACCACTGGATCCTATCCTTTAGCATCCTGTCCCAGAGGCTGAACAGTTGCAAACAGGCAGAAATGGAAGAGGTCAAATGCTATTTCCCCATAAGAGCCTATAAGTCTCCAACAACTTGTGGATCTTAGCAGATCTTGTAGATCTTGGTGGATTTTTCTTTTTGATAGTTAGTCCTGCTTTTGGAGGGCAGACATTAATGATGGCAAAATGTATAGTTAGCTGTGTACACTGCAGAAGCTTTCATATAATGGAAAGTGACTGAAGTTTAAAATGTATTTTTTCAAGTTTTTCCCTATGTTCACTGGATGTCATTTGCTTGCTTACCGAAGAGCCAATTGCCTTTCACAGACAGGGCTTAACTGTCACAAAGGCATCATCCTGATAGCTCTGAGTATTCAAGTTAACCTAGAGCACTGGCAGAGTTTGCCCTTCTCCAGAGAAAGTGGATTTCAGGGTAAAATGGGGAGAAGGTTAGCCTTTTATGCTTGTTAAACCTCCCCCAGACTTCTAGGTCTGACACAAAATCCCATTAAGAGGCACCCTATACACAGCAACCCAGGAAAACAGCATCACCATTCCCTTCTGCGAGGAGGTGTCCTTGAGGAAGGTCATGGGAGACACGCAGAAAGCTTTGACGTGTGTTCAAGCAGCACCAAGCCCAGGCTGCTCCTGCTGATGAGGAAAGCTATATCGTTTCTGCTCTTCCCAGCAGTTCCCAGTGGTGAGGAGCATTTTGTTGTCACCATAAATAAACACTGAAGCTGTATTCTTTTAAAACAGCAAAGACCGTCTCAAGTACAAGAGATCAAACGCAGCTTCTTCAGCTCATGACTGGATACAGACTGATAAGTGCGAATAGTAAGGAGAAATATTCTTATTTGCAATAGATTTCTGCTTCATTTTCCCCCATAGCTTAGAGATATATTTAAAAACAATAAAACTTTTTTTTTTGTTTTGTTTTTAATTACATTGATTCCCGGGGCTGGTACTGGAGGGCAGCCGTTTTGCTGAAAAATAATCCCACTTTGACAATGGAAACTTGAGAGACTGCTGGAACAGATTGCAAACCATTTTCATGCCTGGTTTAACTGCTTGACTGCCAGTCTGTATAACTAATTTTCAGAAGGCGTTTCCTTACATATACAGCTATGGGGCTGCAAGTAGATCAAAAAAAGTCTATCATCCTGGACTGTGCAGGCACAGGAAGAGGTTGGGATATGCAAAGAGATGGCGAGCAAACGTGGAGAGAAGGTTCCTGTACTCCCATGAGAGAACAACAATAAAAAGCATAAAAAGATAGGGATTTGGACTAAAACAATGAAACAAACAAACAAATAAAACCAAAAACAATAACAAAAAAAAAACGGAATCTGTAGTAGGTGATCTTAATGATTGCTCACATATCTCCACTGACCAAGGGAGCTTGTGAAAGGGGAATATCATAGAATATCCTAAATTGGAAGGGACCCACAGGGGTTATTGATTTCTGACTCCTGGCTCCACAACAGGACCACACAAAAAGCAGACCCTGTGTCTGAGAGCATTGTGCAAACACTTGTGGAACTCTGGCGGGCTTGGTGCTATCACCACTGCCGTGGGGAGCCTGTCCCAGTGCCCGACCACCTCTGGGTGCAGAACCTTTCCCTCACACCCAGCCTGACCCTCCCCTGTCCCAGCTCCATGCCGTTCCCTCGGGTCCTGTCGCTGTCCCCAGAGAGCAGAGCTCAGCGCCTGCCCCTCCGCTCCCCTCGTGAGGGAGCTGCAGGCCGCCATGAGGCCTCCCCTCAGCCTGCTCTGCTCTGGGCTGAACAAACCAAGGGCCCTCAGCCGCTCCTCATGTCTCTTCCC
Organism: Anser cygnoides; assembly: GCF_040182565.1. Taxonomy (NCBI): domain Eukaryota; kingdom Metazoa; phylum Chordata; class Aves; order Anseriformes; family Anatidae; genus Anser; species Anser cygnoides. The sequence continues at coordinate 160,258,715 of NC_089874.1, forward strand.
CTCCAGATCCTTCACTATCTTGGTAGCCCTTCTTTGGACACTCTGTAATAGTTTTATGTCCTTCTTATATTGTGGTGCCCAAAACTGCACACAGTGCTCTAGGTGAGGCCATACCAGTGCAGAGCAGAGCAGGACAATCCCATCCCTTGACTGGCTAGTAACACCATACTTGATGTGCCCCAGGGTACAATCGACCATTTTGGATGCCAGGGCATGCTGCTGACTCATACTCAACTTGCTGTTGACCAGAATACCCAGATCCCTTTCCATGGGGCAGATCTCCATAGATACAGGAAGTGTACTGAATTTCAGGCTGATCTCTTAAATTTACGTTCATTGCACTGAATTTTGTCCAGGAAGAAGTTAGGCAGCTGCTCTAATCTAGACATTAACTCAGTCCTCATCAGCAGTAAGAAAGAAAGTAGCCCATAAGGCAAATCATCTGGTTGCTGCTGATTCTCTACTCCAGATGTAACTGTCTCTCTCCACAGATGTTTGCGGAGGTCTAGTTGCCCAAACACAATATATGAATAATTTTTTGACTGTTTAATTGAAAGGAGATGAAACTTTCTGTAAGTAACTTGTAAGTATTTCTGTAAGTATTCTGTAAGTATTGAACATGACCTGGCTGTTTGTCCAGGTGGCCAAGAAGGCCAATGGCATCCTGGCTTGTATCAGGACTGGTGTAGCCATAAGGACCAGGGAGGTGATTGTCCCCCTGTACTCTGCTCTGGTGAGCCTGCACCTCGAGTACTGTCTTCAGTTTTTGGGTTCCTCACTTCAAGAAAGATGTCAAGGCCCTAGAGCATGTCCAGAGAAGGGCTGCAAAGCTGGTGAAGGGCCTGAAACACAATTCCTATGAGGCTGAGGGAACTGGAGTTGTTTAGTCTGGAGAGGAGGAGGCTCAGGGGAGACCTTATTACTCTCTACAACTCACTGAAAGGAAGGTGTGGGGAGCTGGGGGTCAGCCTCTTCTCACAGGTAACTAGTGATAGGACTAGAGGGAATGGCCTCAAGTTGTGCCAGGGAAGGTTCAGGTTGGAGATTAGGAGACATTTCTTCTCAGAAAGAGCAGTCAGGTATTGGAAGAGGTTGCCCAGTGAGGTGGTGGAGTCACCGTCCCTGGGGGTGTTCAAGGAAAGGTTGGACATAACACTTAGTGTCATGGTTTGGTAGGTAATACTAGTGGTAGGGTGATGGTTGGACCAGATGTTCTTGGAGGTCTTTTCCAACCGTTTTGGTTCTACGATTCTATCTACAGCAAGCTTATGCACCTGTGTAGGGAAAGTGAATTTGGCAGTAACAGCCAACAGAGGAGCATCAGACTTCATGCTCACCACGTGTAGAATGTATGCACATGGAGTACAGAGTGAGAAGTAATATGTCTACATGGTGTTGAAGAAGTGATTCTGGCTGTGGTAGATAGAGCATGAATTGGTATTCATTGTATTGCTGTGGGACATAAGCCACACTCTGCGAAACCTTTAACAATGTTAAAGTAACTCTATGCAAGACAAGAGAGAAAAGCATCTTATCCCTTTTGAAGAGGAAAAATAAAGATCCTCAGGGTTTTGTGATCTTTCAGATCTGCCCCTCTCACTCTCCTCCAGATCTTGATCCAGGCTAGTAGGGCTAATGTTCTTGACCTTCTCTTCTCCCACCATGGACACAGAAAGATGAAGTCAGGGCAGGCAAGAAAATCTGACTGCTGTGCTGAGTGAATGATGTGGTGTTAATGCTGATATAGATTGATTTTCAAACATCAAAAAAAAAAAAAAGGCAAAAAAAGACATTCTCAGTCCATTCTACTTTCGTCTTCACCACAACACCATTGGACCTTCATCTAGTTGATGGGCCATGGTAGCAGAATGCTGGTCTCTGAGCAGACATCACAAAAGGATGAAATTGTGGTTTCCCTGGCAGGGAGAAAAGTAAATTTTGAACCCCATAGGGTATTGAGTGCTTTGGCAATTTGCTTCAAACTTTCCATCATCTAAAGTGTGAGCACATGAAGGAGAAAGAACAATTATTTCTAGTGCGAAATTACTCAGAGAAAAAGGGTGAAAATTAACAGAGCAATGCTGTTATGTGCAAAGCAAAAAACGTGCCAAGGGAAATTTCTGCCTTCTGATACCAGCCCCCAGACAACCCTTTCATTAGTTGTAAACACTCTCCAGCTTCAACAATTCTCAGCCTGTATTTACTTTTTTTTTTTTTTCCTTCTTCTTTTCATTCTGCCTTGTAACTTAGAAGTAAGAAACAAAATACAAATGTAGCAAGTCCCTTCCTTTGCTGGGGGCTTCCCTAATGTGATGGGACATTCTGTGATATTGTCTTATGAAACTATTTTTAGCTTATAGTTACGCACTTTCTAGAAACTGCACAAATTGCCAAAACAGGACTTATGTCAAGGCTGTTTAAGAGTGTTGAAAACTTACTCTGAACTCTCCTCTGTTCTGCTTATCACAAAATTACTTATTTTTACGAGGATGCTGACCCAAAATGAAACGGGTGTATTTTAGAAATGAATCTGTTTGAGCTGGAAATCAGAAGAAGGTTCCTAACTACTAAAGAAATGAGGTTTTAGAGGAACAAGATGCAGCTTTGCAAAGCAAAATACTTAAATGCTCTAATATGGAACTTGACGTGATTTTAAAAGGAGTATATCGCACTTGACTTAGGTCCGATTGTCCCTCGAAGTTGCTGGTCTGTTCAAAGAGAAAATGTCAGAAGGCTCTGTGTCTGGACCATATAGGACTGGATTGAACAGAAAACTTACAACAGTGCTGGAGAAAATTCAGAACTCCCTGAGCAATAGGAAAATCATCAGTTTCCGATATTTTGATACATCCCTGACTGCAGGATTCAGGTGGATGCCTTTAGTTCTCCCAGTTTGTACACACAAAGCTTCAGAAAGCTACTCCCTCAACTTATAACTTTTTAAACTTTCAAGAAATTATAAATGAAGATGACAAAATCTCTTCCTTGAAGGATTATATATTCCTCGTTAAACTTTAACTTCGTTTAAAATCCATCCTTGATCCTCTTAAAGTATTTGCGTAAGTGAATGAGTGCTGTAAAGCACGACTGAAGCTTTCCTCCTTGGGGAAGCAGCTTGACCAATTTACATATTTATTAAATATTTTATATTTTACCCGATTGTATGCTCTTCAAAACGTCACATCTTATTTTTGGTCTGAGCACCATATAACAGTAATGGCTGTTTCCAATCCTAGGAAGAGAAAAAAAAAAAAAAAAAAGATTGCATTTCCTGAATTGGTCACTTCTCAAGAATCTGAGTTTTTTTTTTATTCATTTATTTATTCTATCTTTTACTCTGTTCTGCAAAATTTTAGCTTTCAGTGTTTTGAAGTTATGATAGTCCATAGTGCAAATGAGTCTCTTGTAGGGCAACACATCCAGTCTCATATTTTTCCTCTGGAATGAAATTCAGCTTTCTAAGCAGCCAGACTGAACTTCTGATCCTGTTTGATGGTAAGTTTGCCTTAAAATAAAGAAAACCAAAGCTGTTGCAAGGCAGAAAAGCTTATGAAGATGTGCTTTCCCCAGAGGTACAGGGAACTATCAAGAAAGTGTTGATATTTCATTTTTTTTTCATGGGCCTTGGTTCCTGTGTAGTGCATAACAGTTTTGTAAATATTTTCCCTTACTGTTCATCTGTCAGGGCCTGGAACAGACTTTATTTCTTTGTTAATAGTGTATAGGATTAGTAACTAGTTACTAACTAGGGCTTCCTATGAGCAGCCTGGAGTCTGGAGACAGAATGAAGTAAAGATCCATATCTATATCAGGATGCCCCAAATGGGGTCAAAATCCCGTTTTGGTTGCTGGCCTCTTGAGAATTGCTGTGGAACAAAGCCTTGATTCCTTGGTTATATTTGCGACACTGCAGTCCATTTTATTATCCTTTCTGCGGAAGACGGTATTGCTATCACAACTTTCCTCCCCATTTGAATTCTTGCATGGCCCTTTTATGATATTTCTTAAGCTTGCCTTGATGAAATGAGATGGAACTTCTCACTGAAATCATTTGTGTTTCAAGTGCAGAATCTTAGAATTATTTAGGTCAGAGTCATAGAATAATTTAGGTTTCTCCAAATGGGCATTAACATTAATAAATAGATTTATTTTTTTTTCCCAGTTTCAACAACAGTAGGTAAAAATTGAGGGAATAGACCTTATTTAATCCTAAAGAAAACCTTCTAGCACTCAAGGCACCCTTTGCTCTATTAGCCACCATACTTCTCTGCAGTGGAGACAGAAACTTCAAGCTGTTTGATGGAATAAACCCTAGACTCAAATAACCCTCTTTGAAGAAAGACCCAGACAAGGGTTTGCCCCTGTTACTATTTCCTCAGCCTGGCTGAAATATGGACAAATCTTTTTCAGAGTCATATCTTCCCTGGGGAGAGTCCACATTATTCATTCTTTCCTCTTCATGGGTCCTCTGACAGCCTTACCAGTAAGGATTTCTTCCAGGTCACTGCACAATGAGCACAAGAGACTCCACTAGAAACACTCCATGCTAAAAACATGAACTTATCTGCTGGCCAGCATTTGCTCCATCTGATCTGTGCTATGTTGACTTCTGAACTTTCTACTTTCTTAATCAAATAACACAATGGAAACTCTTATAGAGGTTGGGTATAAGATATATTAAAAAAAATCCTATAGGGTGATACCAGAGGTCCATTTAGCCCAGGAGTCTGTCTCTAACAGGTCAGTGGCAGATGCTATTTAAACATGTATTGTAGATTAACTGCTATTAGTTTTCTCACATTATAAAGTCACATTAAACTGCTGGCATTTCTCTTCCATAGATTGATTGCCCTATTATTATTTGCCTTTACCTCCAGATGCTTTGTGAATTTGACTGCCGTTGACACGGGTCTTTTAACTTGAGAGTTAGTCAGGTGTGCATCTACACTCACAGCTTCTTTCAGTGATAAAGGTAAATCATATGCTAACTGAGCAAAACTAGACACTCTCTCGCAACGTGTCAAAGCAAGTCAAAGAAAAGGGTATTTGAGATGTTCCTTTCCACCACCCCCTAATTTCCTTCAAGCTGATATGATATGTTGCCCTCAGGAGACAGCAAATGACAGGACAAAATTTGAGATGGTAACACCGCCTCAAGGGCATGAAAAATTATTTACATAAAAAGGAGCCATCCAGGTATTTTAAGTCCCTTCTGAGTCAGTAAGGACACTCTGCTTGCCAAACACTGTGCTTTCATCTGGGTATACTAAGGAGCATGGGTAAAAGGGGCTATTGGCAAAGAGCTATTAGGAAGCATCACTGTGGAATGGCTCTGGTGGTTTAACACTGATGGGCAGTACTGAAATTTAGGGTACATTTCCATTTATTCATACCTACTGATCTGTAAATTGCTGATATTCCCTCCCTTGTTTAAAGGATTTAATTGACCTCTCCCAGTACATCCTTAAATTTACCATAATATTCCCTAGTGTGGTGGCTTCATTCTGATGAACAGCTAAACTCTTCCAAAACTGCTCTCTCACACTCCTTCGTCAAAACAAGGGGAAAAAATATGATGAAGCAACTGAGAAAACAGATGAAGCATAGGAAAATTAATGTAATTTATTGCCTATTGCTAACAGACTAGAGAAGTGAGAACTAAAAGGAAACTAAAAACACTTTCCTCCCCATCCACCATCTACTTCCTCCTCCCCCCCGAGCAGCGCAGGGTAATGGGGAATGGGGGCTGACGCTTCATCTCCACCACCCCTTCATGATGTGAGCTGTCACAGGCAGCAGCTCTTCAAGAACTGCTCCCACACGGCTCCGTCCCACGGGGTCCATCCCCCAGGAGCAAACTGCTCCAGCACGGGTCCCCCACGGGCAGCAGCTCCCCCCAGACCCCCTGCTCCTGCGTGGGCTCCTCTCCACGGGCTGCAGCTCTGGCCCGGGGCCTGCTCCTGTGGGGGCTCTCCATGGGCCGCAGCCTCCTCCAGGCCACATCCACCTGTTGCAGTTACAAGTTTAGATGCACTGTGTTGATATCCATGTGATCGTTTCCTGCATCCTCCAAATACAGAAGGAGGTTCTCTTTTAGGGGGCATTATCATTATTATTTTTTGTCTCTAGCAGTTCCATAAGTGTATTTTCATAGCCAACAAATGTGTATTTTGCTGACACCATGCTTATTAAACCTTCATTGCTTTTGTGCTGGCAAAAGCGTGGACAGAAAGTAAACAAATGGAATCTATGGATCACAGAATAATAAAATCATAGAATATCCTGATTTGGAAGGGACCCACAGGGGTCATCATGTCCAATTCCTGTCTCCACACAGACCTACCTAAAAATTAAGCCATATGTCTGAGAGCGTTGTCTAAACACTTCTTGAACTCTGGTAGGCTTGATGCCATGATCACTTCCCTGGCAAGCCTGTTCCAGCGCCTGACCACTTTCTTGGTGAAGAATCTCCTAATATCCAATTTGAACCTCACCTGATACAACTTCATGTCATTCCCTCAGGTCCTATATATTGCCTCTACTCTCTGACAGATGGGGCAGCCTCAGTCCATGAACTCAGCGCTGGCCAGAAGAACTGCTGAAGTAAATAGAGTGTGTCACATAAGAAGAGTTGTTCCTTTGCATTTAATATCTCACTGTTAACAGAGGAGGTGGAAAGATCAATATCCTTTAATTGTTAAGCAGGCAGAAACCACAGTGTCTCTTAGTGAATTGGGTAACAGATGTAGGTGAGCATTCAACCTTACTGCTGTACATAGCATCTGAGTCGTGATCCTTCCAGGTGTTGCTCTTGGCAAATTACCCTGAGAACGAGATGAGAATTTGGCTCTAATGGGTGTTTTATGGTTCTTGGTGCAAGAATATTAATGCTTCTTACTCACAACACCTTAAAAAGTCAAAGAATCATAGAATGGTTTGGACCCCCCTGCCATGGGCAGGGAAAGGACCTACCAAATTTTCCTTAGGGTGTTTTATTCATCTGTTTGAATATCATCATTTAATTTGAGTCCCTTTAGATTGTTTGAGACATCTCCGCACGGCTGACAGATAAAGCAGAAGATGTGAAGGAGAAAAACCTTTCTGGAGCACCCGTGGGAAGGAGGTCAGGAAAGATAGCTTTGAACATTTCCCATGGCTCTAGAGAGCTATGTCTAGGTACATGAATCATACCCAGAAGGCACTGAAATCAACCTGAGTCCTTTTGTGCCATGCTGTACACCTGGGATGGCATTAATTTCAAAATAAGTATACTAGAAGTTGCTGTTTCCAGCAGCTTCTTTAAAATAATTAAGTCTTTTGCACTTGACCTGGAGCTTGTTGTTGTCCTCAAAAAAAAACAACAGTACCATGATGTGGGTGATAGATCCAATGTGCTGCATTTTCTGGAAATAGGCATAAAAGTTTTCAACCTAAAGTGTTATCAAATGATCTTGCTCAGTCCTACAGCCCTGTGCAGAAGTAGTACCTAAGGATGTAGTTGTGATTCATGACCTCCTCTTCATTTACAACAGCAGAAACCAAACTCGTGTTTTAGACTTTGCAAGGCTGGGTCTGAAACTATCTCAACCTGCAGTGTCCACAGGAAGAAAGAAAGAAAGAGAGAGAGAGAGAGAGAAAGAAAAGAAAGATGGGGGGGGTGGGGGGGGAATAATGCATTGATACTAAAATAAATTATAATTCTTATTTAGAAAAACATATATATGCTTGTGTGTCAACAACAATGTCCTACCATAATGTTTAAAGCTATACAGCTACCAAAGGACAGAATTAGAGCTTATAAAATTAATCTAAAATTTGGAACAGCGCAATCAACATCAAACAGTTATGCAAAGTATCTTCTCAGTCCTCAGAAGCTTTCTTTGGCTTGGATTTCTCCTGCAGACAGCAGATCGGCCAGATCCTTTTCCTAACTGAAAGGTGTAATTAAACTTTGCCATGTCTCCCAGCAGAGCAATGCCACTTTTCTCAGAGCATTCATTCCCTGGTGTTGGAAGATACACACTCCCCTTAGGTTCCCCGTGTATTTCTGTATAAATAATACAACGATAGGTTGTACCTCCTCTGGCCCTGGAGAGCACATGAATTATATTCGGGTATATAACTTGATTTTTCTTCTCAGCTGACTGAAAAGCAGCCAAGGCCTTGATAAAGGGATCGTTGTCTACTGTGAAGAGACCTCCTCCAACACTGCTACCATAAAGTCAGAGGATATAAAATGTGTGAACTTTATCCAGATGCATCAATGCCCCAGTGAGCAAAATAACCATCTGAATATTAGAGGGAAAAATTTTCTTGCCTTAATAGCATCTATTATTTTATGCAGGGTTGTATTGAGGTGCCCTCAGGCTAACGCAGGCTGTCTTCATCAGCAAAACTTCTTGCCAGATAAACTCCTTAAACTGCTTGATTTTCCCCTTCTTTCAGGCAATAATGAGACTGGGAAGTTGATTCTATTACAGCTAAATATGGGACAAATGCTTTTCTAGGACTCCTTTTAAAGTAACCGTAATATTTTGGAGAAACAGGGTACTCTTGGCAGCCGTTCTTACCTACAATGTTTTCAGGCACCATTGTCAGCTATTGCTGTGCATCTTTTTTTACCTAGTCTAAATCCAAAACTTGCATCCCAGTTGTGTTGCAGGTGATGGGGTTTGTGCCCGGGAACAGCATGATGTGCAGATGTTAATGCTCAGAAAGTGTGCACGCAGGGCTTTTATGTGCTAAAGTATGTTTTGAAAACTGGTCCCAAATATCATCGGAGTGATTAATCTGTCTGCTCTTCTCAGTTTCTTTAGTAAATGCTCTGTGACAAGCCAATTAAATCCAGTAATAAAATGTCCTCCACTGGGATGTCTGGAATGCTTGAAGTTAACCCAATGTTGGAGGGTTTCCTTAGCTCATGGACCTGTTACAAATTCACGGGGCTTGCAGGCTTTCTGTGAGAGGTGCAGGAGCTCAGCACCTCTCTTGATGTGGCTTCTGGCATTTAGAGACACACAAAAGAAAACAAGGGAAAAAAAAAAGAAAAAAAAAAAGAAAAAAAAAAGAAAAAGAAATAACACCAAAGCAAAATACCCCCATGAAACCATCAGTAGACCGTATGCTTAAATCGAAGGTTAAATAATTTCTGCCAAAATATTCTGTGGTGCTAAGTCCAGATCAGTTTTACATGCTTTAAGTGGTGACACGGACACATTTGCCACTTCCATGGGGCCATCCTTGCTTAGATCAGTCCAGTAGTGCCTAATGCCTGTCAGCATAAGCTGTGTTCTCAGTTTCTCAGCCTTATCTCTGGTGAAAGAAATGTACTTATCCTTTTGCTTTGCTAGTGGTTGACAGAAAATTAATTATAGTCAGAAAAAATCTTTTCCACAAAAAAAGTTCACCAGGAATGTTTTTTTTTTTTGACTGAGTGAGTCTAATTAGTACTTTCAATACTCTCAATTTAGGCAAAAGTGCTGAAGTTTCTGATATACATATTTTTGAAGGAAAGCTTCCCTTTTATAAGTAAAATGTGCATGAAATAACATGTAGCATCTTGAGTCCCCCAGGAAAGCAGCAGTGTGCAGAATTAGCCTCTACAGTGAAGCACAGCTAAGTTTCAAGTTATTTCATCTGCCTCTTCCATTTGCTGAATTTCATTTTTGAACTGTAGCTTCAAATCCAAGCAGCTTCATTGAAAGCATGATGCTGACACCGCAAGTGTGAATCTGCCAGGAGAGTAAGATGGAGCTGGGCTTCTCCCATTCCTCTACCTGTCCTCTCAGAACTGCTGCAGCTTCTCATCCTTATTTCTCCAAAGCTGTACACAGCTTCCTTTTCTCCTATACCCATCTCCCATACTCAGATTTCTTGCTGTTTCAAAGCATTGTGTAGAAAATAATTTTTTAGACTACAATACAGGTGAGGATGTGTTAAGGACTGTATTATCCCCCCAAATGCTCCAAAAGATGCTGGTATGTCCTAGAATAAACTCTCATTATCTAGACATGCAAGGAAGATAGGTCCATTTTCATCTTTATCAAATAGTTTGAACTTTTGAAAGGGTTCGCAGGACCTGGTGTTTTCAAGGCAAGTGATGGAGGTCAAAAGTGATAGTCAGGTGACTGAATTATTCTGCTAGAAACCAGGGAGTGTGATTTATTCTACCACAGAAGCCTATGTAACCTTGGCCAAGTTGCTTCATACCTTGGGTTATACTTTGTGTGGGTGCCAACAATGATATTTTCTTTTTGTACTTTTAAAAAAACTCTTAAATTCCTGTGTCCCAAATAGGGTTACAGTCTCTTACTTTGTATTTTCATGTTGTGTAACATGAGAGCGACCTCCTCGTTACTGCAACAATCCCCTCATGTAACAACAGCCTCACACTCACTTTTGGGAACTGTGTCCACAATAGTTAGAAATAGTTCTGCCAGGCTGTAACAGCATAATGCAATAACTGGAAAATGGGCAGAAATGCCATGAACTGCAATCCTTCTGCAGACTGTGCCATAGGAATTGAGCACATCCCCTGGAGCTGCTCTATCCCAAGAGGTATTTAGAGGTGGTGTGCGGCAATCCTACATCAAACAGCTTCCAGCATTTGCACCAAAAGAAATTGAGTTGCAGCTCCTCTGCTTTCTGCTGAGGGAGCCTGAACCACCTGTGTGAATGGGGTGTTTCCATGCCAGAGAAGAAAAAGGCATGTAAAGGACAAAATGCTATGACAGAGGCATCAAAGTGACAGCTGAAGGCCTTGAAGAAGGCCTTGAAGGAGGAGGGTAGCTGAAGCTGTCTGATGAAATCCTCTTTCTTGATGCCATCTGAGGAAATGCCACTGATATCTGCTCTGGTTTGGAGGCGGGGATCATTTCCTTGCTGCATCACTGTCACTCTGCCACAGATTGGCCTCTGATGAGAGTTAAAGAAAGGGGCCAAAGAGTTTGTATTACTTTTTCATTATTATTATTATTTAAAATTAGTATTACGATTTACATCTGGAATTCAAAGCCTACTTTTTAGCTTGTAGTCACTTTCCCAGACATAAAGAGATATTCAAGTAGTTATAATATAAAGCTGTTTGCAAATATCTAAGTCACCTCCCGACAAGCACCTAACAATAGACTTACTCCCTAATGGGTGGCATTCAGGACTGGTTTTCAGTAGGTTTTGAGCATTTCAAAGAGGATTCTGGCCAAAGACAGTAGCAAGGCTCCTTCTGCGTGTTGGCAGTTTAAGGGGGAAGGAGATGCACCAGAATGCAGATAGGGGTATGGGTGAATAACCCAGGTCCAACTGAGGGCTTCTGTTGGTGGCCCAAAGACAGAACAATAACCAACCCCAATATTTAGAAGCCTGGAATGAAAAAGAGTGACCCAAAAAAGCCCTTTTCCAAGGTGGTATCAAGAAGTGTCTAACTGCTCAGCCAGCAGCCGTGATATATGAACATCCAAAATCAAAAACCAAGCTAAAGTCTGAGGCCTGGAGCTGTTGCTCTAAGAGAAGAGTTGACTGGAGCCATGAGAGCACACAGAAGTGAGAGGTGGGCTCAAAGGAGATGAGCAGAAACCTGTTACATCAAGAAATGGTTGTGTTCAAAGACCTTGAGGAAGTTCTGCTGCCTGTTTGTCCCCACATCTTCTGCAGAAATGGGCAAAATGATGACATTCCTGCTGTTATTTTTGTAAGCACTGGTAGTCATGCTGCACAGTGGATTGAATAATAGCAAATTATCTTTTTTTTTTTTTTCCCTCTCAAAAACTCAGAAGCTCATGGCTGTTTGTTGATAGTTTTAAGATTACCTTTCAGAAATGAGCATAAAAATTAGAGAGATGTTGCCTGGAGGTCACCTTCCCTGAAGTTTTAACATGTGACATTTGATGGATGTAAAATGCTTGCTCTGAGTTTGATTTAGAGATCAGCTTTAATATCATGATGCTGATGTCTTTCTTAAATGTCTGCCAGGTTTTATTGAAGTAGATTTTATTATTTACAATGAGACATTACAGGTATGTCTCAGGGAGGTGTTAATTTGAGTGAAGGCTCTGTGCATACCTCTGTACTTCCATCAGCAGCTGCCAGGGCTGGAGGGATAATGCTATTATTCTGTTATTCTGCCATTCAGCAATATTATTCCTCAGGCCAGTAATAATTTTTGCCTTGAGCAGCCCAGCCTCTGTTTAAGCAGCAGACCATGGAGAAAGGTGAACTCCCCAAGAGTAAAAATGCTTTCATGGCTAACTATTTTCTCACAGGAATTTGCTGAATGCAAGTGCAAAGAGAGTGTAGATTTTGTGAAAGAAAAAAAAAAAGAAAGGCAGAAAAAAGGGTTACTAGAGTTTATCTGGGGAGGATTCCTCACACAAAGATTTTTTACACAATGGGATGGCTGGAAGATGAAACACATTTGCCTGAGGGTGCTGCCTGGGAGAGTCTGATGGAGGCCGAGGAAAGGGCTAAGGAAAGGGCAAGCAGCATCTGGAGATTATGCCAGGGAGAACACCCATAGGGTGGTGTAGAAGTCAGTCAGATTTGGGTTTCAGCACTATTCCAGATTCTACCTTGCCCTCTTTTCTCTCCATATACAGTGACCCAGCGCTGCCCTGAGCCCAAGTCATGCCACATTGCCTGGCACATACTTTCAGCTTTGCTCTAGAAATATTCAACCACAGCGTGCTATGACACAACTTGAATTATTTCATAGCCTCCGGACTGAAAATAAAAACACACAAAATGTGCTCATGGATCCTAAGTTCAGAGGCCTGGGAAAGGATTCAGAGGACACCTGAAGTGAAGTATCACCCAGTGCAGAGCAGAGAGCCTGCTGTGCCAAAGAGCCAGCCACGTGTATGGACAGAGTTTGCTGGAAAGGTTTTGACCAAGTATTTTTATTTCAATAAAACAACACGTCTGTTGAAATACTGCAATTTTGAGCTGTAAAATACAGATCAAAACCCAATTCTTTTTATTTTCATATAAGCTGTCTCATTTTGCTAAGTGATTTTAATCATTCTAATTTTGACTCAGAATTATGTTTAAAATCATTTCTTTTCCTGGATTAACTGTATATTTTACTTCACAAACTGAAAATGTTTGATGGTTGAATCAGTTTTGATGGGCAATTTACACTATGTGGTAAATTTTGAAATTTTCTTTGACAAATGAAAACTGTTTCCTGAGAGGCTTAAATTTCCCAGGGGACAGAAATTCTATTTCCCAGTCACCTCTGGAGGAAAACTCATGTGAAAATGACAACTTTCCCTGCACTGTAATAAAACATTGTCTCAACTGAGTGCTATTTATGACCAAGCCTATGAACTGTGATTCTTTTGGGGAGCATAAATAGCATCAAATAAAAAACTCTCATTTTTCCTTTAAACTAGACAACTTACTTTCAACTGATTTTTCTTTATTAGTATAATTCTTTTTCAAAGAAAACCCCTCCTATGCTGTAAAATGAATTAGAATTTCCCTATGTTTGGTTTAACCGTGTGAGCTTATACAAGGGAATAACGTAAACATGGCCAGCCTTAGGTCAGATCAAATGTTCATCTAGCCCAGTATCTTTCCTCTGACATGGGCCAGTAGTGTCTGCTTTGGAAGATGAGGACAGAAGATCTCATACTATTTACCCTCCTAGAAGTCAGTGACTTGTACTCCAGTTAAACTGAGAGGAAATGGAAAGAAAGAGAAGCAAGAAATTCAGTATCTCCCTCCTTTCCCCAAGCTCCAATTGCCTTAGTTCACTTTCTTTCCCCTTTCAGGGTGAAATGGTTAGTGGAGAACATTTCTTACCTTTATTGGTACAATCCCACCATTTAAAGCTCCAATTCAGAAAGTGTCTAAGCACCTCCTGAAGTCCCAGTTGCATGCTCAAATTGAAGCTCCTGCTCAGACATGTTTTTTCTAATTGATGTGCATAACAGAGGGAGTGTTCATTACAAGGTCTGAACTATGTACAAAGTCAAGAAGGGGTAATAGCAAGAAAATAAGTGCAGAGACAATGTTTGAAGAAGAGCAAATGAGGTATAAACTGCCCATGAATAAATTTAGGCTGGCAATTAGAAGAGCATTCCTAATCATTAACACACTCATGTTCCAAAAACAGATTTTCAGTAGGAACAATGGTGCAAAAAGAAACCAAAATGGGGCTTCATGAAGCTTGATATATGTCTACGAGGAGTCAGGTAATATAGGTTTGCTATAGCAGAACTAGATTCTGTTACCCGGAGGGTCTCAGGAAATTGCCAGAAATTTCACGCGGAAACATCTCTTAAAGCAAATCAAGGTGGTACAATATGGTACCTCACCTATTGAGTGTGCATCAGATGAACTAAATTTCAGTTAGGGTGTAAGTGGTAACAATCCGCTTAAGTTAGTTTACAGCAGCTGCAGATACGGTTCTATAACTTAGAGTACAGACCCAATAACAACCACACTGGAGAAGGAAATATGGAACACATTTCCTTTGAAGCTTTATTGATTTGCAGCCTTGTCTTGATTCAGTATCCAGTACAAATGGCCCCTTCACTGACAAACATGAAAGAAAACAAAAGTGTCCTGGTACAGAAAAGAAATTAACTTTCCCATTTCTATGCGTCAATCCTTTGAATCCCATAATTTCGCTATCCAGAATGGTTGCCTCTGAAGTCAACATTCTTTTACCAATTTTACTTCTTTCCAAGTACGGTACAACTGGGTAGAAGTGACTGTCACTTGCCTTTATTTGTCACATGCCTTAAAAATTTGAGCACACTGGAGTTTCAAAGCATTGAGATGAAATACTGGTGCTGGAAGCACATCTAGTGACTTGTCAAAAATCAGCCCACCTCCTTTTTTTCACACAGGGAAAATATTGTAAGGATGGCTGCTTTATTTCCGTTAGTGGCTGAGTTTGCATAGGTAAACAAGAATGGGCATATTGAGTCAAATCAAGGCATGTTTCAGCTCATTCTTTTGTCTTTGACAGCACCAGAAGAGTACAAGCACATGTGCAATTTCCTCGGAGGGAATAGTCATTTGTGTCTCATGGACTTTCTGAATTGGTTGTGATTTCTGTTGTGTATTTACTACTTCAAATTTGATTTTTCTTTCATACGTGTATTCTGTCTCCCCTTGAGCCCACGTAACTTTCACGATATCCTATATCAAGTTATTCCTTGGATGACCAATGCACACATACGAAGAGGGCATGTGCAGTTAAGTTGGGGCAGTCCATATCAAAGGATATTGTGTTGTAGTTTGTAAAGAAATGGCAGAACCAGCTTTGTGCTAGCTATTGCAGATACTGCTTTATTTATTAAAATCCACCCAGGACCCTTAGTATTTACTTTGATACCCATCCTGGTTTTGTTATCACTTTATACCACTACCAGAACCCAAGTCCCCCGGTCTTTGCCCTACATATTCCAGTGTTACTTTCACAAGAACCTTTTCCAGACATTCACCTTTAGAGAGTCTAGAAAAATTCAGCTTTATTGTCTTTCATATGTTAAGTGCAAAATTCACATTTGTGGAGTCTGGATGTCTTAATGACACAGTTTCCCTTACTGTATTTCTTCACAAACCACGTAGTACAAGATCTGGTGATAGGAAGTATGGAGACACAGGAGAAGCATATGGACACTGTAAAGTCAAAGTGACTTTAGATCCATTATAAACTTTGGGTCATGCCCAAAGTTACTTAATGAACCCGAGGAGAAATCCTGCTATATGACAATGCTTTGTCCTCATTGCTGCTTCCTCTTGCTTTCCCATATAAAATCCTTTTGCTCAGGATTATGAATAAAGCCCAGGGTTGGGCGGAATAACGCTGTCAGGATCACAAAATGAACACACCCTATGCTTAAAATCAAAACCATTGCAAGTTTCCCCCAAATGGGATTATTTTACAGGCAGACACTCTACCAGATAAAACCTTGAATTCCCTATAGACTCTCTGGCTTAGTTCATCTGTAATTTCTCTGCTGATCAGTAGAGTTAATAAAAAAATAAAAATCTCTCCCTTTAAAGCTGGAAGATACTCACATACCTGCATATCTTATCTCCAGGATAAAAATTTAATTACCTCAAGAAAAGGCTGGAAGAACGATGTAACACTGGCACCTGTTACAGCTGGGAAGATGGTGAGGAGGGCCAGCATATAATAATTAAATCTTTATCACCCAGAAAGGAGTTTGCAGCCTGCAGTGTCTTCCTGGCGAATATCACCATGTGTATTGTCAAACCTACTCCATGCCAGCATGTCCCAGAGTGATTTTATTTACACAGCTGGCTGGGAAAAGGCTGGCTAGAGCTTGAAAAGACAAGAGCTAAAAGGAGAGAGTGGCCAGCTAAAAAGATAGAAGAAAAACGGCTGGGATGGAAGTTTTCTATGTTCAGTGATAGGTGATGTACATTTTCAGACCTGCCTGAAAAGGAAAGATCTTCCAGATCTCCTCTTTTCTGCAGATGCTGTGTTGGATCTGGGTGTTGGATTTCCTTTGTACAGAAATCAAACTTTGTGAATGGGAATTATTCTGTTGAAGTTTATAAAGACAAGTGAATATGCATCACAGTAATTTATTCACATATTTAACATACATGTCCATGTTTCCTCAATGGACATGCAAATTTATATCTGTGTGTATGCACTTTGATATGTGAAAGCAAGTGTTCAAAAACTTCTCTACTGAAGAAATCACAGCTAACCAGCTGCATTAAGTAGCCCAACGCCTGAGGTCAAGGGAGAGAGAATTCCCTCCTGCCTAAGTTCGGGTCTTCTCATGGAACCCAGCTGCACCAAGGAAGGTTGTGAGCTGCATATAACTTTGAGGCTGGCCCTACTTCATGTGACAGGTTGTATCAGAGACCTTACAGCATCCCTTACAACATAAATGGCTTGATCCTCTGGCTGCTTTGTGAGCAATTAAATTTGTATTAATGACAAGGGGGACCTTCACAACACTGCGTGAGTTGGAAGCACTGCCCAGCAGCTCTGGGCTCCCTTGGAGAGCACGGCCACAAACATGGCTTAAGCAGCTGAATCTTAGCCAATTAATTACCCCCACCTTTGTTTTCTTCTGTTACCTCCCTACTCGTTGCTCCCTGAGCATACCTCTCCTGCCTTCAGTGATACCTTCTTCAAAAAAGCAGGAGGAGGATCCTAAGGCTGTGGTCCTGAATCATTTGAATTCCAGCTGCTAATGACATCATGAATGTCTTATTATTCTTTATAGTGAGCTTTTTTGCCCCTGTCTAGCTTTGGTATTTTTAGCTCAGCCTTCCCTTCCACAAGACGCCTGTGCTGGTTTTTGGTAGGGTTTGGATGTTCATTTATTTTCCTAACAGAGTGATAAAATAAATTATTTTAAAACATGCTTAAAAAAGGATGGACAACTTACCACCTGGAGGGGTTAGCTGCAATCCTGAGTATATTTGCCAAGAACTGAATATATTTCTAAATATAGCTATGTTGTTTCATTCTTTACCTTTTTCTCTGTGTGTGTATATGTGTGTGTGTGTATGTGTGTTCCGCAGAGATTAGTCATGGTTTACAAAATGAATTTTCTCAAAAAAAAAGATGCTTTCTGCCTCTTGTTCCTTTGATACAACTTCAACATCTTTTTTTCAATATAAATTTTTCTCCTCCTCCTCTCTGTACATTTGTGTGTGTGTGCTTGTGGGTGTGAATAAATATATACATATATTGTGGTTGGCTGGAAGTAGGAAAATCCATTTTCTTTAACAGTCATATCTCTGAGAAGCAGGCTCACAGAAAATCTTAAATGCTAAATTAAAAGACTTGAACTGCTTGGCTTTTCTGGTCAGCTTCTCCTTAATTCTTTTCTCTCTCCCTCTTGCTCCCTCATTCTTAGTCTTGCACTGAGTTTTCAGTTTAATTAGAGGGGGAAGAAAATAGTCACATCAAGTCAAGGACATAATCTTTTTCCAAGCTGGAAAAGTCAGAGTTTAATCTTCCTGGCATGGTCCCATTCAGAAAAAGGAAAATTCTTCAGTAAGATATTGGTCCCAGTGTAACACCTGTTGCAGACTGTGGGAACCTTTCTTTCTATATATTGGATGCTGAAAACTCTGGAAATTGAGGATTGACAATACCCAGAGGTGTTGTGCTGAGATGTCTGCAGGACCTGGGCCTTTAAGCACAAGCTTTGTTGCTTAATATGCAGACCATTTGCCTTAAGCAGGCTCATAAAAATGCTGTATGGTCCATCCATTTGGAGAGGGCATGACTGTACTCCTGTGTAGTTTATTTTCTTCAAGTTGGGAGCCAGCTTTTTCCGTTTACTCATGCTGTGCTACAACAACTCTATGTTCATTTCTACACCCTGTGTTTTGGTTCACATCCAAGGTTTCTGCATTCTGGGTATAACTCATCTTGCTCAGCATCAGCAACGGGCAGTCCAGTGTCTTGCATAACTTGCCTATTGCAACTTCAGGGACTGGAGAGTATATTCATATTCTTGGACACAGATCTTAAGAAGGGATGATTTACCTACAGGAGTCCCACTCTACTGATGGCAGAGAAGATACTGCAATTTACTTTAGGTAAGATGTCGATCTTTAAACTGTCTACAGTTAGACAAGATGCTACCCACTCCAACAGAAGAGGTTTTGCAGATGGGGAGTACAATTTCCAGGGTGAATTCCATGGAGATGGTCTGAAAAGACACAGGGAGATCTACCCCCATCGTGCTCAGTGTGAAGAGGACTCAGATCTTCTCACAGGAATCCACAGCAATATGATGCACGTTGTGTTTACGTGAAAATATTTTCCTCTGAATTCTGGTATAGCCATTTGGGGTTTAAGAGTAATTAATTATAATATTTTACCAGAAAGAAAATTAGTGATATAAACTGTAAACTCTATTTACCTCTAACTTTCCAGCTAGAAAGAGTGGCAACTACAAGGTGCCTATTTGCAGCAGATGACAGATGACTGCAGTTGTGGTTTTGTGAACTATAAACCAATATTCTGTACACTTCCTATAGGAGTCAACCATACACAGCACATTGAGGGCTTCACCTGGGTGCGTACTGTGAGCAGGCAGCTTGCACACTGCGTGTTGGACTCAGGTGCACAGTGTGGAAGTTGGAATAGCAGCAAGTCCATAGAAAACAGTTCCTTGCACTAAAAATGCAGCAATTTCCTCCGTGCAATGTGGCAGCTGAGATCACAGAGCAATCGTTTTCAGGCGGAGAAGTGTGGAACAATGCCTCCAAATGAAATTATAGCTGGAGGAAAGGATTTCTTTGAGGCAGGAAGGAATATAATTACCCAAGTTGGACTTTTGCCAGGACACTGATGTTTAAAACACTTTCTGCTCTTGTGGAAAGTGCCACAGGATCTTTTAATGACTGCAAGCGAATGGGTTTAGTTTTTTTTTTTTTTTTAATTTTATTTGAGTGTCTCATTCAAAAGGCAGAATAATAAAATGAGAAAGAAAAAAAAATCAAAGAAAAAGCTAATCTTTAAAAAATGATGGAATATGTAAATCCTACTTTGAAATGGTAATATATTAACTTCTTTTTAAGATAAAAATGCAATTAGTTCATTCTTTCATTTCCCCCTACCCCCCCTCCAAATGCACATATATTGTTATCATGTCCTTTGCTCTTATGTCAAATCTGAATCATTTAATTTTGTTGTAGTGAAACTTGTGGGTTTTAAAAAAATGTTTTGTTTTTCTGCCTTGTTTCACTCATGACTGTAAATAAAAGAAAATATTCCTAAATACAATAATCATTGCTGTCAAAAGTCTACACTTTGTTGAATTTTATAAAGACTATGGGCTATTTTTATATTACATGCAGTGTCAGTAAAGAGTAATCAGAGAACGAAAGGGACTTTTTATCATTCCCAGTTTATGCACAGATCTTTTTAGCTCTGAAGGAAAAAAAAAGAAATGTTACATGTGATGGAAGAGTAAGCTTGCCTTATTTTCCCCTTGCTCATTTTTGGTAAGGGAACGAATGTAGTGACATCTATATGGATCTCTATTCACGGAACACTATTTATTCCTAGCTGGCCAATCCAGCATAAGTTTTCTGAATGCACTGTAGTTTTATCATCGTGGGTTTTTTTTGCCATTTCATCAATATTTTGTGAAGTTGGGTTTAACTGTCTGGTCATTGTCTCTATTTGGGTAAATACTTGTAAATGTTAACTAAAGGGTATAAATAAATATAGACTACAAATAAACAAATTAATTAAAGAGACACTGGAAAAAAATTATTTTAAAACAGAAGAATCTGGAGATTGCAGTGTTTACTAACCTACTAATTTCGGTGTTCATGGAGGGTGCAGTAGCTGTCTGTTCACACTGTTTTCTCTCTGTGGGAACTTGAATTCACATCTGGCCCCAGAGAGAGACTTGTCATCACAAAGCTGTTGAATAGCCTCCATTACTGCTCTCACAGTCCTTCCTGCCAGGGCTGCTTCACATTGTTTAGGATATTTCAATACCTATCAAGTCTAAAGTAAAGCAAGCAGAAGGGAGTCACTTGTTAAGAACTGATACATTTCTTTGGCAGGGAGGAGACCAGGGGTGGGATTCACCTCCCCTGTCATTAGGAATCTATAAAGTGAAAATCTCTGTCTGGATTAAGCAGTCCAGGCTCCCATTGAGATTAATAGAAAATTAGCCCATAGAGTTGAGGGATTGTAATTCATCCCCTCTTAAGCAGACTCTTGCATTTAGAGGAAAGAGATACGGCTCTTCCGTTCTACATGTTTAATTTTCAGGTCTTACTTCTCATGGATTATTTAATCCTGAAACAGAATGCAAAAGGAAGTTCATATTTAATAAGTGGTGGTTGAAACAAAGAAAAATTAAAACTGGAGATGTGTCTCTGGGCTTGGGAGCTGGGCTGTTACTTAGCTCAGAAGAGAAGTCAGTCTAATAGGACAGACTTGTGAGTTGAGATCTCAGTTTTGGAGAGAAGTAGCCTGCAGCCCGCTGAGATGTGACTTCAGCCTCTTCTGGGTTCTGGCAGCAAGATCATGTCTTTGTAAGCATCATGGACGGCTGGTTAGCGGCAGTCTCTTACCCAGGGTTCACAAGGATCTGCTGACTTCTGGCAGCATCAGGGTACCACCAGCGGCTGACCCCTTTGAACAATCAGAAGGAAATAACAGTGCCAAGAGAAATAAGCTAAAATTTCTTCCCCTTTTCTGGTTGTCTTGTGTCATCTTATGGACCAACAAAACCCCGGATGGATTGTGTAAGATGCACACCATCTCTCTGCAAGTGCTAGTTACGCATTTATAGGAAGAATTATTTCTGATTTTGATCTATATTTTCCCCTTACTCTGAGCAATGCTCCCATAAATATTTTCTTATTTCCTTTTCACTGCTACCTCTGGTGTCAGAGTCAGAAAGAAGTCACACCAGGTTCAAGTCTCCAGAACCTCTAATTCCTCAGTTTTCCTCCATGAAATGTTTACTGGAAAATGAATGCCTTCCAATTCATCCTGCTGCTGAAAATTCCTGATCCTTCTAATCTAACACACAATAATTGTCATTTCACAGGGCAGGATTTTTAGCTGCTGGCATGATCTAAACACCCCACTTCCTTTCATCATGTGTAATGATGAGTCCCTTAGTTCGGAGTGAACCTACTCCATTTCTAAGGACTGTGTTGGTATTTTAGTAATCGCCTCACTGAGGAGATGGAAGCCTACGTCTGGAAAAAGGATACAAATCATTGATCATCCTGCCGGCTCTGACAGTGACAAGAGCTCTGGATTTGTGCTCCCCACCACTATGCATAGCATTGCTGGTAACCATGGTGTCCGAATGCGTGAGAACGGAGCCTGGCTTCTTATATAATGCTTGCAGTGCAGCAGCACCACCAGACTTACCAATTAAAGATTTGTCTTGGCGAGAAGGGATTAAATACTTTTCATTAGCAAATTTAGAGATTCTAAAGCCCTATTATAGAGATCTGCCACCCACATTGTGAGCAAAACAGCTGTACAATGGGCGATTACAAAGCAAGAAGATGAAGTGACGTTTTGGCTAGGAACTTTATTGTCTCTACACTCTCAGCCCTACAATCCCATGGAAACAATTATCTTTAATAAGAAGTATTGTTATTTCCTTCTGAGCGAGTGTGCTATTTGGTCTATATCCCCAGAAAGGTTAAACATAACAATGAGTGACTCTTTGTGCTTTGTTAAGATAACTTCACATTTTCATCACCTTCCAAAAATCACATGGAATACTAATATCATACTATATAAATCTGAAGACATAGGAAAGAAAAAAAATTTTTATTATATATTCTCATTAATTAGTAATTAGCACTGTGAGAGTTTCTAGAACGAAAAAGTCAGAAAAAAAAAATGACACGAAATAAACAGTCACCTTCTTTCCAAGTTTGACTCTGTAGAGCTTTAATTCCAATGAGCTATATATAACGAAGCTGATGACAGAAAGGGCTTTTTTTCATTTAATAGCACAGCAACACACTGGGTGTACTTCCAGATCTACTTGCTTCATGATGCTTTGATCACTTTCTATTCTACATGGAAAAAGGGCTGTTTCATGAAGGCAAAACCCAGTAAATAGAAGACCTATGAAAGAAAATCCTCACCCCCCTCTCCTCAGATATCCTCCATTTACCTGAAGGAGTGTACATGGTCTGGAAAGATTTCTGGGAACTAGAACTTGCTGATACACATTTTTACAATGGTCGCTGGTGTGGTTTTAGCCTGAGCACAGTCATTGCAATTCTTGCACACCAGCTGAGAGCTGGCACAGCCCCAAGAGCGTTCCCAATAGGCAGTCTGGATGCAGCCACTTCACAGACTAAAAGAGTTTAATTGTATAAACACAGATCATTGCTGGCCCCAGTGCTGGAAAGTGCTCTCAGGCTTCCTTAATTTACTTGTGGAGATGTCGCCTCAGTGGAGGAAAAATGTGGTTACTAATTTAGACGCATGCAGGACACAGTTTTAGCGAGAGCCCTTGGCACTTGGATATGCACAGTCATTTCAGCTGGAATTACCACCAAACAGAAACAAAACACTCCACCAGTGACCAGAAGGGGCTGTAAAGTGCCTGTTTAGTGGCATAAGTCAATCTCCAGTGATGGATGGTAGAAAGTTCCCTTCCTTCAGGGGCTGCCTGCTGGGAGATAAAAGCCAAGTGCGTGGGTGTGCGCATTTACAGGACTGGGATTTACTGCTGGGACACAGAGCGCTGCAACCTGGAGCTCAGCGCTCAAAGAGAGAATGGCAGAGCCTTTTTCAGCCCAAATTGCCTCTGGGGATGAGATGGCCAGTGGCGCAGTGCAGACACTGTTTGGAGCCCGTGCTCATCCTCATAGCCCTTAGATGTTACCCAAGAGAACTGAGGCTCAGACAGGATTATTAACTCAGATTCAGTGACAGTAATGCAGATGATTCACCCCCCACCCAAAAAAAAAAAAAAAAAAAAAAAAGAGCTGGCTTATGTTTGACCAGCCTATGGTGAAGTCAAAACAGGCACTCAGTTCCTGAGAAGGGGAAGCCTGTATTATCCCACAGCAGGACTTTTAGAGAAAAGCTGATGTATTTCATTTTAGATGTGACCCAGAATGTTCAATATACAGGTAAAAATTTCATCAGCTCATCCTATTAACCAAAATACCAGGTTTTAACGGATACTTCAGCCCTTAACCTCCTTTGTTTTTAACCTCCTTTGTTTTTCCCAAAAGTTAAGCACTTTTTAATCAGATATCTGGCCAGAAGATCCACAACGTTCTTTATTTTAAATGAAGGAAACGTAACTAATCATTACAATATGATATTCATTATCAGTATGATATGATATAAATATGATATAAAATATGATTAATCATTATAAATCACTCTAGACTTGTAGGATACTAAAGAAATATATCATCTTCATTCCATCTTTCATAAGTTACCAAAGGTGGGATGTCTTGATTTCTGGAGATACCTCCTTCACTCTATTGCTTATATTAGATTAAGGATAGCAAACATCTCACTTCATTTTAGGTGTCTATATCTAAGCTCCCTTTATAATTATAAGAGGTTTAGTTGCAGTGTGCTTTTGTATTTCATTCAAACACATGGAACTATTTAGGGAAATCAGGGGTCTGTTCCTGGTCTCTGCTGACATGGGGAGTATGATCAGCTAATTACAGAAGGATGCAAAGGTGTTTTGTAGATGTTAACACCAATGCTGGAGACGATGCATGTAGTCAGGTGAGAAATAGGCAAGGTCCTTAAAGTCTGATAAGATGGCCATACATAGCTGAGATAAATTTGGCAGAAGCTGAAATACCACTTAATTCAGCACCAATTTGACTTTCCATAATGTGATAATATAAGACATCGGGATAGCCATATGGGGTGCAGTACTCAGTTATCTTATCTGTCCCTTACTGTGGCTGGTAACAGATTCTTAGATGAAAAAAAGCGTAGGAAGAATGCGTGTTTTGAGTATAATATTTCTTCCCTGGTATAAACCCTCCCAGCTTCTTTGTGTAATTGCTTTGGGGGGTTGTTGAGCTCTTGGTTTCCTTCAGATCACAGTGTTTAATAGTCTGATGAGCTTGTCCTTCATGACTCTTGCTTTTTTGTATCCAGGCACGGATGCAGATTTTGATTACTGTCATCCCAAAGAAACACAGAAGCATATGTTGTGTCTTTAGGCAGCAGCAACACTAAACACTGGCATAGCAAAAAGTAGGTTTAAGAAGAAAATCACATGAATGAGAGAAACTGGGGTGTGTTTGAGACTACATGAGGGTATGTCTATATTGGATTTATATTGCAAGGTTTTGATAGCAGGGCCCTATAGGGGTGTAGCCTGTGTGAACAGAGCTCAGCAGCATCCCCATGTCAGATCAGAGCCAGCTCCAGCTGGCTCCAAATGGACCCACTGCTGGCCAGAGCCGAGCCAGTGAGTGATGCTTGTTGCGCCTCTGGGAGAGCACAGATAAGGAAGGGGAGAAAAAAAAAACAACTGCTGTGCCACAGCAGCTGGGAGAGACAAGTGAGAAGCAGCCCTGCAAACACCAAGGTGAGTGCAGCCGGAGGGCAGGAGGTGCTCCAGGTGCTCCCTGCGGCCTGTGGAGAGGCCCCTGGTGGAGCAGGCTGTCCCCCTGCAGCCCACGGGTCCCACACGGAGCAGATCTCCACGCTGCAGCCCGTGGAGGAGCCCCCGGTGGAGCAGGTGGATGTGGCCTGGAGGAGGCTGCAGCCCGTGGAGAGGAGCCCACGCAGGAGCAGGTCCCGGGCCGGAGCTGCAGCCCGTGGAGAGGAGCCCACGCAGGAGCAGGGGCCTGGGGGGAGCTGCTGCCCGTGGGGGACCAGTGCTGGAGCAGTTTGCTTCTAGGGGATGGACCCTGTGGTACGGAGCCGTGTGGGAGCAGTTTTTGAAGAGCTGCTGCCTGTGGGCAGCCCACGCCATGAAGGAGCGGCAGAGACGAAGCGTCAGGGACTGACTGCAGCCCCCATTCCCCATTCCCCTGTGCTGCCTAGGGGGAGGAGGTGGAAGAGGGTGGTTGGGGTGAATGTGTTTTTAGTTTGTTTTTAATTCTCACTACTCTATTCTGTTAGTAATAGGTAATAAATTACATTAAGTTGCCTAATCTTCGTCTGTTTTGACCATGATGGTGATTGTTGAGCGATCTCCTTGTCCTTATCTCAACCCTTGAGCCCTTCCCATCGTATTCCCTCCCCTATTTCTTTTGAGGAAGAGGAGTGCAAGAGTGGTGTGGTGGAGCTAAGCTACCCATCAGTGTTAAACCACCACAAGGTCACTAAGGATGAGTGGGATTTTGGATGGGTGAAGACTTCGGATTTTTTCTCCCTCTTCTCCATCATTCTGCTCCCCAGAAATGACCTATCTCTGATGAAAATTTCCTTTCCCCCAAATATCCCTTCCATATTGGCCATCTCTTCTGCTGCCACTGGGGACTTCTCACCAGCTGCTCAGTTATTTATAAAAAAATAAAAATAAGTCCATCCGTTGAGTCATTTTACACGGACAGTGTGATTTGTGGGTCTTCCATTCCAGCTGACTTCTGTAATTGGAAGCATATGGCCATAAGTGCCAGTATTATTGACTGTGTGTATGGGATTGGAGACAGATGTACAGTTACACGTACAGGAGTGTTTGTTCTAGCTGTCAGGTTAAGTTAGGCATCTATGAGTAAAATATGCCTAATGCCTTCATGTTCTTTTTGCATTTGGTTCTTACCTTGTACAGCAGTGTTAAAGAAAACAGTCAATACTTCAGCAAATAGTGGAGAATGTTTGTAGAATGTGTAATATATCCACTTGCAAGAATAAATGGGTTACATTCTTCACTTTGAGAGTTTAAAGAGCAGGTTGCCCTCCATACTTGGGTGCATTTCAGCTAGAAATTATTATTTTGAGTTTTGCTAACATTAAAGGCATGGTCAAGGACAAGACTGCTACTGTGTTGGGTGCTACACTGACAAAGAAGGAGAAAAAAAGTCTCTGCCAGAAAAATGATTTCCAAATGTCTTTTTGCTATTGGAAATCATGTTCTCAGTTATTTTCATCCAATTGGATGACACAAGCAATGCCATGTGAACTGCAATGCTAATCAAAATAAATTTCTGATTTTTATCCTAGCTGGTCATGTGATGGTAAGAGATGTCATTATTAGCAAAACTCTACAGATAGTTACACTACTGCAGCACATGGAGCATGAAAAGGCTCTGAATTATTTATAACAACTGGGTCATCTTCTCAGCAGGAATAAACTGACAGGGCTAATTAACAGATATACCCCAACTGATGATCAGCTCCATGTTTGAAGAATATCTCCAAATATGAGAAATTCAAGGAAATCATAAGCCGCTTTGCTTGCTACAGACTGCTAGTTTAGTTTTACTATCAAGCTTGCAGGAATGCATAGCAGTCTATAAAAAGTGAGTCTGATGGCTGGTTTGTAACCAATACGTACATGTGCAATTCTGTGCAGGAGGGAAACGAGTCGAATTGCATTTGCCTTCCTTACCCCACTACAGAATAAACCTCGAGTGCTGAAATAAAGGCCATATTTTATGGCAAGTATATTGCTAGGGTCATTAGCTTTCCCATTCGGCTTCATCAGATGGCTACACAGCAGGATGCATTCCAAATTTATTTGATAGCTTGTCAATAAGCAGCTTCCTTTTAATGGCTCTTAACTTCATGGAGTTGAAAAACAAAATGCCTCATGCTCACATTAAACCAACTGTTCCATAAGAGGGATCTCTTTTTTTCTGGCATGCAGGACAGATTGGAAACTGCCCTCCGAGATGGGAAACTGTCCACTGTATTCTGCTTCATCCTTAGACAGAGAGGCTTGTGTATACGTGCAAGTTGCACGGGTTTGGGTGGTTGGATTATCACAAGCACACTCTCAGCTGGAAACTTATGACCAAAGGTCAATTCTTATGAGATCAAAACACAAAAACTTGACATTTTGTTATAAAAGGGTCAAATGGTTGCGAAACAACAACAGTACAAGGTAACTCTGTGAAGTATACTGCTTGCAGGCACTTTTGAGTATTAAATTCTTTCCCTTTCTTGCTCTCCAGTCTCTAAAATCTTTGAAGACACGGGCTTCTGCCCTTATGCAATAAAAAGTCTTTAGATGGAATCTTTACCTCTAAAATTTTTACCCACGGAGGATCCTTGAAAGATTTGACAACTTTGTGACTAGTACCCAGGTCTGCTACCTAAGTACTACCTGGATATCAGCCAGGGTATTTGAGTGTGAACCCATATTTACTTCTGTCAGAACTGACATTGTTTTTAGCAAAGGGCCTATAAACAGTGGAATTGTGTAGAGGAACAGTATATTTTTACAGTGAAATTTCTAAGCCAGATATCCAAGAAGGACTAAAATGACATTTTTGGTTTTGTAAAATCAGAAAGTATTGGGAGGGTGGTGTTGGAGCCAGGGGGATTCCTTATTTTGCTGGTGAACTGTGGAAGAAAAAGGTAGGGAGGGCAGAAAAATGCGTTGCTACCCATTGCTGTGTGTCTATAGTATCCAGACAGACAGCAGACTGTTTTTACTATAGAAAAAGGTAAATTGATTTGCAGTGTCATAGCTAGTGTTAAGTCCACTGGTTTATGAATAACTCATAGGCATCCTCCAAAAGTTAAGCAAACTGGTTTAGTGGAAGGTGCCCCTGCCGTGGCAGGGGGCTTGGAACTAGATGATCTTTAAGGTCCCTTCCAACCCAAACCAATCTGTGATTCTATGAAAAAGAAGGATTAACTACTGTCATTCTCCTTTTCACATGCCAGTCTGACCAGACACGAGTCAGGTCCTGTGAAGAAGTCATGCATTTGTGGTAAATTATGAACCTCTCTTGGACTTTGTTGCTGTTGTGAAGCTGGCTGGCATGATTTACAAGCTGAAGAGCTTGGGTATGTCCCTGAGTTGTCAGGCCCCTCTATTGCAGATGTGTGTTTCTCTTCTGGGCTGAGTTTTGCTTGCATATGCCCAGCTGAAGAGCAAATTTGCATTCTTGCTTTTGCAGCATGCTCAGTGCCTTGAGGACGCTTCATAAACACAGAGGGACTGGAAAAATAAGTGAGTGAGAGAAAAATGAAAAAGAAATATTAGCTACATCTAGGCCATTCTCCTGCTAGTGTTTGAGTGCTTTCCAAACTATTTTCTTTAGTTGCAGCTTAAATGACTCTTGTAATTGGCCTCCTACCATAGAGAGTGCCTTCTACAATATAATTTTATTTATTGTGATTTGTATCTGTCATTTGTTGCAGGCACTTTTACCCAAGCTAAAGTACTCACTGAAACCATCTATCCGTTGAGGGGAAAAGTGCTACTGATTTGCCTTGTGGTGGTTATTTCCCCTTAGATAAAGTCACGGTGGAACATGACTGTGTTTGAATTAGCAGCAAAGTACCTTCTGGCTGAGGTCGTGTTTGAAAAAAAAAAAGAGCACCAATAATCAGGTGCTTCTTGGGCAACTCCAGCACTCCTCAGAAAGGCTCTGTGCTGTACTGTGAGTACTAACTTCTTCAAAAAAAATTCGCAATCGGCTGAAAAGCAATATATGAGGATAAAACTGTGTTATTTTTTAAACGCAGGTCATATCCTCAACCTCCTCCATCACTATCCAAGGACTCAGTTGATTTATTTGCCCCAGAGCTGCAACCCCAAAGCCACTACTACAGGCCCCAGTGGCATGAGGCTGGGTGAGACCTTGGCAAGTACAGAAATTAAGAAATAAACAGTGTGGCTCAGGATGCACATGAAGGTAGAAGAGGGCAAGACCTCGTAAAATGGTATGTGATTATTCCCCCTAAATCACCACCTAAGGTTACACAGCATCCCTTTTTCTTCCAAGCTGTCCTTCACCCCAATTTTATTCTAATTATTCTTTCTTATTATACTGTGAGTTTTTATCACCCTTTAAACCAGAACTGAATAATCTTTACCTGAAAGTATAAATATACTTATTAATCTTTGGATTTATTTGTTGCTGTACTTTATACCTTTTGAAAAATCAGCAAGTGAAACTCAATTAAGCTTCAAAACAAACTCAGCTATGTCTGATTCCCCACCCCCTGCCCCTTTCCCAGTTTTCTCCTTTCACTTCTTGTGACCCACCTGAAGGCAATTAGTATTCTCATCTGCTGTAACTGGGGTTAATTTAACTTCTAATTCTGAAGGACTCTGATGAAGTAGGAAGTGCATCGAGTAAGTAGGCACAGACCAAAATGCAGCCATTACAATTCATAGCTGTGGTTTACATCATGTCCTCCTCCTTTGGGAGGGTGAAATTCAAGCAGGTATCAGACGTCTGTTGTGCAGGATGCACTCCATGAAATGAGGTGTGAATGTCTCATTGCCTGAAAGCAAGTTCATGACTGTTTCAGCTGAACAGGTTGCAGAAAATTTAGAAATACGCTCATTAAAAATTCCATGTAGAAGTAGGTGCTGACCAGTGTTTTTTCCTCTCCTGTACACTGTGACATAGACAACACAGGGAGGCATCATTGAGCTGTGCAGTGGAGTTCTTACAATGTCCTACCAAATGAAAAAGGATCATGTCAATACTTATTAGACTTTCCAGAAGCTTATTAAATCAGTAAGGGAGCTGAATCCCAAACAAATTCCGATTAGATTTTGTTTCAAAATGAAGGCTCCTTCCTGAACTATCCTACAAGGAAGTGCCACTGGCATCGGCACTGGCTTCTTTCTTAGGGAACTTTTAACCTTTTTTTTTCTACCATAATTCCATCGGTCAAGTTACTGATAGAGATAATACAGGAAGCATTGCTATCCAGAGATTTGTTGCACAGACTTGTATGGATAAAGTTTTTGCTAAAATAATAAATAAAAAAATGAAACTAAATTTTGTGAATCTGCATGAGGTAATGCTCATATTGGAAATCTGATCTCCCAAGGAGGATGGCCAGTTACTGCATGGATGGTGATAGTTGCAAAGGTCATTGCAGTGGCATCTTCAGCTGGGTTGAATGAGACTTGTAGTAACCAAAACTTACTCTGCTTGTGGGTAAATTAATTGCAATCCAAAGAAACCTAACAGAATCCCTTTTCTGGTCTTGTAAAGGGCAGAACAGCTGTCCTAAAGCTGTACCATTGCTCCACAAAGCTTGTCTGAAGAAGGAGTGGTGGAGATCTTGGAGGAAGAAACCAGTATGAGACATCTGATTTCTGAAGAACTTTCACAGAATCACAGAATCACAGAATCGTCTAGGTTGGAAGAGACCTCCAAGATCACCTAGTCCAACCTCTGACCTAACACTAGCAAGTCCTCCACTAAATCATATCACTAAGTTCAACATCTAAACGTCTCTTAAAGACCTCCAGGGATGGGGACTCAACCACTTCCCCGGGCAGCCCATCCCAATGCCTAACAACCCTTTCGGTAAAGAAGTTCTTCCTAACATCCAACCTAAACCTCCCCTGGCGCAACTTTAGCCCATTCCCCCTCGTCCTGTCACCAGGCACATGGGAGAATAGACCAACCCTTACCTCACTACAGCCTCCTTTAAGGTACCTATAGAGAGCGAGTTTTCATCAAAACTTTGGGAGTTTTGATGGTAAACGTAAGATATATTAAGCTGCTTTCCTCAACCTGCAGCTGAGGTAGGAAAGGGTTCAGAACACTTTTTGTTTCTTTCTTTCTTTTCTTTTTGTTTGGAGGTCTCTGTGAATTAATTGCAAGAGAAATAGTCAGGGGAAAAAGAAGGGAGCAAGCAAAGCAGCAAGACCCAACTCCTCAAAGAGTTACCCCTGGAGGCAGCTTTCGGGGCAAAATGCTGACACTTTGCTAGACAGAAATAACTGTACTCCTCTGTGTATTAACAAGACAACCTGGGCATTCCCTGGGGAAAATAAAAAACATGAATTCAGATCAGCAGGTGTTTCTTCTAGTCCTGTCTGTCTTGTCACTGAATCCTGATGTACACATCAATAGTCAAAAATATTGCAATGAAAATTTCATACCTCACTGCCTAAAAAATCATAATTTCATAGAAGTGCAGATTCCTTTCCAAAATGCACTCGGTTCCCTTGAATGTGTTGTCCTAAGTCACTTTTGTAAAAGCAAAATTTAGCCATTTCAGCCAAATGGACCTTGCATTGCAGAATGAAGCTAAAACTAATAGCCCTCGTGTTTACACAATGGGTACTTCAAACTCTTAGACTAAATACAAACCAGGAATTTACATTCAAACATCTCTTACTTGGCCTTTCATTTACATTATTATATCAAGTCCACTACTACAGTAAAGAATGTAACCTGTATTTCTTTTCGAATGTCCTCATTTTCTGATTTAAGACAGGTTTACGTGGCCCCAGAAGGAAGTCTTTAAAATCAGTTTGAGACTCATCTTTTTCAAATGTGCTTGTTGAGATTGGTCTATCTTGCTCCCTTTCCAGGAGCATAAATAGAGCATATAATCTACCTGGGAAGATATATTTCTATAGATAGCTCTGTTTAGTAGCCCATTTACAAAAATCCAATTCTTTTACAAATCAGAATATATCCTCTACTGAAAGTAAAAAAAAAAAAAAAAAAAAAAAAAAAAAGAGAGAGAGATTTCATACGTTTAAAATTTCACATGTGTAACTAAACCAATCAGGAATCTTTATCTCCTTCTGTCCTTCATATTTGCTTTTCTTTTTTCCTCCTTTTTTTTTTTTAACAAAAAATGTGATTACTGAAAAAGTTTAATTAAATTGTGTCATTAAATTGTGTCATTATTTTTTTTTTTCCTATGGCAATAATCCAGATACACTGAGAATGGTATTGTAGTATCAAGGCTTGATCCTCTCCATTACACAATCATGCCCAAAAGATGTCCACATAGAAACACTTGCCATAAGAATTTAAGTACCATCCAGCATATATATGTATCTGCATCAACGTATGCATGTTACAAATTTGATTGTCTAGAGCATGTTATAACTTCTAAAAGGAAAAGAGAAAGAGAAAGAAAAAAGCCTATGAGGTCTGTTTTTTAGGAGCATATTTCCACATAATATCATGTTCAGAGTGAAGAAGTTATTGTGCTTCCTTCCCCTTCAGCCAATGATTTCTTAGGAAGGAAAAATAGGGGAAAATAATATGATATAGGTCTTGTGGAAGGAAAAGAAAAAATAAAGCTGGCAATCCTGGCACCAATCTAATAAATCTGAATTCAATTTAACAGTTCTAGCTACTGCCTGTGGGAAGTATCAGGTTGAATTTTATCTGCTAAATGGAATTAAAACCCAGGTTAACTGTTCTGTATGGTTATTTTGGCCTAAGTAAAGATTTTTGTCTTCCTAATAGTATTCATGACCCAGCAAAGTTCATCTCCGGACAGGTGAAACAGAAGACAGCAACTAACAGAGTATTGCCAGTTTCTTTCCAAGGCCCAATCATTTTTGACTGAATTCAACCTTCAGAGTCATGACCAAACATGATATGAGTCTTTTGAAAGCTAACTAACGTCTAGGATTAAATGAATCAATATAATACAAGATGGACCAAGGTACCAGGACAAAATCCTGATGTAAAACCTTGGACAGAATAGCAATAGACCAGATAATGAGTACTGCAAATTAAGGATGTGAACTGTAAAACTCCTAAAAACCCCAAGACTAAAACAGTAAGGAAGCTGTGCAAGGAAATTTACTTTACCAAATTAAAACAAACAAACAAACAAACCACACCCTATTGTAGTCTATTTAAAATATATATATATATTTATTTATTTATTTATTTTTGCCAGATGATGTTAAGATGTACAATCAAAGTAAGCTGGTGCTTATTACTTTAAATGTTATAAAGATTATCACTCATGTTTGCAAGGTGAAAGGAAGCTCTTCCAAGTAGGCAGAACAATGCTGCAGAGCCAGGCTGGAGCATCTTACTCCATGGAAAGTAGAAGTTAGCAAAATAATTTGTTTTGTTTTACTAATTGGCCACTGCCATATTAAGTTTTCAGCTTGGTGGCTGACTGCTCATCTGGCTACAGCATGGTGATACAAGAGGCCACCTGGAGAGGAACAGACTGAATAGGCTTGTATTAGATGATTATTATTTATAGTTGTCTTGGAATAGTAAATAAAATGAAGGTTTTACTAAGTAGCAGAGCAATAAGTAGCTTCTTGCTCTGAGCTATCATGGCTCAAGCTGACATAATGCAAAATTGCTCCTCAATTTTATTTTATTTTTTGGCTTGTTTTGCCTATTGTGTGAGAGGGTACACCATGCAAGAGCATCCTCTGTTATATGATTCAGCAAGAGGGTAATAATCTACTAGTGCTGTCGGCCAGTGGGATTTCTTTTTCAGTTTGCATGGTGGGGCTGACAGCTCTGGGCTAGGGATCTGCTGTGCGCATGTAGTGAGACTGCAATAGCTCCCCAGAGTCCTCTAGAGCTGGGAACAGATAAAGACAAAGTGACTGATCAAAAGGGAAAATAATAGCGACAACAGGAGTTCCTCTCTGCAATGCCAGAACTTCTCAAATGATATGTGCTGGTGAGGTTTGCAATGCCAAGAGTGAGTCTAATGGATTTCTTTTTTATTCTTATTATTATTATTTTGGCATGCTATTGTAACATATATAGATGCATATATATAGTGGATGGCCCCTAAACACTTAGTGTGTTTCTACCTGGGCATCATTTGGGCAGGATTGTGTAATGGAGAGGATCGAGCCTTGACCTTGTGTTTTCATTCCCGGTGAAGCTGGATTGTCCCATGACCCATTACATTGTGACAGACTGGTGACCTTTATGGAAGAGCACTAGGTTCTTATGGAAATACAACTGAGCCAGTCCTAAAGATCAGAACTTCCACCACCCACCCTAATAGCAGCAATGTATTGTCCAACTTGTTGATTCAGCACTGGTTCAAGCCACATCCATGGGGAAACGCAATAATGTCATGTGAGTACCATGTTTCCTGTCAGATTTGTGTCTGCCAGCTCTTTGGCCCTCTTTTCTTTTTGGGAGAATTCTTTCTCTGTGCTTTCAAAATATTTTCCTTATTCTTCAAAATTCTCCATTGTTTTGAAACTCATGAAAAAACTCGAACACAGGTAGTTTGTCAACAAGTCTTTCATCTCCAAATAAACAATAACTTCTCATTCTTCTCAGTCTCTATCTCCACCTGTTTATCTTTTTTAACTATTGAGTCTATTAGATTTCTAGGACTGTAACTTTCTTTTTATTTGATGTTTATACAGCATCTTGCACAAAGACTTTGTCCCAAGGTTAGGATTCTCATTTACTGTAGATAATTTCTCTTGTTTATTTTACCTGGAATGTGAGGGATAACAAAATAATTTGGCTCAAGGCATTTATTAATATTGAAGTTTTGTTATGATTCAGTTTTTCACTGTTTCTCCTCAGCAGACAGGTGTTGGTAAACTCCAAATGTTCCAGATAAATGAATTAGCATTATGATGGAGTTGCTACTTCCAGTTCTGGTCCTACCAGCAGATAGAGACATTTATGTTTCATGACATGTTGATCTGTATGTTTAGGCAAAAGACTTTTTCCTCATGTATCTCCCATGATATACAATAAAAATGTCTTTCACAAGAAGCAGGTATCTACAAATAGCCCTGCAGTACCTGGGGAAAGGTTCAGAAGAGTGCCCCAATTCCTCTTCCACCATGGTCAGACAGCTTCTTCTGCACAGTATCAGCTTGGCTCAACTTTCTATCTAAATTTAATTTTTTGGTAAGGATATTTTCAGCCAGGCTTAACTCTTAAAATTTTTCTTCAAAACTATTGAATTAGGATTTTTGGGTCTGCCTAAAATTCTGTCTTGGGGCATCCCTACTTTCAAACTATAAGTTTGGAGAGGAAGAGAGAACAGGAGAAGGACTTGTCCCCTGAGACTTAGGCAGAACTACAGTCAATCCTGTTGGTTTTATTTTGTTTTGCTGTTATTTTTTTGTTTGTTTTTTTGCTTGTTTTTTTTTTTGTTTGTTTTTTGGCGTTGAGTAAATTGAGCTGAAGATCGTTCGATCTGAGCAGATTAAAAATCACTAAACCCACTCCACTCGTGGCAGGAAGATTTAAATTTCCACAACCAATCTTCCAGTATAGGGGTCCAAACTTCAAATAAATGGAGCTCTGGAAGTGAAATCATTAGATCTTTTGAATATTTTTTAACAATAGGGATATTCTCTTGTTTCTTTCTATTTTTCTTATTTCCAAGGCTCCTGAGTGTGTTTATTTTCCTCCTTTTATGTGTTTTTTTTTTTTTATTTTATTTTTCCTCAGACAATGTGGAAGAATCTTAAAGATGAAAGTCTTGTGCTGTTATGAAATTCTAGTCAATCTAGTGAGAAACACGATGAGATCACAGAAAAGGTTACCCAGAGGATGAGGTTTCAATTTTCTTTCACTTTTGAGATACAGGGCATCAGATCAGACTATTTGGCTCTGCTTTTTTTCCTTACCAGGGTTTTTTCTCACAGACAAGGTGGCTGTATAGCTCTTAGATTAGACCTAAGGTATCAGCCTGTTTCTGATTGATGTTCAAGACAGAAAAACAAAAAACAACAACCAAAAAAACACACAGACAAAAAGAAAAACAACAGCTTTTCAGCCCTTTGCATCAGAATTAAAGTCAGAGTCAGCAGTTAAAAAAAAAAAAAAAAAGAGAGAGATGTTGAGAAAGCTGGGAAAAGATGCTGCACACCTAATTGCAACATTAGCTAGTGAAATATTAGCAAATTTATTGGGCTTTTTCTATTTAAAAAAATTAAAGGAAGTTCATTATGCTCTGTAATCCTGCTTAAATATTCATCATGTTGTTAATGAACCACATTCATTTTTAAAATGTTCAACCTGAGACGCCGTCTAACATGATTTGATAATAATATAATTTCTGTATAACTGTAAAAGGGACAAGCACAGTAAAAGTAATTGTATCTCTAAACATCCTACCCAGTTTTCTCATGACTAATGAGCAGCTGTTTTTCATTAGCAGCATCGTTTTATCTCTAGCCTATCAACCTGCACAGCTGGGCATATTAGAAATAGCTCAGTGCACTGTGGAACGTATGTTCCCTAAATTGCAGAAACAAATGAGAATGAGGTATTGGAGCTTTTTAAAAAAATGTTTTGGGGCTGATTTCTCTCATACTTTATATTATTCACCACGGCGTAATACCTGGAGCCTAGATGTGGGAAAGGGATACTATTGCTGTCTGCTATAAAGATAGAGAAAAGATAGTTACGTTACCTAACTTACCTTGCTTATGAAGAGTGGAAACTGAGTCACAGGAGCTGAAACCTTCTGCTCAAGGTTATGCAGCAAGGAAGGAGCAGAAATTTATCAGAAATTTCTGCTAAAGCATAAATTGGTGCATTTGATTCTCCCAAGCCTGTAACCTATCCACTACTATTTGTTACCCATCAATTAAGTCAAAAGAAGAGTAATGACTTTGAATTTGGACATTGAATGGTGCGAAATAGATCAGAGCCTGGTCAGAAGTATTTCTGTTTGCAGCTTACCAGGGAGTTAGAAGTCCAACAGATACCATCAAAGTAAGATTTCTGATGCTTCTCATAGTTTAATTTGACTTCTGTTTTGTGAAATAAACAAAGCATAAAGCCAATTGCAGACAACAAAAGACAATTATGAAAAAAAGGAGATCTTACATCACTTTTATTTACTTTGTTTATATCTTATTTATTTGTCCTTTGCCTCCCTCAGTAAGCGCAATGGCACAGGCTATCCAAAGAGGCCAGGAGGCATATTTTGCTCTGTGGCAGACTGATCTGAAAAGCATGTTGTCCTTTTCAAAGGCCTCCATGCATTGGTTACTTGCTTTAGTCCAAATCAGCTTAAAAATAAATAAAGAAAGAAATTCATGATTGCCCACAGACTAAAAATATCAAGTGAAATTTGGCAAACAAATGCTTTCTGGTCTTTATGCTGTGGTTATTACAATGTCAGGAAGGGAATAGGCATGATAGATTTTCGTGGCTTAGGATCCAGTATCTTCTGCTCCCAGGCATAAAATGCCTAGGACAGGCTTTCCAGAATGTAGGGATGAGCATCAAGCCATAGAACACAACATCTGTGTTTCTGGTCCTCCCAGAAACCTTCCTGGAAAAAGGCTCTGAGAACCCAGTCTGAATTCTGTAAAAATCCATTGAACTTCCTCAGTGGTCACATGTCTCTAGTCTTCTAGTTCTGCAGAATTGACTGGATCTTCAGACTTTTTCAGCAATGCAAGCAAAAATTTGGGGATGGGTTATATTGTAGGTACCTTGTTAGCAAAGATTAATGAAACCTTTTTTGTTGGTTAATGTGTTATGAAATCTTGTCATTTAGATGGTCTGAGCAGTTTGCTGAAGCTGATTTTGGTAGTAGCAAAAGGCAGGGTTAAGCTGTAATAGCATTAAAAACATGATGCTAAGTGCTGGTATATGTTTGATTTTTGTAACCGATAGGAATTGTACTTGGGTATATTAACCAATGGCTAAATGGTGCTTAGAAAATGAGAATGCTAAATAGATCAACAAAGGTAGGAAAGGAATGATCTGATGCTGTCCTCAGAAGCTGTGTCTGGATATCATGATATCTTGCTTTTACCTGGCCATTAGAAGAAACAAAATAGACAATTGTTTTATTTTAAACTATAAAATATATTAATTCCTCCTTAAGGTATAAGCTGATGATTTTCTGTAGTGAGTGCTGTGTGACTGGCATCAGTATGTGCTACAATAGTAATTTGCTTTCCATGGGGTCTGTTTCACATTGGTTAAATCTGCCATTAACTCCTCAAATAGTGCAATGTCACTTAAAAAAAAAAAAAAGAGTTCTTTTAAAATGAAATAATTCTAATTCTGCCTTGGCTCTATAATAGGACAGTACCGATGAGCAACACTTCTAGATATTCTTTCTTCACCAATGTGTGCCTCAGTTTCCCTGATTGTACATTAACAAATGTCTTTATCTGATATGTAGAACCATTGTGGGCTATTAATTCTTGGAAAAGATCTGCACTCTCAGCTGCTCTACAACAGAAAATTAAAGATATAATAAAAACTTTAAGCTGTTCACTATAGTGGATTAAGTTCATAGCTGTTCTCATATATGCCCTGCTTGGGAACCTGGTTTCTTATTTTGAAATTCATAAAGTATTGGCTCACCAGAACAAACCTTGCTGTGTGCAGGGACCTTGTCGTGGTTAAATTGCATGACCTCTCTGGAAATGCTGATTCAAGTAGGTTCCCACCTCAGCCCAAGGAATGCCTTATATTGTACAGTATCTCCAGGGAAACCCCTAGAAATGGATGAGTAGCAGTAAATAACCCTCCACTCCTGGGACTTCCAAGCCGCACATGTAAGAGCAGCAAAACCTCCCGAGAGCAGCGGTGGAACGCCTATGGAAATGTTCACAGCAAGACTTAACGAAATGCTGTTAAGATACAGCTAATCCTTATTAATTGACTCCAAACAATCTGAGTGTGTTCTGTCCTCCGAAGGAAGAGTTTGCCCTGTCCTGGCAACTAAACTGGGATCTTGGAATTTTAAATAAAAATTTTGTCTTTTGGACTGAAAAAAAGAAAAAAATAAATCTTCAAAGCCAGACAGTTGCACAGAGAGCAGTAAATGCTGTTGTCCAGTCTTTCTATTATGTGTTATTTTAATACCTTGTAGGAACAGTATCTGCAGGTACAGTAACTGTGTTAGAAAGATGTAGGTGTCCCTACATCTTCAACAGGAATTAGTGAAGTGGATTCAAAGTCACAGTTTCAGTCCTGTATATTCCCTAGTCCAGTATTTGTATTGTTGTTGGTTTTTGTCTTGCACTGTAATATTGAGAGGACAATGAGGGGACTTAATCTACATAATTTGTATTTCAAAAGCAAGCTTAATCTTTCTAGAGGTGAAAGTATTTTTGTGGTGCCTTCATGTTGATGGGAAGATAAACTCCACCACACCTCTGCACAATGTCACCGTGTACCTTAGATATAATTCAAACCCCTTCTGTGTACTGTTAGCTACAGTACATGTCCCTATATTTTCTTCAGCAATGCAATCTAATAGGGCTGATATAGTCTATCCTATTTAAACTTTTCCTGGGGGAAAAAAAATACTGTCTGACAACTCTCTCTATGGAGCCATGCAGCCTCCTGGGAAATTCCTAAATGGTCCTTACAAAGACAGTGGTCTAGTTGCAGACTATCTGAATGAAATGAAACAGTGGGATGTTCAGTAAAGCCATGTCCTGTCCACAGGACATGATTCTGCTACAAATTAGTGCTCTGGAGGGAATCACTGGGGCTCAGAAATTCAGATTACAGCATTAAGCCTTGGAAGGGACCTCTGGATATCTCAAGTCATGTTTAAAATAGGACTGTGCTTAATGGTAGATGTGGTCAGCTGTGGCCTCGTATATATGAACTGTGAAAACCTCTAATGGTACAGATTCCACTGTCCCTCTGGTGACGTGTTTCAGCGTTGCCTTTCCTTCTAGTAAAGAAGATTTTATTTCCTTATGTTCAATCCAAACCTTCCCAGCTGCCCAGAAAGCCTCCCAGCATGGCCCAGAATGTGTTTTCCTCTGTTTACAACCAGAGCAGAGTGTTGACTCACCGCTAGCATCACATAAACTGTAACCACCACATTCTTCTCTGCAGGGTTGCTATTCCACCACTTGATTCCCAGCCTGGTTTTGTGCATGGGCTTGCCACACTGAGATGTAGAGCTTTGCGTTTCTCTTTTCTGAACCTCAGAAGTTTCTTTTGGTTCAGTTGTCTATTTTATTTATTTATTTATTTATTTATTTTCCTCAGGATCCTTCATGATTGAAATGCTATTGTTTGGAGAGCCAGTTGTTCCCCTAATATCATCTATAAGTTTATTGAGGATACATCCTATGTATTTATCCCGATCCGTGATGAAGAAAATATTATCTCTAATAACAACTTCTGGGATACTATGATGGATATAAGATAAGACTGTGCATGGAATAGTATTGAGTCAGGCATCGGTAGGGAGAATATCTTCCCTGTCCCATTTTCAGAATAATATAACTTTCCTTTTAAATACAGTGGTAAAGTAAGATTTTATTCAAGAATAAGTATACCAGTCAACCTCTCCATTAAAATAAATAAATAAATAAAATAGAAGAGGTCCCTACTTCTTAGCAACCCCTCTTACTGGCTGCTTGTTTATTACAGCTTGCTGTGTGAAGTTAAGGTGTCATTATTTACTTAATCATTACTTGGTATTCCTATCTTTAAAGATAAATACATTTAAAGAAGACCTTGAAATAGTCTTTTGCTTTCACTCAAAAGTATAATGTACTTGTCTCCCTGCATACTCCCTGCTCCAGGAAAGCAATCAAAATCTTATTATAGTGAATTAACTAGCAGCTGCCAGCTTCGTTGACCTTGTTTGCTTGGAAATTGAAAGGCAGGCCATGACAGAACTGAACTGAAGAACCTGGTAGCACAGAGATATAGGCTGAATAGAAGTGCTGTGCTTATTTACAGAGTGTCAGGCAGATTACACACTGATTTTGGAGGGGAGTAACATTTGGAATCAGCAGAGAAGTGCAGAAATTTCGTATTTGCATGTGCTTTGAAAGAGCAGCATGGTTTTATGTTTTCTTGTTTGTTTGTTTGTTTTCCAAAAGACTCATGAAGCTGGGTTTATACTGGGCTTTATTAGCACCCAATAGCATATTTATAGATCTATATATACATTCTGCTGCTAGATGGCAATATTGAAAGCAGATACCATGCTTACATTATCAGGAGTGCCACAGAGTAGTGCACACAGCTCTGCTAACCACTGGCACCCAGAAAGATGTAGTACTGTATTTTGAGAATGGGCAACTGATGGTGTACAAAGAAGAAAAGATTTAAGAAGGCAATTTGTCATAGCAAAGCAGAATAGTAAAGAGCTCCAATAAATTAACCACGAAGTAAGAAATTGCCATCTGTATTGTGTGGGAGAGAAAGAGGAAGAAGTTACATTAATTTACATCAGAGAATCCACAGCCCCTCCTGAATGGAAATCCAAATGCCATGGTGGTCCAGGTATTAGTTTCAGGTAGAAAAGTGATATTTAATTAACACTTTTTCACCTCGTTTCAGGTGAAAAAATGGTTCTCTGTAGGGACTACACATAGACTTCTATGAAAGACAGTCCTAATCATCCCTCAGGGCTTGTTCCAACTCCAGATACACTGATGCATGCACAAATTCAGTGCTTTCTCCTCCTGATAAATCAGGATCCTGACTCTTCTCCTGTATTCAAGTAAACTAGGATTATTTCCATGGGACTAGTGTGAAGGAAAAAGCATTAAGGAGGCATCCCCTGTACACAGCTGCCCCAGCAGTTGGCTTCAGTCATTAATCTTGGTGTAAAATTGATTGGTGCAAAATAGTTCAGTTGAATGGTACACTGAAAAGGTACCTTTCTGTCCCTTGCTTTATAAAATGAAACTGGGATGACCAGGTAGAGTGTAAATACCTGCATTCTATACATGTGAGGTCACATGAGATAAATTCCACCTGCATTG
Source organism: Anser cygnoides (assembly GCF_040182565.1). Taxonomy (NCBI): domain Eukaryota; kingdom Metazoa; phylum Chordata; class Aves; order Anseriformes; family Anatidae; genus Anser; species Anser cygnoides. The sequence continues at coordinate 160,300,756 of NC_089874.1, forward strand.
TCAGCTTTGGGCATCCATGGACTGATTCTTCTCCTTCTATCTGCTTCTCTCCAGATTACTCGGGTCAGGGGCATCTGGGGACATTTGCTGTCTCAGAAGAGTTATCAGTTGGCATGGTCGGTAAGCATACTCCAGGATGACAGACACCATTCAGAGAAAGCAGAACTGCTCTGTTTTGCTTAAATGAAGTGGAGGAGAGGAAGATGGCTCATATCTATCGACAGAGGGAGGGAAATGGAGCAATGCATCACAGAATAAAATGCTTTTGGAATAGCTGTTCCTCCTAAAATTCTCTGAATGATATTTTCCAACTGAGACTCAGAGTATTGGCTAAATCCTCTTTATAACTCCCACGCTCATTTTTTCTTTCAAATGAGTAAAAACTTCAGTACAAGAAAAACTCAATGATTAAAAATTACAAATGTACTGAATATGTAACACTTTGATGCAAACATTTTTATGGTAAAAAGGCCAGGTGTTAAATTAAACAGTGTTTTAATCTGATCCCCATGGAAATAGTCCCTTTAGAAATCTGGCAAATATTTCATTTTACAGAAGTTTGTGAATTCTGGGGAATTACATGTTTGCAACAATTGCATTTAAATGCTAATATGTCTTGGGTTAAAGCTGTAGAATTGCCTCATACTTGACAGTTTATATGGAGACCAATTTTCTTCTGACCTTTCAGAATTCCTTACAATAGCTGAGTACAAGACTCTAAACTTCATCACTGGTAGGGCTTGACCAGTGATATTTAATTGAAGGTGATGTCTGCTCAGTCTTGGCTGGAAGAAGTGGTCATATACATATATGAGGGCTGAAACTGCCAATTAATCTACTCATTATTAGAGATAATTCTGCCCTTTTGCTTTCACCGTGTATGTATTTTACAGCTATACCTACCAGAAAGAAAGATTGCCTTGAGCAGGGATATGAATGCTCTATAAAAGATTTTTCTAAATGCATTATATTAAAAGGCAGACTTATTTATGATCACTTTTTATGCCATGTTGCCTGCATGGCTCGCTTAGCTTCACAGAAATTCAATTTTCTTGCTGGAAAGATTATATTTAAAAAATATTTTAAAAGATGTCCAGAATTGGAGCAGATTTTCCTCTAATACTTTTATGGAAAGTTCTTCCGGAGGCTGTGTAACAAAGCCCATTCATTACCAGACCACTCGCTGTCACATGAATGGGGCAGTGTATGCATACATGCCAAGAATCTGAAGACTAAGTCCACTCCAAAAGTCAATCACGGTCATTAGAAGAAAGTGATTAAAAAAAAAAATTAATCAGAGGCTAACTGCAAAGTTTGCAGAGAGCTTAGCATGTGAAGTATGAACTGCCACTTGCATTTTCCATCAGCGTTTCCTATCATAAGAGGTGTTATTCACTAAGGAAGCATGCACAATTAGCTGGGAGGTGGCAGAACGGGATATAAATAGAACAAGGGCTCAGATTCACAATCGAGGTTTTTATGGCGTATTAAGTTCCCACACCTCTGCTAAATCTTAGTCACTGATTATGCATGCAGTTGCAGTGCCAGGCAAAGGCAGGAGGGTGCATCTTAGCTTAAACCTCTTCCACTGTGGGCTGAACAAGATCATATGAGGTTAGCAAATGTGACACCTGTCTACAAGAGGGCCAGAAGAAAGGCCTGGGGATCTACACGCTTGTCAGTGTGACCTTGGTGCTGGAGAAGGTTATGGAGCAGATCATCCTGAGTGCCACCCTGTGGCACCTACAGGGCAACCAGGCGACAGGCCCAGTCAGCATGGGTTTATCAAAGGCAGGTCCTGCCTGGCTAACCTGATCTCCTCCTATGGCAAGGTGACACAATTGGTGGATGAGGGAAAGGGTGTGGATGTTGTCTACCTAGAGTTTGGTAAAGCTTTTGACACTGTTTCCCACAACATTCTCCTGGAGAAACTGGCTGCTCGTGGCTTGGACAGGCACACACTTCTCTGGGTAAAGAATTGTCTGAGTGGTAAAACCCAAAGAGTCGTGGTGAATGGAGTTAAATCTAGCTGGAGGCCAGTCACTAGTGGTGTCCCCCAGGGCTCAGTTTTGGGGCCAGTTCTCCTGGATCTATGGTCATCATTTGGAAAGAGATCACATTTTCAAGAGTTACTCAGAGGGATCCTCACTGAAACCTCTCTTTATCATCTTTATGACCCCCCACCACAGCTGACCATCACGTAAAATCAGTGGTACCCAACCACTGCCAGTCCTTAACATATTCAGAGAAAATCCACAGCAGATAAAATCAGCCAACCAATAAACAGGTGTAACACCTCCTCACACATGCAAACAGAGGAGAGAAATACATACTAAATAAGGAAAATAATAATAATAATAAAAGATTTGAAAACGTGAAAATCATTTGCCAAGCACTAGCTATTAACGAAATAAGATGATTTTCAGACTTTTTCTTTTCGTGTAGCTAAAAAAAATCCCACTGGTCTTGTTAATTTCTGAAGTCAGTCATTTGGAGGGAGGTCCAGGCTTTTAAAAAAGATGGTTTTCCTTGGCAGCTCTTATTTCTATTTCACAAACTGATGCACAGACTCTGCAGTCATAGAGACTGTGTGGGAAGGTAAAGCACTTACTGCACCAGTGGAGGAACTGCTCTTCCTGGTGCAGATGTGCACACATTGTCTACCTTAGATATGTTGATAAAGGCTTGCACATGCTTTTTAACTAAAAGCTCAAATGGGTGGAGCTTGTCTGTTTTCAGCAGATTTTTAGCAGGCTTTAAAAAAAAAAAAAGTTCAGTTTTACTGTTTCCACTGAAATGACAGATGGTAAAAGAGCAGGAGGGTTAGCAGGAAGAATATTGTAGGAGTCTGTACAGATATAAATACTTAGCTAATAAATAAGGTGGTGGTAATAATCCTTATGAATATAAAAAACCTGGAAGCAAGATTGTTAATATCTCTCTTCTTTTTAATAATGATGCCTAAATCTAGCAGAATTCTTTTCGTAAGTATATTTGATGGAGAAATCACGATGCGTTGCCATGGTGTTAGGTTTTCTTTTTCAGGGAAGAACCATGCATTTAAAAAAGAAACCTTTACCTTGTTGCTATGCAAACACTACATTGTGTTATTACATCCCCAGAAAGTAGCACAACAGTACTGCAAGAAAGTCAATATCCTGATAAGATAAATGCTCCTTTTCTTTGGCCTTTCACTCAGATACAATACTGCAATAATTCTTAAATCTGATGAATCCTCTGGAGACCAGGCTGCATAACTTCAAGTGTGCATGCCATTTATGTAAAAAATCACCCACTAATATCACATCTACTGTTGTATTCAGCCCCAAACTCCAACCTCGTGATAGAAAGTTTCACTCCCAAGCAAGAAACATTACTTCGTATTTAATGGGATTTTGTTCCAAGTGGTTGGGAAGCTTCTCTTGCTAAAACAGGATCACAGGTCCTTCCTGAGTGTTTTATTTATACTGGTCTGTGCAACAGCTGACTATCGTTTCTCTATCCAGCATCTCACAAAGCAGTGATATGTTTGCTACACTATCCATCATCTTGAGCTTCCCCTGTCATCCCTACTGAAATATGTGCAGGGCCGGTTACTGTCTGCTTCTGGCCAAATCCTTACACCCCTTTTCCATAGCCCAGTGGAGCTGAAAGAGACAATTAATGATACCAGTTTGCACAGCTTTTCCACTAGTTTATGTATGAGAAATTTATGGTGCTCTATGTGTGACACAGGCTTTGGAGGTGGGTGGCTTGTTAAGGTTTCCAGGATGGAAGATCATTAGCTGAATAGAGACTGCTAAAAGAAAAAAGTTGAACCCTATCCTCAACTTAATTATTATATCTTTAGCTTGCTCGGATGAGAACAACATTTAGCCTGCAGATTGGTTCAAATTTTTAATTATTAGAAATGTAGGAGAGCAGTTAATTGCAGTATTCATTCTGATAAATCATAGTAGCACAGATACAAGAAAACAGTTTTAAAGATAATCATAAGATGATGTTTCCAGCAGCCTTTTATAACTTGATTTCAATGGAAACTGAAGCATTGCCTCCTTTTCCCCTTTAAAACATACGGGGCTCTGTTATATCACATTTGTGATACTATATTATTATACTATATCATACTGTGTCTGCCAAGGCAGTTTCAGCATGTCACAAAATATGTCACCATTTAGCCCAGACACTAATTACATTTTTCCTCTTGCTTTCCACAGGGACAATAACCGGGCCATGAAGAGAAACTTCCTACTCCATTTTAGGAGTTCATGAAAGCAATGAATGAGATTGGTTCCATAGCCAATCTCCTTCGATTTACTTCATTAACCAATGAACTAATTAGATTCCTTCCTTCTAAAAACACTTTCTGAGAGTCTTATTTTGGCAGTTACAAAGTCTGTCATGAATTTTTCAGAGCCTCTTTAACCCATTTAATAATGGATTAACATTTAAATGGTTGAAAAGAATAATCAGTGCTTAACTAGTTTAAATAGTAAATACTGGGAAAAAACTCTCAGACCCAAAACTTTAAAGCTTATGATTCAACCAATCTCTCTCTCTCTCTCTCCCTCCCTCCCTCCCTCCCTCCCTCTCCTCCTCTTCCCCTCTCTCCCTCTCCCTTTCTCTCTTCCTCCTTCCCACTGGGGGGCAGATGTTTTCACTTTGAGGTAGTTATTTTCACATTCCTTTGAAGTGTCAACTCAGATGCATCACTGGAGTTGTGGGGCTGCTTATCTGAGTTTAAGTGGCAGCTGTTTTTTTGGGGGGGGGTGGGGGGAACAGACAAAAAAAAAAAAGATTGCAAAAATCAGAAATTGAACTTACGTTTCTAAATCTCAGTGTGTTTAGATTAACTCTCTCTTCAAACAGGCTTCGTCTTGCCAGTCCTGAAATGACCTTCTCGTGAACATAAAGCTTGCAGAGTTGGCATCACAAGGTCCATCCCTTCTGGTAAATTAAAATCAGGAAACCGTTCTTGGACATAATTGCTTTTAAGATCTCAGCAGTTCTGAAGTAAGATGAGAAACAACTTCTCTCAGCTAAATGCTAGGGCAAGACACAGCTCTGGCATGGCTGGACAGCCTCATCCAGCCCTGAAGCCGCAACTCACAGCCTGGGAGGTTTCTGCTTACAGAAATTCCTTGGAGAACCCTGAAGTTCCAATAGCCCCCTAACATCCCAGCTCCATAAATGAATGCTGGAGGATTGTAGGATTTAACTCAAGAAGACAGTCCTTAACATCTTACTTCTTTCTGTTATGATATTTACTATGACCAATATCATCACACATCTATCTTTAGGCATAGCCCATCTATATAAGTGCTAAACAGGACTCCAAAGACACCTCCTTCTAATCCAGCTCCAACTTGGTCATTAGACAGAGGTATATAATCCTGTTGTTGTCTGTTCAGCCAGACAGTAGTTCAGTAAGATGATAGAACACATGACAATCTAAATAAAGATGTAGGTGGTGTCTCTTTCTAGAGGTGGTAAGCACATAGGAAGTCTAACAACACCCATCACCCTGTTTTTCAACTTCATTGATCCAAGCAGCATCCATTTCACTGGTGAACACACGGCCTACAATATTCTATTTTACTGGGGAGTTTTTGCAGTTACTTTTACTAGTCTGCATTTGAACTAAATTAACTACCCATAGATAATGAACACCAAAACATGACTAGCTTAGTGTTTGCTATGTATTGCAGCCTGGGGAAGAAAAATAGCTTTTGTGTGCATTTTTACCGCCATCCACATATTAATCTCTTCAGTAAGTTCTGCACATGATTCCTGCAATTTGCTACATCACACATTCTATGACTTTGCTTCTCTTCCAACAAGCTGGCTCTCGAGCAAATTTCCTTTCACGAAGTCTGCAAGATGCATAAAGTCTTGGATTCCTTCCCAAACATAAATCATCTATTCAGAGAGACTGTGAAATAAAATTTCTCTTTCTTTATTTTTAATAAACAATTTAAATCTTTCATCTCAGCTGCCTATAAATTCAGGAGTAAATGTCATAGTTTTGATTCCCCAAACTTACTGGAAGATGAACAATTATCATTGCTTTCTACATTTGTTTCTTTCTCCAGGGCAAACTCTTTTGACTGCTGTTTTTCTCATGATGTTCTCTTCTATTTCTCCTATGCCACTGATCTGATATTTTGTTAATTAAATAGTATGATGGTTTGGTGTTTACACCAGTAAGAGAACAAAAACAAATGTTCTGAGCCCCAGTACTGCATTTAATTTAATGTTGTTTCATTGAAAGCAAACATGGTCCATAATCATTTCTATGTAAAAAAAAAAACAAACCAGTAACTGGGAGATTTCTAAGGATGATGAACATACAGAATATAGGGTAAGTAGTTCCTTTCTTTTAAGTGTTTGGGTGCCTGCATCGAGAGCTTTTCCCACTGAATTCATGATGCTGAAAGCAACTTCTAAAGAGTACCTGGCTTCTCTGAACCTCAATTCTGCTGCTCTAGGAGAGAAATAGCAACACTGTCCTATCTCATCAGAGTAGCATCTGAGAGGTTTTATGTGTACCTAAGCCAAGTGGATAAAATTTGGATCAATGTTAAACCACTAAGAAATGGTCAGGAACCTGGCAGTGTGAAATAAAATACATCACGGAGAAACTGCAATGGAAATCATAAAATAAGAACTTGATTTCAGGCTGCTAACTGCAGTGTTCATCTTATAGTTAAGTCGGTGGTAACTATCAAACATCCACTAGTGTATTTCAGTTGTTTGACAGAAGGTTTTGAAATGGTTCCCTGAGTTCTTTTTAGAAACAGTTCATAAATAAATCTTATCTATCATAAAAACAGATAAATCACAATAATTTGTGTTTTTCTTAGGGATTATCTGAAGGTCAATATGGTCATATTTTACCATGCAGATTTCTTTTGTAGAATATCATCAGCTTTAATGATTGTAGTTCACCAAAAGCCAAGGGTAGGTTTCATAGGTTTTTCTCTAAGGTTGTTAGAAGTGTCATCCAAAAACTACAGTCTGCAAACTACTCTCAGTTATACTGTGCCCAAGAGGAAAAGCCTGCCATTTCCCAAAAAGAAAAGGGCTCTTGTTATCCTGTGCAGTGTGTCATAAATGATACATCATCCAAGCAAACCTAGCAGTGCTCCAAGTCTGCTAATGAATTCCATGATAATAAAATGATCTGGCTGTGTCCCAGCATGCACATGCTGATGTCAGTGGATTCCCTACTGTTCATACCAGTTGCACTAGGTGATGCCTTTTTTAATCACTCTGCTTGCAAAAATGAAGCCTGTTTAGAAGAAGAAAACAAAAATGCTACGCAACAATTAGCAGGCTTAACCTTTCTGTGAAAAGACTAAAGCAAGAGGCTTCTGATAATCTTGCGTCATCTCAACACTGTGGATAACATATCCAATGATGGTAATCAGCCTATTGTAAGGAGTTCCTTACCCACTGATTGATAGCATTCATTTTTACACTACTTGAATCTGATAGCTTAAAGCAAAGATCTTACTACTGCAGCTGTATTTGTAAAGTCCTCGAAATATGAGGAATGAGAGACTCTGGGTTCCCTTATGCTCTGTTTTACTCTTTACTGCTACTAGAAGAATTTTTCTCCCCTGGAATTGGAGAGATGTTGCTGGATAGAATCAGAGTTATGCTTCGGGGAGCAGATTTTACTACCTAGGCTCTATTTGCATGACCCTTTGGCCATCCAAATAATAGGAGAAACACAGTGATCAATAATGCTGTATGAGGACTGCAATATCAGTGTCAGTATCAGAGATAAAGAGATCCTCCTTGATCAGTCTGCACTATCAGATATAGTGAACTTTAATACTTAGTTGTACAAAACCTTCCTTAGGATTACTGTTAAGAGATCACTTTGATCCTGCTTTTAGCGTTGTCACATGGCTAGCCATCTAGAAATGAGACAAGTGCCAAAGCATGACTTGTTTACTCCCTGGATAGGGAGATGGACATGTTTGACTGTAAATTCAGCCAAATTTCTGGGATATTTACAAATACCGCTTCTTCCTACAGCTTGGAGAACGCAGGTTTTCACAGAGCTTGTTAACTCAGTACTCATCCCCCTGCATTCTGAGTAGTAAAAAGTCTTTATGTTTGTCAGGTCAGTAAAAAACAGAGCATCATCCTGTTTATTTTATAGCCAACTTCATTAGCAAGAAACAGCAAGGACTGAAATACAGGGCTGTAAAAACCCAGCTTAGGTTTGTAATGTAATGTAATTCAAGTAATTAGTCCACTTAAACTTTTTAATGTAGTCTCCATTTCCAAAGTGCTAAAATGGTTTTTAATGGCTTTTCTACAGTTTTTCATTGGCTTGACATGCTGGGTTTTGTCATCAAACATTAGGCTGTATCTTAATATCTCTGTTCATTATGCCAAAATTTCATTCAGTACATGTTGACATGACACTCAAAGAGACAATGGAAATCTGTCACTTTTCACTAGCTGAAACTTGTTGCACTTTTCATTAATGAGTTTAGAGGAATTCAGCCATAGTACTGGTTCACACCATCTTCATTCTTGTCTAATATTAGAAAAAATGGATTAAAGAAACAGGCTTATAACATTTTAGTGAATTGTCTTGCACTTGTACTGTGTAGTTCCTCTGGACGTGCTTAATGAAAATGAAAATTCAATCAGTAAATTTATGCTCTTATTGCAGATATTGGGATTCATTAATTCATTCTAGTCTAACAGGCCTTCCTGACCATTCACAGTAACAGCTGACCTATGAATTCTGTCCAACTGATAAGCATAGGCAAATGGATAAAAACTTCTATCCACATTTGAAAGTGTGGTCACACTCAGGAAAATTCAGGTATATGGTCTCTGTTATGGACATTCATACAAAGACTAGAGCAAAATCAACAAACTACCAAAACAATTAAAAATGAAGCTACAATCTGAAACTTGGATCACTTCAGTCCAGTTGTCTAAATTAGAAGTTTCCCCAGAATTCAATTCCCTGGACATTCCTGTTCAGGCAAATTAATATTTTCCTATTAGAATATTTGTCTCAAATAGACCACATATGACAAATATATGATGGATAATGTTCATAGTAATTCTTAGAAACTTATCCTTTCAGCTTCCTCCTAAGTTTTTGAAAGAGTTGATTATGAATTAAAGGATGTCAGGATATAATATTAGTTGTTTGACAAATTATTTCCCTAAAGAACATTGCAATAAATTTGAATTTCCTATATTGTTTATTTGAAAATGGCCAGAAAACAATTTCAAATCCGTGGGGGAAGGAGAAAGGAAAAAAAAAATTAAAGGCAAACAACAACAACAAAAGAAAGCAAAGGCATTTTAAAACATTTTATTTTTAATCCCAAAACAATTGTAGGCAAAGCTTGATAAGAAAGTGTTAATGTTTCCTAGACAACTCTCAGAGAAAGAGGAACACATATCCCCTAATCAAATAAATGTTTGAAGTATCTGAAAAATAAGAGTTCAAAGCATCCTTCATAGACTTTGGAAAAGTACATGTAACTTTTAGACATAGTTTTTAAACAGTTTGCATGGGATTCATGTCACCTAACTTTATCTAGCAGAAAGAAAAGGCTGTAGGCTAAGCTGAACTTTCTCTGCAGTCATCAGGAAGAGAACATTATTGCTGCTGTCATGATTGTCTGAAGATATAGGGAAGACAGAGTTTTTAAGAAGAGGTAATATTTTTATTATGGCATCATGTGTACTTGGAAACACCTGAACATATCTTTCAGTTGCTCATATTGCTCTTAAGATCTGAAACCAAAAATGGAGAAAGAGATGCACTTCTGGTGGGTGATTCATCCCTCCCTAAGATAGATAGGATGACTCACCCTCTGTAGGTGCCTATTCATCTCTATTGACCATAGAAGGATTCTGGATGATAAGTTTACACTACACACCTAACTTCAAGATGGAAAAGAATAGATGACATGGACTTTACATTGTGATTACAAAGGTTTCTTACATGAACTTTCTTCCTTCCAATTTTTGTGTCAGTTCAGGTGCAATTTGGGGGTATAATATTTATAAGTAACTGTAATATAACATAAATATAATATTTATAAGTAACTTCTTTAGATAATGACACGCCATGCTTTCCTCCTCGGTCAGGCATATCTCAGTGTTCAGTGACTGAATTATCTAGAGTATATCCCCAGAGAAGAATAGCAGCCTTTTTGTCTCCAAACAATTTATTTTTTCTCCTGGGAAACAGGTCCAGGGAGCTTCACAGATTACAGCATTTTATGTTAATATCTGTTTGATTTTTAGTTGATGGTAAAATGACAATATAGCTATTGCTACAGAACAATACAGTTAAAACATTCAGCATATGCTAAATATATTCTCATGATCTCTCTAAGGTTTTCAGTATATTATCCCATATTGTCCAGATGGCATAAGGATGCAAATACCTTTTCTCTTTTGTCTTCAGCTGTACCAGTTGCATTAAGCCAGTCTTTGCTTGAGACTAATCTTAAATCATTTTGGCAGAGATGGATGAGTCACTGTTCATACAACATAAATAAATACGTCAGCGTGGATAAAACACAACACTAACTGCTTCTCTAGTATGTGAAGCTGGAAGTGTGGTCAGCAAATGCCAAATGATAAGGGCAGGCGTATTGTCAGAAATAGCAGCAGTTGTTCATTTAGCTGTGCCTGAGATTTTTTTTGATCCTTCTCTTCCCCCTGTTGCGGTGTCAGAACTTCTGTGCAGAAGAAAGTCAAGAAGAGACAGAGGAGAACCTATCATCAAAGCCACACAAGGACAGCACAACTCCCAGAAGTGAGCAGAATCATTAGACATTCAGATTTCATGGACTCATCTAAAATAGCTGCCTCAGGAAGTAACCAGATTTGTTTTTTAAGGACAGACCTGACTGAACTGACTCAACAGAAACTGGACATTGAAATCCAGCCCTTGAAACATGGACATCTCAGTCTTGCCTCAGTTGAGATGTTTTTTATTTCAATACTTACTACCATTTCCCCCCCACCGTTCTTACTGTGGTTGGTTCAATTCCCATTTGCTGTCTGGGAGGTGACAACAACATCCTTTAAAGTTTCAGCAGTTCTTTCAGAAAATGTTTGGTAACTGTCTTACTCCATTTCAGGTCCCTTCTAGGTATTTTTCATGCTATGCTCATGCATGATAGAGACAGAGATAGAAGCCCAGGGAGGCCACATAACTGTGTGAGACTAAAGTCTGGATTCCATCAGATGCTGCTGAAAGAGAGAGAAGCCAAGGCAGAGCAGTCGGGGTTTCTATTTCTCCTCATCTCTCATGAAAGTCAAATGTCTCCACTCTACCAAGCATGCTTATTTGTGTGCATTCACTCTAACAGATTAGGCTCATACACTTTAACGAATGTACCTGCTGAGAGAGGCCAAATGCTGCAGAGTGTTATGTAGTTCACTGGAGAACTAAGCCTGGCATGCACTGCCCATAGTGGGCCCATTTGCAATTTGCTTAATTTTGTGAATGTTGTGGATAACTACTTGGTAATTGCTAGGGGTGCACATATATCAGAGGTTGGCAGGGCGAAGGATGAGAAAACTGTGAAAAAGTAGTTAACTTTAGTCCTGATTCCTATACAATTAGATAATTTGCTATTAGTTATGAGGTACACTGGCAGTTGGTTTTTTCCTCTTATTTATTTATTTATTTATTTATTTATTTATTTATTTATTTTAATTTAATCCTTTCCAGCTACCTATCAAGCTCTGGAATGTCTGTGTTTTTCTTCTGAAAATTTCCCTGAAATTCAGAATGTGTGCTTTGCCAAGTGTTGTAGGGGCAAGGAAGTCTATAGGGAAGGTATGCAAATTGTAAGATGCAGAGCACAGCTGTGAGAAAAATGGCTTTGTGGTTACAGGTCTGACTACAGAGTCAGCAGGATATTATTCCTAACTTTGCTTCCTATATGCTTTGTGATTATTGGCACATGAATTAATCACTTCAGGCTTTCTTCTGTACTCAGAGTGGTAGATCCCAAAGTATGTATTTTTCCAGGCTGTCTTCACTGCCTTCAGCTTATTTTCATCTTCTATTTTCAGCTTATTTTCATCCTCTATTTTATTAGGTAGGTGTTTGTCTTTTCCTCCTTCTAGCACCCAGAATTATAAGCCCTTCCCTCCTACCACCACACAAAATATAGTGCAATGTTTTCCATACTCTGTAGAGGCACTCAGTACATCATCTTTCCCCCAGGCACACCATGATGTCTCATGGGAAGCTGCCATGGCTTCCTTGTGCCTTCTCATTTGAGCCCCATTCATTAAAATAGGGACAGGACAATTGTTTTTTCTTTTCAATAATTTGTAACCTTATCATGGTGGGACATCTCTCTACTACGTATACATGTATACTGGCAAAGCCTTGCACAGATGAAATTAGCAGATACCCTTCTACGTTAGTGAAAATATCTCATAAAACTTCTAATCTCAAGTTTTCTTTTAGACATGATCACAGAGGAGCTTCTTTGAGGAGCTTCTTTCTTTAGACAAGATCAACCAGAGGTGGTTGATCTTGTAATCTTGTGCTGAAGAAGCTTCCTCTTCTCCTAGCGTACTTATTTAAAGTTTATGTCCAAACTACTCTTTCTGTGAAGGCTGTGAAAATATAAAGTGAGTGGTGTCAACAACAACAACAACAAGAACAACAACAACAACAACAAAAAGATAGCTACACACATATAAAAGAAGAAAAAACATGCTTCTTGCATTCCAGATCAACTTTCAGATTCCACAGAATCACAGAATGGTTAAGATTGGAAGGGACCACTGTGTCCATCTTCCTGAGAAATGCACTGGAATCCTTTTCTAGATTTTATTAATTTAAATTATTAAATTTAATAATGGCCCCTCAAGCAGGGCCACCTACAACAGGATGCTCAGGACCATATCCAGGTGGCTTTTGAAGGTCTCCAGGGAGGAGACTCCATTACCTCTTTTAGCAAATGTATTTATTTGAATAATTAATATATATATAATATATATATATATAAAATATATAATTAATAATTTGAGTATGATGAGTCAGAATATGTAATCAAGTTACCACTGAAGACCATGACCAGTCTTAGATTCTCTCTGGCACCCTTTTCAAGAGTCCCTAGAGCTGTTCATTTTAATTCATATATGGCCAGAAATCTGACCCATCCCCTTCTGAATTGCAATGAACTTTAATATAATCACAGACAACTACAGCATTCTGACTTATGTGAGTGCTTTTTATATCCTGAACATCAAAGCACTTCAGAGAATAAACCAATGCCAGCTGGGGGCTCTCCTTGAAGCCTGTTTATTTTCCAGAGATTTAAGAGACACATCATTTGTGTGGTGGGGAGAGGATTATGAGCCAGGGTCTCAGGGGCTTTTCAACCTCATGAAAGTTCTTGTTATGAAACTTTTTGCTTGTCCACAAATCTCACCAGTACCTAATGGAAAGATCAGTAATATGATGCAAAATAATTACCTATGGAGGGGAAAGAAACATAAAGACCATCCAAATATCTTATGAACTATCCAACACCAGTTTCAAAAAATCCAAAGATTAGTCAATATTTGCTAAACACATGGTCAAATAAATTGGTTAAATTCATGTTGCATTCAGTCAATTACAATTGTGCCTGTTCTGATGGGCACTTGCTTGTTTCCAGGGATTTTTTTTCTGACCCAGCCAGACCATCCCTTGATACAATGACTTTCTGCCACACAGCTCTGCAAGAAATACATAGTCCTTGAAATCTGTAGGTGTGCTGGGCTAAAATGGCTGATTAAAAGCCAGAGATGTAAGACACTCCTGAACAAGGAAATACTGACACTGACTTGTTACTGACACATGCTGCTATGAAGTTTTCAGTGTCCTAGGGTCCAACTCTGACAGCAGCTCAGTGATCCCAATATCATAATTTAGTCTACTGCATGTTGTAGAGGAGGTGTTCTGTTCCCCAGATTTGGCCCTCAGGCAAAAAAGCAAGAGGAAAGAAATGATTTTATTTAGAGACATCTGTTTTGAAATATTAACTAGTAAATAATGCATAAGTTGGGATGATGTTTAGGCACCGCAGAACTGCATAGCTAAATGTAACAAATAACAAAGAGAACCATAGAGGAAAACTGAATTTATGCTCCCTCCATTTCTTGCCAGCTGAAGCTGAATAAGGTTGAGATACTCTAAGCAAAGGGGAAATGTGTTTTTGTTGTTGTTGTTGTTTTATTTTGTTTTCACAAAAGCTAGCATTTCCCTAAAGTGTTGCAGGGTCATTCCTACAAAGCAAGGTGAGGGGTTGGTCCTTTCTGACAAGCAGGCAGAAATATCATGGTATGGCTAATGGGAAGTAACCCTCCAGTGAGCCATCCTTCTCTCCCTTTGAGCAATGCATCTCATTTGTTTCTAAATGGTTTCAGGTGGCAGCAGGAATTCCAAGAAAACATCCTCTGATTTTGGATTACATTGAAATACTGTGCTGTAGCTTTTGGCACTTCTGGCTCACCAGTAGCTCAGCTATCTGGAGGTCTGTAGCTAGTGATGTTCCCCGAGAACAGACTGGGTCTGATCTTGTTCAACATCTTAATCAACGACCTGGACAAAGGGATAGAGTCCACCCTCAGCAAGTTTGCTGGTGATACAAAGTTGGGAGGAGTGGCTGACACACCGAAGGCAGTACTCCATTCAGCGAGACCTTGACAGGCTGGAGAGTTGGGCAGAGAGGAACCTAATGAGGTTCAACAAGAGCAAGTGTAGTCTTGCACCTGGGGAGGAATAACCATACAGGTTAGGGGCCGACCTGCTGGAGCGGAGCTCTGCAGAGAAGGACTTAGGGGTCCTTGTGGACAAAAGGTTGGCCATGAGCCAGCAATGTGCCCTGGTGGCCAAGAAGGCCAATGGGATCCTGGGATGCACTAAAAGGAGCATAGCCAGCTGGTCAAGGGAGTTGATCCCTCCGTCTACTCTGCCCTGGTGAGGCCAGATCTGTAATACTGTGTCCAGCTCTGGGCTCCCCAGTTCAAAAAGGATAGGGATCTTCTTGAGAGAATCTAGAGGAGGGACACAAAGATGATTAAGGTCCTGGAGCATATCCTGTATGAGGAAAGCCTGAAAGAGCTGGGTTTGTTCAGCCTGGAGAAGAGTGAGGTGATCTGATCAATGTTTATAAATATATAAAGTGCAGGATGCAAATGGACAGGGTCAGGAGCTTTTCAGTGGTGTGTAGCAACAGCACAAAGGGCAATGGCCAAAAACTGGAATACAGGACGTTCCACACAAACATGAATAAGAAATTCTTTACTGTAGGGTTGACAGAGCACTGGAACAGGCTGCCCAGAGAGGTTGTGCAGGCTCCTTCTCTGGAGATATTCAAGACCTGCCTGGATGCTTTCCTGCTCAACCTAATGTAGGGAACCTGCTTTTAGTTGGGGGTGGACTCGATGATCTCCAGAGGTCCCTTCCCACGCCTATAATTCTATGATTGTGATTCTATCCATGCACTGGGATGGAGAAAATGGTGAGGAGACAGGTAGAAGAAGTAACCTCTTCACCTTCCTCTAGTAATGACGCAAGTCAGCATTTATTTTGTTACATTTGTTTTGTGCTGGAACAAAATTTGCTCTCTCTGCAAGAAATTGAGTTTTCATCTCCATCTGTTTTGAAGTCATCAATTGGCCCAAATGGACTTAGAGCTTAATTGCAAAGCAGTTTTTCTAGTCAGAAGGACTGAAAACTCTGCTATGTTTTCTGATGAATTTGGAACCAGATTGAAGTCTCTGGGAATTGTGTTACAAGCTTGGGCAGAACCCAGATTTGGTTGGTTTTATGCATTTGAAAGCCAGTTTGCAAGGTTACTCAAGTGAGCACTTCCCAATATTTGGGTGTCATAAAAAAGGTTTCATCTGTCTCTGTCTGAAGAACATACTGTGAACATAGCTGTCCCATCCCATGGCCATGGATTGTTTTTGTGCATGGTATACTGCTTTCTGTAATTTTAAACCCATCCTTTTCTCCTCAATGCCAGTGAATCTTTGCCTATGTTAAAGCACTGCTCTTTTATCATCAGTATTCTGGTGGTATCCGTAAACCCACTCAGCTTCAGTGCTACTGACCTACAAATAACCATGTTTCTTATTACTGGTTTCTGTCTCTGACTGCTCTTTTGGATGCTACAAGCAATACAAATGGTAAAATAAGAAGAGTGGATAAGCTTTTCTTCCTGGCAAAATGAGAACTCAACCAGGGAGCAAGGAGAGGTCAGGGAAGTAAAGCCAGTGACTAAGTATGTATTTCTAAAAATAAATGAAAAATGTTGTCTTCCCCAAGATATGACAAAGACACATAAATGGTACAGCACGATTCTAGCACAATGATTCACAGACCACTCCTGGTAGATAAGGCTGTGATATGTGGTCTGTGGGTGCTTCAATTGGATGTGACAGACTAGAAACATTAGCAAGTTTGTCAGCTCAACAGTTTATGACAAAGGTTCATATCGATCCAATGGGAATTTTGAACATTGATTGTGCTGATCCAAAAATTAAAAATTAAAAAAAAAATAGAAAACTGTCATTAACTCACTGCTGCTTGTCACCTCAGAAAAGTTTTCTAAATTTTGTCTGAATGGATTTCCTTTGTATATCCATAAATTAATAAAGCTTGTAAAAAAAAAAAAAGGGGGGGGGGGGATATTAAAATTGAAGGTTGCTACATAGACATTTCTAAAATAGGCATCCCTGCCTATTGATGCCGAAAATGAAATATTCTGTGAACTAGCCTTTTCAGCCAGATTTAGAGTCGCAGTGAAAATGAAGAATGTCCCAAAAAAATCTAACACTGGAGCAGACACTCCAGACATTTATCTGTGATGCTTATCCTTTAACACACAAATACTCCAACGTTTCTTTGCAAACAGTAGCCATTCACTATATTGTATCAATATTTATAAAATCTGATGGGCCTTAAAACATGCAAAAAGGGATTAAATTAATTTAGTGGAGATCTGAGGAGCATTTTGCATTTTGTACAGATTTAATATGTCCCTCTGTGTTTAGTATCTCTCACCCATTACCAATTCATGAAGTGTCTACCAAAATTAGTAAATCTCTTTCATTTACTTACTTAGAAGAAAATGTTTAATAGATGCCACATGAATTTTGCAAATTGCTCTCATTCTGATGCTGATTAATAGGAAACCACGTAAAAAGCATCAATAATTTCTAGTCTTAAATTAGTGTTCTCTCCTACTTAAATCTGGGGGATAGATGGAGGCTCAGAATATTTTTCTTATACCTGTTTTAGTCATACTTATTTCTTAATTGAGCTTCATATTAAAAATGAAATAGAAGTATATTAAAGGATGAAGATGACAGTGTCATTGCCATTATCTCTAAAGGACAAAATGGTGCACGTATGTAAAAGCATATGGCTAATCTCAAGTTGCCTCAATTACACTGAAACCTGAGAAATTCTTTCCCTTAAGCAGTTTTAGGCTAAATGGATAAAATCGAAGGAGGTAGTAAACAATCTTATGCACTTAATTTTAAGTGGAGTTATCTCCTAATTCCCTGAGTGCATGCTGACCAACAAGTAATCTTGTACCACGAGGTATGATTTAAATTAAGCTGTTTAAATATTGTTCCTTTTCAAATCTATTTGTATTTAACCGAATTACTTTACAAGCTTTTCTTTTTTTTTAAATTGTCATTTATTTATTTATTTATTTTAGGTTGCTGGTACTTGAGGACACTCATTTGAGTCATTTATTGCAATCATATTGAAGCTGGGGGTAACATTTACTGAAATCTAGTTGAGAGGTAGTCAGTAACTAGGCTTCACGTGCAAGTCTCTGATTCAAACGTAGTCTAGACCCATACAGACCCAGACACATTGCCACCCATCAACTCTAACAAAAAGGAAACTTTTCCCCAGGGGAAAAGTATTCATGGCACAAAAGCTGAAACTTCAATTTACACCAAAGTCTTCTCCTGTTGGTAGCCTCAGCAGAGAGGTGAAAGCCTTAATCCTAACTGTGGAAATTGCACTGAATTTTTGTCACCTCCCTCCAGAACATGATCAAGTGCTTTGGTAGGGCATAACTGGGAGGTTCAACTACTACCACACAAAGGAAATGAATGTGAAACTTTTTTCCTGGATTTCAATTCACTGTGGTTTTGGTGTTGTTCAGTTTTATTTTTGGTGATAGTGGTGTATTATTATTTTATTATTTTTTTTTTCCCCAGGAAGATGGAAGAGGGACATTACTGAGGATCAGCTGTAAGATTTGGTAAACCCTTTATTTAAGATATAATTCTTACCTTTTTGAGTAAACACACAAATAAGGTCTGCTGGTTCTTGTGAACTCTCCAGTGCTGTCACACATGGTCAGTCATTTCCCAAGAGTAGATGAGAGAAGGCAGGGGAAAACAAAGATCTTTCCTGTTGCTGTAATCCATATCAACCAGGAAGGACTGCTCTGGACAGCAGGATGAGTCATAGAATCACAGAATCATTAAGGTTGGAAAAGACCTCCAAGATCACCTGGTCCAACCATCACCCTACCACCAATGTCACCCACTAAACCATGACACTAAGCAGCAGGTCCAGCCTTTCCTTGAACACCCCCAGGGATGGGGAGTCCACCACCTCCTTGGGCAACCCATTCCAATGCCTGACTGCTCTTTCGGAGAAGAAATGTCTCCTCATTTCCAACCTAAACCTTCCCTGGTGCAACTTGAGGCCATTCCCTCCAGTCCTATCACTGAGAAAAGGCTGACCCCCAGCTCCCCACACCTTCCTTTCAGGTGGTTGTAGAGAGCAATAAGGTCTCCCCTGAGCCTCCTCTTCTCCAGACTAAACAACCCCAGTTCCCTCAGCCACTCCTCATAAGACTTGTGCTCCAGGCCCTTCACCAGCTTCGTAGCCCCTCTCTGGACACACTCCAGGGCCTCGATGTCCTTCTTGTAGTGAGGGGCCCAAAGCTGAACACCTACTCGAGGTGCGGCCTCACTAGAGCTGAGTACAGGGGGATGATCACCTCCCTGGTCCTGCTGGCTGCACTATTCCTGATACAAGACAGGATGCCAGTGGCTTTCCTGGCCACCTGGGCATGCTGCTGGCTCATGTTCAGGTGAGTATCAACCAACATCCCAGATCCTTTCCCTCTGCATGGCTTTCGAGCCACTCTCCCCCAAGCCTGTAGCACTGCGTGGGGTTGTTGTGACCAAAGTGCAGGACCCGGCACTTAGCCATGTTGAACCTCATCCCATTGGTCTCTGTCCATTGACCCATCCCATCCAGGTCCCTCTGCAGGGCCTTTCTAACCCCCGGCAGATTGACACCTCCCCCTAACTTGGTGTCATCTGCAAACGTACTGAGGGTGCACTCAATTCAGTCATCCAAATCATCGAGAAAGTTATTAAAGAGGATGGGCCCAACACCGACCCCTGGTGAACATCACTGCTGATCGGTCGCCAGCTGGATTCAACACCATTCACCACTACATACATGGGTGCAGTCCATCAAAGTCCCTATAAGCAGACAACAAATCTTAACTAGTTATTTAAACTTCCTCAGAGATCACACAAAGGGACTGGTAGTTCCACAGGGTGATTCATCTCAGTCTAAGACAGATGTCTAACATAAGTGGGATGAATCACCAAGCAGAAACATTATGTCTCTCCAATGTTACAAAAGGACCTACAGAAGTAAATAGTTTAGCAAGCTAACTCAGACTGCTAAAGTTACTTGAAAAAAATCTGTGACCTATCATGTATTTAGGAACTGAGGAGTAACAGTCTCTTGAATTGACTGAGAGGTTGATAATGAGCTGCAGGCTTGCCTAGTCTTTCTCATTTCCATCCAATCTCTAAATTTGCAGGCAGATAGCAGACATATTTCAGGTTTTCATTTTGAATATAAAAGATATGTAAGGGACCTGGAGGCATCTTACTATGTTAAGCTTCACCCTATTAATCAGTAGCCAAGGCTTAGTTACCCATAAAGAGATGTGCAAAGCTTGCACAAGCATATGAAATTTCAGAAGATGGGTTTCTCCAGTTGAAGAGCTGACCACAAATAACTGATGAATTATAATGCCAGTGGGATTCCCCATATCCTTCCGCTCTCCTCAGGCAACATCTACAAATGCACAGTCCTGTCTTTGTTCAAGATGAAGTTAATAAGTTCTAGAGTTATATAATCACAGAATGGTTTGGGCAGGAAGGGACCTTAAAGATCATCTAATTCCAGCCCTGTGCCATGGGCAGGGACACCTTCCACTAGACCAGGTTGCTCAAAGCCCCATCCAAACTGGTTTATTACCTTTTCTTTTCTGAGTTCTAACAAACACTTTTATAGGAAGACTTTAGTATATTTACCAAGATGGTGTTGGATGATACATTTAACTTGGCAAAGATCATGATTTAAAATTTTGATTTGACCTTTTAACTTGAAGTTCGGACATAATGAAATGCTTTAAGCTCAGTCCCCACTCTGACATCTGTTTGTGAAATCTGAGGTTTGAGATCCTATCTATGTCTGTATCACTTCCAGTTACTTAATGTTTCTTTGTATTTTTTCATAATTTCAAATTAAAAAAATAGCCTTTCTGATATGAAGATTTTCCTGCTGGTTAATGAAACATGCCATCTTACTGTGGGTCACAAGATTCCCCTTTATTTATTTTCATTCTTTATTATTCATTACAGAAGAAAGAATTGTCCTGAGCCAGCAATTAATTCGAGAGTGTTACTCCACTTTTGTTCTTGTAATAATCACATGCACTCCCTTGTTAATGATTTATGCTTACACTGATTTTTATAGACACTATCTAGATGAAGTAATTGGCCTGTATCATCACATGCTATCGGTCAACCAAATAGATGACAGTCCAACTCTTCAGGTATTCTGAGTATGAAAATGATTAGTGCAAATTAAGTTACATAGGATGAATTTTAGACTCAGGTTTTATCTTTCTTTCTTTCAAAGTTAGTATCAATATATTTTCATTTAACTATGTAAAATATATTTTACTGGACACTTTGCATTAATGGCAATATTACATATCTATTTTTTACGATTTTAATTCTTGATATCTAAGGACTAGATACCCTGTTCCAGTCACCAGGAAGACCTTCCTCAGATGACAGGATTTCCTGATTTATTACTAAGATCTCTCTAATTTTAGTATTCAGAACACCAAATTTATGCATGCATAAATTGATTTTTCTGCTCTGCTCTAGTTCTAATTGCACTGGTTATTTTTGCTGCTGAATAGTTTAATCTTAGAAACCTATGTCTGTTTGCTGGCCAAGATCTTGTGGCTGTAAGGTGCTAATCTGATCTTTAAGTTAGTCCTCTTGTATACTCCAAGTTCCTGTTTTATAATCAGTGCACTTTATTTTACAAAGTACAAAATTTGGAATTTGAAGACAAATAGTGATCAGAAATTAATCATGATTTCTGGATGATGCAACAAACTATTGAAGGAAATGTTAAAGCCTTTACTTCTGTGTACTTCTGGTTTATTTTAGTCTTAGGATTCCTTTCTTTTTCTTTCTTTTCAAGTCAGTGGAATTGGATCATTCTAATGGGCAACTGAAGCTATTGGAGATATGAATCACTTTGAAGAATAGATTTTTTTCTTTCAATTTAGATGTACTCAAAGTTAGATGGAATTAATCTATGACTGACAATATTCTGTGTGCTAATAGTTTATTCAAGCACAGGTTGTTGGATAGATGTCTATGTTAACACAAATACTGAGTATGTATTGTCTGAATATTTGGTCTATTTTGATTTTAAAAACATTTTGTTACATTTTGACACCTCAAAAAGAGTCTGATTCATTGTGTAACTTGGTTGTATAACATCAGAGTCAAGCATCAGTGCTTGGACTAAGTATCAGCTGCATGGATTGCAGAAATTCTACATGGCCAAATTGCCTTATGTCTAACATTTAAGAATAACAACTCCTACAAAAAATGTGCACTTCTATATTGTTTTTAGCTTTATGTCACCTTGTCAGATGGTGTAGTCTGATAGACAGTTGTCAATTTACCCTACCTGTGGACTTATCAAAAATACCACCAATCACACAAAAATCTCAGCAGCCACTTAGATGCCAATAACTTTAGATTAATTTGAAAGCTTACCAAGAGTTCTAAACCTTGAAAATGCTGATGTGGATATAAAGGAACCTTCTTCTCTCTAGGCTCTTGAAAGAAAGAGAGAAACTCAGAGCTTTGTTTTATGCTTCTCCTCACAATTTTTTCCTCGACAGTCTTCATTGTGAAGATGTTATTCTGTGACATTTTAAATACCATTGTCATATCTTGTGTTCCTTCTACAGCTCCTTCCAGACCTATCTCTCTTGAAAGATTGAACCTACCTATAAATTTGCATTGTTTGTAAAAATCATAGAAGATTAAATCAGTGACCTCTAGATCAACATCTCCATCATTTAGTAATATTTTTAGCTTTTTTTTCCCCTTCATCCCATTAACATATAAATGCTATTACTTTAGCACTTAATCTTGTTCTGAAAGCAAAAGAAAAATGATAAGAGTATTTTGTACATCGATGTCTGAAATACAAGTCATTTTATCTTAGCTGAGAAAACACTTCCTTTCTTCCTTTTTTCTCTTCAGTTTAAAGCCTGTTGAATCTATTAGCCTTTACAATTTTGCATAAAAGAGTTTGGTATGGCTGCTGTTTAAATAGAAACCATTTAATCATAGACTCTATTTGGAGTCTAACAGGAATTTACTGTTCTTTAATTTATTTGCAGACTTTTTGTTCTTGCAAAGTGTTTTTGGTTTAGTGTTCAGGCACTAAATCTTTAATAAAGGTGCTAAGTAAGGCCTGGGGGAACAAATGACCTGTTGAGACAATTTGAATGTTATTTTTTAATACTCTTCAGTTATGTGGAGGAGAGGGGAAGCAGGTGCAGGATTCTGGAGATTTACCCTCTCCTGACAATGCCACTGCTCAATTATTTGAGTAAATGTTTTGTAATTTGCATAACTAAATCAGGACACCTATAAAGGGGTGTTCTTTTCAAGGGTTCAAAAGCTGCTGCTCTTACTTCAGTTAAAATTTAAATCATAATTAAAAAAAAAAAAAAAGTTATAATTTCTCTCAGTAGAAGACACCAATAGTATAATTTGTGTGTCTGTGTGTGCGCTCACAGCATATAAAACCCGTGTGCAATCAGCAGTAATTCTTGCATAAAGCCCTAAAACTTACAAGATATGCTACACTTTGCTTATAAACATGTCTGATGTTGAAAATATTCCTATCACTTAAAATTCAAACTGGAATTCATCCAAACCTTTTCAGTTTTGAAATCTGATGGAAAACTGTTATGCCCTGTTGTTTTTCATTTTCAGAAGCAATTGAGTTCATGACTCTTGAAGATGCCCCTATACACCAAACAGAAGGGTGTTTTCCCAGGAATTTCTTACTCAGTAGTACCAGAAGGATAATTCTGTGGTGATTTCCATGTCCAAGAGATTTAAGTTAGAATAAACAAGCATCAGAAGGTATCTGTGCTGAGCTTAAAGTGTGTTGCAGATTCAGCTGGCAAATTTAAAAGTAACCCAGTCTGTTTCCATCTTTGTCTTGCTGGTGCGTGCAGCTTGCTCTGCTTGTTTTCGCAGAAAACGCTGATTCCATTATATTACATTTTTTACAGCTCTGAGCCCTTCAAAAACATCTAGTAAATCATAATCTCTGCAGAAGCAAAAATAGGCTGCATTTCTATACAAAGTGTGAAATACACTTTAGGTAGAGAAACTCATTAAATGGAAATGGAGATTTAGATTTAGGTAGGGAAACTTGATCTCATAGGTAAATGAATGGAGCACTGAGGTTTTTAGACTTGTAACAAGAATATTTATATTTTAGTACAGTTGTGTTTTTGTTTTTTTTTTTTTTTTATTCAGCCCCTAACATTGTTTAAGGATTGGTTGGATGTATCATCTGGCTCATCTGAGAGAAAAAATAGAGGAACAGACATAATAGGATGTGTATCAAAGTTTCAGGAAATAGCATGAATAGAGGCCTCTAGGGTGCTAGACCAATGTATTTACTGTACAGCCATCAGCCAACTCATTAAAAGGCCGTTAAGCAAATTAGAAAGTGGGCAACCAATCCTCACAGCCTGTTGTTTATTTGCAGGTCAATGTAGGCTAATAGAGCTTTTTGTTCTTCACAAACACTTTCCATGACATTAACAGATTCCAGTAAAAATCTAGTTCATTTATTACCATTTCAGGCTCACTGGAAGAGATAAATAGGACATTAAACATGTACAGAAGTTTAAATTGGCAAAATCCCATCTGTTCTCATCCTTTCTCTGGAAATGCAGGAGCCTACTACAATCCATCAGTCTTGTGGCACCAGCCCAGCAATTAAGGATGCTGACAAAGTCCTTTCAGAGTGGCATGTTTGTGCTGAATACAAAGTGAATTTCTGTATGCAGAGAGTGCTGTATGGAGAGGGGTAAAATGGTAAAAGCATTTTTCAGCCTATTTCTACCTCAACAGAGCATTGAAACAGAAGCTGAGAAGCTAGGGTGATAGTTTGTCTTGCAAAAAATTCCAATGTTACCCTGTTTTAAAGCTGAATCTAACCATATTGCAAAAATAATTACTTTCTATGAATACATGGATCTGGGCCAAGGCAGTTAATATTCCTGACTTTACAAACCGTACACTAAAATTGTCATACTGATGAAAGCCACACGACAGGTATCACGTATGAAGTATGATTTGGGGCCAAAACAGTTACAGGAAGAGTGTTAAGATGGGATATGACAGTGATTTATTGTGAACCCAGCAGTCCACTGTGGGATTATGCGAGATGTGAGCATGCAGTTAAATCTCAAGAAAATCCACCATGTCCACGGTAGCAGATTAGTTTATTTGACAGCTGGGAACTGGGATTACCGATCAGCACCTTGCCAGCACATGAGACAGCCTCAGAAGCTGAACTTGAATAGCTCAAAAGCTGATATAGTTAATTCCTGTCAGGACACAAGATACGTCACATAGAATCATGATTTCTCAATTTAGGAAACTTCATTTAGTTTTCTGTAACTATTTTGCCATACTAAATTAAATCATCTTCTCTTAAGAACAGAATTATGGAATACTACACCCCTTGCAACTCTCTTAAGAAAATAAATATCAAGATGATCTGATCTGCATAGCTTTGATCTGATTTAGATGTTTTAGTTCATCCACTCTTTTGGGGGAGGACTTGAAATTGAGTGGACCACTTCAGTCTGAGATGTGCTTGTAGTTCCCAGAAAATCAGTCTTCAAGCATAGTTAAATTATGTCTTTAGAAAGAAAGTACAAAACCAGAAGTTACACTCTAGCAGAGGGAGGGAGATGAAGGAAAGGGGAATAGGAACAAGGTATTAGGAAAAAGGAGATGAGATAACCTCCTCTCCTCTCCTTTATATATATAGTATCCCTACTGCAAAGGAATGTCAAGGTTTCATATTCAAGCACTAAGTAGTTATGAAATAAATGAAATAAAATTGCTTCTGTGGTAATAAATCATTTCTCTAGTGAATCTCTATTTTGATTTCTTCAATCACACAGTCATGACCCTGGTTCAGTCTCTTCATTGTTTTCTATTACAAAAGAACGTGGGATACAGAGGGATCTGGCTTTTTCCAGATCTTTTACCTTTACTCAGAGTGGTAACTCTGCTTTTAGGATAATTTCTCCTCTGGGTGACCCAACTCATTTACATTACAGCAAAGGAGGGAACAATTCCTATTTATAACACAGCAAGGGAAAAGTCAAAATCTCATCAGTCAGAACTACTCTGGGCCATGTTTCAATTGCTATTTAACGTAACAATGGTAACTACAACGACGTAATACGAAAGTGATGAGTAAATCAGACCATCTGCTACATAAGGGAGGTAAACTTTGGCTCCTTGTTTTTGTGGGTTAACCCCAGTAGGCAGCTAAACACCAGAGAAACTTTCACCCACTCTTACTGAATGGGATGGGGAAGAGAATTGGAAAAGTGAGAACACCTGTGGGTTGAAATAAAGACAGTTTACTAAGTAAAGCAAAAGCTGCATGTGCAAGCAAAGCAAAATAGGGAATTTATTTCACCACTCCCTGTTGGCAGGCAGATTTTTAGCCATTTACAGAAAAGCAGGACATAATAATTACTTGGAAATACAAACACTGTGACTCTGAACATGCCACCTGTCCCACCGACAACATCATATGGTAGGGAATATCCCTTTCTTTAGTTTCGGTTACCTATCCTAGCTGTGTCCCCTACCAACTTTTTGCGTACTCCCAGCCTACACATTGGTAGGTCAGTGTGAGAAACAGACTCAGTGCAAGTACTGCTCAACAACAACTAAAATGCAGGAGTATTATCAACGCTTTTTTCAACAGAAGTGCAAAACGTTATGTTGAATATAGCACCATGCAAGGTACTTTGAAAAAAATTAACTGTATCTCAGTCAAAACTAGTACACTTTTTGAGGGGAGGAAATGGGAGAGAACAATAGGCATCTCATTAAAAACATTTAAGAAGAACCATAATTTTGCCAACTAATTTTGTCCCATGGCTAATAATATCAAAATAACCATAATTTTTATTAGGTGGCCCATTTAACTTCAATGTTTCAAGTATTTTTCTTTCTTTGATAACTTGGAGTAAAAATCACTGTGGGAAAGTAGGAGATATTTCAATCATGCCCTGATATTAGGTGTGGTATTACCTCTCATGAATAAGCAGGTGGAACCCAGCTAGACAGTTATTGAAACATGTTTGACATTTGAACAGATCACCCTAATCTACCTTTACGGTCAGTGGAGAGCTGAGGCTCCAATCTGTTGTGTAAGCACAAACACCTAGCAATATCTGAAATATTTTAAGGTACCTGAGGCAGGAAGGACATCAGATCTCTTGGAGACCCAAGCTCCTCTGGACTATCAATTGAGCTCCAAGAGCAATATGCTAGGGTATATCAAATGGTACTGGATGTTTTTGTTTAGGTACCTTAACTGCGTGTGTAGTCAACAGAAACAATAGATTTTACCGTGTAATTCAAGTCTTCCTAAGGTAGGTACCTACACTAAATCAGAAGAACCATACCCTAAACTCCTGCCAACCTGTTGACTCAATGTCCTCCAGCTACAGCAGAATCTCATCTAACTGGGTTTTCTGTGGGCACCTATGCTGCAGATATCTGAATTTAGTGTGGATGAATCCTGCTTAAATTGAATTCCAGCAGCTTGAATTCATCCTTCTAAACGACAGGCAAATGGAAAGTTCAGTTCTAACACCATCATCCTGGCTCTGACTTGCTTATCTTTGACTGCTTTGTTTTTTTGTATTGCTTGTTATCCTTGGTGGGTGTCCTATGATTGATATGGAAAACTGCAACAGCAGCTGTGATTAACTTGTCCAATCCCAGAGGTTTGGCTCAACACTATTGGTTTTTCTGCCAGCCCCAAGCAAATATTATAAAAGACGTGCTGGAAATGATGCTGTATCCCATAAAATACTGAGCTGCTCTTTCATACAAAGCACATCTGAAATGAAAATATTGGTCTTCTTAGATAGACAGTATATTTCTTTCCTCTACCTTGCCACAAGCAGGCTCAGAGATATAATGACCCTGGCCTTAGAAGGCCACATTATTCACCTTGAAAAGTAACAAGTAATACTGTTTCAGTGTGCTAACTGTACTGCTTTTGAAGCCTAAATTACCTAGCAAACACAGATGGATGAGCAAATGGTCTTCAGTGTGAATTGATTCTCCTTCCTGGAGCTTTGCATATTGGTGTCTGTCTGTGTCTGCATCTTCCTCCTTCCTACTGATCACTGTAAAAAACCTTTTTCCTCATAATAACACAGTTCACCAATGAACTGAAAGATGGATACCTACTTTAAGATGACTGCAATGCTAAAGGGAAAAGTCTTCTGATTATTTTGTGGAAAAAAAATAGAAATGATTGAGAGCCTCAGAGTTCCTTTTCTGTTCCCAGAGAGGGTATATAAAACATACACACTCGCTTGCATCATTTGAATGCATGTATCAAGATATTTTGTGGTGTTCCCAAAAGCTTGCAGAACCCAGAGCAAGCACTAACAGAGCTACATCAACACAAGTTGAAAAGTATGTCTGGAAGAGGATGCAAACACCAGGAGCTCCAGAACCATCGCAGAAGAGTATCAGTTGAAAGGGACTTCTGGAGGCCTCTAAAACAACCTCCTGCTCAAAGCTGGGCTCTCTTGTAATCTGTGTCAGATTGCTTGTCCAATGAGGTTTCAAAATCTTCAAGGCTATCTTAGCACTGACCAAGCTTTGGTTTTACTTAATCTATCCCTGTCGCAGGTGACTTTACTGTATTCCTTTCTGGTATCAAGTCCCCACTTATACCTCCCACCTGCTTCCTTTCTGTGTTTGTGTTCTGTAGAGTTCTCTGCTTTGCTTTCTGCTATGCCAATTTGTCTTCTCCCATGGCTATACTGCTTTTGTGCTTTGAGGAAGTTATCCTAGGAGATGCACTGGCTTGCCATGAACTCCCTTTTCCTTCACCGCAGCCTCCCATAGCATGCTGTTTCTCAGATCCCTGATGAATGCTTTCTTGAGTTCCAGGATTTTAGTTTACTGTCTGTCTCCCTCACCTTCTTTGGGATTTTAAATCCCACTGTCACATGGTCACTGCAGCCAAAACTGGCATCAGTTTTTGCCAGCATGGTCTTAATTATTTATGAGCAGCGTGTCCATCAGATCAATTCATGAGACCCAGAGCTTGTCACTGTGAATCTTCTTCCAATTTGTACTCTTCTTTATTGAGAAATTTGTAGTAGATGCTTACACTGACATCTCCTTGACCTCACATTTGGTCTTCACCTGTAAGTTCTTAGTAAGTCTATCTATGCACTCTGTGCACTCACTCAGTTCCTTTTAGCACAGCAAAACCT
Organism: Anser cygnoides; assembly: GCF_040182565.1. NCBI lineage: Eukaryota > Metazoa > Chordata > Aves > Anseriformes > Anatidae > Anser > Anser cygnoides. The sequence continues at coordinate 160,329,756 of NC_089874.1, forward strand.
AATTCTCTCTCTCTCTCTTTTTTTTTTCCCCTAGTTTTCTGCTAGTCCTTCCTAAAGAGTATGCATTCATTTTTTGCAGCACCCTACCTGTGTGAGCTATACTGCTTTGTCACTGATTCATTGATGCTATAGCTTTGCAAATGCACATGGACATCCAGTGTCTCCTGGGTGGCATACAGCAGTGTACAGGCAATGCAGATAGGCCTTCTATCTTTTTGCTCTGTCCTATGCAATCTCCCCATCCCAGTTTCCTGCTTACTCGTGAGTAAGTGCCTCTTGGCAGGCATTCATGCATAGTCCTGCCTCTTTAAAAGGTATACTGTGCTGTTAAACTTCCTCTTCCTTACTGCTTTGACTTGAGTTAAAAGGCAGACTGATGCCAAAAAGTAACTCCCAGACTGAAGTACCTGGGGTGTGTTATCTACTTCCCTTCATTGATTAAATCAAAGAAGACTAGACAAAAACATCTTTGGCTTTGATTCTATATTACGTTTCTACTTCCAGTGTGGTGATAAATATATTTTCTCATCTGTTTTCCAAAGAAGTATCTTTTTTTGCAGTCCATAAACAAGCAGCAAGGTAAGTGCCTGCAGTTCCTCAGAAGAAGACCTTGCAGTCCTTATTTTCACCCTCACACAATTTTATATTGCCTTCAGACACTGTCACCTGAAAAATAAAGTGTGGAAGTGTTATCACAAATTTGGGAACCAATTGTGATCCTGCAGTGGGAGACATTAACAGCTCTCTATGTCTGGAGAGGAGGATGTCAGAGCAGCTAAGAAATGCAGCCAAGGACATCCAACACTGTGGCAAGTACAGTTTGTTCAGTTTCCACCTCAATGCCTAAGGAGTCATGAGAGCTTTAGATATTTTACTAGGTGACTTCAAAGCTGTATCTGCACCATCCTGAAAGACTCATCTTCAAAACAATCATCAGTCCTGTGAGCTCTTCCTTGCATCCCTGCTTCCAATATGCATTAATGTCCAGCATGCAGTGTTAGGTTTAAAACAACCAAGCCAACTATTCACTTTTCTTAAGTGAAAATATGTTAAAGAAGTATCTTCCATGATAATTCTTCTGGCAGCTGGCCAGGAAGCTCTGCAACTGCAAGGCAAGGTCTGCATACTGTGAAAACAGAACTGTTCTTACCAGCGCTGTCAATCCTCCTGAAACACTCATAATTCCTAGCAATTATGCCTAGCTTCTCGCCCAGTTGACTCATGGCAATTATCTCCTGTAGCATTTGTTAAATGCCCAGCCTACTCAGAGGATGGGTTCACTGTTGTATCTCAATGGTCTTTTCATCACATTTATTGCAATTGTCTCCTTTGGATTTTCTCTAAAAATAATGAGGGCAAAATTGAAAATACAGTGAGAGACTTGGCTATCAGAACATCCCTCTTATCTAAGTGCTCTGGGATCAGTTATATGACTACAAAATCTGACATGCATTGAAAATCTCAGTGCATTTATTTATAACTGTGCATACCCAAACAAATCCCCTGGCTCCAATCATGTTCAGATAAACAGCCTGAGGCTGCATTATTTTATTTTTAAAGGCACGGCTTGCTGTTCAAACACAGCCAGCAAAACAAGCCTTTGCTGCTTAATTTTCCTCCTTAGACTTCTGGGAGCATTTTAGTAGGGACCCTGTTTGATTACATTGACTATTAGTTTGGATTTACAGGGGCAGAAGGAGAGGAGAGGGCTGGAAAATAGTGTAGGTGAGCATCAAAAAGAGCTGGTGAAAAATCTTTGCTCTCTTGCCTTCTGTAGAAAAACAGGAGAGGCATCTACGCTTGATTAGTTGTCTTAGTGTAAATAATGGTGACTTTTGCTCCTTATATGAAAAGCAAGACATCTTTGGCTTGCTTGAGCCTGAAATGAAGTCAGCTAAGTTAATGAAAGGACATTTCTGATTGCAAAGGGCTCTGGGTGAAGAGGTTGTGTGTCTCTGCTTGTATTTATGTCCCTTGAAAGTGTGATCTTTCACTCTGCAAATGCAAAGCATTTGACACTGTCCCACGTGATATCCTGTCTCTAAATTGGAGTGACATGGACTTGATGGATGGGACACTTGGTGGGTAAGGAAGGTGGCTGGATAGTCACACTCAAAGAGTTTCAGTCAAAACCTCAATGTCTAAGTGGAGATAAGTTATGAGTGGTATTCCTCATCGGTCAGTATTGGGACTGGCACTGTTTAACATCTTTTCTAGTGACATGGACAGTGGGATTAAATGCACCCTCAGAGAGTTGGATGACACCCAGCTGCATAATCGACACACTGGAGGGAAGGGATGCCATCCAGGCTTGAGAGGTGGGCTTGTGTGAACATCAAGGAGCTCAACAGAGCCAAGTCCTGCATCTGGGCCAGGGCAATCCCAAGCACAAATTCAGGCTGGGCAGAGAATGGAACGAGAGCAGCCCTGAGGAGAAGGACCTGGGGATGTTGGTTGATGAGAAACTCAACATGAGCTGCAAATGTGTGCTTGCAGTCCAGAAAGCCAACCGCATCCTGCATCAAAAGCAGCGTGGCCAGCAGATCAAGGGGGGTGATTGTCCCCCTCTACTCTGCTCTTGTGAGACCCCGCCTAGTGTAATGTCTTCAGCTTTGGGGCCCCCAATATAAGACGGACATGGGCCTGTTGGATTGGGTCCAGAGGAGGGCCACAGGGATGATCAGAGGGTTGGAGTACCTCTGCTATGAAGACAGGCTGAGGGAGTTGGGGTTGGAGAAGAGAAGGCTCTGGGAAGACCTTACAGTGGCCTTCCAGTACCTAAAGGGGGCCTACAGGAAGGCTGAGAAGGAGGGACTTTTTGTCCAGGATCATAGAGATAGGACAAGGAGAAATGGTTTTAAACTAAAAGAGGGTAGATTTAGATCAGACATAAGGAAATATTTTTTTGCTGTGAGGGTTGTGAGGCACTGGAACAGGTTCCCATCAGATCTGGAGGATGCCCCATCCCTGGAAGTGTTTAAGGCCAGGCTGGATGGGGCTTTGAGCAAACTGGTTTGGTGGGAGGTGTCCCTGCCCATGGCAGGCGGTTGAAACTAGATGATCTTTAAGGTCCCTTCTAATCTAAATCATTCTCTGACTTATTCCATGATTCTATGATCTGTGAGGAAGTTACCCTTGAGTAGTGTGGTTCATTTTCTGCCACATCTTGCTAACAGCACTGCTGCTCAGGCGTAATGTCGAATGTAGACTGATACTCAAGTGAGATGCTCCATCAGTGCCTGTGTTTTCAGGTTTGCTTTCTACAAGAGGGAAGGCTCTCTTAAGGACCACTCAAGTCCACATGTAAAAGGTAGAAAGAAGAAACAAAGCCACTAGAGCCATGAAGTCACGAAGGCTCACAAGGAGCCAAATGTTAGCTGTGGTGCCACATAGACATGAGACTGAGTCCAGCTTCTGCTGCCTACTATTCTCCAAAAGGATGCTAGCTCACACCTGGATAGTAACAAGAGGAGATTGGGAAACATGCCTTTTCTCCAGAATTTCAACATTACAAAGTTTGATTTCTTAAAAAAATAAAAAATAAAGAAGTGTATTTTTCCACAAGTTAAAAAATGCTGTTTAGTATCACTTACATTTCATTAGTGTCAAAGTATTATTTTACTGTATATTTTATTCAATACCTTCTGCACAGAAGAGAGGGCTCAATACAATGTTATTGTTAAGATATTCATTTGAAGGGAAATTAAAAGTAGTATTTTCACTCTATTGAAAAGAAAACATTTAGACATTGTCAAAACTAAAAGATGAAGTGATGATGGTTCATTTTATCATCTTCATATTAGAAATGCCACTGAAACAGTACACATTACTTTGAAATGTTTAGATTAAATTGCACTGTCTCCTGAAAATTTGTCTTGTCGATTTTATTTGTAGTTGATTTTGCTACTCCTTTACATCTTCATCTTTCAAGTGTGTAAGATGCCCAGCCATCCTTTCTAAATAAAGCTATCCAGCTCTGGGGTATGGATTTTACTGGGGAAGAAGAATAGTTTTTACTGTTGTTAGTCATATACTAACATTACTTCACTCGCATGATGTGTGGAGTTTTGCACAGTGCTTATTTCCATCAAATTCTAACCCAGGAGAGCTATGCGGATTCAGATTCCTGATTATGTTGTCCAGACATAGATCAGGACCTCAGTCTCGAAGTAATCTATAAATAACATTGTCTATACCCACTTCAGCAATTTATGGACTATAGGTCAATTCAAATAAAGTTAACAGACAGACATTGAATCCTTACATGCTTCCTGAAAAGAGAAGGCCTAATGGAAGAGAGAGATCTGTTAACACCCCTGCTTAGGGAGAAATTGCTCCCTAATAAACGTCTTAGCAGACATCAAGGGTCCCTTCAGAATCCCCATGAGTCCAGAAGAGACCTTTGGCTCTTTGTTGGTTTATGAACTTTTTTACCAAAAAGAATCAGTCAAAACAGTTCCCTAGCTTCTCCCATTTATACAAGAGACAGACCGGATAATCCTGATACTTAGGAATGTATTTCCTCTTCTGTAGCTGCATAACTGTATAATTATAATTGAACTATAAAGTTAATTAAAATGCTTGCCTAAAATTGCCCTCGGAGTTCTGGTATTGTGAACAACATTCACAAGTTCAAAAAGGAAGGCTAAGCAAACCTCCAGGTTGTCAGATACTCTCCAGGACATTTCCACTTCCAGACTCACCACAATGCAAGTTCATCTAATGAAATCTTGCCATGAGCACTAGTGCTCCTGGTACACAGTAAGCCTAAGGCATTCAGACCATGCTGGCTTAAAGGTGCATAAGCAGATCAATGTTATTTTGGCTGTTCAGGGAAGCGGAGTGAACTATGCCAATTAAAAATCATACTGATAGCAACCTGAAGGGCAGAGAAGGCTAGTAAATTGAGACTACTCATATGCTAGACTAAGCCTATGACATTGCAAGAATAGCATATATGACTAACTACAGGAAAATGAAGGCTGATAGGCAAAAAAGACTTCTGAGAGTGAGAAATATTTTGTTCTTGGAGCTCATGTATTTTTTCCCCAAAATGTCGGTTATACAACTTAACAGATCTTTCCTAGTTTTCCTGGAGTACTCTGAGAAGGATGGATAATGACACTAAGACATAAGACTGGGAGAGAAAGCACGGCATTAATGACTTATTTAATAAACACTTTGTGCACAGCAGCTGTACACATATTCAAAAGCAATCCCATTTTAGAATTTGCAACTGCAAAATTCAGTAATTTTTATTATTGTTTGTTTATTTTGTATGCAGTTGAAGACAGTTTCGTTTCTTTTCTTTTTTCTTTTCTTCTTTTTCCACTCCTCTCCTCTCCTCTCCTCTCCTCTCCTCTCCTCTCCTCTCCTCTCCTCTCCTCTCCTCTCCTCTCCTCTCCTCTCCTCTCCTCTCCTCTCCTCTCCTCTCCTCTCCTCTCCTCTCCTCTCCTCTCCTCTCCTCTCCTCTCCTCTCCTCTCCTCTCCTCTCCTCTCCTCTCCTCTCCTCTCCTCTCCTCTCCTCTCCTCTCCTCTCCTCTCCTCTCCTCTCCTCTCCTCTCCTCTCCTCTCCTGTGAAAGTTTGTGCTTTATTTCTGCATACATTCCCAAGTGATTGGGTAGTGGACCTGAAATAAATAAAAGAATTTTACACAATTTTACAGAAAATGCATAATTTACATAGTTTTACACAAAATGCATAATTCAGACATGGAATTCATTATCAGAAGCTGTTATGGAAGATAATTGTATATGTAGACTCAAAAAGAGTTAGGAGAACCACAGAATTATGCAATCATTTAGGTTGTAAATGACCTCTAAAATCATCAAGTTAAACCATCCACCTAACACTACAAGTCCACCTCCAAACCATGTCCCTAAGCACCATGTCCACACATCTCTTAAATACCTCCAGGACTGGTGACTCCACTACTTTCCTGGGCAGCCTGTTCCAGAAATTCATAGAGAAAAGGTAAATCAGCAGTTGTCGTGTATAGTGGTTCAGATGTTATTTACATTTCATGCAGGTCTAAGTATCTGACTTAAACATAGAGAAATATTAATCTGTACTTGTCTTGTTTCTGATACTATTTCCATCAGCATCTGTTACTATCTCCTTTCAGAGGCTGAATATTGCACAAAAGGGACTGCTGACTGATCCAGTTGAGTTGTTCTTACACAGTTTTATTTACAAATGCAATCTTTGGAATTAAGAGAAAGAAGCAATTTTATGATCAGAGGCAGCAGGACAGCACTACAACTGATTGTGAAATGTTTTCCACTGAAACATTGAAAATTAAGAGCTCTGTTGTTTGCTAAAAAGCAGCTAAATGTTCACATTTCAGTTGGAAGTTAGTCAATGCCAAAAAAAAGGAAAAAAAAATCAACTAGATGAACAGTAAAAGAATTGTTTTTGAAAAAACACACACTGGCCCCAAATAAATATATTTTTCTTCCCTTAAATAAAAACCCAACACAAACCAAAAGAGCTACCATATATATTTTTCTTTTTTAATGAAACAATTTGAATGAAGTGATAACATATCTATACTTCATCCCCTCCCAAAATGAAGTTTTCAATGAAAACAAGGTTGAGAAAATATGCAGAAATGAAGTAATCATTATTTTCAGACAAAATTATGTGGAAGTTTGTTTTTGTTTTTTTTTTTTTTTTCTGGGGTGGAGAGTAATTTTATGTGCTGAACAAGAGTCTTTGTAGATGAAATTACATCTATTTGTAGCTGTTTGTATCCATATATCAATAATTATTGATGAAATCTCATAAAAGATGACAGAGATATCAGCTAAAATGTTTCTCAAAGCAAAATCTATTCAAACACATAATTAAGTCTTCTATATTTCTTAATTCTTTGTTAATACTTCTACTTTATATAACCCAACAGTAATTGAAAACCTGGCTTTCAGGCCTCACTTGACCTTTGTGTTTCAAAAAATCAGTGAAGAAAAGAAAGAAGTGCTAATCAGTAAGCTGAAGTGATCAGGAAAATGAACACATCATTTGTTTAAATAAGAAATAATTAAAGAAATGAATAAAAAGATATGTATTGCACAGACAGATGTGTAATTATTTCAGTGATTTCTGCAAACTGATTTCTGCTTTTGGCACAAAGGGAAAAGAGCTATGATGGTTATTAGCCCTACTTGGGAAAAGTCCCTTTAGAATATTCTAAATAGGCAAACTCCATTCTAAAAATGACAATAATGGGAATGGATTCAGACCAATGAAAAGTGGCAACCACAGAAGAATTGCAACAGTACATCGTGTGCAGTCTGTGTGCTTCCTTGTGAGCCTTCCAAGGGCTTCTTATCAGCCTTCCTCATTGCCTCCACTACCAGTCTCCAATTCATCTCTGCAGGATGCAGAGCTGGGGTGGTGCTGTCTGGGGAAGAGCAAACCAGGAGCAGCTGCAAGTCATCCAGGGAACTATTAGGCATTGTGCAATTTCCCCACTGGCTCCTGATACATCTTGTTCGTGCTTCATATGCATGCTTTTGCTCTTTTGTGGACCTCTTCAAGCTGTTGGCCAGCAGTATAGAGGTGTGTCTCCCTCCAGAGACAACTCAACAAACTCCTATGATAGTACACCCACCTGTCCACTGCTGTCTGCATTCATCAAGGAGAGAACTTTCATGGCCTTGAGAATTTAATGGTTCCCTTTCAACATATCCCTGCTCCTAAGGGACTCTGGCTGGGTAATCTTAGTTTTCTGTACAAGTCAGCAGTGCACCAGTTTCTTCCTCCAGAGGACTCAAGGAGGCAGCCTGGAAAGTCTTGGTTTTCTGGAGTCTTTCGGATCTCGAGGCTTCAGTTTGGCTCCCAGATGTAGTTACATAAAAGAAAGAAGTTTAGAGCTAACATAATTCTACTGACTCTGCAAAAGAGCCATTGATCACCTCAGCTACCATTTATTTTTTAGGTATCTATTTTTAAGTTGAATTATAGTATTTTTCCAGTACAGAGGGATTGGTATTATTTGTTGGGCAGGGAAGGGAGCGGACTTTTTAATTGCAAACACCAGTAACCTTTTGAAGAAATACTAGGAGATATTTATTTTCTAGGTAACTAAAAGAAACCACTGACAAGGAGAGTAAATTTTTAATGACTTCTTACACTTCTAAAAGATTTTAAACTTTATGAAAGTCCAAAGAAGCCATCCTAGCACCTGTTAGAACTTAAATGCCAAGGCTGTCAATTTGAATACTCAGCAAATCTTGTGGTTTGGGACTTTGTCCAGGACTTTGTACTCAGTGCTGTATAAGAAAGTGGCACAGGGAATATGACTGTGCTGGACTCTGCCTGCACTGGAGTTTAGAGAACACGGGGTTTGCAAGAAGAAATAGCGTTGAGTGGCAAAGGGGATTCAAGACTAGAATGGCTCTGGATGAAATTGCATATCTTAGAGGTCTCAGATGCCGCGTCAGGCAGGATCATCTAACTATCCCAGCATGGTACCCAATACCCTAATTCTTTGCATGCTTTAGACTTTTATGATCAAGGTAATTCTGCAATAAGAACAGTAGGAAATCATTTTTTATTTTCTTCTCTTACACTGCTATCTCTTTCCAGAGCTCACTCTATCATTCTTTCCATGTTGATATTCAGCTTTAATCTGTCCTTTGCAATTTAACATGCCTCAGCATTCCAATTCTTTGAAAATATTGTTCAAAGAGAGGTAATTTTCACATCTCAAAGCATGCCAAAACCTGAAACTGGAACTCTGTGCCAGATTCACTCCAAGATGAGTTAATGTTATTTATATACATGGATAAACGTGGAAAACATGCATAAACAGACTATGCCTAAAGCAACGAAGATCCATAAGCTTGTTTTCTACTTGATTTGGGTCCTAGATTCTTGGTTGCTTAAGGAAGAATAAGGGCTGATTGCACTTTTTTTTTTCTTTTTTTCTTTTTTTTCCCCAATAGTCAGGATGTTTATAAAGCTCCTTCCCTGTACAGATTTTCTCATTAAGGTTGAGCATATATTGTACTTTTGTCCGATAGGGCGTCTTTCCTCTCGTCACATTTTTCCACAATTTTGGAAGGAACTGTCTTTGAGATTTCGGCCCCTTTATCAAACATGTCTAGCTAAAGTTGATGAATGTGAAAGTTTCAGGAAGACTGAAATTGTTTAACATATTCATTAATGATCTGGAGAATGGGGAAGAGCATACACTCAGCAAGTTTGCAGATGACAGAAACTGGGGGGAGTGGCAGATGCACTGCATGGTCATGCTCCCATTCAGAGGGACCTTGACAGGCTGAAGAAATGGGCTGACAAGAACCTCATGAGGTTCAACAAGGAGAAATTCAAAGTCCTGCACCTGGGGAAGAACAACCCCAGGTACCAGGACATGCTGGGGGCCACCCAGCTGGAAAGCAGTGATGCAGAAACAGACCTGGGGGTCCTGGTGGACAACAGGTTGAACATGAGCTAGCAATGCACCTTTGCTGCTAAGAAGACTAATGATATCATGAGGCTGCATTGCCAGCAGGTCCAGGGAGGTGATCCTTCCCCTTTATGAAGCATTGGTGAGGCCAAACCTGGAGTACTGCGTTCAGTTCTAGCTCCCCCAACACAACAAAGACATGATCATACTAGAATGAGTCCAATATAGGGCCATGAAGATGATGAAGAGACTGGAATGTCTCTCCTATAAGGAAAGGCTGAGAGAGCTGATACTGTTTAGCTTGGAGAAGAGAAGGTTCAGGGGGGATCATAATGGTCATATATAACCATAAATAACTATATAATGGTCATAAATAACTGAAGGCAGGGTACAAAGAGGATGAAGCCAGATTCTTTTCACAGGTACTTAGTGTCTGGACAAGAGGCAATGGGCATAATCTTGAACACAGTAGGTTCCATCTAAACATCAAGAAACACTTGAGTTTTCAGAAGGTAAAAAATATGTGCTCTTGAAATGAAGAAGCCTCATACAGCAGACTTAAGGGTGCTCTTCCAATCTTAGTATTGGATTTTCCTGATATGTGGAGACACAGCTCTGAAAAATTATTGTTTCTTCATGGAGTAGAAATATGAGCTTAAGCCGACTGAGTGTAGAAATTCCAGCAAGAGGAAGACATAGAAGAATGCTAATAGATCTGGATTCCTTGGGTGATAAATTCACATGGTTCCATTAAAATCAATGGTCTGGGAACAGCTAACTGTGAAACCTTAATGTAACCACTAACTCCCACGTGCCTAACCATCTGACAAAGCTAGGGAGCAATCTTCCTTTAAGACTTGGATGCATTCCCATCTCACTTTAGGAAATAAAGACGTCTAAGTTGTGATCTCTGTCTACCATCAAGGGAGAATCTCCAGAGGATAATTCAGATCAGGTAAGATAAAACACCTGCTGGAAGTGCTTGCCTTTATCCTGAGTATTTGGGAAACCTAAGTAACTGATTTTAGGCTAGACACAGAAAAATTAGTTGTCCAAAGTTAGGTGAGACAGCTCTTCCATGAAGTAGTCTATGTTTTACAATGAGCCATCTTGCATTATACACAGGAATGTATATCCTTCAGGGCAAGAAATTCAAAACAGGTGCTAAGAAAAACTATTTATCACCCTGTTATCTGTGACTTAGGAGTGCACATTATTATTTGCATCTGAGTTCCCTTAAAGAAAAATTTTATAAGCAATTTATTTTGTACAGGAAGAAATAGTGTCCTGACACAGCTTGAGGGGATGACAAGGATTGTAATATATAAATAATACAACCTATAAAGATGAAATATTTAGAGGGATTAAAAATGCAATAAAGGTCCAGAAATAGCTATTATTTTGGCATGAGAAGGGAATTTTATATTCACCTTTTCTAATACATATAGATCAAATGTGAAGCCTGATTCACCACTCAATTATTGCAGTTTTCTTCTCCTATTCAGTGAAATCCTTAAGCATACGATGAACTTCAAAAACCTGTGTGATGCCACTGATTAAAAGAGACCGCTCTTGTGCTTACTTACCTAATGTGACCTTGCAGTAAGGCAGATCTAAAAGGCACTTCAAGAGGTCATGCAATCCAGCATCGCTCTGCCTGTGGACTGTGGCATCTGAATTTTGTTAATCAGAAGGTGATTTGAAAAAGAAACACAAGGAGTTTGCACACACACCTGTATGTAAGGAAAGAAGAAAGCAGAATGAAGGGAGAGGATTTAAAAATAATAAATGAATTTTCATTTACGAACACATCTTTGTTTGATTGTATAAGTAAATCACCATGGAAAAATGTCAGAAGGCAAACTCTTCCCCCCCCACCCCCAAAAAAAAAATAATATTATTTGATTTATGAAAAGTTAAGAGTCACTGATCTTTTCCACCTCTTGATATGAAATCACCTGTAGGTAAACAACGTGTAGGTGCCCAGCTTATTAAGATCACCAGTGATCAACATCCAAACACTTTCTAGGCAATCTTTCATGGTACTTAGCCATCCACACCAACTGGAAGATTTTTCTTAGGTCTAACTAAATGTTTGTTATGTCTTTTCTCCCAGCTCTCCCCATTTTTAGCAAAACCAGTTCCAGGTCTTTCAATGTTCCCTTAAAGGTCATGTGTTGTAGACCTCTGGTCACTCCTACTGCTGTCTTCTGGCCGCTCTCCTGTTGAATTATATTTTTACTGAAGTTCAGGGCATAAAAATGAACACAGATGTTCAGCTGGTAGCTTTCCAGCACTAAGTGGAACGGAAGAGCTAGCTTTGATGTCCTCCCTTCCTTGTGACAGTGTGACACTGTGATTCCTATTAAAATCTTTATATACATAATTCCTAAATCCTTCTCTGAAGGATGGCTGCCCAGAGTGTCATTCTCTTACTTTTATTCCCTAAGTTACAAAACAAAGGAATAGATTCACATTAGCAGCTCTAGAGTAGCTGGAGCCCAGCATGTGTTCTAGTATAACCTGCTTGTTGGCCTCAATGATCACTGGAAAGACTTAGCTACCTCAAAGGGTAATATGATTCCTTCCTATGCTAGCTATCTTAAATGGTTTGGTTGATTTGTCTTCTTGAGGTGTCAGTATTCACTAATTGTAAGGTATCCAGGTGACCAAATTAGACAAGAGACTTAATGCTTTGGTGGTTCCGATAAGGTGAGATTAAGTGCGAACTCAGCTATTGCTTTGTTACTGTCTTTACCAAATCACTTTCTTTCTTTTTTGCACCATTTCCCAAGTTTTCCAAGATGATTTTGTTTTCTAATGTTGGTCTCCAAAGTATTTCTAGCCTGGTATTACCCATGAGGTTAGTAAATACACTCCTTTTTTAACTAGTCAACAGTTAAAATAGGCCTTAGTAACTGGCAGACCCAGTAGAGGACTACAGCATGCAACATTTCATTTTATCAAAGAACCATCACTCTTTTCACCCTGCAATAGTTTCACCAAGTAAATTTGAGTTCTAGAGGGAGGAAGACATTTCTCTGAGCTGATTACTCAAGGAACAGAGGTTGACTGCCCAGGATGTACCCTAGAAATGCCTTTGCCCCTTCTTCTCTCAGTCTTATTGCAGCGGAATATTGCTGCAGAGGGGAGGGTGGATATCATAAATGTAATGCCCTGGATTTAAGCACTCCATAAACAATGATATTCCTTTAATGGGGGAAATAATAGCCTCAGCACTCTCAAACGTATGCATTTTAAACCAGCCATAAAAGAATAAATCTGGATTTAGCAGTACTGGGGTCTGCTCCTGTAATACTTAATCATGGGCTTCCATGGCAGCTCTGCCATCCGAATGGCTGCAGAACTGGGCCCATGGATGGCAATCACTGGTTGGTGTTGTTCTATTATTCATTTTTAGATACTCAGTAAATTACACAGGAGAGATGAATGCCCCATTTTATGAGGCAGTAACAGCTTGGATTTTAGCAGAGAACAAGTCACTTTGTCTGGATCTCAATCAGTGTATCAAAACCCAGTTGTCTCACTATTATTTATAATATTTTATGGATATTATCAGATAATTCAAAACTGAGCATAATGCAGCCCACTTCAGAACCTCTCCATTGTGCCAAAGCAAATTAGGCAAAATCTGATTGAATAAGGAAAGTTGTATGAGAGCTTGTGAGTTGCATATTCACCCCGTCCCCAGTGCTTCTTCCTAAGATAGTAGAATGATCTTAGATATCTAAAAGTTTCCATGCATATTTATTTTCTAAGGCTACAAGATGCAACAGCCCTTAAAAAGATGGGAATTCTCATGAAGGGACTGGACAAGCACTTACTGGAAGCTATGGCTTAAGGACTTCATTTTGTTTGACTTTGCCTGCAAGCTATTTCTATACTGCAAGTGCAAGTCATTAGATTGCTTTCAGTGGCATATAAGGGGTCAGCACCTTTTCTTCAAACTTCCCCAGACCTCTTTGAAAGTGATATAATTCCAGCCACTCAATAGAAAGTCAAACTTTTCTGTTTGGGAGAGAAATACAAAATTTATCACAAAGTCCAAACACACATATGTACAGGGTGATAATAAGCTTGCAAAAAACGTAGATAATCAATTTTGGCTCAGATGACAGCAAAGCCTGGCAGAGAAGGCCCACGGACCATTGAAAAACAACCCTAAATTTACTGATTGAAACTTCTCACAGACCTAGGTTAAACTTTAGCAAGCTGGTAACTGGTGCTTCTTCTGTCAAAATGTTCAGAGATTTCTTCTTGGATATATTTTATATTCAGATACCCATTTGACCACTGAATTAAACATTCTTTTCAATTCCTAGTCCACTTCAAAATTTCTTAGATGGTCAGATATACATGGACTTTTTTCTCTGTGGGATATATTGCCTTAGAGACACTTTCCAAAGCCAGCATGGTAATAATAATAATTCTTTTTCTTGTGATCCCTCTATGATGCTGTAAAAGTGGAAGGAAACTCAAGTGGGAAATTAAAACAGGTTCGAGTTCATCCCTCTGCATAGGTCTTCCTCGTTATGTCCAGCATAACTGACAGTTCAAATACAACATTTGATCATTTTGACAAGTTTCTCATTCTTTTTCCTGTTTTGGTCAATAAATGAACAAAGAAGTCTCAATACACTATTCTGCAGTAGGGAGTATGATGCCTCCTGGACCATTGCAGTTGAAATTCTTGGACAGCTGGACAGAAAGTGATCATTATCCTCTTGTAGTTTGGAATATCCTGGAGGATGTTCTATTAGGACTATTAGGACACAGGATGGCTAGACTAGCTCTGAAAAATCCAGTCTGGTTTCTAAAGCACTGCAGTCCTTCAACATGTAAGTTGGCAGATGACTTTCCTGCTTCAAGTACATGAAACAGTTTGTTCAGAATTTTTGCCACAATTAATTGGAGCTAGATCAGGTACCTGTGTCATATGATACACCCCTGATACTGTTTCTGAAATATAGCAAGGGGTTAAAAATCTCTAGAAATCTTTTTTAAGTGTGATATATAAAATTTTATATATTTTATATATGATATGTGCGTGTGTGCATTGTGTGTGTAAATATACATACAAATTAATACATAATTTATGTAGTATACATTTATATAGTATATATTTATGTATCAAGTATTAAATACTATATATATGTTTGTATGTGGTATATATTCTTGTAAAAAATCATATTATAGTTTTTATTGGTTTCTTGTCTGTTAGATTCTCCACAATTTTCCATGGAGTGCTTTTGTTTATTTTGCCATATATGAAAATAAACAATATTGATATTGATTTTAAATTCAAGCATGTATTTTTCCTCTAAATAGGCTAAATACAGTCATCAGTGCAGTGAAGCCCATGGCACTGAATTCTGCAAACAGATTCTATGCCTTTAGCAAAAGTAATTACAGTTGGTTGTTTCACATTTACTAGCTAATAGCTTAATTGAGTGCTAGAAACATGTGATTCCTACAGAAAGAATTCATTTTTCTTATCATTGACTTTTCTGGCTGACTCCTTCTGTCATTCTGTGTGTTCTCTGGGGCATATTAAGTAAAAGTTATATTTTTGTTCTTACTGGAATCTATGTCACATTTGTGCAACAACCACCAGTTCTATTGCAACTGTGTATGTCAGTAGCATTGCATCATTCGGAGATTTACAGATATGAAAAAGATCCCTAATAGCATAGAAGAATAGTGGTGTAGAAAAGGCTAGTAACCTGGCATTTCCTCTTTCTAATTTCATATTTGACACGATCTCTTTTTAGTCAGTTTGAGTTGTAGTAGCAGGAATTTTTTTTCCCTCTGAACAGCTAGGCTAGGTGTGTATAACCAGATAACTGCCCCATAAGAGACAAATAGTCTACACAAATACTTTCACTGTCTCTCAGTAAAATTTCAGTGCTCAGACCATTCCTTTTATCATTTTTTCTTTTTTTTTTCTTTCATTATTTATTTAGTTAAAAAAAGAAAGTGAAGAAAAGGGGTTCAACATTTTTCTCATAGAACAATCTTCAGGTTGAAAATGTTGATAAAACAACATGTATGTGGAATTTTACCTGTTTTAGCTATTTATTATAGGATATCTGTATACCTTGTAACAGGGTTGTTGCTTTGACTATAAGTCAGACTAACTGATATTATATCAGTTAACCTATGATTCAGCTTGCTTTGGCTTGTGGATTGGAATAGATGACCTCCTGAGGTCTTCTGTAACTTAAATTATTATGTGTCTAAGACTTACGCTATTATAAAGTAGTTAAAATATTCTTCAGATAGTCCCCTTCCCTTCCCTTCCCTTCCCTTCCCTTCCCTTCCCTTCCCTTCCCTTCCCTTCCCTCCCTTCCCTTCCCTTCCCTTCCCTTCCCTTCCCTTCCCTTCCCTTCCCTTCCCTTCCCTTCCCTTCCCCCTTCCCTTCCCTTCCCTTCCCTTCCCTTCCCTTCCCTTCCCTTCCCTTCCCTTCCCTTCCCTTCCCTTCCCCCTTCCCTTCCCTTCCCTTCCCTTCCCTTCCCCCTTCCCTTCCCTTCCCTTCCCTTCCCTTCCCTTCCCTTCCCTTCCCTTCCCTTCCCTTCCCTTCCCTTCCCTTCCCTTCCCTTCCCTTCCCTTCCCTTCCCTTCCCTTCCCTTCCCTTCCCTTCCCTTCCCTTCCCTTCCCTTCCCTTCCCTTCCCTTCCCTTCCCTTCCCCTCCCTTCCCCTCCCTTCCCCTCCCTTCCCCTCCTGTTTCCTGTATTATGATTTTCTCAACAGATTAAATGCACGAAACTAAATTTGAAAATGCCCACAATCCCTGTCGTATTCAAAATCCATATCGAATAATAAGCAAACATGGTGCTCTTTTCTTCTTTCTGAGTATTATTCCTGGCATAAGTAGAGAGATGTTATTTAGCTTTAAAGAATTTAAGATATGGTTTAATCACGGTCTTTGAGTATATTCACAAAGAGAAAATACTTAATGTTAGAACATACTTTAATCTAATAGACCACAGCAAAATGCAGTGCACTGAATGTACATCAACAACAACAAAAAAAATGTAGCAATACGAGGTAAACAGAAGTAAAATGTGCATGTTGTTACTTTTCAACAATGTCGGTAAGTGCCATTTTGAAACACTGTGGAATCCAATATCATTCTGTGCCCTTAACAACAGGTTGTATGTCTTCCTGTTTAAAAATTTATCTTCCAGCTTAAATTCATATTGGTAGCTGGTATTCAAGAACCATTTTATAAAGCTCTATATTGTACGGAATCCCAGAGTGTCTCTGTTTATGATAATGGTCTCTGCCAGCCTCACCAAAGTGCTCTTTCTTTGAGACATAAATGTCTACTCACTCAAATGCAAGACATCCATTTACCTACCTGAAAGAAGTTCATGCAAAAGAAGAAAAGTTTGTTTTCAAGCCATTTCCCCCACAACTCCTTCCTTCTTTTTATAGACTTTCTTCTGCTCGAAGTTATTATTATTCACATGCCACACCATATTTCACACCATAGCACGTTTATTAGCAGCAATGTGCAATGTCCCAAGCAGCAAAGGAATCTGTAATTTACTGACTCTCTTTCCCCTCGGTGAGCCAATTGATCTCACAATGCTCCTTGGTGGCCTTCGGGCTAACCTGATTAGATGCTTGTCCTGTTAGTGCCCAAGGTTTGGGCTAAAGCGCTGCACTGAGCTTGTTTAGAACTCATAATTCTCTGTGCCCATCTGATACTTCTAATTTATGTATGCTGGGTACAGGTTGTGTCTACACTTAGGAAGACCTATGGCTTTTATCCAGATTACCATCCTTGAACCAACGGGTCGGCTGCCTGTTTATATAAATTCTCAGGCAGCCCCTGCAGTCAAACTAACCCAGGGACTCTGATGATGCTTTCAACCTTCTGATTTTGCAAATGATTTTCCCCAAGGCTGCTTGGTAGAAATGGGCTGGAACAACTTTAGAAAGGCTGGCATTTCTGATATAATTTAGGGAGTGCCTCTCAACTGGTGAGGCCTGCCTTAGCGGTAAGTAATGGAAAATGCAAAAACATCTTGGAGCATCACTCACTCCCCTCAGAAGCTATGACAGTCCAATAAGCACAGCTCACAGTCCAATAAGCACAGCTCAGAGAGCAGTCCAGGTGACCATTTGGTAGTTGTCTACTTCGAGGAGAGATGAAC
Source organism: Anser cygnoides (assembly GCF_040182565.1). Classification (NCBI taxonomy): domain Eukaryota; kingdom Metazoa; phylum Chordata; class Aves; order Anseriformes; family Anatidae; genus Anser; species Anser cygnoides. The sequence continues at coordinate 160,347,352 of NC_089874.1, forward strand.
TGCCCTCCCTTGACTATATTCTCATTTATTACAATAGGACCTTAGACACAACATACACATGTAGTCACTTGAATTATGTACCTTAATCTCTAACTAGATTCTATCTGGAGGGATCATCTTAAGTTGTATGTATAGCTATCTAATGCCACTGGAAATGCCATACTGTAGCCAAGGCACTTATAAAAGCTAGCAGATATGACCAAGACCCTTGAGAACCCACATCTTTCTGGACAAGAAGATAGGAAGCTAGGCAGGAGAGGAATTGAGAAGAGGAGGCGCAGGGAAATCATATCATTTTTTCTTATCCAGGTGTATAAATATCTTGAGGGAGGTTGCAAAGAAGACAGAGCCAGGCTCTTTTTAGTGGTGCCTAGTGCCAAGACAAGCGGTAACGGGCACAAAGTGGAACACAAAAGCTCTGTCTAAACATCAGGCAGCACTTCTGTGCTGTGTGGGTGACAGAGCAATAGTACAGGTTGCCCTGAGAGGTTGTGGAGTCTCATCTTCGGAGACTTTCAAAAGCCACCTGCTTTTTGGTGGCCCTGCTGGAGCAGTGGGGTTAGACCAGATGGGCCCAGAGGTCCCTTCCAACATTAACCATTATGCAATTCTGTGATTCTGTGACAGGACACCAGTGTAGCCTATGGGGTGACACTGTGATTCCAAATGCAGGCTTCTCCTGTGAGATAAGATAAATTCCATCTACATTTTACTGACTTTATGACTCTCTTTCCTCAACTACAAAAAGGAACCTAGAGTAACTTGCTCTAAAGGCAATGCTCACACAGAAAACACCCACATTAAACTCCACCTTTAAGTTCTCTTTATAGTCAGTGAAGAGAGACACCTTGTCTGAGGCTGGAATGAGCTGCCATTTGGATATGTTCATCTCTTGCACTGACTGCAGATATAGCCTAGCAACTTACTCAGACTGAACATTAAATTGTAAATGGGTGGAACTTGGACTTCAACAGCAAAGATAAATTATTTTATCATCATTTCTTTTTTTCCTAGCTTATTAGAAGGGCCTATGTCCTTAGGCTGGTCCAGATCACAGTAGAAGAAGCAACAGGCAAGTGCCTTTTAACTTCCTAGACATAAAGCGAGTTTAAGAAGACAGGTAATCTTTTTATACCCTAAATAAATTCTATGATTCTATGATTCTAAATGTTGTGAAAATTTTTCTATGTTTCCCATCATCACTTCAACTGTGAACAGTAAAAAATATCATATCTGTCAAAACACAGTTCTGACTGCAGGTATATAACTTTACATAAGACGGTGTTTCCTAACAACTCAAAAAATTTTGAAAAGTTTGTGCCAAATTATGAGTGATTTAGTTAGGTTAGGATTTGCAGTGATTTTAGAAGTTTTTATATCCAGCTGAGCTGTCTCATCCAAACAGAAGGAAAATCTAAAGAAAAGTGGTAATATTAACTTAGAGACGCGTTGCATGTTTTAAATGGGTACACCTGATATATAGCACTGACAGGTATTTATCCTTAGACACAAGGCTGTGAAGCAGTGATGCAAAGCAGGAGCACAATTCCCTTTAAAATTAACTTAAGCTATATACATAAGCTATATTTAACATAGTAATCATTGTCAAAGATTACTTTAGTTTATCTATTTAAATATCTTGCTCAAATTTTGGTTCAAACCAAATGAATAATTAGAAGCTTTTCCTGCATTCTGTGTGTCTACAATGCACTAGCTACAATTCAGCTTCACTCATATCTCTGACAAGAAAAAAAATAAAATAAAAAAAATGTTTGTATTCTGTTGATATGAAATGTAATAAAATAAAATATATACATCAATGCTAAGAGTATCCCACATGCCTTTTGTGTCCTGATAAGCAAATGACATCACATTTGTATCATACAACAGAATCCCCAGGTCAATCATGCACTAGATAAAAAAACATATTTGATCAGTTCCAAATTTTCCAGCTTTCAGTTTCACGTATATATATATATATATATTGTTATATGTGCTGAAATGGGAACAATGAAATAGCATAGTCCACCTTCTGTGTAACATTCACATTCTGTCATTCTGTCCTCTCTTATTTATCATCCTACTGAGTAAAATCAGGTATACAATGAGTTTATCGGTTTTCTCTGATCTGAATTCAGAACTGTCTTTGCATTTCTCTGTTTATTGACATTTGTATGGTAAGTGTCTCCTCCAGGGTGGGGATGATGACTGCACTGCTCACTTGTACTTGAATGACTGAGAACTATGTCTATTCACTTAATAGAAATGAGGCAGGTATCCAGAGAAGTCCCATCTCCTCATTTATGGCCACTATATCAAGAATCGCTTTTTATCACTTCAGTATCCAAGCATCCTCCTCTCTTTGTCAAAGACTTTTACTTATTTTCCTAACATTCATTGCTGGTCCCAGAGAAAGGCTGTGCATTATTAGTCAAGCAGTTATTTTCTGGGTCGTAATGATCTCCATTCATTCAGTTAAAGAACACTGATGACAAAACAAGGTCAAAAAGAAGGCATAATCACAATCCATCTTAATTGCCTGATTCAGAGCAGCTAAACCTGCAATGTAAAAGCTGGATCCTCCGGCTGGAGCTGTAATGTTTTATAAGAAGACTCTTGCAGGGTTTTGACATTTACCATTCATGGACTTGAGGTATGATTAAATTGTTTGTCAAATCTAAATTTGGGAAACATTGTCCTGTGGAGAACGTGACAGAGAGCATGGGTTACTTTCCTTGCAGTTTCACAAAGATCTGAGCACAGGACCTTTGAGTAACAAGGCAGCCTTAATCCTTATCTTCTATTTTCTGCAATGTCCATTGTGGGCACTGGATGACTCCTATTGCATGCCAGATTCTACTTGTTTCAGATTTTGGTTTGGCGGGAGAGAAAATAAAATTGTGTAGTCCAACTTGGCTTTCTCAAGATGAAGGGCACTGAATTATCCCCAATCTACATGAACAGAGGAGGACAAATTACCTAATTTCCTGTAATCTTTATTTTTATTTATTGTTTTTTAAGCCTCTGAAGCCTAGCAAAAGGAGTTGTTGCTTTTGTGAGCTACTGCTTGATTTGTGGTCACAGATGTCTAAACCTTGTATTTGTGAAATAACGGACTGTGAAAACAATATTGTCTCCTCATCAGGCACAGAGACTGAACATCAGTTTATAGTTTCTTAATATCCCTGCTGTTAAATGGAAGATTTATAAGTATTCATTAATTCCTTTTGTATCTCTGTATCTCATTGTACAGGAGAAAAAAAAAAAAAAAGAAAGAAAAAAAAAGGAACAATGTGTTTGATTCAGTGCAAATCTGTAAAAAGTATGGAACCTATTTGTATTTTGTCACACAACATATTCTCAATAAGAGGAAAAGTCATATGCGACATCTATTGCACCAACTTCACTATTTCACTCCTCTCTTAAACAAACTGTCTGAGAACAGCTAAGTTATATAGAACAGCTATGTTTCAAGGAGGTCTGAAATTATTTATGTTCAGGTAATTTTCTCAGTTGCATAGAAAAAAATATAAATCTGTATTGCTTTTAAAATTATTGTGATAGATATTTTCCATTGTAATACTGCACCACCCAATATCTAAGTCAAAAATTCCCCAGAGGGAAAACTCTGAGTAGCATAGAGTAGAGCATTAATGTGTTCAACATGCATGGATACCCTGACTGCATAATGCAGATTCACCTTTCTAAATCGTTGTCCTTGTGAACACAGGTTTCAAACTCCATTTGTTCAGCAGTAACCACTCAATATCCTTCATTTAACATGCTTTCCAGTCTTGATTCAAATTTATCAGAGCCAGAGGCTTATTCTGTGCCACAGGATACTGAGTCTGTGAATCACTGTATTTCAGGGATACTGAATTTGAGATGAATAATTGCCTTACTGCGATCCTCCTGTTTCTCACCTCATCAACTGATATAAATCAGTGAAATTTACGTAGTCAAAACTTTTTTTTTTTTTGCTTTTTTTTTTCTCCCTACAAAGAAAATCATTATTCCTTCTCTTCAGTGTGAACTGGTTTAAGAGTTCTTGGTATAAAAGTTCAATGTAAGTTTTAATAAGACAATTATTAAAACAATGCAATAATGCTAATATATTAAGTTCAAGTAATACTGATCCTCAGTGTGATGCACCTTTTGAATTTTTTCTCAGTTCAGGCTAAAGCAGTTGTATGCACGTTGAAATTCAATCCACCTTCAAAGAGTTAACCTGCCATGTATACTGAAAATATAGCAACATCTGTATACCTCATTGGTTTCCAGCCGTTGTCCCAGAATAACATCTTAATTATTTTTCTAGTAATTATCTTGAAACATAATTATAAGATATAATTTGTAAAAGTTCCGGAGCTGGTATGCTATTATTTGCCAGAAAAATCATACTGCCTGGCTAACTTCTAATGACAGATGAACTTGGTAGTGATGTCTCACTTGTCCAAAAAAAATAAAACAAAACAAAACAAAATACCACTGATAGTTCTGATAACATTATTTAAACATTTCTTAAAGAGTACAGTTCTTACTCCACATTGAAAGAAAGGCACATGAAAACAAATTGCTGAGGGCTGAATATGAGAACATTTCTCAGAAGTAAAGACTGTTAGGACTATTATTCTTTTATATCCAAAAGAACTTTCATTGCTTAGAACATTTCAGACTGTGAGGGAAATCCTTTGGGAATATTATTCTCAGCTCTGCTTTGGTAACTGAGCATATTCTATCTGTAACTACTCACCACTGTGATAGATAGGTAGTTGACAAAATCAGGGAGAGTCACTCTTCACAAAGGAGAGGAGACATACACTTTGGTCTAAAGATTCAAGGACCAATTTGCCTAAAATTGCTATTCAAATGTTAAAATCTGATGGCTGCTCTCCACTGTGTAAGGACACATGCTGTGTGGCCTCATGCTATCAGCCTTGCTGTCCTTATTGCTGTTTTTCAGACTGCCTGTACTGCAGAATAGAATTATTCAGACTGTATTTGAGAATAGATGAACTTGGCACATCTCACAGAGTAGCTGTGTGAGTATGTTGATCCTTCAAACTATTTTTCTTTACCATGTGCGTGAGAGTTGGACCTAAGTTAAAAGATCAGGTTCATCTCCTGCAACCAGGTCTGGAAGCTAGGTCAAACTGATTGCTTGGTATAGACTTACAGTGGGAGGAAGAAAAAGTTAAGAGTAAAAGAGGACTACAGATTGCCTTCCCTCATCACTGACAAAATCCTAAAATACTGAAATATATAAATGTCTGAATTCCTACATCTGTAAAACTTGGTGTTTTACTGCAAGGTAGATACATCTTTGCCCTCCATGTGTGTGTATGTGTTTTTATTTATTTATTTATTTGTTTGTTTGGGTTGGGTTAGGTTGGGTTGGGTGTTTGGGTTTGGTTTTGATTTTTTTTTCTTTTTTTTTTTTTTTTAAGTTTTCTTTTTGTCAAAGCAGACAGGAACTGCTTTGACAAAGTGGAGATTTGAAATCTATTAGCAGAAGTTACTGTCTTAACATTTAAACTAGCCCACTCACTGGGACTAGAATATTACTGTGTATTTTCCAAGTTCTGGAAGGAGGTAAAAGCAGTGCATTGAGCATATAGTTAAATGTCAAAACATGTCATATAATGTATTTCTTAGTAATGTGTTTTTTTTTTTTTTAAGCATCAGTTGAAGCTGTTTTTTTTTTTTTTTTTTTTAATAAAAAGTACATAAAGAAGGGGGAAGAACACTATCAAATGACTTTCTGAACCCAAACTGAATATGGCTCTTTTAGAGAACTACAAAAGTATTTCTTTTTCTACTGCCCTCTCGTGACAACCTTTAGCGGGTAAGTAATACATCATCAGAGGTCTGTGCTTTCAGCAGCACATCTATTACCGCAGATTGCTTTGAAGGTGCAGTGTAGAAGAGGGAGCCACAGTCATCAATTACAGCTGCTAGAAATGTGTCAACAGGTTCATGTCTGAGATTCCTCTTCAGCCCCAGAAAGTACGAATTGAAAAGCTTTGTCTCCTGAAACTTCAGTGCTTCTTGTGTGCCAAGAAAAATTAGAATTTGCCCAAAATTTCTTGCTTAAGGCTTGTATTAATTATGCAATGAGATTCAAGTTTTACTTTTAATATATCTAAATACACATTTAAGAAGTTTTTAATAATATCATGAAAATTGAGAGTCCTGCTTTCACCACAGACTTTGATGCATAATTACTCGCTTCCTTAAGAGTCCATACAATTGGTATTTTTATTTACATTGTGGGGTCTCAAGTAAGACATTTTACTAGTTATGGCATAGAACTGGAAAAAGAATGGGCATCTCCAGGGTGTGAGTATGTGAGGTTTGATCTAAAGCCCAAGGCAGTGGAATGACAACCTTCCCCTTTCAGTCTTAATCATAGAATCATAGAATATCCCAAGTTGGAAGAGGGCCCACAAGGATCATCAAGTCCAACTCCTGGCTCTATACAATATTACCTAAAAATTAAACCATATATCTGAGAGCGTCGTCTAAACACTTCTTGTACTCCAGCAGGCTTTGTGCCTCCCTCTCTGCTTTTCATGAGGAAGCTACAGGCCGCCATGAGGTGTCCCCTCAGTCTCCTCTCCTCTAGGCTGAACAAAGCAAGCAATTTCAGATACTCCTCATATGTCTTCCACTCTGGATCCTTTACCATCTTTGCAGCCCTTCTTTGGACACTCTGTAATAGTTTTATGTCCTTATTATGGTGTCCAAAACTGCACAGAATGATCTAGGTGAGGCTGCACCAGCACAGAGCAGAGTGGGACAACCCCTTCCCTTGACTGACTAGCTATGCTGTGCTTGATTCACCCTAAGATGAAGTTAGCCCTCCTGGCTCCCCACAGCCGCAGCTCCCTCAGGAAATGTCCCCCTGCTGCGGCGTGGGCCCTCCCCGGGCTGCAGGGTGGAGATCTGCTCCAGCGGGGGCTCTGCAGGGCTGCCGGGGAATCCCTGCTGCCTGTGGGCCTGGAGCCCCTCCTGCCCTCCTCCTCCTGGGGCCTGGGCCCTCTGCTGCTTCTCCCTCGCCCTGGGCCTCCTCCTCGGCCTGTGCCCGCTCTGCCCTTTTGGAAATATGTTTTCCCTGAGGCGCCACCAGCTTGGTGCTGGGCTCAGCTGGGCCCTGCCATGGAACTGTATCCAGCACTGGGTAGTCCCGGCCTCTGCCCACAGAGGCCCTGCAGCCCCCAGCCAGCACCAGGGCATCAGTTTTTGGATCTGCAGACATTTGTAAAAGCTAGTGGTGTATGTTCCACATAATAGGACTGGCACTGAAAAGGTAGCAGCAAACCAGCCCTGGAGTTTGGTGGCTGCTGAGGGAGATGATTTTACAGTCTTTTTAGGTGGATCAAAATGGTCCTTTACAAGACTGGATTTTACTTCTCTCTTGGAGCTGCTATGCAGGGTATCCAATTGTAAAGCTGCTGGTGAAAGTAATTTCATTTATTTTATTGTAATCACAGGTAGGAGGAAATTTCCCAGTTAGCCTGTTGGCTGCATGCAAAAGACATTTTGGCTGAGCTGAAGAATATTTAATGAGGAGCAGACTCATTTCGATATACATATATATATATATTTTTTATTTTTTTCTCCTGTTTCATACCTGAACTGACAAACTTTATCTTTCAGATGCAAAGCACCAAAATTAAGTTCAAGACATGCTGAAATCTGATGGTAAATCATCCAAAGTATTTCAGAGATTTTGCACATTCAGTTAGGCATTCCTGTGCCTCTTAAAGTCTTACAGCTCTACCTTTCAGTTCTGAACCTCCGAATGACTGGAGGCAATGTAAAATGAAGATCCTTAGCACATACTGAAAAAGGGAACTCTGACTTATGAAAGAGACACTCTGAACATCTTTATAACATGATGTGTGACGAGTGAGGAGATTTTGTAGCTAAGTAAAGCTCAAAAAGCCTTGCATGTTCTTCCCTCATAAATATGTCTTTCTCCAAACCTGAGTACAATAGGCAGATCAATGTCTGAAATTAAAGTTATATTCTACATTCTGCAATGGTTTTGAATAGTACCATCTCAGAGGATCCAAAAGGAAGGAATTTCTACTTTTGTTTAACCAGCAGGACTTTCTGAAATGATCTTTCAAGACTAGCTGGAACGCATTTACAGACAGATACTCATTTTATTCTGAATAGCCGATACATCTGTACTTCAAGCACTATCCTCTTCCTAGTGGAAGTTTTCAAAGTCCTTGACTTATTGCAAAGGTCACTGCTTCCCGCATGCACTAGAATGCTGATTGAGATGACCTTACATATCTGCAGCCCATCAGCCTTTTCTCCTTTCTTTTGGGAAGGTGACTTGTTTATGAAATTATATTTTTTGATAGCAGTAACAGCCAGAATTTTGATTAGTCTAGCAGTTCACCATTTGGAAAAGGAACAAGAATGACACAGGAGCCAAAGTTTTAATTGCATTGGCAATTTGCCCCATTCATAAAGGATCGGGAGAAAGAAAGATTGGGGATGAGCTCATATGCAGGTACTCAGTGCATATGTGTAGCTGGTGTACTCTATTGCAATGAACATTTTTTTTACAGGTGCATTCCAAGTATTGATAAAGAAAGCATCTCTGTGAGCCAGTTACAGACTACCAACTTCCTTTTCAAGATATAGCACACGAAGGTGGCTACTGCTGTTCTTCTATGCATTTCAGAAAAGCATGGGTGATTAAGATGCAATGGAAACCCAACTTGTACATTGTACAACTTCCTCATATTTCAGGATACTGTGCCTGTCAGGGCACCTATCCTAAAATCAATATAAAAAAAGTGTGGGAGCCGGAGAAAGAAAATTATTTTTATCCTCTCTGCTATTCTGAAAAGAATTGGGAAAACTCTTTATTCTGAAAGAAGAGTAAATATCAGAGCAGATTTTGGCATCCTGAGCTCATGTGTCTTTCGATCTCACTGCTAGTTGCCAGCTTTGATGCATCTCCAGTCCAATGGATTCACTCTGGAATGAAGAGAACCAGTTTGTTCTTTGAGAGCTGGATGGCAGGTTCCCCATGTGATGACCCATTCAGATCGCATCAATGAGACGCTGAAATAGCTTGTGAGGAGATTTTGAATCTCTCTACATAAATCTGTCCTCTGTGCTTGGGCACTATCAATCCAAGAGGGTGGATATACTGATATATGAGAAGGTGTGTGTGTGAACTGACAATGTTGGTATCATCCAAGAGGTGAAGGCATAGCTCTCAGATTGGATGTAACAGGTATCTCCCTTGAAATCGTTATGAATCAGTGAATTACTGCTGCAGCTGTGGTTATTAATAAAACATCAACAACCAAATGTCATTAAATTTGGTCTGGAAACTGCAACGTGTAATATCCTTACATGAAAAAGCCAGTTATTTACAATACATTTAAGATTCCAACATGGGGCCTAATGCAATTAGTCAAAATCATTTTGAAAATAGCCAAGAATCCCTAGGACGTCTCAAAAGGCTAAAAGAAATCTAACTAGAGTTAAAAAATTGCTATTAATGACCCTGCTGTGATGGAATAAAATAGAAGCTGCTTCTCCTTGCAAAGCGAACGAAACCAAAAGGATATTATCCCTGCAATTAATTCCATGGTCATAATTCCTGAAGGAAATTTTCTGATTTCCTCGCTGGTAAATACATTTTCCTCCACTAATTTGACTTATATCTTGAACAAAGTGCCGGCTTGCTTGAAACATCGCTTTGCTGGTTACAGACTTCAGTAATTTAATCAGAGTTTTTTCTATTTTGGAAAACAAAGTTGTTTTTTTTTTTCTTTATTAATTTGGATAACTGAAATATATTTAAAATTTTATGCATTCTACACACACACACACACATATATATATATTTTTTTTTTTTTCAGTGGGGATATTAAGAAAAATCAACAACAGCATCCTAAGCACATTTAAGAGAAGTTTAATTTGTCATTATTATAAGAAACACATCTTGTGCTTAAGGTTATTCAATAAGATACAATATTTGTTGCTTTTCAATTTCTTAGAATCTTTCTAAGATTTTTTATAATGAGTGTGAAGGGATTTTTTTTTTTTATTCTTAGTTTTATTTTTTCCCAGGTCTCTGCCTCAAGCTGAGATGTTTTGTCTGGTTGACTTTGATTGTTTTTTTTTATATTTCCACCCAGGAATGCAGTAACAGTTTTCAGCAGGAAAGTTAGAGGAAAATGCATTGCTTTTTTTGAATATTAAAAAAAAAAAAAAGTTGGCTATACTGTTAATAAGTTTTTGCAGTCTGTGCTGGCTTGGAATTTGTCAAGAGACTTGCTGTTTTGAGTGTGTGACTGTGTGTGTGACTTTTTTATCTGAAAATCCATGGAAAAATAATTATATTCAGACAATTTCTTAGCTCTCTGTGAGCAGAACAGAGCTGTTAGGTACTCCATTTTCACTGAGTAGTCAGTAAACTCCCACCATCCTTAAATGAACTCCATAGAGGTTGCACATGTACTTTCTTCATATGAAGTCCTACTAGAATCCAGAAAGGAAACTTTTTGTTGTTGTTTTTCCGGTGGTTTGTCAAATGTTTTGGTCGTGCTCAGCTCTTAGAAGAAGGAGGAAGACCCTTGAATAGAAAGCAGAAAAGCAGAATCTCATGGGGGGTTGCTAAAAAAAAGATTGAGTAACAGTTTGGAGAAGGGACAAAATAGGTTTGATGTGTATAAAGTGGATAGAAATAATTAAATTATTAAGGTGATGGAGCAGGAGAGTCACTCATCAAGTGAGGTTTTGGGTGCAGTACTGAATGCAGGTGCCATCAGTCTGCATGGCGTTGCCATCAGTGGGGATGGGCATCAGCTCCTAATTGTAGACATGCAGGTGTAGGCCTCATTGCCTATGCTGGCAGCTTAATTTTACTTTATGATATTATTTGTAATCAGATGACTTCAAAATTTCTTCGATAAGGTCTGTGCCCTCTTCAGTGGGGAACTGATGGATCAAGTTTGGGGATATATCAGGGTACTTAAAGGGTACTTAAAGGGTCTCTTGTCTGTGTGATGCTCATAGCATTATTCACAGAAAATGGAATTTAAATGAAGTGACAGGATAAGGAAAGTGTACAGGAAGAGAGGGGTTGGCCTCCACGTATAGGGAACTGGAAGCTATCCTGAAGGAAGGAATGGTTTCCCTGCCTCTGCCACTGAGCACATTGCTTGGATTCAATATTTGCTGCTGACTGCATCTTCTTCATTTTCTGAATGGAGAGAGTGACATTTGGGGACAGATTTGCTTTTGGCTGAGCTTTTTCAGGTACAGCAGAAGCTCGTTGGAATTTGCCTTTAAGTATACCAGATTGCTACATACTCTGGAAAATCAATATGTCAACCTCTCAGGTAAAAGTACTACAAAACAGTGTTGTAAATTTATATGTATGGCATTTATAAAACCTTCTCAACTGATCTCCTTCCTCATGTCTATAGATGACCTGTGTTCTTCTTTTCCCTGAACTATTTCTTTCCTTTTTCAGCCTCAGCTTTGCCAAAAAAAACTGTTCAGCATGGGTAAGTTACCCTGTTTTTTCTCCCTGCACCTCTTTGGATTCCTACTCTTTTCTCTGCTAGAATTTTAAGAGAAGAGAAGTTGTTTTTTTTGTTTGGTTGGTTGGTGTCTTTTTATTTATTTATTTATTTATTTTCAAGTTCATAGTGCCTTATTTCTCTTACTCAGTTCCACTTAAAACTATTCCCCCAAATACTTTGCTGGCCTCTCAGATATATCTCACAGAGCTCACAGAATTTTTACTATGGATTTCCACGCAGTTGTCAGGTGTAATCCTTCTTCTAGTAAACCAAATGAAAAAAAAATAAATATATATATGTATATATATATATGTATATGTATATATATGTGTGTGTGTGTGTATATATATATATATATAGTTTGCTGGCTTGAGCTTCAAGCTGGTCCTCTTAATGATCTTGTCTGATGCAGCTAATATTTATTGAGTGTCTGCCACTGTTATTATGATATCAGCACTGACCAAGTCTCTCTCTCTCTCAGGGCTCCCTTACCTGTGCCAGGACCAGATCACCCTCCATACTCTCAGTCAATATATTAGGCTTCATCATTTTAGAGGACCCTGGGTGCCTTTGTGAACATTTCAGCATCTCCTCTGCCCAATTTCTCTGTTTCTTCTGAGCTCATTTATTGCAGCTAAGAATTTGTAGACTCTTGCTTATGAGCAACACTTGAGGGTATGTGACAAGAAAAATATTCAGTTACTGAAACATTTGGTCTGTCAGCACAGAGGAGGATATAAAAAGCTTCCAAATATCCCCCCAAACCACATCCCATATCCCACCATGTCCTCTTTGGCTCTGCATTGTTCTACTTGTCCTACAAGTCCCAATCAAAAACTCTACCATTCTTCTGCCTTTTTGACATGAAAATAACGTCCACATCATACAGTCAGGCTCAGGATTATGTTTAATTATCTCCCCATTTCGGCCTGCCAGGATCACCCTTGAGCCATAGATTCACACGTGTTGTAATCTTTTCTCAACAACCACCTTTCCTGTCTGCTTCTCTTATTTGTATCATGATATCTCAATGGAAAGGGCTGGTTTGTAGCTCCCTTCTTGCTCATTGTAATAGACTGAACTTGCAATTTCAGCTGTCAGCTGGAATTTGGCACTAACTCCCACCCAGCCCTGGATCCAAAGATGGCAATAGACAGCCTTACTCCCTCTGCACTCTTTTTAGCTTTTCTCAGAGGAGCTCCTCTCCTGGGTACATCCTGAACCTGTCTTCAATCCCCAGAAGACCCCAGTTTTCCTTGGTTCTCCTCATGAAACTTTCAGGGACGTTTAGATGAGCTTGCTCCCTGACTTTTTTTTTTTTTTTTACTTTTTTTTTCCATTAGCTTGCTCTTATTTTTTCTTATGTAGACAGCGTTGGAGCTGTCATCCCAGAACTTGTGCCTGGTGAAGAATCAGTGGTTGAAAAACTTGTTGTCATATACATATATATTTATGAAATATGTCCCTTTAATCCTCCCATTATTGTAGCAAAAACCCCAATTCCAAAGCCATTAACTTGGTGATTAGGAAGGGAATATCTAGGGACAAACAAGCACAAACAAGCTGTTCCTGAAATTTCTATCCAATATATCATTCCAAGTCTCTGACTAGGGGCCTGTGTATATAAGTGTGTATTCCCACAGGTAGCAATGTTACAGAAATAATGCAAGTGCAGTTACATGGACCTACGTGTTACTCTTTCCTAACCACATTTCTGTTTGTGTGTGTCCATGTTCTGCATTGCCTTTTTGCCTTCTACTTTCACTAAAATTACCTCGTGGGCTACTTACAAGCAGAAATTTCAAAAGACTCCACAAGAACAGACTAAAAGAAATATAGGGAGAACAGAATGATTTCAGAAAGAACTGTGTGTAATTTAATTTATATTAAAACCTATTAAAACCAGGAAAGAGTCAGAGAACAGTAACAACGTGAACAAAGTTAAGGAACAACTTGGATCTGCAGAATGATCTCAAGAACAGACTAGGATTCTTCAGCCTGGAAAAGATGTAACTGAAAGGAAATTTAGTGTGAATGTGAAAACATATGAATGGCACACAACAGTTGTGTGAGGGATATAAGTGTAGACTGAAGTGTAGACTCTGCATCTTGAGGTCAGAGGAAAAGAGAGTCTTCTGGGGCATTATTACCCTTAGATTGCCTGATCCAGGTTTATAACATAGGCAGAAGAAAAAACGAGATCATAATACCTGCAAGAGATGTTTCAGTAGGTTCGGACTACTCCTTATTGACTGCGTAACCAGATGGAGGAATCATTTGCTGCTATGTAGATATTTACAGTGTAGGTGTCTACATCTGAACTCTGTCCCTTCCAAACTTTCTTTACAATGAATGGAGAGTGAGTCAATTAACTCAGTGAAGTCTAAGACATGATTCATCTCCTCCTACAATAGATAGATAAAATAGATCAGACTGACTGCACCCTCAACAGTCCCGTTTATTTTCAAGTACTGTAGAAGGGAGACCAAGGCTCAGGCATAAAAATCTACACTGAAATTAAAAGCAGTGAGATCAACCTTTTCCATCATGTCCGAAAGCCCTGGAGACACTGATTTCTGTAGCATTCACTGCCTGCTTGACTTCAGCTGTCCAAGAGGAGCTGTGGAAAGACCAAGACTTTAAATGTCCCCTTCACTTTGAGATGACCAGCTCCAAGTCACGATGAGGGATAATGAGTGCTGCTTGCTGGATGCTGTGTCTTTGCTAGAAGGCAGGCTCTCATCAGGCATATTGTCCAGACTGAGCCTGTTTAAGAGGTTATATCCCTCCTTCCACACCCTTTTCTTAACATGACCCTGTTCCTCTGCTAGAAAGTATTGCAATTTCAGGTCTGGCTGTGTAACTCTCATGGTGTTGCTTTACAACCAATTCTGTCAAAATGGCCCAGATCTGAAACCCCGGAAATTAAAAGCATTAAGGTGCAGTTAGCTGTAATCAAGTTGATAATCACTTACCCAACATCAGCTGGGAGCATCACAATACCTCTGATACTAGACTGGATAACTTGACTGTTTTGTGTGAGTTTTTTTTTTTTTAATGTATGAGTGAACAGAAAACTGAGTCAAAAGCAATACCAGCGCCAGACTGAAGTGACCATCTGCTGACTTGAGAGAGAAATCTGCTTTAACAAATATCACAGAAACTGCATTTCCCCTTTTAATATGTGTGCCGGACAACCTAAGAATCACAAAACCCAAACTTTCTCGAGTACATATTTCTGGAAGTTAAGAAATTTACTGCATTACTGAGATGAGGAATTAATGTTTCAAATATCTGATATGCGTATAATTGCACATACAGACAAAGCAATGAGATGGATGTTAGTTCAGAGTGATATTCCAGACAGTCAAGCTGGAAAAGCTAAAGCAGCATGTTCTTCTGGATGTTCTCATGCAAAATAAAATCTTTAAAACTCCGATCTTTCTAATATTTGAAGGGGGCCTAGGAATTTCAGTCACTATCCATTTTTTCTCCATAAGAGACAGCAAGTTTGCTAAACAGGATATCTAAGATATAGAATAATAACTGTGCAGTATTAGCAGGGTTGGTGCCTCTAATGTCAGGACAGCTTAGCTTTACATCAGGACACAATTCTGAGAAATATTTTCTGGCTGTTTTCAGGGTTTTCAAATTAGGGTCAAATAAACTCAGTTCCTGACTATGTTCGGACCTTAATGAATAGGAGCTGGCAAAATCTCAAGCTTTCTCCTCCAGAAATGGTATATTTTTAGTGAGTTTACCTACTAAAAATTTCTTATCTTTTCTCATTTTCTGTTAAGCAGAGAGAAAGAAGATAGATGGTAAGGATATAACTTCACAGAATCACAGAATCACAGAATCGTCTAGGTTGGAAGAGACCTCCAAGATCATCTAGTCCAACCTCTGCCCTAACACTAACAAGTCCTACACTAAACCATATCACTAAGGGCTACATCTAAACGTCTTTTAAAGACCTCCAGGGATGGCGACTCAACCACCTCCCTGGGCAGTCCATTCCAGTGCCTAACAACCCTTTCGGTAAAGAAATTCTTCCTAACATCCAACCTAAACCTCCCCTGGCACAACTTTAGCCCATTCCCCCTCATCCTGTCACCAGGCACGTGGGAGAATAGACCAACCCCCACCTCTCTACAGCCTCCTTTAAGGTACCTATAGAGAGCGACGAGGTCTCCCCTGAGCCTCCTCTTCTCGAGGCTAAACAACCCCAGCTCCCTCAGCCGCTCCTCGTAAGACTTGTTCTCCAGACCCCTCACCAGCTTCGTTGCCCTTCTCTGGACTCTCTCAAGCAAAACTTAACATTAATTTAATTGACACCACTGTTTCTTAGTTTTGGTGCACAAAGTATCCAACTTGTGCTATATCTGAAAGCTCCCACTGCTGTTATCTTTATTATTCACAGACAACACCAAGTTAGGCAGGACTATTGATCTGCTTGAGGGTAGGAAGGCTCTGCAGCGGGATCTGGATAGGCTGGATCAATGGGCTGAGTCCAATCCCATGATACTCAGAGGGGCTAAGTGCTGGGTCCTGCACTTGGATCATAACAACCTGATGTAGTGATATGGGCTTGGGGAAGAGTGACTGCAAAGCTGTCCAGCAGAAAAGGACCTGGTGGTGCCATTGACAGCCAGCTGAACATGAGCCAAGAGTATGCCCAGGGGGCCAAGAAGGCCAACGGCATCCTGGTTTGTATCAGAAACAGTGTGGCCAGCAGGACTAGGGAAGTGATTGCCCACTTGTATGTGGCACTGATGAGACTTCACCTTAAATATTGTGTTCAGTTTTGTGCCCCTCGCTACAAGAAGGATCTTGAATTGCTTGAGCATGTGCACAGAAAAATAGAAATGCTGCCAAAGGGACTAGAAAACGAGACTTGTGAGGAGCCGCTGAGAGAACTGGAGTTGTTTTGTCTGGAGAAGAGGAGGCTGAGGGGAGACCTCATTGCTCTTTACCATTACCAGTTGCAGCAAGGAAGGTGTCAGTCTCTTTTCTCAGGTGACAAGTGATAGGACATGAGGAAGAAGTCTCAATTGTGCCAGGAGAGGTTTAGATGAAATATTAGGAATAACTTCTTCATGGAGAAGGTGGTCAAGCATTGGAACAGGCTGCTCAGGGAAGTGATGGAATCTCCATCCCTGGAGGTATGTGACAAGATGTGTGCACGTGGCACTAAGAGATATGGTTTAGTGATGGGACTCGATACGTCAGATTGATGGTTGGGCTTGATTATCTTGAAGGACATTTCCAACCTAGATGATCCTGTGATTCAATGATTATGGTATTCTGAGGATGCAAATATTGCAGCATTAGGAAACAATGACATATTACACTAACTGTTCCCTTTAAGAGATTCTAATAATGGATCCCCAGCAAGTTCTTCATTTAATTCATCCTGTTCTGAGGAGGAGGAATGATATACTCTGAGGCATTTTTAAAAATACACTCCCAATATGCTAAAGTCTTTGTGTCTTTCCAAAGTTTGAATTTAGTAAAACTGTGTGCAAAATAATGGCATTTGTATCTACTCTAAAAGCCTTTTCCCACCTAAAATTGGTCAATAATTGCACAGCATGAGATAAAATCACTAGCTGTTCTTACTGAAGCAGCTTCAAAACAAAGCCTTCAAACTTGCTAATTTGTTAATGAATCACAACTGGAGTCACTGGGACAGATTTGTAGCTGGTGTAGGTTTCAGTGACGCTTAGCTGATTTACTTCTGCTGAAGTTCCCTTCTCCATACCACAGATGTGTTACAAACTTTTCTGAAAGTCTGGTCTCTCTTCATTACTATTAACACCCCTAAACACACCCCAAAGTGTGTGTATGTCCCCTGAGTGGATCTCTGTGCATTATTGCACCTAATAGATGGTAGTAATGACAATGTTTTTTGCTTGTACCTGACAATCTCTAGAAAATATATAAGGACCAACATCTCTGGTCTTTTGAGATCTTCTCAGCAAGTGATAAGCTAGTGTGTCACATTGAACTAGTTTTCTTTTTTCTGTCTCTTTAGTTTTATTTCCTCTGAGCCATGTATCTCCACTGTGGGGACTTTCCCCACCCAGGGACAAGACCTTGATCTCTTATGACAAGACATGATCCAGATCATTTTTTGTTTCAGAATATATCCATTTGGACTGTGCAAAGATTCCTAGAAGACTGTGATAATAGTTGATGAAAATAGTTTAAGACTATATGTTGCTCTAAAATTGAAGGATCTTAGACATAACCCAGCATACTGGGTTATGTGCTTGGGGGAGTGTGGTCTTAAAAAAATACAAAAGAAAACAAAACAAAACAAAATAATAATAAACAACAAAAAAAAAATGGATACAAGTCCCGATCTTATTAAAATTTGCATAAGGACAAGTGAACAACACATTGAGAAGGCTTCCAGAGAGTCTGATTTATGGCTGTGATAATTTTTATAAATAACTCAAAGAGTTCTTAACCATTCTGCGATTCTGTGAAGAGTCAAGCTGTAACTACTACTGAGCATACCCCAAGAAACACAAGCATTTAATTGTTGGTTGTTAACTGTACTGGCATAATGGTCACTACTTGGAGAACTGTTCTCCTAAGGGAAAGGCTAATATTGGAAAATTCAGGCTGTGATAACCATATGTATTAAAACAACTCATCCAAAAGCTGTTGGGTTTACTCTTTTGCTCATGCTCCTGAAGTAGAGTGGTATCATTTCTTGCCTGGAACCTGTGGGGTGCCTTGCAAAAGAAAACGTTAGGCAAATTCCAGCTTCTGCTGCATGCAGGGCATGAAAGGAACTTTACAGAAGATCATGGATTTATAGAACTACAGAATCACAGAAAGGTTTGCATTGGGCTGGAAGGGACCTTAAAGATCATCTAATTCTACCCCCCCCGCCATGGGCCAGGACACCTTGCTCTAGACCAGTTTGCCCAAACACGCAGATATTAGTATTGTTGCTCCAGACTTCACCTCTGTCCTAGCTCAGGTGTAGCAGTCTATTCTGGTTGCAAAAATATTTGTAATAAAACAGGTGTCTAGCTAAAACCCCTGAGAAATATTAGGAATACCTCTGCAGATGTTAATGAATTTTGGGTCACTGAGTGAGTGAATGTGTATGCAAACTGTTGTTATTAACATTTAAAACAAATGTGGCATCTTCAATTACATATTAAAAATCACTGAAGTGTTTACAGGTAATCTTCTTTTTTTCTTTCTTCTGTTTGATTCAGAATTTGTGATTCAATCAGGCATGGATCTTTTCTCATGTGTTGTATTCTTATTCTGATCTTATAAATTGTGTTCTTCCTCTGCTGCTCTTGCTTCTGTTTGACAAGCCTGGAAATAGTTAGGTTGCCTAGAAAATTCGGCATCATTTCACACATTATCCTCTATAGAGCTGAGCTGTATCATTAACAGTAAAATATTTCATATTTCTCCCTGTGTATATACAATATAGATATACTCACCAGCCCTCGGTGGAGTTATAAAAAGCCTTCATTTGCCCTCTGTGACCTTGTCACCACAAATTGCTTTTAGATTCCGTGCCATTTGAACAAACACAGCAATTCACTTTCATGTTCCTGCAAATGCTAAGGAAAACAAACAAACAACAACAAAAATAGTGCTACTGTATGCAGTATCTGATTGGGATCATTCTCACTTTGACACACACTTTTCCTCACTTTCCTTTGAGGGTAAAGTTCAGGAAATTCACAGTACTGACATGCAACAGTTTCTGCTCAATCACACTCTCTTGGAAACATCTGCATTGCTTGGACTCAGAGAGTCTGTACTATTAGGGAATTTGTTCCATGCCAAGCTATCAAATGAGCTCATGTTCTCCTTCTCCACAGGATGACTAAGCTTGGGATAAAGCAACTTTTTAGGAATGGCCTAAGGGTTTTCAGGTTTAACAGCAGATAGGTCTTGATGGCAAGCTTGGGCTGACGTTTATCTGATTGAGGTAGACAACACAAATTTGCCGATGACACCAAACTTGGAGGAGTTGTGGACTCAGATGAGGGTGGAAAGGCCTTGCAGAGAGATCTGGACAGATTGGAGAGCTGGGCGATCACCAACCATGTGAAGTTTAACAAAAGCAAGTGCCAGGTCCTGCACCTGGGACAGGGCAACCCTGGCTATACATACAGACTGGGCGATGAGACGCTGGAGAGCAGCCCCGCAAAGAGGGATCTGGGGGTTGTGGCTGACAGCAAGTTGAATATGAGCCAGCAGTGTGCCCTGGCAGCCAGGAGAGCCAACCATATCCTGGGATGCATCAAGCACGGCATCGCTAGTCGGTCGAGGGAGGTGATTGTCCCACCCTACTCTGCGCTGGTGCGGCCTCACCTCGAGTTACTTTGTGCAGTTCTGGGCACCACAGTACAAAAAGGACATTAAACTGCTGGAGAGTGTCCAGAGGAAGGTGACGAAGGTGGTGAAGGGCCTAGAGGGGAAGACATATGAGGAGCGGCTGAGGTCACTTGGCCTGTTCAGCCTGGAGAAGAGGAGGCTGAGGGGGGACTTCATCGCAGTCTACAACTTCCTCGCGAAGGGGAGTGGAGAGGCAGGTGACCTATTCTCTGTTATCACCAGTGACAGGACCCGTGGGAACAGTGTTAAGGTGAGGCAGGGGAAGTTTAGGCTGGACATCAGGAAGAGGTTCTTCACCGAAAGGGTGGTTGCACACTGGAACAGGCTCCCCTATGAAGTAGTCACTGCACCAAGCCTGTCTGAATTTAAGAAGAGTTTGGACTGTGCACTTAGTCACATGGTCTAAACTTTTGGGCAGACCTGTGCGGTGCCAGGAGTTGGACTTGATGATCCTTATGGGTCCCTTCCAACTCGGGATATTCTATGATTCTGTGATTCTATGACTTTTATCTCTATGCTGATGTAGAGCATCTGAAGGACTTCCAAACTGCGAAGTCCTGTGAGGGACAAAGAGCTGGTTGTGACTCAAAGCTGTGCTCTTGTGGTGATGGGTGCAAATAACTTCTACTGCAATTTTAGCACAGGGGTAGCCAGTAGATGCAGGGAAGTGATGAGTCCTCTTATTCACCACTCGTGAGGCCTCATCAGGAGTACTGTGTCTAATTTTTGGCCCCTCAATTAAAAAGATCAGCAAACCTTAAAGACTGCAGAAGTGAGTCACCAAGATGGTCAGAGGACAGAATGCATGAGGGAAGCTGAGGGAGCTGGGTCTGGTTTTCTTGGGGACAAGAGAACAGTGGGCAGATCTAATGGCTGTCTTCAGTTATCAAGTAGATGGTTATAGTGAGGATGGAGCCAGAGTTGTACTGTGAAAGGACTGGAGATAATGGACTTAAGTGATCATAGGAGAAATTTGTGTTTGACACAGCGTAAAAATTCTCTACAATGTACATGATAAAATATCGAAACAGAAGCCCAGCAGGTTGTGATGCCTCTGTCCTTGCAGATGTTCAAAATAGAGCTGCATAAGGCCCCGAGATATCTGATCTATGAACCTCACCATGCTTTTAATACGAGACTGGTCCGGTGACCTCCAGAAGTCACTTGCAACTGAAATTAATTCATATTTCTATATATCAGGAAAGATTAATACCTTGATTGAAAAGCAGTGTTTATTGGGTCAAGTGAACTTCTTGATCATCCAGAGGTCTCACGAATACCTGCAGCTGAAATGACCATTCAAAGAAACACTTCTGTCCTCATTGCATTTCACAGGTAACTACAGTTGGTGGATAGAGTCACCATTGTTTCACAGGGGCTTTCATAATCATCTAGATAAAGACTGAGAAACCAGCACCACTTCATAAAACATCCTGGATTCTCCTGAGTTTCCTGGCTACTGATTGAATTTTCTTTGACATCTGACATGCTCACAGGCTGGTCTTGCAGTTATAGGTGTTGTGTAGACTCTCCTTTTATTCATCTACTGTAATCATAATTCAGAAATCATCAGTCATATTCCAAAACTCAGTTTTTCTTCCATGTTTATGGCAACAACATCATTTAAACTAATTTATTCAAAAGATTTTACTAAGAAGTCATTCCTAAATTGGACTTTCAAAGCCCATGATTTCAAGATTTGTGACAGGCATTTAATGCCTAAATAAGGGAGAGAGAAGCATTCACATTTTGGGTTTTATTCAGAAAGGTGTAAAGACATACACTGCCATATATCCACACTTGCAGATACAGATGCCAGATACTCTTTGTATTTGCTCATAATGTTGAAATATAGACTCCAACTGAAAAAGAGAAATTACTGGTTCCACAAAGTTTATTTTCATTTATGTGGAGGAAAAACCAAAACAAAACACAAAACAACATGAAAGTGAAGAAAGAAAACCTTGGGACTGCAAAAGAAAGGTGATTGCCATTCTCTTACGGTTACCAGATCTCAACAGAGTACAGACCAGGCCAGCTTTGTGGGAAGTGGAAGCGTCCTTATATTTCTAACAGTGGAGTCGTGCACTCATGTCTTTTCTTCCTTTCACAGCTCTGCTCTACATTGACTTGCATTTTGTTTGTTTGTTTTCCTTATATTTTTAGAACTTATGTTTTCATTGATCAGAAGAAACAAAAACAAAACTGCACAATGTAGAAGCCCCTATATTGGGAAGATCTGCTTAAACTGACTGATTTTAATTAATGCATTACATAATAGCAGAAGTGTTTCTCTACACTCATGCAACCACATTGGCTTCTGTGCATACTTCGCTGCTCTGCATAAACATTGAAGTCTTTTTGGAGCTAGCTCAGGGATACAACCTGTCCTCCACGGTCATACAGAAAAAGCACAATGCTGTTTCCCTTATTCCTTTTTCCTGTGTATCTGGCTAGATCAATTTCTTCTGTGTGCTCAAAGTCCCACATCAGGGACTTGATCCTTTCCTTTTTCCTGTCATGACTTTAAATATTCATGGTCTCCTCCTGTGATTATACATTCCTGACACAGGCTAAACTCTTGGTCTTTTACCTTTCTAGCTCTTTAGCAAACAGAGGTTGCATAAAAGAAGGAATTTCAACCCAGATTTTTTTGGCTACAGATTTTTTTTTTTGGTACAGCCACAGGTGCCTGAGTTATTCAATGTCAGTGTAGCTGCACATATGCATGGCTGCTGGCTCAGATCAATAGTCTGTCTAGCCTCATATTCTCTGTGACAGGGGCAATAGGATCTGGTATCTAGGAAAAGCACTGGCTACTTTTTGTTATTCGTTCCCCTTGTATTCCCTTAGCACCCAGAAATGATGTATTAGGGATGCTAGAGGGTCTGTCTCTGCCTAATCATTTTAGTATCCATTTATGGACCTGCTGTCCAACAATTTGTTTAATTTCATTTTAAACTTCTGGTCCTGTCTGCCTCTGTTCTGTGGCAATGAACTGAAGATTTTAACTACTCATTGTATAAAATAAACTATTTTTTTTTTACATTGTTTAGCTTCTGTTATTGAGTGCTCCCAACTCTAGCATTGTGGGATTTGTTACATTCAGCTTATCCTCCATCACATCTGTCCCTATAAGGCTCCATTCCCTTTATCATTTATCTACCTTTCTCTATACCAGTGACTCCACTGAGATGCTTAGGCAAGAACCACATAATGCCAAGTTTTTATACAGTGACGAAAGGACATGCTTTGCTTCTTCTGATGCTTAAATTGGTGGGGGATTTTGACTGCCATTGCAGATTAAACTTGTGATTTCAGAGATGGTTATCCATAGGTTCAAGATCTATTTCTTGAGTCATAACAACTGGTTCTTGAGTTCAGCATTTCGTAAACATGGTTTAGATTATTTTTTTACTAGACATATTTATCTTCTTTGTATTCTATTTAGGTGGAAATGTTGCGGTAGCAGGACAGGGGCTGCATGGGTGGCATCCATGAGAAAAGACAAGGGGCTGACCCCATGTTAGACAGAGCCAGTTCCAGCTGGACCTGCTGCAGGACACAGCTAAGCCCATCAGTGATGCTAGTGGTGCCTCTGTGATAACATATTTAAGAAAGGGTAAAGAACACTGAGCAGCAGCAGTGAGAGAGATCAATAAGAGAACTAAGCTTGTGGGAAGCACCCATGTTGGAAAAGTTCCTGAAGGAATGCCTCCCAACACTGGAGCAGGGGAGAGTTTGACGAAGGACTGGCAGAGACAAAGGTTTATGAACTGATCACAAACCCAATTCCCCATTCCCCAGAGGGGAAGCAGGAGGCAGAAGAGCCTGGAGGAAAGGAGTGAATTTGAGCCTGGGAAGAATGCAGGGTGGGATGAAGTTGTTTTTAGTTTTGTTCTTGTTTCTCACCATCCCACTCTATTTTAATTAACAATAAATGAAATTAATCTTCCCCAAGTCAAGTCTGTTTTGCCTGTGATGGTAGTTGGTAGGTGACTTCCCTGTTCTTATGTCAACCCACAGGTGTTTTTGTCTTATTTTCTCCCCTTGTTTTATTGACAAGTGAGATTGGGAGAGCAGCTTAGTGGGTGCCTGGCAGCCAGACAATATTAACCCATTACATTCATAGACAGTCATATACCAGATCTCATCTGAATCCACAGAAATCAGCCTTTCCTAAGGTCTATCTAATCTTAGAGGTGTTCACAGAGCAGAAATACTAGATCAGGGTTTGCACCAGGGACAGGAGCTCATAGTCATATGTAGGTCATAGGTGCTTAAAGAGTGTCACAAAGGCTCTGTATTTTTGTTGGTCTATACCAAACACAGTAAGAAGCTTCATAAATTAAGAACAAAATGTTAAGAAAATTGATTATTTGCATTTTCACCCATGAATAGAGTTTCAGTGCCAAAAAAACTCCACAGTGTTCTATGTCCTGAGCACTTAAAAGAACTAATGAATATTACTTCCAAATAATCACAGAAATAAGAGATGCCATCCAAAGGGACCTGGACAGGCTGGAGAAGTGGGCCCACATGAACCTAATGAAGTTTAACAAGTCCAAGTGCAAGGTGCTATACCTGGGTCGGGGCAATCCCAGACAGGAGTACAGACTGGGAGAAGAACTGATGAAGAGCAGCCCTGGAGAGAAGGACTTTGGGGTTCTGGTGGATGAAAGGCTCGACATGAGCCAGCAGTGTGTGCCTGCAGCCCAGAAGGCCAACTGCATCCTGGGCTGCATCACCAGAGGGGTGGGCAGCAGGGGAGAGAGGTTATTGTCCCCCTCTGCTCTGCCCTTGTGAGGCCCCACCTGTAGTACTGCGTCCAAGTCTGGGGCCCCCAGCACAAGAAGGACGTGGGTCCAGAGGAGGGTCGTGAAGATGGCTGGAGTACCTCTCTGTGCTGAAGAAATGCTGAGAGAGCTGGGCATGTTCAGCCTGAAGAAGAGAAGGCTCCAGGGTGACATTATTGCAGGTTTTCAATACTTAAAAGGGTCTTATAAAAAAGAAAGAGAACAACTTCTTGCTCAATCAGATAATGACAGGACAAGGGGGGATGGTTTTAAACTAAAAGAGGGAAGATTTAGATAAGATGTTAGGAGGAAATCCCTCACTCAGAGGGTGGTGAGGCACTGGCACAGGCTGCCCAGAGAAGCTGTGGATGCCCCATCCCTGGAGGTGCTTAAGGCCAGGTTGGTTGAGGCACAGGGCAACCTGATCTGGTGGGTGGTGTCCCTGCCATGGCAGGGGGGTTGGACCTAGGTGATCTTTAAGGTTCCTTCCAACCTGAGCCTTTCTATGATTCCATTCTATGATAATAACAGTAAGTGAAAATTAGATTTTAATGACAGGCGAGCAGGGGACAGTGGTCCCCTCTCCATGCAAGAGAGAGAAGTAGCCATGACCCACAGGGAGTATGGAGTAGACTGGGCTACTGAATAGCAAGGTAAACCCCATCTTTTTTCTTCTTTTTTTTTTTTTGTTTTGTTCTGTTTTTTTTTTGTTCCCTTTGTCCATCTCCTTCCTATTCATTGCTCTCACTTATTGCTCCCTAGGCTTGCCACTAGCTCTAAATCCATTTCTTATTGCAAGACAGAAATATTTTTTTTTTCCAACCTGAGCTCATTAAGTAGGTCGCAGAACATAATTGATGATAAAAATTCTAAACGTCACCCTGCCCCCCAAAATCACATGGTTAATTTGCCTCTTACACAAAATTGCTTAACACCTGAGAATTGTTGTAGCTTAAATTCTGATAATAAAGAGGAAGGCTAATCTGGGAGCCTTTGATAGTAACTCAGTTCATGTTATTTAACTAGAACCTGTTAACCTTTATTAGCATTAACCTTTGACTTTATTAACATAACTAATTGAAATATGAATGCATGGATAAATTTCTGGGGAATAATACTTTTAAAGAAAATAATTTGAAAGGGAGCTGTTTAACCTTCTCTAATACTCCAAGGAAATGTCTAGAGATTATGTTGCCTTTACGTGGTCTCTGATTTGTGTAGGAGCAAGGAAGTAATTAATGGATGGCCATCATGGCAATGGAGAAAATGTCCATTCATGCTGGACCAGATATCACACAGCAAACTTCTCCTTTTGTTTGGATTTCTTCATAAAACATTTCGAAGCGCAGATTGTCCAGCCTCTCCAGTTTGATCTTCACTTGTGTATGAAAGAAAAAGAAAATGAAAGGAAAAAGGAAAAGGAAACGGAAAAGAAAGGAAAAGGAAAAGGAAAAGAAAGGAAAAGGAAAAGGAATAGGAATAGGAAAAAAAGAAACAGAAATGCTTATTAAAATGATTGGATTAAAAAAAATACTCTGAAAGTTATTAAAATGATTGCAGAGAACTCACAAAAACGGGTGGAGAAAGATCTCTACATAGACGTCCTGTTCTTATACTCATTTCCTAAATATCAGCAGCTAATTGTACCTGGAGGTTAGTCTGGATATATCCTTGGTCTCCCTCAAAGTTTCTAGAGTTACTCTAATGTTAGGACACTTTGTGTCCCTTGACTATCCTAGGAACATGCCAGGGCTTTTCCAAGGGAAATTCACAGACTTCAACAAATGAACAGACCCTCCAGGCTCTCATATCCATGTGGAAAAGGAAAAGATGATAATGTCATCTCAGCTATGCATATGAAAATTATTCATAATAAGATCTGTTGATCCCAGGAGACAGTCTGAGGCAGTGTTTACAGATGGTTTCATAGCTTTTTTTTAAGACTGGGAGCCTGGTACTGCACAGCTATAGCTCTTTTTTAGCCTGCTCCTTTGATTTTTCTTCTAATAAGAAACAAATAATATTGTGCATGAGAGGAGGGGAACTGAAAAGCTCCCTGAAGTTTACCATCCATCTTTGATGTGAACACCCTCCTAACTCCTCCATGGAGGATGAAGTGGTGGTAAAAAGTCATATTACTATCTTTCCATTTGGAGTTGCTGCTTGGATGCCTACCTTATTTTTGGAAACATTTTACAGAGGGTTTATGGAGTATTATTACAAATATTTTTCTTATCCCTCTACCTGTATTATCAGTTCTCCTTACGGCTTTGAAAACTGTACACAGTTCTAGGAGAGAAAGCACAGTTCTAGGAGAGAAAAATGTTGACTAATAATTTTTAGAAAGATCTAAAAAGTGTGTACCTTAATTTTTCATTCCATGTCTCTAAACAACCTTAAAAGAAACCATGTAGCTGTAGAGATTGAGGGTCCTGAATCTGCTTTTCTGTAATTCCTTTCAAATTATTTTCATCAGTGCTCTTCTGTTGTTCTTTTTAATCTCGCACTTTTTTTTTTTTTTTAATTTAAAATTGCTTTCATTAGCTTTTGAAGCAACTTTAGGACAGTATTTGCCCAGAAACTTTTGTGCAGAATATAATGACACTTTGGTGCGCTCTTGGGGTGCATAGCATTTCACTACATACATTGCACACATACCATTTTACAAAATTTTAAATCCAAGACCAAATCAATCCTTTGTGTCAGTTGTGATCTCTTCAGAAAGTAATGTGAAGTTTAATTGTAAATGACAAGAGACACACAAAACTTTGATCAAAGTGGCTTCTTTTTTATTCTTTCAGCCATCAGAAAATAAAGGTTTAAATGGATTAAATTTCCCAACAGGAAAGTTCCGATTAATCAGTGGGCTTTTTTCCTGTATGTCATGGCTACTTTCATGTATTTTTCTTTCACTGTTTCCTTTCACCGTCCAAACCCTCAGGATAGTTCTTGACAGGAACACAAACCCCAGATGTTAAAGGTGTTCACAAATAATCAGCGATTCAAAGCCAGAGCCTGTATCAGAGGGAAAGGTTATATCCCTTATATCAGAGGGAGAGGCAAATAAGACAGGAAATAAGGTGAAAGGTGAAATAAGACAGATCTGTGCAGACCTGGTAAGCGGGAAAAATTGAGAATATTAGGAAAATTAGAGAAGTGGGAAATGTTCAACCTGAAGCTCTCAGTTAACAGAAAAGTGGGCCTAGCTATTAAGGTATCAGACAGGCCCTCAGGGGAGGGGTTGTCTCTAACCCATTCAAGGAATTTATAAATGAATTCAGCAAAGTGCCTTTGGAATTGTGTGACTCAATTTCCAGAATTTTAATGATAGTAAAATTGTTTATTGAACTTAACTATGTTTATGTGGGTGTATTTAATTTCTGAAGATTGTATACCATTCAGCACAACTGGATTGTAGTTTTTCTGGGAAGGAGCAGTGGGGTTTGTTCGTGTTGCCACCACACTGCTGCTGTTGGTAATACTCAGGTATTGTGGGGAAGTACTAAAGGCACAGTAAATTTGATTGTCATTCAGTCAAGATGGAGGACTTGTATTTCATGTTGATTTGCAGAAAATAGAACAGAGTCTGCAGAACATGGTGTCTCATTCTGCTTTGCTTGTTAGTCTAAATTTCTGGTTGACGTTGATGTAGAAGTTATTCTAGAGCACAGGAGGTTCTGTCTACACATCAGGAAGCATTTCTGTGCTGTCCAGGTGACTGAGCACTGGCACAGGTTGCCAGAGAGGTTGTGGAGTCTCCTCCTTGGAGACCTTCAAAAAGCCATGAGGACGTGGTCCTGGGAACTGCTGGAGGTGGCCCTGCTTGAGCAGGGGCTGGACCAGACGGACCCAGAGGTCCCTTCCAACCTCAACCCTTCTGTGATTCTGTAATTCTGACATATGCTAAAGTTCAATGCGTGCAAAGTTCCAGGAATGATTTATAAGTGCAATACCCATCATGAGCCAGACTTTTCCATGGAGGTAGATTTTAAGCGGATTAAAATCTTCATATCTCCAGTGAATTCTAGAGAATCAGAGACTTAAGGTTGAGAACATACCTTCAATCCTCTCTAAGGAAAATGTGACAGCCGTACAATGCCAAAATGAGCTTCACTTGTTTTCTGCAGCAATTGCAAGTGCTTGGATGTGTCATCATACAATTAGATACCCACTAAAGCAGCTTTAGTTTTCAAATGGAGTTGAGTGGGGGAGCAGAGACAGAACCCTGCGTAAGAGTTAACTAACTTGGGGAACCTCTTTTCGTGATTGCAGAGGACAAGAGAAAGGGAAAGATCAGTTTAACTCTATATTTGTCTCTTAGCATTACAATCAAGCTTTTAGAGAGGGAAAGTGTCCTCACTTCTTCCACACTTCTTCCTCTCTAGTATGCAAATTATTTGTAGCTGTGAACAGAGGATGTAGGTCCTGTGACAGCTCTTTTGCTGCATAAGAATTGCGAGGACAGAAGTCCACTTTTTAAGATGTGCCTTGAATTGTTAAAATTTCCCATTGACTTAATTTTCTTTTAATATATTCCAGCTTCCGGTGCACTTCCTAATTCCTGAGTTTCAAGGAGTATGTATTGTATTTTCAAATGTAACATTCAAATGTCTGGAACATAGGATTTTCTATACCAGATCAGGCCATGAAGTCACAGTAGTCCATAGCCTGCCTGGTGGCATGGCCATTATCTCATAGTTCAGAGCAGGCAGGCAGCCTAAATGCTGAGTTCTCTGCTTGTATGAAAATACCATGAACTTGCCTCTGGCCTCTGAAAGTTGAAAACGTCCACTGATATTTTGCACGACACTGCTTTCGAATTTTTATTATAGTCAGTTTGCTTGGATAAATGTTTTACACTTGAGAGTGCAAAATTAAAAACTTATTATAGTGCATGTCGTACATATGTATATCTCAGGTAACTCTCATACTGATATTTCTTTAACCTCGTTATTTTTTTCAATACTTTCTAAGTTGGCCTCTGGGTCCTAAATATTTTAAATTGCCATAAAGAGATAATAATACATATTGAAGTATGAATGTGAGTATATATGTGGTGTGTAGATTCTCACCTCAAAAAGTCATGTTGCATACCACCAGTATGGGCTATCCAGGGTAAAATTTCTCTCCTTGAAAAGAAGTAACAAAAGAGTCTTTGCTATTCTGGCCCTGGTCTTTGGAGGATATAAACATTTGCTTGCAAGCTGGGGGGCTTGAGCAAAAAGATAAGCACACATTTAAGCATTTTGCTGAATAAGTTGGGATACTAATTTGATGTCTCAGGGGTATGCAGGCTTCACAAGAATGGCAAACTCACATAGGATTAAGACAGAATAGTGTTTATTAGTTGCTAGCTATTTACCACCATCCTCTTCTCCATTGCAAAAGATTTGATCTGCCAATCAAGGAAAAAAAAAAAAAACAAAAAAATAACAACACCTTTGTCTGACGTATCCATTTGTACATCATGGAGAGCAAGTGGTTGGAATAGATGGTGAGCTAGGCAGATGTTCTATTGCAAAGAAGATTCAGGAAAGTTATGTATCTACATAACTGCTCACATTACAAGTAATTAATGTATAATTTTGTTTGACCCAGATACGGCACAGTTATGAAGGTTTATAAAGTCAGCAGTTGTCAGCTTAGCTGCAGTAACTGACCACATGCACATTCTTAGCATTCAGCAAATTGAAAGTGAAACACATTAATTTGGATCTTAGTGATGGAGAAACAATATACAGCGAGTCACCACGCTTTTTACAAGGAACAAGGAGCACTCTCCATCATTTATCTAGACTCAACTAACATTCAGAAACTAGTTAAGCTGTAGTATCTTATTTGAAACATTATTACAGTACAAAGTTAAGTGCTCCTAGATTTTAAAATAATAATACCAAAAATATGTAGATATAAGAATAAACTTTTTTTTTTTCCTTTTTTCTTTTTTTCCCCACAGTGAGGACAAGCAGAGGAACAGGTTGCTCAAACAGGTTGCAGTCTCCATTGCTGGAGATTTTCAAGATATGACTGTTCAAAGCCCTGAACAGCCCTGTCTGATCTCATACCTCTCATGCTTTGCACAGGACCTTGGGCCGCAGATCCTATATGGTCTCTTCCAACCTGAATTATACTATGGTCCTATGATAATCCTTTGAAATGGAAAAATGAATGTCACCTTCATAATCTCATGCTGTCTTTGGGGAATATAAAGATTATGAATTGTAATACTATTATCAATTTTTTGACACTTCATTTAATTGTGAGTGAAAGAAGTAGGAGATTGTGATCGTCTTCCAATGGGATGTTAAAATGGGATGAGATGCTCTGTAAGGACTTGAAAACGTATTTTCTGACTCTAGTTTGCTGTTAAAAAAAAAAGGGGGGGGGGTATGTTTTTCAGATATATAATATAGGGCACTCAAAGTCTAGCACTGCCACTGCCAGATTTCTAATGTCAACTCCAAAGCATATAATGAGTAGAGCTGCTTAAAGAACAGAGTGCACTGGTCTTATGCACTTTAGGAAAAGTACATTTCCATGGTCATATGCGGTGATGAATTTGAACCATTCTGTCTAAAATTCTCAGAATCATCCAGTATAAATCAGATGTCTGAAACAGAATATCTTGGTGGTAGATAGGATTAAGTTTACTTTCTTTAGCAGGTAAAAATTCAATAGATAATCTTAATTATTCCTTTAAGCTTCATGTTGCCTTGGTAGAGTGGCAAGGCCACTTTCCAGCTTAGGTGGCTATGCTCTTTGAGATGGATCACCTTCTGGGAGTGCTGTTCTCTATGCAATAAAAAAAAAAAAAAGACTTTTCTTACTTCTTGATGCCTAAAGTCATGCGGAATAATCCCCAATTCAAATAGCTGAAAGTTATAAGCACTGGAAAGCAGGGCTTATCTGGATAGCCATCAGCATCTTCTGCCTTGAGCAATTCCATCAAAGGCATCTTTGCTGTAGCAAAGATATAGCAGTGAGCACTCCTATTTAATGAAACACTGTATGCAAGATAGCTTTTACTTAAAATTTAAATGTTTCCACTTTAATTTCAAGCAGCATTTTCTTGTCTCTTCTTATTGACACAGAATAAAAAGCAATGGAGGGATTTCCCTTCACCCTTTTTTTTTTTTTTTTTAGCTCTCCTCTATTTATGGTATATCTTATGTTGAGATTGGATGTATAGAGCTGAACTTGGTGTTCCATATGAGAATAAAGCACCAATTTAAATTATAGTAGTGTCATGTTCTTGGAATATTTTCATTCTGGTTTACTTACAGAGGTATTTTTATTGTTAGTAATGGTGTTTTCCATCTCTGTGATGTACTGAGAGAGACCCTAACAGAACTGGTATGAGTTGGTACGGTAGCACTATGAATCAATTTGCATGAACTGAAGCCCTTGCCCTTTAATATTATTTTCACATATAATTGTGAGTTTTTCTGCATGCATATTTTGTTGCTATGTGTTTTATTCCCTTTTGAAAAACAAAATTAGCCTGATGTATTTACTTTAAAATATAATGTTCTTCTGTCGATGCCTGTCTTTGAAAAGCTTATTTATATTTGAAGCTACTGTCTTTCTTTTCTCTTTCATTTTAATTGACCAAATTTAGAAAACAGTAATAAAAAAAGAAGGTACTGAATTTGCATCTGAGAGAAGAAAATTGTAAAGCACAAGAAATTTATACTATCAAATATTACTCTCAGCTAACGCTGCAACTGAGAAGAGGTGGCTAGTTCTGTTTTGGAATTTTCTTCCCTGATATATCTGACCTTTGCTGTGATTTTGTCTAAATCAGATGATGTAATGCTTGACTATTTAGAACACCAATAGCCAGAGGTTGTCATTAATGATACATGATTGTGCAGCGCTGTAAAGCACCTTGCTGTATGAATTTGATAGAATTGCTGATTTTTCTCTATGTTCATCAAGTTCTGCTCCAAAAATCATTAGGAGCTTTCTCTGGTGTGTTTGCATCCAGGTCTCATCTCCACTTCAGAAAAGGCTTACACAATTTTTCTTTCCTTAAAATGTGTCCTGATTTTGAATCAAGCATTAAAAAGTTAATGTTTCCTATACTCAAAAGCCAAATGGTGGCTTCCACCGTTCTCCTTCTTCCTCTATACCCAAGTTGACTTTACAATTAAGTCCTGCTCAAATCCTTCTAATCAAATGTATATTGACATTTTAGGGTAAGTGTGTTTGACTGTCAGCTGCCATGCAAAGATCTCCAATAGCCTCCTCTCTCTTTCTCCTTTATTGCTTTCTTATCCCTTTCAGGGTAAGTCTGAGGCATCACGGGACAATTTTATGGCACTATAATCAACTGGCTTAAGTACCGTTAGTATTATGCTTTAAAATAAAGTGTCTGTATACTGGAAACACCTTAAGCGTGTCCAGAATGATCAAGTTCTATAGCTGATGATTTTCCCTGAGACAACTGAAATGATTTTACAAATATTACAATATGGTAAGCTGAAGATCTCTATGCCTTTATTCTTTCTTTGGTCCATAAATCCTCAGAGCTTTTTATTTCTACTGTTGGTTCTCCCTCCTGTCTGGAGAATTAACAGCTTTTCTCCAAACTCTGTTTCTCTGGGTAGAATCAAGCATGATGCCTGGATTTGATCCACTCCCTGAATTGTCCCCAGCTATTATTTTTTTCCATGTCCATCAAGTGTTGTTCATTGAACACAAAATTTGCATCCTTGTACAGACTCTTGCCTTCCTCCTGCTCCATCAGCAGGTGGGTAATATCCATGTTTAGTTAATAAGGTCTCACTTTCCGAGGAGAAACTCTTTCACATCATTAGGTGAAATGAAGGTTCCTGAGCACTCTGGCTTCCCACGGTCTCCAGAAGTAAGAAAGCCTTGGTCTGGTAAGTGGTTGTCTGAGCAAGTCAAACTGATGCAGCAGGTCCTTTAAAAGCATTACTAATGGATTCATTGGTGTGCATTTTCCCATCTGTGTCAAAAATGCCAGTGTCTAGGTAGGAGAGGCGATATATTATTGTGTGAAGCTCGTGGGACCCCTTCTAGCATAAAAAATACAATACAAATACATTATTATGTATCTCAAAATACACTGAAATTATCTGTCCCACACTCATCACCATGGTATCTGAACACTTCTGGGATGATATAATAACGTAATTAATCTAAAAAAGGTAATGTAATTATACCTCTGCTGCAATATTTCACACAGAGACTATTTATAATGAATACTCTTTTACTTACTTTTTGAAAGGATCTGTTTTCTTCAATGAGAGACAGTAGGAGAATTTATATGCAAGAATTCTCTTCGACTGGGGAAGGCATTAAACCTTAAATGAGGAGCTGAGTGTTTCCCTTGGAAGAATTGATTGACTCCTTACATCTCAGGGCTTCCTAATAAGAATTCAAGCCTTTCTCATACTCTGGATGTATGTTCAAGCCCAGACAAAGCGAAATGTTCATTCATGGTATTTACCCAAATTTAACAAGTAAAATGTAAATTTCTAGTACAAGATAGCCCTAGCAGGATGGTACAAGATAGTGGAAGTGTGCCCTGGCGATCAAAAAGGGACAACCGTATCCTGGACTAGCATGGCTAGCCAATGGAAAGTCCCACTCTGCTCTGCATTGGTGCGGCCTCACCTCAAGTACTGTGTGCAGATTGGGGTGCACCACAATATAAGAAGGACATAAAACTGTCAGAGAGTGCCCAAAGGAGGGCTGCCAAGATGGTGAAAGGTCTGGAGGACAAGATATATGAGGAGCAGCTGAGGTGCCTTGGTTTGTTCAGCCCAGAGCAGAACAGGCCGAGGGGAGGCCTCATGGCGGCCTGCAGCTCCCTCACGAGGGGAGCGGAGGGGCAGGCGCTGAGCTCTGCTCTCTGGGGACAGCGACAGGACCCGAGGGAACGGCATGGAGCTGGGACAGGGGAGGGTCAGGCTGGGTGTGAGGGAAAGGTTCTGCACCCAGAAGGTGGTCGGGTACTGGGACAGGCTCCCCAGGGCAGTGGTCACAGCACTGAGCCTGCCGGAGTTCAAGAAGCGTTTGGACAATGTTCTCAGACATAGGGTCTGACTTTTCAGTGCTCCTGTGTGGAGCCTGGGGTTGGACTAAATGATCCTTATGGGGCACTTCCAACTCAGGATATTCTATGATTCTATGATTCTTGTTCAGGAAAGTATTTAATGGGGGATTATTTTATGCATGTATTTAAGCCTTGATGCCTTCAGAAGGACTGAGAAACGTGCAAAAGTTAAGGAAATGTCATCACTCTAAAATAATACACATATCTAAATCAGGAAAAGTGAAACAATTAATATACAATTAATATAACTGGTCAGACTCCTCCGTAAGGTCAAATGCTGCCATGCAGTAGTATTTTTTTGTATCTTTTTATTTTTTTTAGAAGGGGTGGTGGTTCTTCAATTATCTTTCCTTTTGGTAACATGACTGTTAATAATTTATTTATTTATTTATTTGTAACATTTTAAATCAAAAAGTTAATTATAGTTCAAACACCTGCATTCAATTATTGAAATCCACCTTTAACCAAATTCTCTTATATTTTATGCTATTCACAAAAAAAAAAACTAATTAAATATTGTTTATTTTTATGCCCTATTTGCAATTTCTGATTTTGACGTTCTTCATTAATTAGATAAGGAAAAAGCCATACGGTTTTAATTACTCAAGATATGTGTGAACATATCTTCATTTTCAATTAAAGGTGAGATAGGATGTTTGAAGAGATATTAACTAACACCTTAATTTTTTTTTTGTATTATCTTTTTACCTGACAGAAAGCATATCTATCATGAGATGCTATCAGCAGGTCTGCTGCACTTCTTAGGAATCTCTTGGGTATGTCTTAACTTGAAAGAAATTCAATTATAGGAAGAAAAAATAAAGGCCTAAACCTTCAACAAGGCCTGTGAATAATTTGCGTATTTCTGACTTGCTTTACCAGGACCATTCCCAATTACATTTAGTAGTCTAACTTCACTAGTGGATCTTACTGGAGTAATCTGGCATGGTATATACTTACCCTCCAGTGAAGAAAACAGTGATTTCAATGAGTGCAAAGTCAAGTTTAACACCTACTGGTAGTCCATCTTCCTAATTTTATGAGCAAAATATGTATATGAATATACATTAATTTCTCATAAAAGATGTTTCTAAAGGGAAGCTAAAGTCAATGGGATGATAAATGCCGATCAGTAGAGAATAAGTGTGCTGGGAAAGACCACAGGCAAAGACTATAATAATTCACTGTTCATGCCCAGTATTAAAGTGAATGAGCTGGGCAGGCATCTAACACACCCTTGGTAAAGCCACATCATGGCAGTCTGACAAGTCATATGGTGACATCTCTGAATTCTTCGTCTTTCAGGAATAACAATGTTTTTGCCCTGTCCTGTTCCCCTTCTCTTATACTCTGCATCATAGAAAGCCTTTCAATCCTATCATTGTTCCTCTGCTATAACAAAGAAATTGATGTCTGTACCAAAGCTGCCAGAATCATTTAAAGATAAATAAACTACAGCATAAAAGAAAAATCTGTCAATGCTATGGATTAATTTAACCTGGTATTAGGGTATTGCAGATATAGCCATCATGACATTTAATATGTTTTCATCCTTATAAATTATGTAAAGAAGCTAATACCAACTTTAATGGAGCTATCTCTCCAAAATGAAGCAATCTCAAATCATTAACATTGAGCTTGTCCCATCAGTCCCACAGACAGATCCCCCCCCCCACTTTTTTTTTTTTGTATTTTTGTTAGGCTAGAGACCTTTTGAGGGACCTTTTGAGACTATGAAATCCACCCTGGCTTTGGATTTGCAAATTTACCAGTGTAATGGCATACTGTCATTTCAGCATATCACAGATTTGGACTGGTAATCTGCTTACAAATTAAATATGTTAAGCAGATGCACTAGACATAGTTATGAAACCTGTCACGGTTTTGAATAAACAAATGGCTTCTCTGTAAAATAACCATGTACTTAAGAGTATGGATAAAGACCCAATCCTTCTAAAGTAGAGTTTAACTTTGGAACTGATCTTGATCCTACTTTTTAGCTAAAGACATTCTAGTTATCTAGGCAGTGCTTGAAAAAAAATCTAATGTTTGGAGCAGTAAGGGCATAGGTTTATGGCTAGTATCATAGTTCTTAGTATTATATTGTTTCCATAGTCTAAAAGTGAGGGGTAGGATTTAGAAAGTCTTAGGGATAACACTTGTCTGGACACAAAAACTGTATAAATTTAGTAGCATTCAGGCAAAGTCTCAAGCAGGAGAAGTATACCACTGACACTATTAAACTGCCCTAGAAAACCTTTGGATCTCACCTACCTCAGACTATCCTAAATAACTGCGAGGCAGAGCTCAAGAACTAACGAAAAATCAGGACTGATGGGTAATTTGGAAGTGGCCACCATGTTGGAGTCTTGATTTAATAGTGTGTACGTAGTGAAACTGTGTGAGCAGACATCAAGGCTGGAGGACAGGAAAAGAAAGTCCTTAGCTGATGAAATTAAGGGGATGAAAAACATCTAATTTTACCTACATTAGGCACTTGTCTTTGACTGGGGTCATCTCCGTTGAAGGGTGCTCGGTTCTGTCAACTTATAACAGAGGAAACCTAGGTGATTTGCTCAGATTTGCTACGTATTGTTAAGGCTATGGATAGTGGGAGAAGTAGCAACTGGTGTGGAATTCCTTGAGTGATCTTGCATAAATCCCATATTCTATTAGTTCTCCTACCCCCTTTTCCTCCCCTCCCTGCAGTTAAAGAAAAGACATATCTGTCAGGTTTTGAAAAACACTCGGGTAAAAGAGCTGTAAAAGCAGACTTTGCTATGACCATCACTGGTGTCATTTTTGATGGTTTGTTTTCTTGAAGTCCAATGTCCTGGTGAGACATTGAAAGCCTTTCCGGATCTAGTTCATTAGCACTATACTACCAGTCCTAAAGACTGCTTTTTTTCAGCATCTCCAAGCTGATCATCTTGCCCGAATTTCCCTCCATACTTCCAAAATCTATTTGTAGTCATCTGAAATGTGTGGTCTGATTTTCAAAGAGCTAGGCATTTACCGTTTCTGTTTAAATGAACTGTCAATCCTTGCTGCCATGGGAAACATAAGCATTTGTTTGGAAGGATTTAAATTGGATGCTAAATATCAATAAAGCCAGGATTTCTGAAAGACAGTAATGATTTCTAGTGTCTCCATTTGTAAGGTGAGGTATTCAGATAGAGACAGGAACAAAGGGTTTTGGATTCCAAAAGGTATCATGTAGCAGTCCTAAAAAAATAAGATCTTTTTAATGTGTTCCAAGTAAGATTTGCAAAATGAAAGGTCATATTTGAAAATCACCAAAGATACCTACAGGCAATTATAGCGTACAAAATTTGCCATTTTTAATTAGCAGAGAATGAATCATTCCATAGAAGATGAGTTAAAAAAAATACAGAGATGTGGGGTGAGAAGGTGGTGGTGGTGGTGGTGGTGAGGAATTGAACTAGATTTCCATAATAGACAAAAACACTAGTTCAGGCCCAGAAAATATTTGAAGTCACATCTAAAATGAACAGCAAGAATGCAATAGAATTTGTTTTTCTATTTGGTAACCAAAAGCCTTTTTTTTTTTTTTTTTTTTTTAACAAAGTAAACACATGAACTGCATACTTAACTATCATTAATGTTGTAAGAAATATTTATGGATTTATTTGGCAGTTAACAACATGGCCTATAGCAATTAATATTTTTTATTTACAGTACTCAGTGCTGATAATGGACAGCTAATAGGCATGCTTAATTGGCTTTTAACTACTGGTATCTTGTTATAGTATTTTCCTCTTTGCCCAATGGCAGCAATATTCCTGAGGATTTCAACATGAGTTTAATGTGCTGCTGATTTTAATTACATTTTTACTGCGTACGCAAATGCATGCTCATTTGTGTGGCAAACCAGGGGTCAGAAATGAGGACAGTTCTGGCACATTTCTATACTCAGTACAGCGCCTGCACTCAGCAGCAGTGTAGCTTCTTCTTTGCTGCATGTGGAAGAAATAACATCTTACTTCGGTTCTTTCTCAAGCTCCCTGCATAAAGTACCCAAATAAGAGAGGAGTTCATGTCAGGAATGCAGACATCCTGACCGGTGCATGGTGGTGCCAGTTTGGATTGAATTATCACAGTCAAAATTATTCTCTTTGCAGGCAGCAGCCATAAAGTAAAGCTAGCATCACCTTGAATAACCAGCTTGTGTTTATGAACTGACCTTGCTGTTGTTGGCAGAAGAGAAAATGTTGGCCAGGCAGAGGCAAAAACTGCCACTGAGACTATATACTTCTGTCCTTAGATCTGAAGGAGTTGACACTATTAACTTACGGTCTGTTTCTCTCTCTAACTCTGCCCCTGTTTCTTGTGAATAAAAATCTCACTAGCAAGAACAAAACCAAAACAAACAAATTCTGTACAGAATACTGGTTTGGCTATAACTGGCCAGAGGAAAAGCAACCTGCTTTTTTAAGTCAGTAGCCAGTGGAGGTCGAAATATGTCTCCAGAGACTTTAGAAACAAATCAAAAGCCTAGACATATAGCAGGCATGGAGAAGAAATGAAATTTTAACATGAAGCTGGACAGATGTGTGGTGTCCTGAGTTATGGATCTCAATGACCAAAAGAAGGTTCAGCTGAAATTGTCAGCTTGTCCCAACAGACTCTCACTCCTTTAAGCATGTAGTCTTTTTCTGAAAGCTGGACAATCAAAAAACTCTTGAAGGTGTCCATCAGCAGTAGCACTATTGGTCCTAAATAATTGAAGGAAAATATGACTTACTCTTGTGTCAGTAGATGGCACTGTTTCTATGAACTACTGACACACACCCAGAAATGCAGAAGTATCTCCTTTAGATAGTCTACACAGGGAGGAAACAAAACAAAGCAGAGGAAAAAAAAAAAAAAAAGCCATCCAACAAAATAACAACAACAACAGCAACAAAGTTATATAACATTATTAAAGATTAAAGTTATAAAATCAGTACTCCAAATTTTGAAAATGCCTGAACTAATCCAAGATTGTTCATGACACTACCTTACCCTTGTACTTTCACTGCAGTAAGATATTGTCTTCACCTGTATGGTCATATTTTCTGTCTCTCAAGGACCTCCAGCTCAGTTATTGCAATGAATAGAGATGGTTTTAGGATAAGACAGTTGCATAGGATAAAGAAGAATGCCCTCTATGGAATTCCAGACTTCATTGGTCTTGCTTATAGAGGAACAGATGGAGGCACTATTTTTCTCTCTGAGGAAGTAATCTGTGGATGTTCATGAAGAGTACATCACGAAGGATGTAGTGCCTTTATGCAGCACCTATTCAACTGGATGTCTAGTCACAATGATGGACCACTGAAAATACTTGCTGAATAACCAAACCTGAAAATCCTACTGGACAAAAAAATAAAAATAATAATAATAATAAAAAATCTGCAAAGAAAGAAATGAAGAAATATACAAAAAAAAATACTTCTTGGTTACATGGGTATCCTTAGCAGCACCAAACAACAAGATCCATCTCAAGGTGGCAGGTCATACAGAAATCAGATTTAAGTCTGTAAAATGTCTATAACATAACTGATAGGGTTATTTATTGTCTTATAATGTCTTTTTAAAAACATGACTTAGTTTTCTTTCAAGAAAAATTACAAATCAAACAGATGAAAAACCTATCATGCACCTCCCTGGCCCATCATCTGTTGACTGCAGGGATAACAAACCAATTCTGACACAGAACCAATTCCTAGCCTTGGGAGATCAGCACACAGGTGAAGTGAGACACTTTCACAGGTCTTCTCTGGCCACAGACATAAGCATGACACTGGGCTGTCTGAAGTCCCTTCGCATCCATGAATGGCTGTGAATTCTCCCTGATACTATAGCTCCTGTCATACCTGTTATTTCAATCACATCCTTTCTGAAATTGGCTCCACTTGCATTTTTTCCTGTCTAGTTTTGGTCTTCCTCACTCCATCCTTTTTTCCCAAATCATTATCTAACCTCAGTGTTCTCCTTTACATATCTTGAAACCATCTGGCTTCAGACCTCTGGCCCTAGACTTCAAAACTAAGCTTGGAAACCCTGTACCTTTGTCCAGTCTGCCCCAGCCTCATCTCCACCAGTTAACAAGCTAACAATCCCCTTCATCATCATCACTGGTCAGATAGTCTTCAGTCCCCAGTCCCCATTTTTGTGTTTTATTAAATCCTCTGTTTTAATCTACTACAATCTACTGCTTGGCTATTCTTCCAGTCCATCTCCGTCTCCTTCTTTTATTTATTTATTTATTTATTTATTTATTTATTTATTTATTTATTTATTTATTTATTTATTTATTTATTTTACACTCACATCAGAGAGTTTTATCATTTTTGTGTCTTTTCCCTGTCACTTTGTGAGAGACAGTATATCAAGAGAACATGAGAAACATACTATTGGTGTCCTTTGATACCAACCAGCCTGCAGCAGGTAGAAAGGTGAAAGAAAACCTTGCAGTGACACATTCAGGTAAGTCCAGCCACTCTGCAGTGATCCTGGATGAACCTTCAGATAAGAAACAGAACAGCCAACGTAAAGGCTGTAGACCTAAAGTGATTGAGAAAAAGCTCTTCAGAGCATTTTCAAATAATGTTTTCCCGTGTTCCCTGGCTAAAAATCACATAACGTAATGGAGCTCTAGTGTTTCAGAAATAGTTTTTTCTTGACATGAACAACTGTCTCAGACATACATGAACAGTTATTTTAAAATTTTCTAGATATCCAAGGTATATATCTTGTAAGATAAATGTTTTCCAAATGAGAACGTTAGGCAAAGTTATCAGCAACATAAAGTGCAACTTTAAAATGCGATTATTATAGATAGAACTAGATAATTTCGTATAGGAAATGGTAATTTCCAACATAATTAATTATCTTCACAACTCTTGTGAGAATTTGATGTGTAAAGGAAGGGAGCAAAATCAGGGATGTTGTAAGGACAGACAGAATGGTGTTCTCCTCCTGCCCTTCCCATGAACACTTCTCAACCTACCTGCTGTAAGTAGCAGAGTTACTTTAACCTCAACACTTCAACATCTACGATGTCCCATAGGAAATACCTCTTTGCTTTAACCTGCACAGTGAAAAGAAACGGGAAAGAAATGAATCACCTCACCTACTGGTTTCCAAGTCTGAGACATTCAGTGCATCTCAGGGACGACAGTGTTCTAAAGAATCTATCTATACTGCTGATCATCTGAAGAAGGTGGCATCCACCTTCTATTTTCTAGTCTTGCTTTAAATGCTGATAGCCCCACAAAAGTTTTTTCTCTGTAGATCTACTAATACTAGGTTGGTGTAATCCCAACTGCTCTTTGAAAGCTGTCACACCATTCTGCTGTTGTCCTATGTCCAACTGTTTTGATGAAATCATCAAGAAAAAGAAATAAAAGACAAGAAACATAAGTGGTTGGTTTTGAATGTGTATTTCTTTGTCAGAAAAACAGGAGCAGAATCATAGTGGCAGCACACAGGTATGTCTTACCTGCAATGGAGAGAATGTCTTCCAGCTCAGTAGACACCTGGGAAAACCTGAA
The DNA here is from genome assembly GCF_040182565.1 of Anser cygnoides. Classification (NCBI taxonomy): domain Eukaryota; kingdom Metazoa; phylum Chordata; class Aves; order Anseriformes; family Anatidae; genus Anser; species Anser cygnoides. The sequence goes on from NC_089874.1 coordinate 160,389,743, forward strand.
TCCCATCTGGATGACATGTTCAGAAGCCACCACAGACAATGAGGTCAACACAAGAGTGAAATTGCTTAGAATGGTTTTGTCTGTAGCAGAGATTGAGCACCATCTGGGGAAATATGTTTGACTGCTTTCACATGAGGTTCCAGCTCTGGAATTCGCTTCCTCAACTAAACACAAGAGAAGTTGTTGCTGATACCTAGGGAATAGTATGTGCTTAATCTGTAGTCAAAGGAGTTAACAGAAGTGATCTTATATCTGAGGCCAAATACTGTTCATAAAAAATCTTGGACCTTCTTACTTAGTACATGTGAGGCACAAAGGAATAGAGAGAATGCACCTCTATAGCATATTACCTTAAATACTGCTTTAAAGTATTCTGGGGCTTAAATAAGTCCTCCATTAGTAGTGTGTTAAAAAATATATATGAAAAATACAATTAAAAACAAACAAAAAAACAATTTTAGTTGAATATTACAGTGACCTTTCTATGTTTTTAACAGCAGGCTGATAGAAGGAAATACTCTGTATTTCCCTCATTGCACAGCACTTTGGAATCTGTAGATTTACAGAGCTATTGCAGAGCTGAGTATTACTATTATCATTGTGGATTGCTAGCAGGGAAGATATTGTGGAACTGATCTTTTTTTTTAATGATGTTGGACTCGATTACTGTGTATTCTAGTCTTTCTCCTTACTGTGTTTCTATTTCTGTACGTTTTTAAAAAGAAGATGGGGGTCTGGGAAAAGGGAGAGGCATTTTCCATAGTAAATCAATTAACTTCTCCAATCCAGCAAACTGTGAAAAAATACAATAACTCTCTTTAAATGTTCCATTAGGGCCCAGTAACAGCTCATTAGATTATACAAGGTATGTGTAATTGCCCAGAAAAGATGCACTACCTTCCCGCAATGCTTAATTTAATCTCCACTCTTTACATACAACTATAACCACCCACTAAACAAGATTCATGGCCTCATGCCCAACGGTATGTGTGTATGAATGTGTGTTCTAAACATAAGAATGTTTAAAAGTCAAAACTGGCATGGCTTTATTTCTAGTTGATTGCTATAATCTTGAAAAAAAAAAAAAAAAAAGACTGCAGAGGATGGGCTTTGCCCATGCAGAATATTTTCAAGTAGATTGGAAATCCCTCACTATATTTTGTCTTTACTGTATACAGGAGTATTCCAGCCAGCTCTACAACACCAGTTCTGATCATGTGAGATACTGAAGATACTGAACAATACTGAGGATCATATATGGAGGATACATCTATGAAAACAGGGTACCCGCTGCATGCGTCATTGTAATATTAAATCTCTAAGTACTAGAGATCATTTTTACATCTTAGCTGCCATGGTAGAAGATGGAAATAGTTAATGCTTTCCCTCAATGCTCCGACTTTTGCCCTTTCTGACTGCCTCCCTTTAATGTTAAAATATTAAATACTAAATACCCTTTCCCTTCCCCTGACAGAGAAATTAGATGCCATGACCATCTTTGCCTTTGTTCAACTCTGCAGCCTTCATAGCCAAGCACTAGAACACCCTGCAGTTCATGGTACCAGGGCATACTTCTGTGCTTGATAATTGCAGCACTTCTTAAACTCCATTTGCATCTGAAAGGAATCATTGGAATAAAATCCCGGTCTTCTCAAAGCAGGAATTCTGCTTTCTTCATCTTCAGATGAACCAGAATATCAAACTTTATTATTATTATTATATATAAATATTTATTTTCCTAGAAATATTTCTGACAGTCTCAGTATGACAAAAATGATCTCAAGTTCCAAAGACCAGTCCTTCTGAAGATACCTCAAGAATGGGCAAAATATAGAACATGAGGAAAATCTCATATAAACTGTTTTTCTGAGTTCCAACTCTGCTGTGAGAATCTAAAGCATCCAAATGCTGCAGGGATGTATTTGAGGGGTTATCTGGCCTGGAGATGAACCTGTGCTACCGACACAAGCACTCATTGATATTGCCATCTTCTGTATTTTGAAAGAGAGTTGATATCTAAAATACAGAGTCCAACATAGTTCTTTTAGGGATACCTGGGAATCTTTCGTATGCTAAGCTAATATCAGAAAACCTACTCTACTGTTAGGTGAGAGTTCTCACAAGAAAACCTGTTTTCCTAAGATTGCTTAGATAAGAATACAAGAAACAGCTAGAGCTTAAGAAAATCTCCCAGCAAGAGCGAGATTTTGAACCATTTTTTTTCTTTAAAAAAGTAAACACATTTTACTAAAAAGAAACTGTTTATTTCCAAGTTTATTTTGTATTTGCTGTTAAGAGGAAAAAAAATATATATTTCAGATAATCTCATTGTGAGAATTTTGAATTGCCAGAGCTCCAAACCAGTGCAATGAGGTGTTAGGGACACAGCACTGTGTGTCCAGTCCCAGTTCTCTGAGAAGTGTCTCCTCTGCTGCTGTGCTTCATTCCTTGTTTTTCCCTTACTGATAGAAGGCCATTTTTCTTTCTGTGCCAGACTACACAGCACATCAATCCTTATTTGTAGCTCTCATGATTTCCAGACTATTGGTTTATAACAAACAAATAGAGGTTTCAAGCTTTCCCTGATGCAGAGTCTGTTGGACAGTCATTGATTTTACTGGGATTAAGAATGTTAAAATGACACTGGGGCAGAAAATACAGTATTTTCTGAAGTGACATAGTAGGCATGTATCAGCTAAACAAACGAGGAAGGGAAATTAAAATGGGCCACGGAGTATTATTTTACTTGATGCAAAAAAATAACTTACAGAAGCTTAAAACCTTTCTATTATCACATAGCGATAGAGGTATTTTGAAATGTGTCTTCAAGATAGCCAAGATTTGCTGAAACAAGGCCAAGCACTTGGACAGTAATACACACTTCACTTACTTTAAGGCAAAATTGAGTACTCTTGCAGCTAAAGTAAAAATGAACACTTTCCCAGGACCTAGCTGCGAATACGCTTAGATACCTCTGACATTTTAATTTACAGACTGTGTTTTGAGACGTAACTGATCACATAAGATGAAAGCAGACGTACAGATCTGTGTTATTCTGACTGGGCACACCAAATATTTTTCTTATAATTTGGTGAGTACAGACATTTTGAATTCTGCAATCAAGCTGAAAAAATAAGTGGAAAAAGAAAAATATACCGAAACAGACCAATGAAATGAAAAGGCTTTGCTGATAAACAATCCTACAAAATGAGCTTTCTGGTTGCACAAAACTCTTTTGTTTGACTCCAATAGAAGCATCTGGTTTTAGTTGTGTTTTACAGTTGAGATGTTTTGAATGTGTAAATTTTGGAATGAAAAATCATTTTAGAAATTAATTGCTGAAGAACTTCATTATGAAAATTTTTTCTTCCTCCCTTCTTTTTTCTTCCCCTTCCTCCTTCTTCTCCTCCTTCATTTCCTCTTCCTCTTCATTTCTCTTTCTATCTCTGTCTCTCCCTCTTTTTCTCTCTTTTAATTCCAACAAACTTCCAAGATACTTCCAGTTGGATAAACACTGAACTTTACAGATAAATTAACATGCAACAATAACAACAACAACAAAAATGCTCTGTGGTATTACAGGGAAGATAATGTAAATCTCACATGAAGAAACAAGATAAAACTGGGCCAAATTCACCTAGGAAAAAGCAGGGAGACTCAGTTCTTCCTACTTCTAGATCCACATTTTCCTGGTTTTCTTTTCACCCTTTTTGCATAGCACAATAGAAACACTGAGACCAGTGAACCATGCTGTAGTTTTGGAAATCAGTCCTTACATGTCTGTTCAGCTCAAATCCCTGAGACTGCACAAGAAGAGATAGACGTTAGACACTTCTGCATGAAAAGTGCTTCTGTAATTCAGCACTCTCTGAGAATCATTTGTGCATAATTTCTTGCAAGAATTCATCATATTGCCACTCCCCAAGGCTATCAGAGAAATCCTGCAAGAACAGTTGTAGCGGACTGCTTCTTCAGCTGTACCTCTACTGATTTGCATCCTAGCACCAAAATTAGATGACCCCTGTTCTCCTGTGATGAAGCGTTCATGAATATACGTGTTTCAATATGCAGCGTTATATGGAAATCATATATTGTAGAGACTAAGGTTTGAAAATTCAGTGAGACATGGGAAGAGCTAATTTAGCCCAGATGTGATAGTTCTACAGGGCTTATTAACATAAACGCAGCGACTATATGGTGTGTGGATCTGAACTGGCATGTTTCTGTCACATGCATTACTAGCTGTGGAGACATTGAAGTAGAACCAACTCTGATTTCTTCGATCAGTGGGGATATATATTGATGCACAAAAGCATCCCTCTTCCAGTCCACAACAATTACACTATTTAAAGTCAGTGGAATCAACCAAATGCCAAACGGATATGTTTCTTGAATAAATACCATGCCAAATAACAGGATTGTTTTGTGTTTCTTATAATTGAATTATTAATTAGTATTGTAATGTAAACCTCTTTACAAAGGTATGGATAGATATGCCTCTATTAATATAAACTAGTATGCTTCCCACATAACTGATTTGAAAGGTCAAGGCTACTCTGCCACAGCCAAGTAGCTCTTGGCTATTTGATACTGGTTACAAAAACTATTCTTAAATTAATTTATGATCCTGCAATGGATATTAGTGGTGATGCTTCACACCGACCCAGTATCATCAGAAGCAATCAAGCACAGCAATACAGAGATTGTTCTCTGTAACACAAGTGACAAACAATTTCTGAACCAAACTTATATTTCCATGCTTGGTATAAAAACACAATGATGAAAAAATAATAAATATTGGGATTGTAGTAATGGCAAATTGAATAGCATTAAGAATTAAATGGTGGTGAGAAATGGGAACTGACACAATTGAAATGAAACTTTAAATATAGGTTTAGTCACTGCAAGAGCTGCTTGAACCTAAAACAATTTTTTCATCTTATGTGGCAACCTCCCTCCCTTTGAAATTGCTTGCGATTGCTAATTTCCAGGCTCTATGGAAGCATAAAGATGCAAAGGTATGTGGGTGCAGGAGAAAGCTTAACATCTGTGTTTGACTAAACTCCTCTATAACCACCTCAGCATCTTTATTATTCACCAAACTGTGAATAAGCAACAGTTTCTTCCTTTTTTTTTTCTTTTTCTTTTTTTATTTTTTTTTTCTCAGCAGAAAGCAAAGCCCCAAACCAGCTGATGACTTGGATCATTATGTAACCTACGATGAATGGACAGAGGAACAAAGTATCTTGTGGGAGCAGTTTTAACAATTACTAAAACTTGTAACAATTTTTTCATAATAAGCCCTATCATCTACTACTAATAATACTAATACAGGCACTTATCGTAATAATAGCCCAAATTCAATAACAAGGCAGCAATAGTAGTTTTCTGTGTGTGTGCGTTCAAACCACTTTACATACATTATAAAGTCATGGATCATTTGCGAGTGCCTCAGGGAAAATAATGTGGTAAATGTTGTATAAGTATTATCTCGAAGTGTTGAACCCATTTGCTATGTGCTGATGCCACTTTCAGCTCATACTCCAGTTTGACTGGTAAAAAAAATACAGGAACAATGAATTTTAAGCCACACTTGCATTACTTTGGGCAAGCATTTCAAATTCACAGCATAATCAGGGAGCAGAAATGCCATAAGTGACCTTTGTCTCATCAGAAATTCAGACATCACAATGTTGATTGTGAAACACTTGCGTGATTACTCCCAAATGTACCATACTACTCCCCAATAAGTACCATATTTCAAAGCTTACTAAAGCACATTGTTCCAAGTGTAGAATACCTTTGGGACAATTAAATCACCATTAGTGATGAGAAGAAGGGGGAAAAAAAAAAATCTAAGGATCAAATAAGCCACGTGAACTGGGACTTTTGATGTTTGGTGTAGGTAACCTGTTGCACAGGTGGGGGAGCTCAGACACAACAGAGAGGAAAGCAGCCATTCCAGGGCTGTGCTTAGGTAAAACCCTAAAGGGACACCCTCTGAGGACTTCCTCAGAAATAATAATAATAATAATAAAAAAAATCATTTTAGCAGCAGTGGAGAGCAGGGAGTTAAATCTCTAAGCAATTTCAAGAATGCAGCCCAGATCTCCCAGCCCTGTGCTCAGTACATCAATCACGAGAACTAGATACTTAAGTCAGGCCAATTATTTCCATTGATGTCCTTGAGCTTGATTAAGATCTGAGTTATGACTTTACATATTGTATGCTCAATGGGGGATCATTTAAACAATCAAGACTGGGCTGGGAGAGTGAATAGATGTTACCATGAGTGCGGAAACTAGCTTTCAGGGCCTGGCAGAGTGCTCTTGCCACTAGGCTACAACAATGGGTCTACAACACAGAGCATTGTGCAAAATTCTCTAAAGATAAAGGGATTCAGAAAGAAGACAGCATAGCGTTTTTTACCTTGGCTGTTAATTGCCCTTCCAAAGGGGGTGATACACATTTGAAGTCCATGAAGTACCAAGACAGATCATGATAAAGCCCAGGGATGTGTTCTATCACAAAGCTGGTCTAGAAGCAGGGATTTTTTAAATGTTTTAAAAATAAATCAGCAGTCACTAAACTTGGTGAGGAACCTGGTCCCCACCGTGTCTTGGGTGACATTTCTGGGATGTTCTGGGTCCTGCCTAAAACCTGACCTTTTCCCTTCCAACTCAAATCCATGACTAAACTTTCTTTCATTCTCCTAAACTGAGAGGGGCAACACTATTCTTATTCCTATTTTCTTTCATTCTGTTTTTATATTTCCATCTTGGGGATAACCATACTGAAATAAATCTTCTTACCAAATATGCTGATCCACAGCCCCATCTAATGTAAACTGATGCGTCTTTAGACTGTCCTGATGAACTCAATGGCCATCAGACACAGAAGACCAGCTTGTCCTGTAGTGTTGATGAGACCGTGGAGAACATTGCCAGTGAGGATTGGATGTGTTGTTGACACAGAGAGAGATGAATACCTAGCAGTTGTGGTTCAATGACCATTGTTTTTCTTAGCTCCAGCTATGAACAAAAAGGATGAAATTGAGTTGACAGGTTTAAGACACACTGTGACTACTTTTTTTTTTTTTTTTTTATGATTAAAGTAGAAGGACAGAACACACAAATTTTGGAGTAAAGAACAACACTTGGCCACCACAAGTCCTCTAAATTGAATAACCAAAGGTTCACTGTGAAGGGATTCAGAAATCCTAGCATGAGTCAACCTTTAAGTGACAAAGAAATACAAATGTGTGTGGCTAGGTATAAAACTTGAAAGTTTAGTTATTTTCAAGTTAATAACAATAGTAGCAGTAAGAAGAGAAGTTTTTATGCTTATCACAATCACTTTTTAAAAGTGATATGATATATCGGGAATAAGGGGAAAAAATCCCCAATCTTATCCCCTGGTAAAAATTAAACATCTCTGTTCTTCATTCTTCATGCGAAGTTAGCACTATGATTTATATTGTATTTTAGCATCCACAATACTTTCAAATGGAAAGCTTTCCTGTGCTGACAGAGGTCATGGGCACCTAAAGAGGCATGACCATGTTCCTCTTTGGAAAGCATTATTGATGAAGAGTTAAACAAATTATATGCAAGCTTGCAGTAAGGATTCCAATCATAGTATCTACCAAGAAAGGCATCCGGGAAGTGACTGTAAATAATCAAAGCATGCATGCTAGCTTAAAAGCTCTCTCTACAATGCAAAGCGGAGGCCAGGATCAATCATGGGCTTGCACATGCTGTTTCTGCTGCACCAAACAGCTCTGGTCCATGCGGCTGGCTGCAGCTCAACATCAGCAAACCCTGTATTTAGAAAGAATCAAAATAAAGCTGTCAGCAGGGCAATCTGTTCAGCTTGTTTCCTTTCTAGCCAGACTATTTGAACAAGAACTTATCTGTAGACTAAGATGCTGAGTGTGCTTGGGCTCTATCCCTCTGCAGTTTGGACCAAGTCTATATTTTAGTTTCTGCTTGGATGTAGACAAGGGCACAGAGGATAAATCAAAATTTGTGACTAGATTTGTGACTTGCTATTTTCACACACTCATAATACTTCAATTTAACTAAAATTTTCATTTTCTTACTGGCTACAAAGATGTTCGGTTTCCAGTCTGTCCACGTCTTATTCATATCCCAGCAAAGTTAAATGTATTTTTGTTCTGTATTAATTTGAAGAAAATACGTTGGAGTTAGCTTAGGGTACCAAAAAATTTCAGTCGTATCTGCAGTGGAATTCAGGTACCTGCACAGAAATGTCTACAAGCAGTTTAGAAGCTACCAGTTTATTGAGACATCTGCTAGTAAATATAGCATGGGAACTGAAGGAGACCTGTACAGCTTTTAGTTAGTAAATGGATGCCAGGCAGGATACACTAGGACATTTCAAATGGCACCAGAAAGCAACGTTGAAGTGCTTAAGCTTCTTCCCTTGAGGAACAGAGCCACGGAATATAAATTTCTAGCCACCTCAGCAAAAATAGAAATCAAACTAGTATTTCTAGTAAAATGTGGTAAATGTGGTAAATATTTCTGTGGCAGTGAATTGCTCTTTGTAAACTGTGAGAGTCACAGAGGGCATACATTTAATGAATCTCACAACTTTACTATGTAACTATGTAAGACAGTCATCAAATGTTGGCTATAGAAAGATGCTCCCCCAAACCAAGTAACAATACCTGTTTTTTTGTTTTTGTTTGTTTGTTTGCTTGTTTTCCCTCCAGATTATTAAGGCTTCCTATATGGTGCAATAAATAGGCAATATTTAACTTCATTAAAACTGTCTTCCCACAAGTACTGTCTTCAGAGCCTAGCGTATCACCATGCTGTGATCTGTGATCTCCAACTTGTTCCAGCTTAGGGTGCAGGGTCATAACATATAACCACAATGGGTATATAGAAGACAGGACAATATAGGGTTGTTGGGAAGTAGAATGGTTGTTGGGGGGTTCCCCCTAGAATTTTTTTCTTTTTTTTCCTTTTTTTCATTTACTGTTGTAGGAACCTTTTGTGAGACAAAGTGAAAGCAGCTAGAGATGAAGAGCTGGAGTGGGGTGAGCATTCTTGGAAATGCCACAACCACTTAGGATGACAAGGTCAGTCTAGATGTGCTCCCTTTCTTCTGTTTGTGTTCCGATCTAATCAGCTGAATCTAGCAAAGGGGAGGGAAAGCATCCCTGCCACAAACACTCAATCTGTAAACTCCTCCGTTTTCTCTCAGCCGGCAGGGAATCCAATCTGAACTGATCTGGACTTTTCCAGCTGCCACGTTGCATGTTGTCATTAGAAGTCCTTAGCTTTCTTTGGCCCCATGTCAGGGGGAGAGAGAACAGTGGGGGAGAACAAATGGAAATATGTTTCAGATAAGGAACACCCCTGGGGAGCCCTTAGTGCCAGACTTCACAGTTTTGTTTTTCAAGAGATAAATATTCAAGAATAAAGGATTATTTGCCTGTTTATTCTTTTAGTTATTTTAATATCTTAGATAAATCCTCTCTTCTTGTGCTATAGATATATTAGGGAACATGATCCACACTCTGCTGATAGCTGATGGCAATCAATCCCAAAATTCAGTGGAGAAAAGTAGAAAACTGAAGACAGCTTGATACTGAATGCAGGAACTAATGTATAAATGTCAACACACTGCTTGCCAAAAGAAAAGATACCTTAATCTTCATACAGAATTCCTCTTTAGCTCTTAGATGACCAGATTATGTGATTTCCTAATACTCTTCTATGTTATTTGTCTTTTATTATTATTATTATTATTTTTCTCCTTACTTTAGAAGTATAGAATTATTACTCTTTATTACATTCAAAGGGACCTCTGGAGGTGAACTAATTTAATGTGTTCTCAAATTATGACCAACTTTGAAATTACACTAGGTTTATCCATTTTTAAAAACTTTATTTATTTATTTATTTATTTTTAATAACTCCAAGTCATACTCTGCCTCCTCAAGAAGAAATATATGCAGGTGCTAACATCCTGATTATGGCTTCTTGCCAGGAGGACTTTGTACCCAATGCAAGGAAGCCAGCGGGTTGTGGTAAGGAGGTCACCAGAATTAATCATGGAGAGCAAAACTGGGAAATAGCTATAGAGGGTTGTTTTAAAGGAGTCTCTTCACAGTTTATTTATGAATACTTTGTCCTCTCACAGGCATTTACTTTATTGAAAGACCAAACCAAGGGAGCAATAGTTATGGCAGATTGCAAATTTGGAAGCAAGTAAGAATCAACTGGGCAGCAAGTAGGTGGGCTTTACAGCCTGTTCCAATGCATGAAATAGTTTGGTGCAGGAAAAGGTGGCTCAGTTACTAAATTAGCTGAAGAATATCAGAAACAGACAAAATGACAATGACAGAGCTCTAATACAAGCTGGGATTCATCTCTTACATCAACTGTGAGATTCATCTGGTTTAATGAGGGCACTGCAGCAGACTTGAATGGGTCACCTTGGGCCCCTTTTATAGTCAATGAGAATCTAGTCAATAAAGTAAATGGAGTTTAGGGCACAATTTGTGTCATCTTACAGAGGCATCTATGCTTGGTCATTTGAATTGAAATCTGACTATGACATATCTACCACAAAGCTCAATAATGCACATCTGGTCACCTCAGAGAGAGGCATCTATATTGTGAACAAATAGAATATTTTTATTAGATTAAACTATCAATGGACAATGTGTCAAGAAATTCTTTGATCTCATAGAATCATAGAATAATAGAATATCCTGAGCTAGAAGGGACCCACAAGGAACACTGAGTCCTTATCCTGGCTTCACACAGGACCACCCCTCAACTGACTGGCAATGTGGTGCTTGAGGCACCCCAGGATATGGTTGGCCCAGGGCATGCTGTTGACTCATGCTCATCTTTCTGTCAACAAGAATCTCCAAATCTCTTTCTGTGGGACTTATCTTCATCCTCTTGTCCCCCAGTATAGACAGGGTCACTCCATCCCAGGTGCAGAATGAAGCAGTCACCCTTGTAATCTAGCTCTTGCTTGCTCTTGTATTTGTAAATAACCTGTGCTCCCTTTCTGCCCATATTTCAAGTGGCATATACTGTAAGAAAGGTTTGATACCCTTCTGCTATTGCTTCTTCCTTATATAACCTCTTTTTGAACAACTGCTGAAAACTCTCACCTTGTTCATTTGCCCAAATTTCACTGAAACTTAAGATATCTTTTGGATTCCTTTACGAGTTTCATCTTAGCTTCCCAAGCTCCTGCCTACCTCATTCTTCTCTTGGTTTGGTTCATGTCCTCTTCCTAGTGTCTGTTTTGTCAGAAGAGTTCATGTTGTGTCAACCTTTACCCTTTTTTCTTATTCCCCTCCATCATCCTGAGTGACATTTTTTCTATTTGACATCATGACAAGGTTTATAGTACTTAACTCCAGTCAAGAGTTCCATCTGCTAGATTTTCACTATAACAATTTTCCTGTAGTACAATTGACCAGGGCAATTAAATATGACATACGGATTTCTGTTAACCATTCTAAGTTACCATAAATACATTATTTTTATTCATAGTTTTAACAGCCTTATGGAATTGTTGTACAGATGATTCATGGGATAAACATGGCCATATTTTGTGCTCTGTGATAGCTTTAAAAAAACTGAAATCTAATTAAAAGACGGCAATGTATCAGCAATATGGGTTGATGCTAGCAACATAAGGCAATAAAAAGATGTTTTTGATTGACCTGATAGAGAAGGGAGGCCTTACTTTACACGCATTAGAGATACACAACTAGTAACAGACAAGATGGACTAAGACTTCCCTAAGGTCACAGTTCATAGCAATTGAGAGGAAGAGACACACTGTCAACTTGTGAGTCACATTTAGCAGAGCATAGTGGAAAGAAATGGCATTTCCCATGCCATTTTTTGTATTTTCAGCTTTCCTCCACCATACTTAAGTTTTCTGCCTGAATAAATCATTGTGGAAGTCCCAACAGCAGGAGAGTGATGAATGGGAAGGCAGAATTTGAGTGAAAATGAGCTAATCTCCCCAACACATTAGAATAATAATTCTTTGTCAGGCCTAACATTCAATGAAAAATGACTCTTGCCAACACATTAGTCTAGAAAAGGAGGTTTTGATAATACAGTAGTGTAATGCTAAGACATTCATCTTTGAAACGAAGGAAAGTGAGAGGATTAGAGGATCACTTAGAATAATTCAGATGAAATGAAATACAGTTCATGGCAAGAGCTAACACAATAGCCCCAATCAAATATGATTTAGGCACAGTTAGAAGTAGTACTTTAATTACCGGCAATTGATTTAACTAAATAGTTTCCTGCAACTCTGCTACAGAGTGAAAAAAAGATTTTTTTTTTCTTCAGTGACAACCATCCTTTTCCAATGGTTTCTTAGTGCCAAGGAAGAGAAGTAATAGTGCAAGTGGGAAGCTTTTAAGGAATAAGACATTTTGCCATCAGTAAACTATCAGACAGAAATTCATTTACTAGAAAGTGGCTTGGGATTTTATGTGAACAAGTGTGTCCTCAAATGCTAAATCACTGTTAAAAAAGAGAAGATAAATGGGGGGCCTTTCTTGTTTTAGCCAATTCAGAACTTTTTTTTTTTTTTTTTTTTTTTTTTTTTTTTTAGGTAACACAACATCATGAAACCAGTTCAGGTGCTGTGGCAACTTCTCAGAGGCTAAATGATTTGAGTGGGGAGTTTATCATTGCTGACAGTAAGTGCCCTGAGCTATAGAATTCCTCCAGGATATTTAAAATACCTGCAGGGAGACAGGCAAAAAGACTGGAGGCTTAATTGTCCCCTTGTGTACACAGTTTAAACTAACATGTCTTCCTCAATATATGGGAGGCAGACTGATGTTCTTGCATGTCCTCACTATGAAGAAAAGAGTGAGTGTTTGACAAAAAGATCAAGTAACAGAGAGATTTGAGACCTTCACCTCTATCCTCTAGCATCTAAATGCACAGCATATTTATTGTCTGCCTAGACGTAAATTATGCCCTTCACAACGTTGATTCCAGATGCATTCAAACTTCAGAACACCAAGCAACCTGCTGAAGTAACTTTTATTTTTAACCTTGAGTTGTCAGTAGCTGAAGTGAATATCTGAAAGTACTTCATCTAGGAGCAGCAATTTTGAATATTCATAGCATTAATTGAAACAACACTGTACTGAGCTTCTGAATTTAAGTGACCTGGAAGATTCATGCATGTCTATGACTGGAGGGAAGAGCCACGTATGTACTTCAAGGGATACTGACTGCTCCACTCCAGGATGCCAAATCCTGGTGGACTCTGCAATGGATACGTTAGCAGGACTTGAAAATAGTGAAAGGGTTTAATGATTATACACTGAGGGAACAATAATGCACAGTGCTCCTTATTATGAAAGAAGAACATTTGCAAAGAAGAGCAGAAAAAGTAAGAAATATGGTGTTCTCCTTGTGAAGTGAGCAATGAGAGCATGAGTACAATTTCTAGATCAGTCTAAAAAGGTGAAAGGGAGGATATGTGTTATGGATACATAAAATCCTGGTGCTAACAGGTTAGAGTTCAGGATGTGCCTCCCTGTGCCCAGTTTTCACCCTTGTAATTAAGTTTTGCTGAACTCATTGTTTGGGAAGGGCACTCAGCATCAGTCACCAACCTTTATTCCAGATTTGCCCAGTTTTTCTTGTCATTGGAAGTAGTTATAGCCAATCTAAATTCAAATAGTTGCTTTATCAAAGGTACCCTTCCAAATAATTCAACTGCCAGAAGCCAGATACAAATGGCAATCATTTCAAGGCTTATAGTTACCTTAAGTGTTTCCATTTAAATAAGCGGGATGGTAGCTAGAAGAGGTGGGCACCCCTGCTTTAAGCACAAGATGAACTAAAGATCAAGATAATTTCTAAATTGTTCTAATCTCATGCCTCAGTGCTTTAAAGGAGCCCTTTAAAGTCAATTTACTCTTTGACCATTGACTAAAATCTAATAACTTTGGCAGCAAATGAAGTGTGAAATGCTGTCAAAAGCACCTCAATAAAATTTCGTGTGGTAAGTCTGTAGAGAAAGCTGTAGCTTCTCAAATGATGGCTTTACAAACCAACATACTTTGCAGTGAAAGACATTTGCAACATCAACCACACCTTAGATTTTGAGTCCAAAACAAGGAAAACCCCTACATGATGGCAAACAGATTGATGGACTGTTATCAATCCTTCCTTTTATTTTTTGCCTTCCAGAACTATATAGGCAATGAATCGATAATTCTTTATTAAACATAGTCTTCTGTTTACTCAAGGAGTTCCATAGAGACTTCAAGAGTTGATATTAATATCTCAGTTTTCTTTGCATTATTTTTCACCTTAATTAAAGTTTTAGTGTATTTTTCTTTCAAAGGTTACATCAAGTCATAGACCATAAGTAGCAAAGTCCAACAGTCATCTTCATGGTTTTATTCTATAGCTAGAATTATCTCTTGGGGCTGCAGCAAACAATGTATGTATCAGCTTGCACGTAACATGGTAGAAGACTGATTTTTTTACTCAGGAGTCCTGCATTCTTTGTCCATTTTTTTCCTCAGATTTAATGTGTGACTTAGTATATTTTTTGACATACACAGTTTTCCCAACCTCTGAAACATGAAGAATAACACAGTCTATCAATGTTGCTTTGTGAATGAATTGAGTGATATATATAAATGCAGAGGCTGGAAGACTTTCAGCCAACTACTATCTGAAAATTGAAATTATCATCAAGGCTCTTCAATTTATTTATTTATTTATTTTCATTACAAATAAATTATATTTATATTTTTCTTTTTTCTTTTCCTCTGGACTGGAATATTCTATTTTTTCTCAAGAATCAAAATAAAATAAAATTTACTGTCTTTTTCCTCTTTATTTTATATTTCTCCTTTCATTATTAAGGTCATTAGTATTTTATACCTCTTTCTGAATTATTATTAGATCTTTGAATGCAAGGCACAATGTAAGCATGAAGTACTAGCTCATGTATATTACAATCATAGTATCAGGCAGAACTCAGTAAGCAGAGGGCATATCTGATAATGCCTCATATTCTGTCAGAATAAGGAAAAAGTACATGACAAAAAAGCTTAGAGGTGACCCATAGGGAAAGTAATAACTTCGAACAAATCTGGCATTTGTTCCCAGTAGAAAAATAACGAATTCAAGAGAAAAATGAAGAGAAATTAAAGAAAAAGTTATGTCTTGTACAATATTTAGAGAGACAAGTTCAGTTATTATTGAAGATAGGAGCTCTTTACAGAACTGGCATTTTAGTTTTTTTCTTTTATGTTTAGTCAGATAACAACAGGAATTACAGAATTAACAGAAGCCATATTTCTGCCCCTTTGTCAGCAAAGGCAACACAAATTTTACAGTTAAACTTGAAACATAGTTGTGTGTTGTTTTTTTTTTCCTTCTTTTTCTTTTTTACTTTTTAGTTTGCTTTCATATCCGAACAAATATAAATGGCAGTTTTTGAAAAACACTGAACCATTATTTCTTTTCACAATGAACATGATCAAATGTGTCTATTGAAATTGCTTTCTGAATTCCTACAGCATGTAGGAGATTAAATTTCCCTGTATAGCTCAGATGTCTTAACTGAGTCCAAAGATCACACGGTGATAGACCAGCTGTTCTGAGAAAGTTTACCAACTAGGAACTGCTTTTCTGTTGAACAAAAAGAAAAACTCCTATCAGATGTCTTCCAAGAACATGCTAAACATCATATATCCCGAGAGAGGAACTGGCACAACCCAGGAGGTGGTACAAAGCACAGATACAAAGGGGACCATAGAGTCTTGGGCAAAATGGCAAAGGCAGGTCTCCAACTCTAACAGTAAAAAAGTTCTGCTTGTTTTTCCTTACAAAGGCCTATAGAGAATATAAAAAGATTATTGCAGTGGTGAGGGAAGAACTAACTTGCTCTGCATCATTTGTGAGACTGTGGCAAGAAAGAGGTTAAATATCTGTATTTCTCTTCCTCACTGAGTTGTTCTACACTTCCCACTTATTCTGACATTGTGCCAGTGTTGATTTAGTGAGTGATTTGGTGTGTACAAACATGGCTAATGAGGACCACAGTAGCTTTCGTGGGCCCACCCAAACTCCAATAACCTTTTACATGCTGGCAACCATCCTGCTTTCCCTCATGTTTAGTGAAAGCTCTGTTTAACTTATGAAGGTATAGAGTAGGGTCAGTAGGAATCACTCTACACATTGTCAAGGTCTGCAAAAGCTTTCATAGGAGGAAAAATTAAATAGAAGTGCTTTTCAACGAGGAAAAGAGATGATTTAAGAAGAAGGTGAATGAAACCTGTATACATAACAAAAGCATGTAGAAGGTGACTGCAAAGCAAATGTTCTCTGTAGAAACTCAGTGAAATCAAGGAACTCAATTCCTTCCCTTCTGTGGTTCTCACAGTAGGAATATGATTCTACACTTACTAGAAGCCAGTACTTACCATAGAATCATGGAAGACCCCAAATTGGATCCTGGGAAGACCCACAAGGATCATCGAGTCCAACTCCTGGCTCCACTCATGACCACCCAAAAATCAAACTGGCAGGCTTGGTGCTGTGACCACTACCCTGGCAAACCTGTTCCAGTGCCCAGCCACCCTCTCAGCAAACAATTTTCTCCTAATATCCAGGGTACAATAATATGTTGATTAGTATTTACTTTACTTGAAATCTTGTTCAAGTAAAGTACTTTACCTTACTTGAAAGGTTGGGTGATCTTTCAAGTAAGGATGCTGGGCAGATATTCAAATGCTTTGAGAACTTTGGACACAGCTGCATTTACATGAAACCTTATCCCTGAATTTCTGAAGTCAAAAGTTCAAAGTTCCATTTGCTTAGGAAGCACAAAGATGTTTATGCTTAACAAGAAAAACAAACAAAATCACTCTGCCACTACATGTTGCCTAATCCCAATGACATAGCGTGCCATTCACTGCAAAGACAGCTCAAGCTGCCTTAAGGAACAGAAATGGCATAATTGGTTGAAACACACTATTAAGGCACACAGGTATCATCATCATCGTCATTATTATCATCATCATCATCATCATCATGGAGGAAGGTTTACTGAGCTATTCATATTGTCGTGCTGATATTGCTAATATTGTTAATATTGCTAATGTTGCTCCCTGTACACACAGCTGCACAAAACTGACTGCAACACTGCTTTGCAGACCAGCTGCTTGTTTTATAGTTTGTATTTCAGTTCATGAAGCTGCCTCACAGCATTCATTCCATTTTGTCGTTCCTACTCATATCACCTTGAGATGTGGTTTCAGCATTTTTCCATCTCCATTTTGAGACTGATTCAGCTCATGCTTCACTTTTGAAAAGCGGGCAAGTCTATTACATAGATCCATGGTTGCACTAGATAGAAAAGACCCTTTAGGTCAGGCTGCCACTTTTCTATCACCTCCTTGTGGCTCCCCAGAGCAGGCCCTCTCCTATTTAAGTTTCCCAAGCAGTAACATTGCCACTGCTTCCTCAGTGAAGATATTTCACAGTGTGTCAGATCTTACCAGCTCGGAACTATTCCCAAAATTTAGATAACATATTCTCTGTTATAAATTCATTCAGTTGTTCCAGATTAGTATTTCTAATGTAAGGATATATTATTATTATTTATTTTTTTTTTTCTAATGTAGACAAAATCATTTGTGTCTGTCTCTGGTATTTTCTCCTTTCAGTTGAATTATTTTAAATAATTAATCAATTACACATATTCAGGTGGTGATAGTGCTAAATGGTTAAGATATTCTTACATATGATAACATATGTAAGCTGCCAGGTGTGGAATTATGGATACAGTTTCTTACTAGCCTATGTTATTTTTTTTTCTTAGGTTAAGAACCATTTATTTTATCTTTTCTCCAAAAGTCAACCACCTCTGTTGTCTTCTGATCACTTTTTATTTTCTTCGTTTTTCTCTAAAGTCCCTTTTTCTTGTTGTATTATTCTGTAGGGAGTGATCTCTATCCCTAACCAATAAGCTGTTTCCTTTTCTTGCAGTCTGTTCAAGATTTCAATAAAGTCATCCTTTTCAGTGTTAGACCAAAAATAAGACCTAGAAAATAAAATGAAAAAATCATGTGATCTCATACTAGAGATGGAATAAAGATCTACTAATTCTATCTGAATATTAACTGCCCCAGTGTTTTGTTGATGCCCCAGGGGCTTATTGACCCTTACATGTGCTGTTTGCTTTCCCACCTCAGCCTTTTGAATTCCTCAATGGTGCATCTGTTCTGATGAAAACTCTGTATTCATCTCCACGGAACAACAAAATTGTAATGTTTCCTTTTGTATGTCTTCCTCACAAAGTGAAATACAGTAGGACCTAACAGAAATTTGTGCTCTATTCAGTAAATCTAATATACTGGATACCTGCCAGTGTCAATACATTCTGGGATATAAAGAAATAATAAGACACTTTATTAAGTAAGAAATATGACAACTTACCCTACTTCTCTCGTGTATGAACATATGCTTGGACTATTCTTTTTCTCAAAATAATTCTGGCCAATCTCAAATTAGCATTTAGTCCTCCAATCATGCATTACATGCTATCATTCATATTTGTCATGAAATGTTTGGTCCCTTTCTGAAGATCTCCTTAAGGAAACAAACATCCAGTAGAGTGTTCTATTTTTTATGATCTTATTCTTGCTTCACCTGTATGCATTAGTCTGAGTTTGTTTCACAAAAACATGCTGAAAGAAAGATATGCTATAGTCTGTTGGGTGACTGATCCTATTTTTCTATTATTACTGTTGTTTTGCAAAACTGTCCAAATCATCGCAGCACACAATGAGGAACTGTGATGAGCTTTAGTTCTTGGGAAATGCACTGTCTTATCAGTTTCTTTAGAATGGATTACTTTTTCTCTTAAGAAATTAACTCTTGAAATAGAGATGTCTGCTGTATCAGGTTGAGGGTTATCGACTCCAGTTATTGACACTGTTCCAGAGTAGCATTGGAAGGGTGAGCGTAACACCAGAAAAGGGATAGAAGCTAAGAAATGCAAGCATTAACAATTTCAATTGTATTACTGCTGTTATTGTGACCTTTTTCTGTACGTAAGCACTCTATCTACATTATTATCTTTGTTTTTCTGTAATAACTAGAACTAGATTTATGATGATTCTTGAATTAGACTGTTAAGATTTAAATTATGCTAACAATAAATTCTTGGCTGTACTTAATGTATATGTAAAGTATGCTTCCTCTGTGCACATAAACAAGCTTTTGAACATAAAAGCATTCAACCTGACTAACCACTTTCAGACTTGCAGTTCATGTCATAACTTCTAGTTGACGTATACAGATAGGAAACCAGCTCATGGAACTGGCACCAATCAGTATTTAGCTAAAATATCTTTGTACAGGGTAGAAAAGAGATTTGATGTCATCATGGCAGTCTGTGTTCTTACATCAGTGTTCTAGTTTGAATCAGGAGATAAGTTTTAGGGACGACCTCACAATAGACCCTATGTGTCATACTTTGGTTTCTACTGCAGAGCTTGGAAGACCACAAACTGAACTCCGGAAGAAACTAGACAAGAAGAAGTTAGGGCCTCAGCCAAAGCACAACAGCTGCAAATGGGCATGCAGACCGTGGCGTTAGTTTGGAGTAGGGGTAAGTGAAAAGCCCTAAGATATGAATAGCCTGAACTCAACATGCATAAAAAACAACCGTTATTAAGAGCAGATCCACTCCTGCTCTCTGAGTTATTTCTTAAAACAGTCTGTGAGAGAATGTCTGGAATGTATGGAGCTCTGCCTCAGGGTGGATGATGAGCAGGTCAGGAGTAAGGATGTGTAAGGAGTACAGGACAGAATAATCCTCCCCTTCTACTCAGTCCTTGCAAGGCCTCAGCCGGAGTATTGTGTCCAGTCCTGAGCTCCCCGGTACAAGAGAGACATGGAGCTGCTGGAGCAAGTCAAGCAAAAGGCTACTAAAAAGATTAATGGATCCTCATGTGAGGAAAGTCTGAGGGAGCTGGGCCTGTTCCGCCTGGAGAAGAGAAGTCTCGGGGGGATCTGATCAATGTGTTTTGGAAGGGAAGGTGTCAAAGCAAAAAGATGGGGCCAGACTCTTCTCAGTGTTTCCCAGTGATAGAACGAGAAGCAAAAGGCACAAACTGAAACACAGGAAGTTCTGTCTGAACACACACAGACACAAAAAAAAAACAAAACATCTTTACTGTGAGGGTAACAGAGCATTGGCTAGGGTTGCCCAGAGAGGTTGTGGAGTCTCCTTCCCTGGAGATATTTAAAAGCTGTCTGGACACAGCCCCAGGTAATGGGCTGAAGGGAACCCTGCCCAAGCAGGGAGGTTGGACTAGATGATCCCCAGAAGTCCCTTCTAACTGCAACCATTCTGTGATTCTGTTTCCAAGGAAAACTTGTGAGCTGTTCTATCTCCTACATGTCAAAAGTGCTCAAGAAACTTAGATACATGACCTTCTTCCAAAATTCCCTGCCTTCTTGCATAATGGGATGTTTGTTCCTTAGCTCTCGAAAATGTCTGGCTTGCTGACAACAATGCCATGTGGCCCTCTCAAGCATGTGGTTGGATAGGCAATATTCCCCATGGCTCTGTTTGAACAGATTGTCCCCTAATTGGGACAAACTGAGAATCAGAACTTAGTATTTTGAATAGGGCCAATGGAGATACACCAATAGGACAAGCTGCAAAGTGACATATGAAGCATCTTTCACCAACATTTTGAGGTTGTGGTGATACCGGAACAACTGGGAGAACTGGTATATCTTTCATAATTTCAGTAGCTCCAGTGGTTTGTATTTGCCTCTTTCTGTTCCCAGAGATGGATATTTTCAAAGTAACACAACATCCCAGCCATAAAACTTGTGCTTGAAAAAGTCAAAACAACCAGGTTTCTGAGAATGTTTTAAGTAATTCCAAAACAGTATCTGCATTGAGACACTTTGAAGTTGAGTAGTGTATTTCCAATGAAAACTTTTTAATGAAAATATTCTGCCAAATACTTTCTCTTTCACTTCAGTCTTATCTGAAATCATTTTTAAGCTGTAGTCATTTGGAACGGGAAAGTATCATTGTTACAACTTCAGTGATCTAAATTACTGTTTTGCCATTGGGATAAAGAAAAGAGGAAGCTTTTCTAAAGAGGCAATGGGAGTAGGATACAAATATTGTTGCACTGCCAGCAATGTTCAATCCTTTTCACCAAATGCTTGAAAAAGAAAAAGGAAATCTTTGAAATTAAAAGAATGAGAAATGAAAAGAAAATGCCACAAAGCTTAATTTAATTTTCAAAATTGTAAAGAAAAAAGGAACACTGAACAGGCAAAATTATGTTAATTCCATCAAATTCAGTGGTAATAATCAGGTCCCACAGATTTAGTCCTTAGAAAGTAGTGCATATGTATCTTCCCTGAATATGCAATTAGGCACAATGTCATCGGTTCCTGAGCTATGGGCTGGCAGTGCTTATATATGTTGAACGTCAAACAGCAACAGGACGTGGTTATTTTTTAATGATTTTGCTTACAAAATACCTTGAAATTTCCTTTATCTAAAATGTTTTATAAACATGTCATAATTCCTCTACTGAGAAAAAATAGTTAAGTAATAAATGTTTATATTTGCTGTATTCATTTTTTCAGTGTGAAATATTAATGCTAGATTTTCCTTCCATAGATAAAAACATTTTCTTATAAATATTTTCAGGCTTTATATTCCAGCAGCTTTTGAGTACTTGAACAGAAGTGGACAAGAATTCTATTTGATACAGTTGTGTTTGCATTAGAAGTCAGTCGAGTTCTATTAATCCAGCTAAATAGTTTTATGAATAGGGAATGGGAGATTAAATTGTTGATTCAGTGGAACAAGGCAGGAGAAGGCACTAAATATTTAATACATTGGCAGCAGGACTTTGGTAACATTTGACTCATTGAACAAACTAGCTGGCTTTCCCTGTATGTAATCTGGCATGCAATCATTTCTGAGAAAAAAAAAAAAAAATCTGTTGCAAAATTCAGATCAGCTGCATAATTTTTGAACAGAGCTATTGAGGAGGTCTTAGGCCAGAAGAGTCCAGCTTCATACTCATATCCAGAAGAAACCCCTGTGTTCATGAAGATGATGATCAAAGAGGCTTCTAAAAACTTGGCCTCAGTTTAATTTAAATTAAATGACATTTGGCTCTTAGGTTTATTCTGGACCCACTAGAAGTCCTGATGGACATGCTAGGAGATGAGGACCACTCCCTTCCCACTTAAATAAGTGAGCTCGCTTCAGAGCTCAGTATGACATCATCCTTTCTGAGACTTCATACATCCCGAGGAATGCTGAGCATGTTCAAGGCTCAAATATTTTACAGAATACGATACTGTTCAAGCCAGCAGCAACTATCCACTCGAAGCAAAACAAAGAATTACTAGCCTGATCTACTGTGTAGACCCATATGGGAAACATTTTGGTCTCTCTATGGGAAATGCACAAAAATCCCTTTTGGGATATTATAATATTTTAATATTATATTTTTAGGATATTTTAATATCTTGGCTTCCTATCTTGGCACACTGAGCAAGAGTTCCATTGCAAGGTGTGCTTTCAGTGGCTTCTAGCAGGATGACAATTTCCAGTTGTCTGAGCACCTGGTCTGAGACCTTGTCAATTTTACCAGTTTTGATTTTTTTTTTTCTTTTACTAATTGTTATTATTCAATGAGTATGTGCATGTTCAGGCAACTCACTTTCTCTTAGGACTCTTTCTCTTTTCCCTTTAAATGTACACTATTTCCTGCTGCCAGAGACACAAACCCTGGGCTGGATGAATATTTGGTCTGCTCTAGTACTTACGAAGTTACAGTTCTGAAGTTTCACAAATGTGACAGCTGCACATCTCTCCATGATGATGAAGTCAGATGATTATCATGGCTCAGGTGCTGTATCTTCTCTGGACCTCTTCCCACAGCAGTAAGTAATCAAAGTAGGCTGTTTTGTTGTTGTTGTTTCATTTGTTTATTTGGTTTTATAGGCTTTCTTTGTACTGATTTGTCCATTCATGTGCAAGAGAGAGAGGGGAAAAAGAGGTGCATGCTTCATTTGGATCAGAATATGGTGAGTTCCATGCATGTTTACTGCCATCATTATACCGCCCTCAAGAAACAAACCATGATTACAGAGTTCCCACAAGGCTCAGTCTCTGAGAAAGGATATGAAAAAATTCTCATTGTGAGGGAGAGACACACTCGTTCTGAACATGGCAGTGCTAGGAAAAAAAAAAAAAAAAGTCAGTATTGTCACCTGCTCAAACCAAGAAAGTTTAAGTGTTCATAAAGCCATGGTGGCCAAATACAACTGCATTAATACATTGGCTGAACATCTCAGAGGCTGTATTCCAATGAAGATATTTATAAGGTCTTTTTCTTCAGTGTTTTAAATACAGCTGTATGTATCCAGGGTCTATTTTATCAACTAGTTTGCAGATGGTGAAAATGGTCTCAAGGCTGGCTTAATATCTGTGGAAACCACAGTTGAGTGTGGATGATGGGGTGTCAAATACTATGGGAACATGCACAGATTACAATACAGTCAAAGTTTTCAACCATTTAAACAATGATGAAGGGGTTTAAGGAGTTGAAGACCACGTGTGGTTAACCTGTGGTGACAGTCCCAGAGTAACTTCACTCAGAAAAAATACAGGGAAGGTACTTATACCACTTAAATTGACACTTGAGCTTAGCTATTGTTCCGAATGAGCCTTCTAGAGGAACTAATCTTTCTCCATTGGATATTTAGGGTTGTGAGACTCCTATTCAACACACCTAAATTGGACACAGAAACTAGACAGGTTAGTCTATTATGAAAACATTAGGATCTACTTCTAAACCACAGACTTCTGTAAACGCTCTTATTCTGAAGTCAGACTTGCTGTTTATTTTCCATTTCTTTTTAAACTTTTTTCTACAATGACGTAAAATAAGCTGAAAGACACTTTTGCAACAGGATAAGAGCAGTCACCAGTATAATTATTATGCTTTCCTGTGAAAATAAGGACTGAAAGGGAGAGTGAAATGCCCTAACAAAAAAAGAGAAAAAATATCAGCCATGGATTTGTGGGTATTAATACTTTTTCTCATTACAAGCAGGTGGAAGTGCTGCTCTAAACAATAGCAATAGGTAGGCCTCAGAATAATTTGTATTCAAATGCTTTACTCTTCAAAGATTTCTTGCATAGAGGATTATGCAAAATAGATCTGTGCCTATTCTTCACTCAGTAAATAGGTTATATAAATTTTCAGTGGTATTTCACTATGCATTCCATTTTGCTGACCAGTAAGGTGAGTGCATATACATAATATTTCCTCGGAACGGATCTGAGTATAATGTCATCCAAAATAAATTCTGCTTTGCCACAGACAGAGGGGTAACATTCTTTTCCTCTGCAGCTAGATAGACAGGAGGAAGAAAACCCCAGTTATATACAATGCTTCATCCAAACTAAAGAAGCAAGAGAACCTGACATTTCTTGCTGTCTACCTTTTATGCTAGGGGTTAGAACTGAAAAGAATCTTTCTGCACATAACTTTGCAGTGCATGGATCCAAAGGCTTGACATACAAAACTTGGATTAAAACAGAATTTCAGAAACTTTTGAAAGCTAATCTGTTGTTCTGAAATCAAAAATTGAATCCTATCTCCATTCCCCAGCTGATCACATCCTGCTTAAGACCCCACTCCTGCACAGCAATCAGAGTGACCTGGGGTCATCCTTTCTTTACTATGTGATATTTTTGGTCTTCCCTTAACCACTTGTCTTGGCAATAACATATTTAATATTTTGACATTTTATATCTAGTTCTCAGCCATCAATTCTGTACCAGTGAAGAGACACAGGTTACTTTTATTTTCTGGGTATTGTTTCAGCCTCTGGAAACTCAGCTGTTTCTACATTGGATACCCACTAGTCAGGCTTTCAAAATGGATTTTCAGTCACAATAACTAGAACAGATTTGGTTGTCAAATAAATATGAGAATTTGTCAGGGGCAGGACTGGGCAGGTGGGGTGCACATGTTCTGTTGGGGTAGTCATTGGCTAAACTGGCTACCTAGAAGAAGTGGATGAATGATGCAGGAAAACTTTACACAGCTGGTTGAAACAGCTACCCCACAGCAGGCACAGCCTGGAGTTCCCTCTTCAACCCCAGTCGGGCACATCCCTGAACTGGGAGCTGTGCACATACATCAGCACACAAATGCAACGAAGGTTCTAGAATTTGGAGCATTTCTACAGCAAGTAAACAACCTCAGACTTTATTTTATTTTATTTTATTTTATTTTATTTTTTAGGAGCATTTAGGAGGACTCACCTTGGTTTATCACCCTATGCTAAGCATGGCATGAAGAAGACAGAAAAGACCAAACAGGCATTGAACCACTACTTAAAGTTACCTGAGAAAAAGCTATTTGGGATTCTGAGCTGTGGCTGCAGCTCCTGGACCTGCCTCAAACTGTCCATGTAACCTTGGGTAAGTCGCTATGTACTTAACATGTCTTACTGCTGTAGCTTAAAATGGGAGTATTAACACTTCATTTCCTCACTGTCTTCCTTACCTCCAAAGAACTGCAAAATCATCTATGAAGACATTCTACAATGTCTAATAGGGAGACTAAGGTCTCTCATGGATGCTGTAATTGCTTGTGTGTTGTGAACTATAAATAATAACTATACATTCTGTTATTTGAAAGAATAGACTATATCTGCCATAATATGCTGCTGGTTTAAAATTATTATGCTTCAGCCAGAAACAGTAGGTGTCATTTTTCACCCTAAATTCTGTCATGGATCTTTTTTCTTTTTTTTTTTCTGAAAAAAAAAAGAAGGAAAAGAAAAAGATATGTGACATTCTAGAGCTATGTGCATATTCTGATTAGTGAATACCATGAGATGTGCATAGACACTCTGCAAAACACTTTTCTACCTGACAGGATAACCATATTCAAGAAAGGTAAAAATGAGACTTAGGTGAATCCAACGCATTTACAACTTAATGGCAGCTCATTTCCCTTCCCAGCACCAAGAGGACTTTTGTATCTCAGTGTTGTTGAGTTTCTGCCATTGAGCAACAGAAGTCAAGTGACCCTTAAAATAAGAACGTTGCATATTGGGAAGGTTTTATTTTTTTATTGTCCCTCTACCAAGACTGTGATACTGAATGGGATATCTCAAATGCAGGACTATGACTTCATTCCTTGGAGTTCCCAACTGGAAGAGATGAGGAAGAAACCCAACTCTCACGTAGAGGAGACAGCCCTGGATTTCTAGACCTCGGTTCCTATCCATCCTCCACATACATAGAGCACCAGCTAATGCTTCCTTTCACACTTCGTCCTTCCAGCCTCTGTAATTTACAGACTTCAGAAGTTTTAACTGAATGTTACTATAAGCCATCAATTAGTGTTGTTTCAGACCAGAGTCTAGTTGGAGGTGTTTAGAAACACAGAGCAATGCTAGGCTGTAATTCCATCACGCTCAGAACTGAACACAGCAGGAAAGCAGAGAAACCATCCACTGTAAACATCCACTGTAACTTTGACCATACTGAGCTCACTGAAGAATAAGGCTTTGTATATGCCTTTCCTAGCAGCTCCCAGGTTTAGTTCCCCTGAACTTGTTTTATAACAAATGCCTGAGAAACTTCCAAGGTAAAACTGGAAAATATCACACACTATTCCATAGCCATCTCTGTTTAATTCTGTTTTGTACAGAGGCAGCCTCAGCTCAGTACTTTACACTGGTGTTATCTGATCCTGAACATCTGTAGATAAGCATAGGATGTGTTGGGGATTTAGGACTTTACACACTGGCACTCAGAAGGAACTGGGCACTGCACTCGGCTCTGCAGCTGGTCTCTGGAGGTAATCCTGAGCAAATCAGTTTGGGCTCAATAAAAATAATTTTATATTATTTACATAATTTAATACCGCATTTTCACTTATACATGTACCGTTATGCATTTACATTTTCATTTATAAATAAATTTTGAATTATATAATTATAAAATAACAAAATAGGATATTATGTTATCATACAAGTACCTATGCACAGGGATCTAGAGCCATCTGAAGTAGTCAAGGATAAGCCACAGTTTCCAGGTCCAGTTCAAAAAAATATGTGTACTTCTTATAAGACCTTTGTCAAATCTGCCAGCCCCGTGTGGATGTTTCAAGTACCTCAGGGCATCTCAAATCACAACAGATGCATATATTTCGGCAGTTGAGCTGAGCTCTGAATCTCTGTTTTTCCCCATCACTCTGGCCTGATCAGCATAATGCTGAAACCTGGAAAATGCTGCTGCAGTGCACATAACAAGCAAAGGATCATAAAAATTTCTTTAGGAAAAGAGAAAAAGCAGTATGTATTAAGCCATCAAATCAGGCTTGTCTCTATCCATGTAGGATTAATTATTCTCATTTGTGTACTTGTCAACGTTGCATATAGGATTATTTTCATTTAAAATGTGAGCACATAACCACCTCACCTCTTCTCTTCTACTCATAATGGAATCCTTCCCGTCCCCGAAACTCCAGAACACCAAATTAATTCTGCAACATCTGGAGTCAATGGTTAGGAGTGACAACATTCTCCACTTGTCTTTCCACTCAGTTGCTCCCCAACAATGAAAAAAAAAGAAAAAAAAGCGTCTTCTGCAGAAACTAGGCAGTTAGTCTGCATGTGAAATGTAATGCAGTCATGAAAGAGCAAGAACACCTGGATGATTTTCTCTTTCCAAAGAAAGGATCTAATCAAGCCAAAGGAAGCAGAATTTCTTTCTACAAAGAATTAGACAGAGGCAGATCCAAAACTTCACCAGGAATGGCATTCTAACCTCATGTTTTGGTGTCTGCTAACACAATGGAATATGAGTGTGTGTTGTGCATTTGTGCAATTTTTTTGGCATATATTAGAAAGAAGTAAGGTCCATCTTTCCATGCCTCCAAACAATTCAGTGAACAGTTCCACACAACTAGAGAATTGTTTTTGTTATAGAGATATATTGGTCAATTTTAAGTAGTTTCTACCAGAAGGAGCTCAGATCTCAACAGAGACTTAGGGAAGACGTACTTTTCAGAACTCCCCTGCCTCCTGTGCATCCTGCCATGTAGATTAGAAACAAGAAATCCAAGAAACACAAGCTTGAGATAGACTTTTCAGGTCTTACAGAGGGTTTTTCTTGGTCCTAAGAACTCTCTGGGTTTGGACTCTCCTTGACTTCAATGTTCTAGTAGATTTCATGATTGCCTTTGAAAATTGGGATACTACATGCTTCACTTTGGGAAAATAAATATATTATATAATCTTTTGTTCCATTATTTTCATGGAAATATTCGGCAGGGTAAAAGAGGGTTTTTTTTGTTTATCATTTATTTGTTTGTTTTCCTGGTAATTAGGAGAATTTGTTCCAGTTCAGAATTCAGATTATTTTAAAAACAGGCAGACGAAACCTTTTGGAAAATAAAATATGTCTCATAAGACTGATATTTCTCTTGAAAACCACCCACAAGCTGGGAAATAGATGAAATGTGTTGGCAGTATGGATCCTAAAGACGTAGGAGACATCTTAATATGCTCTACAGCATTATGGGGAGGGGGCGAATGTACTTGGATGGGGAGGATAGAGAGGAGACATTTGGATGTGAATGGGTAGGAACACAGTAGCAAAAACATCTATTCCTGTACAGCTGAAAACTTACTAGCAAAAACACCCACTCCTGTACAGCTGACAACTTTTCTTACGATGCACAGCATGTCTTACAGTAACTCAGATCTACTTTAAAGCCATGTACAAATTGTCCAAGATGCATACAGTGTTATTCATCTGGGTTTCACATTTCCTGCATAATTATGTCACAGCCATCCTATGCATTCTTTCTTTATTGAGATTTACATTCAGGAAGTATCTAAATGTAATGCCAAAATAGAATTTCATCTCATGATATGGTCTATGTCTAGTTTCAGTGAAATTGTTGGCAAAACCTCCACCAATCTGGACAGGGGAGATGATCTGGGATATTGCAATTTGAGTACTGTGAAATCAGAGAGTCTACAATGCAATTTCCATTTCTCATGTCTCCTTTTCAATGAGGATTCACCAGAAGCAAAATGAGTCTCCAAAAGAAACATTCTTGCCTGGGTTAAGTGAGAACATTGGGACCACTAAATGCTTCCTAGTAATTCTCCTGTCTACCTTCTGACTTTACGTAGCTCATGTTCTTCCAATTTGCTTCCATGCAAGGGAGCTGGGGCCTTCCCACTGCACAGTATACCTCTACAGCTCTCTTTAAATTAGCATAGAAAGTAGCCATTCACAACCACAGAAAAATGTATTTGTTGACCCAGAAACATTGTTTGAAACTTCTTCTTTTCAAGAAGCTGAAAACTTACATGGTAGCTAATTTTCCATTTTCTCTCTCCCTCTCAAAAAAAAAAAAAAAAAGTGATTTTTTTTTCCGGGCATATATATCTTTATTTTTTTATTTTTTTCAACCAGAACAATGCTAAATCCATCAAAATTACGGATCTATCTCCTATTTGTTTCTGTAAATGACAGGTGCTTCTATATGCCCTGTATCTTGGTCATAAATACGTAATTATTGTAAATATTATAAGCTGCCACTGGAAAATCAATGTTGAAAAAGGTGATAAAACATGGATGTTTCCCAAGACATAGACTGGATTCAAATTATTCAGGACATTGCATTCTGTCCTACCTTCCTATTTCTATCTCCTATGTATTTTTATATGCAGTGGGTTCCTGCAAAGAGTTCATTAGGTGAGTTGTATTAAAACAACTAAATAAAGTTACTCCTATCTTCAAACAATGGATAATATGAAAACAGAAAGAAGAGAGAAAACCAGGAAGACTCTTTGCTTAAGAGACAAATCCCCAGGACTAATTGCTCTTTTCAAAATTATTCACTGTGCTTTTCCAGTAATTGCCTGTCTTCCAAACATCCAAGTGCTAGTTACTAAGCAAAAAGTCCACTGTCTGCTAGCATGGACAACTTATTAAAGTACTAGATCTACTCTTATGGAGCTGGAATGAAACCTATGAAACTGTTAACTAGCTTGGCAGAGAGACTAGATCCCAAGTCTCTCCTGAGCTAAGAGAACAATCTCTGGAATATTAAATAAAAGCAGAGAAACAATACCAGTTCCTTTTTCACTGTTATTTTGCATAACGTCCCTTAAGTTGTTTAATTTGAAGAGTGCCCAGAGGCTGGGCCCTAAAAACTACAGGTGGAAAAGAATGGGTAGTTTTGACAGTACTAGTGGAAATTAGGCACAACATTTTGGTAATTCTCAACCTGCACAAGAACAGATGTCGCAGGCCCACAGACTGCCTCTGAAGGAACCTGAAACCTGGGGGAAATCTGCTCCTTTTGCCTAACTTTAGACACCTTCGATGAATCTGTCATATTAACTTGATGGGTAACAAAAGGACTAGTGATAATAAATTATTGTAGACAGGACTCTCTTCATCATAAAAAGTTTGGAGTAAATCAGATGAATCATAGCCTGTGTGCTTCTTTCCATTGATTAGAAAAACAAATGATATTCTAATAATAAAAGTAATAATAATAATCTTAAACCATAAATGATTTTCTAATCAAAAAGCTGATTTGGGCAAACAGCTCAGATGAAGACTTCTTATTTTATAGACCTCTTAACTGAGAAAAGGTGTGTGTCCTGCTCCTCATGTTTTTGAAAACTGTAAAAACTTTCAGGGTTATTCAGTGGCAAATTATAAGTTGTGAGACTTTTAATTCAACTTTTAGGTATGTAAAATGGAAATTGAGCAGCAGGTAATTTCCCAAGTCCTTTCCTAGCTATTAGTCTTTCTGGGCTTAAGTCTTCACTAACAGAATAAAAAATGATAGTACTATCCAGCTCCAGAAAGATGCTGTGAAGATAATTACATTAAAAATTACAAGGTGATACCATGCTACATAAATGGAATAATGCCTGGCATGCTTTAGATCACCAGTAAGTAATCTTCTTATCAAAAATATTTATATGATGTCTTGGAAAATTTTTTAAGGCATCTAAAATGGGACATTTCTCTTCTCCCTCTGGTTATCAACTGTGGTTTTAAAGATCACATTTTCTCTGCTTGTTTGCTGTTGATCTGTGAACAAATTTATTTCAGCCTTCCCACACCATCATGGTGCCACTCCTTTCCTAATCTCAGGTCTCTTAATTATTTTATGCAAACTGGGACTGCCCAGTGATAATACTATATTGAATCAGGCCACTTAGCTATCTTCTGCTTTGAATGTACTTGCCTTACAGGAAGTAAAGAGAGGAATTTTGTGGGAGGTTTAGAGGAAAGGAAAGGAGAGAAAAACATTCATATCACATCTGGTCAATTTTGCAACATTGTAAATGAACAGAAATTAATGGATCTTTTCACCAGGAAAGGATGGAAGGTGACAGAAGTTATATGCTCTTTCATGAGCTCTTTAACACCCTAGCACTGTGTTAATTTCTTTCCCCTCTTCTACCTTTGTGTTAGCTATTTGCCATTCCATCAACTCCACAGACTGTAGCAGTGGATGATGGACAAGTCTCCCGTTTTAATGTGGAACACCTGGGCTTCTCTCCCATTGTATTAATGTTTTCAAGTCATATTGCAGCCGTAACCATCAGTCTGCTGGTAGTTTTTACACATTTTAAGTAATTTTTCTCCCTCATCAAGACATCAAATTAACATTGTAAAGGAGAAACAATGCCCATAAAGTATTTAGACAGAGAAATGGATAAATGATGTCTAATCAGTCCGGGTGTGAGTGATTGATTAATTCCTATTCTAGCAGTTCAAGATATTTAATGCTGTCAATCATTTATTTTCTTTTCAGTTAACAAACAAGTTCATTAACTCTGTTATTTCACCTGTTCCAAGAACTTTGAACCCTTTAAATCACCCTTCTCTCCAAGAAAGGTGAAATGATTCATTTCATTTCTGGTTGAATGTTTCATCCACCAATTTTAGAACGTAGTCCCGATAAAATGAACTAAAACCAGTGCACACTGATAGTCAAAACATACTGGTGAGTTATCACTGCCCAGTGATCTTCATATTAATAGATAAATAGCGTTGATGGAGACCCACAGTCGTGTGGCAAAATT
This sequence comes from Anser cygnoides, assembly GCF_040182565.1. Lineage (NCBI taxonomy): Eukaryota > Metazoa > Chordata > Aves > Anseriformes > Anatidae > Anser > Anser cygnoides. Next base: position 160,421,971 of record NC_089874.1, read on the forward strand.
GGGTCAAGGTAATCTAGGAAAATGGTTACCTGGGAAAACATTGCTTCTCTATACTAATGAGGGTGGACTTTGGGAGGTCAAAACTGAAACACAAAACTGTCCTTCCTCATTCATAAACAACACCTGAAACAAACTGCTGGATGCTCCAGAATTTATGTTATTCACAGTTTCTCAAGATAAATTCCTTGCAGAGGCAGTTGGAGTTTTCATTTTTCTACATCTATTAGTTCTTTGTTTGTGCATTTCTTCCATTTCTGTATTTTCCCTGTTCTTTATAAGGTCATCTGAAGGTTATCTGACCTAATATAAGAAATGAATTCAGTTTGTTTTATTTGTTTCCTCAAAAATAGACCAAAACTGCTGCTTCCAGAAATCTACTTGTCCCTTCCTTTATTCAGGCTGAGAAGCAGACTTGCTCAACAAATAGCTCCAATTTATGTCTATCATTCACAGTGTAAGGCAGTTGTCAGGGTAGAAGAATATGATATAATACAGCTCTGTCTGCTCTGTTTCCTGAGCTCCAGGGGCTTTTTTGTGGTGTTATTGACCTTGGCAGAGCTGAGAAGTTTTATTTAGTGTTGCTGTTTTCTTCACTGAAGTTTACATATTTTAACTGGTTTGGAAGATGTGTGTGTGTTTCAGAAAATAAATGACTCCAGGCATTCTGATTCTATCAGTCAGTGAGATATATCCTCCCCTGCTCTGAAGGCTACTACATTTTATAGCAAAACAGTTGAAGATACTATATGCTGTCTGTGCTGTTCTGCAGATGAAGGTTGCCAGGAGAAATCAGAAATGCATATTATTTCAACATTTTTTAAAATTAAAAACATTTTAATATTTTGTTGATGCTTTGAAAGCCCTGCTTTCTACCCAGAAAATGTTACATTTACTCAATGCACAAGTAGATGACTAATTCTTAGAGGTAATGTTATGATTTTTTATTATTATTATTATTATTTTTACATAACAGATATTTGTTAAAATAAAATAAAAAAATCCACAAATATATATATTATATATATTTTTAACCAAGGAATAAATAAAACAAATAAAAAATACAGAAAAATAAATACCCGTCAATAACTTTGTATCAAAGAACATCCCTACAATGACAAACCACTGAATACCAGAAGCAACTTAATAAGTAGTGCAGCCACCTCCAGGCAAATTCCTACGAGAGTCAGCCAACAACTACTATCTGGCATCAGTGTGTACCAATACAGTAACTTTAAGAATTTGAACATAAACAGAGATGAACATACATAAAAATAAGTAATTGCCTAAATAAATAGATGTAGCAGCAATGTCTGGTTATCACTACTGGAAAGAAATTTCCTAGTCTGAGAAAAACATAGGACAGTTATCCACAGATCATGGACATGCCTATGTTTCTACAAAATCTGCTGCTTGCTTAGGGGTCAGGTGAATGTTTGACCATGTATTGAATGAGCAGATCTCTAATGACTTTGGGAAAGGATTTTTTAGCTGGAAGAGGAATGTGGCTGAATTAACCTTTCTGAATGAAGAAGGGCTTATGTGGCTAATTTCCCTAGAGCTGTCTGGAAATTATAAGCTCCCAAGCTGTTTACAGACTATGAAATGGGCAAAGAAAACAATCAGGAAATGCAGAGAGGAACATTACATTTCCTCTAGTTTCTTCAAGGTTTTCTCCAGAGAAATGTTTGGGGCTCTGAAATGTGAGACATAAAATGAACAAATAAGCACAGGCACTTATAGCACATATTTTTCCAATGGAAGCATGGTTTCAGCTTTTGCTACACCCTTAATTATAATGAGCTTATTCAGAATGGTTTTAGGCAAATGTGAAAGATGTCAGGTAGCATCGGTCGCAGCAGAATTGTCACCTTGCCTACATTTTTTGTCAGACTATTCACCTTCAGCTGTCATTATTTCTGAAGAGGAAAGGTGGCGCAGATATTGCAAGGAAATGCAACAGTTCTGACACTTCCTACCTCAGGTGTATTACTGGTCTTTTTGTAGCTGTGAATAGAGGTGAGGCAAGGTCGGTAGAAATAGGAAATACCTTTTATGATATCCTTGAATAAAACACAGATGCTTTTAGTCCTCTTTTTTTTTTTTTTTGTTTTGTTTTTTGTTTTCAGATCTCAGAAGCAGCAGCCTTCAAGCTAAAATCCAGCTTGAAAACAATTCCTCTGAATTTCACTTGGTCTCTCATTTCTCACTATCTCTGAGGCTCTCCTCTATAATTGTACAGCATATCTGGAGATGGGCATGCTACTCAATAATTTTTCAACTGTAAAAACTTTGGGGTGAAGATATATTTATCTTTTGAGACTTGGGGCAAATGGCATGATGTTTCAGTGCTAGGATCTTTCTCTTTCTCCTATATTTAGTTTTCTCTGATTACTATAATTCTGAAAACACATCTTTCTTCACTTTGTATTTCTGGTGAATTGATGTTTCCATCAGGGCTGAATCATCCTCACAGCCAAAGCAGAAAGAACAGTACTTCTGGGGTACAAGTCTTCTGACTTGACTTATATGTCTGTTTTGGGATGAGATGAGTCACACTTGATGGGTCTTATTTTTCTCCATTTATTGTAAACAGAGTTCAGAGAACTACATCAGATATAGGTGTCTAGATGGAAAAGAAAGATGACTATCACACTAGTCTACTTAGAAGACTACCCAACCACCCATCCTTTCACATTTATGTGTACAGTATTTGTTCAGTGATCACCCTTGAGGACTCTAGAAATCAGTTTTATATGAATAACTCTATGTTGTTTTTCACTAGGATAGAATGAACTTTCTTTGTAGAAACCCATATGGTGCTAAGTTTTGGATTTGTGACCAAAACAGTGTTGGCAACACACCGATGTTTTAGGTGTTGTTGAAAAGCACCAAGGGTTTGTCCATTTCTCACTGTCCCTCCTAGCAAGTAGGCTGAGGGTGAGCAAGAGGCTGGAAGGGAATGCAGTCAGGACAGCATACTGTGTAACATCGTGCTCTGCAGTAAAAGCTGGGAGGAGCTGGCCCGGGCTGCCATTGTCTGGGGACTGGCATCAGTTGGCTGGTACTAGCAAGTGATTACATTTACTTTCAGTTATTTTGTTTTATTTTGTTTCATCCCTCTTTTACTAACTAAAACGTCTTTATCTCAACCCATGTGTCTTCTCACTTTTGCCCTTCCAATTCTCTTCCTATCCCACAGTGGGGGGATGAGTGCATGCCTGTGTGGTGCTTAGCTGCCTGCCATGGCTTTACTACAACAAACACTCACTTTTTTTTTTTTTTTTTTAACTCTTTCAGAGGTTGGGAGAATAATAAGATTTTTTGTTTCCTCTGCATATTTTATTGATTATGATAGAATCCAGTTAAATACTATTTCATTGTCTACTTAAACAAAGAAACTAAAAAAGAGCCCAGAAGGTTTTCAAATTATAGGTACAAGACAGACTCTCTTCAAATAGACTCTGATGTGTTCAGCTCTGTCTGTGGGACTAGCGGTCTTTGCAGCTCCTTTCATAAGTAATCTCAGCAGTGTTGTATGAATCATCCATTCTTTATTGGGAACAAGAACTGTGATGTATCTGAAGGAGTTACTAGGATGACATCCAAATACAGTTCCTTCCTCACTTTTGCTCATAACGTAGGTTCTTCTCCATGACTGATGTTTCACTTGTCCCTTGTGTGTTGTAGCATAGTACTACAACACTGAGAAGTTAGGTGGGCTCCTGCACAGTACCAATTATTAGATTTGCAATTCCAAAGGAACTATTATAATTACAAATGTGGTTAAAAATCAGGCCAAGTTTCTGAGCTCTCCAGAACTGGTCAAAATGCCAAGAATAGATCACTGTTGGGTCACTTGTATATCTCTTGCATCCATCAGCAAGCCTTTATGTCATGAAGTTCTTGTGATACTCCACAACTTTGTATCACACTATTTGTGGGAACTAAAGGAGTTATTCTGCTATTCAGGCAGCCTTTGCTGTTTAAACACTTGTTTCAGTCTCTCCTGGAGAAAAGGCAGTGGAGTAGCTGATGACATCTAGTGGATTGCATCTGGTCTACATTTTGCTTGTTACCCACCCTCCCTTCTCCTCACCCAATTCCATACTGAAATAACATCTTGCTAAACTAAACCCACAACATTATTCTCAGCAGCTCTTGTGCTAAAACCAAAAGTCTGTAATTGGACTAAAATCTATAATGAGTACAAAAATAGAGTAACACCACTAAACTCAACACCAAATTTGTTAAATTCAGGTGACAAAAAATATTCTCTTTTTCATCATTAATTTGTTTCTTGAGCTAACTTTCTTTCAGTGCTAATTTCCCAAACATACCAATAAAAAAATGTGTCCCAAATTTTGCTGTCTTTGACTCCCTACAGCCAAGTTTTGTAACATATTTCTCTGTTCAGTTAGAGCCCTGTGGCATTATTTCAGAGAATATCATTCCCAGATTCAGGTTTTCTTTTATAACTACATACAGCAATGACATGCTTCATTCCAGAATTTAGCTGTCCACAATCTTGATGTTATGCTTTAATTGAACCAAAATTACATTCAGTCAGAGCTTGAAATTTCTGATTTGCTCAGAGGACATTGTTTTCATACATGAAGATCTTGCTTTGTACTTCTTTTTCTCCTCAACCTTTCTCCCTTGAATTATTTAGCATTTAGAAAGCTGAGCTTTGCCACTTTTATTTCCATCCCTAGTTTTATTACTATCTAAGTGATTTACAAATCAGGCCTTGCATCTAATGGCATTGTGTATTTCCATTTCTAGTGCTCTTCTTTACTGTCAGCTCTTGTTGGATGGGGCAAACCTCAGACACAAATAACTGGAATTAATGTCAAATTGCATCATGTGCAGCTTGAATTTCAATTATGAGATCTGAGTAAAAATGCATGTTTTCAGCAAACAGCAATAACACTGCGAAGCGCCTGGCCCCAAAGTGCACATTACTAGAGAGCATCCTACTTGAGACAGAGATACAGGATTGCAAAATCTTAAAGCAAATCTGCTTGGCATTTAGTTAAAACCAATATGCTGTGGGAATGAATAGTTATTCAGGCCTTCACCTTTTGTATTCACCGCCCCATGTCGGTGCCTGTTTAAAGCCTGAAACACAACTGTTTCCTTCTTGAATATTCTAAAGGGATAAATCTAACCCCTAAAGCCCTAATGCTTCTAAATCTGTGGAAGTTTGTATCTAAGTTTTGTGTCTCTGCCTGTCCCTAATTCTCTATTCACTGAAAGTGGTAGAAACCTGTTTATGTGAAGACATGATGGAGAATGTATTTCCCTAGTTATTATCTGGGGTTCATCTAGTGATATAGAGAAGCCAGACTTTGTCTAGGCTTCTGTTATACTCAGTGGAAAGAACTGGGTGCTTTGAGGGCAGATCCATTTTATCTTCATGCAGATGTCTAAACAGGTCAAAGGGATCACATTCTCACAAGTCTCTTCCTCTCTGTTGTCTTCAAAAGGTGTTGAGGCACGAGGTTATATTTAGAGACTACAAAGTGCAGTGCCCCCTTGCTGCTGAAATTTATGTGGCTTCAAACATTTCAGGCAGCTGAATGACCTACATATCCCCTCCAAACAGGGAGGTTGCAATGCAGCCATACATTTTGCCTTTTAAATTTCTTGAAGGTTAAAAAAAAAAAAAAGTCCATCCATTAGGGACTGGGTGACACTTTTGGATATTCTACCACAGGAAAAAGAAAATGTCATCCAGCACGCCCATTGCTCTGTGTGCACTGCCCTCCAAAGAAAAAGAAACAAGGCTCTCTTAGCAGAAAAAATATCTTTGTATTGTCTCAACAGCATACACCCACAGAAAGCTAACAGAAGGTGTCCAGGTTTTGACTGAAAAAGTCAGCTACAACAACACTTAACTTCTTTGTGAAACTACTATCTAGTACTTGATGTCCTGCTTAAAATGACAGCAATTTGGAGAACTGGAAAACTGCTTTCTTATAATCTGGTGCTCATCTTGCTATCGCAATCCTCGCTAAACAGGCACTGAATAGCCACCCAGACAGACTATTCACAGTCAAAGAACTTTAAAAGTGCGACTACTTAAAAATACAGAGAGAATATAAAGAGATTTTTAATGGGGACAATGATGTGGGTGTGCATTAAACTCTCAGTCACTAAGTCTTCTCTTTATCTGCTTAAGAGAAAGAACAAAGTCATACTTCTATCAGTATTCCTCTCGAAATATATTTAAATCTCAGGGAAGAGATAGCGAGTCAGCTCTCACTGCGTCTGCCAGCTCCCAGCTTAGGAAGTTGGCTTTCAGTTGGCCAGTCAGACACTCTGATCTGAATTGAGGCCATGAACCCCATTTGTATGCCCCATCAGATACTTACACAACTTAAGTGTTACTTGGGGCTGCAGAACTGGAAGGGCTAAGCCAAGCCCAGTCTCCCTCTCCCTGAAGGCACCACATAACATAGAGCCTGTATTTTGTGTGCTCTGATGCTTCTCTGCACATTATGGATTCCCAAATGCAAAATGACATCACCCCCCCCATTCCTTGCAGAGCAATAACATTACTTTGAATGAACTTGGATAATCTGCAGCTGTTACTGCCACGGCTGTGTGTCAGGAAAGAATTTTTTTCATTTATTGTAGCTGCCTAAGAGTAATGTGCCTAGCTCAAGTTAGTGATCTAGGCTCCCTCCGTACCTGCTGGACTGACAGATTCAGCACCAGACGTTGCTTCATCCTGTTCTGAAACAGAGTTGAGATGTCTCTAGTAAATATACAGGAAGCTTAGACAACTGGCTCAGATTTAGTATTCAGCTTTAAGATAGCGAAGTTAGGTGAAAGCAAATCCAGCCTCAATATGAGTCTGCAAAATTGCTGACAACCAAGATTAAACATGCTAAAATCAAAACATACGACTTTAGGAAAAAAGAACAGTATACTGGAAAGTACAGTCCTTTATAGGGGAAGGTAGAGGGAGCAAAGCAATACAAAAGAGCACTTTTCCATGGGCAAATTAAAAGTCAAGGATAAAAGAAGCCATTTATATTTCCACCAGATTCTCAGGTTCATCATGGGGCAAAACCTTCTGAAAGTCAGCCAAAAGGTCACCAGCAGGATAGAGATTTGATTTAAAATATTTAGACTGGCTTTTATTATCAAATGTAAATTAAACCAATTAGATAATCATATTAAATGTAGACAAAGGAATGTCATTAGTGCTTCCAGAATGTAATAATCATTACCAAGGAAGTGTATTGTCCAGTTTCTTGCCTTTGGGGGGGGGGGGGGGGGGGGATATCAATTAAATTTAGCCTTTTAACTGCCTTTTAGAACCTTGTGACATTGATTTAATTCAACATCAAAGATATAGTAATAAACCAGGGGACAGTAAAGCAAAAACTGTATAATAGGCAAAGGATGATGTACAGCACCTATAAATGAAGGTCTGAGAAAAGCCGGGTCTTTACTTGGGAGGATGGGATGAATTGGTACTACTCCATTGTGGTCATGAGTTCGGTGCCAATTTATTACAGTAGTAACGTGTATCCATGGGGTAAGTGGTGCAATTCCTGCAGCATAGTCATCCTGTGGAAGGTTTGGCTTTTGATCTTGTTGGTTGCTTATCTCCAACAATGAGCATCTTCAACTCGTTGGCATATGAAGGAAAGCAAACAGCTGTCAGAGACAGCGTATTATGATATTCATGCAACAATTGTGTACCTTGGGTTGACTGTCTGCGTATCCGTCCTGTCTCATGTGCAATGTGAAGATGTGCATGTTACAGGTAACCAAATTCAGTGGGATTCAGAATGCAGGAGACTCCTCCTTTCCCAGTGTGATAACTGTGGGGCTGCTGTGGCTCTGTGTTCCCTGGTCCAGCCAGCAGCCAAGCTGAACATATATTCCTAATATGTGCACGCACACACACACAAACAGAAAATACACACATGACCAGCCATGAATATGGACACTTTACCAGTACCCCATAAACCCACACAGCATTCACAAAAACTTGAAGAACACAAACAGGCCTCCTACCCTGCTTGCAGCCAGCCAGTCTCCCAGCTCACCTCTTTCACACACAAGTTCAGAACAGTGTGTTCACCACGAGAAAACAGCAATGGGTTTTAAGAAAATAGGATGGTGATTAAATGGCTCATATAACCATATTGACCAGCAACCTCTTTACTCATGAATATTTTTCCCACGTTATCTCCTGCCTGATCCACCTGCTTGCCTCCCTTACTTTTAGTCCTTCTCCTAAATATTCCATCAGTTTTGCATGTTCCTGCAATCTGCTTGAAACTTCCACATAATATGTTTTAAAGAATCTGCAAATTCTTGCCCCTTCTGCATCCCTTAATAATCTTAAACACCTTCAGGCAATAACCCCTCAACTTTGCAAAGCATTCTTGGAAAGGTGTCTCTTTGGCTGACTCATCTACCAGGAACAGATTCGCTGATTAAGGCTATAAGGGTTTGTTCGCCTCCCTGGGTCTTTGTGTTCAGAGAGATTAGCCTTTAATCACATAACCTAGCAAAGAGAACATGACATTTCTTTCAGATTTTTCCTGTACTTTATTCTTTCTTTTCATTTGCCCTTTGTGTTGTCCTCTATTCCCTGCCTTGTCTTCTAAATAATAACCAAATGTCAGCAGTTTCTGCAACAGGGAAAAAAGTTTTCCATAGTGGTTAGCCCATACAGGGAACTTTACCCCTGTGCCATGCTTGGGTCATTGCAACATCCAGTTGTGTCTCTTCAGCTCCCGAAGTAATGCCATTAAGCCATATATAGGTCAAGTTACTGTGGTCTAATGGGTCAGCTCATATTTCTCACTAGCAACATCAGAATGTCTCTTCAAAAGAACACAGACTCACTCAAAATATAATATTTGGGACACACAGAGTTGTTTTCTTGAGTGTTCCTTTGGACCTGCAGGGAGGTGGGACTTTGCAGTGATCTCACCTATTGATCCTAGATTGCATATATGCTTGTTCTAGTGCAAAGCCATACACATATACACAAATACTTTCAAGCAGATATATTAATATTCCTTTCTAATTATTTCACATAGCAGTCCACATTTTACTACAGAAACACTTACCAAACTATTTTTAGGATACTATGATTCGCTTGTGCAGACTTCATGAAGTTCAACAGGGCCAAGTTCAAGGTCCTGCATCTGTGTTGGGGCAATCCCAAGTACAAACACAGGCAGGGAGAAGAATGGATGGAGAGCAACTCTGATAAGGGCCTGTGGGTACTGATGGATGAAAACCTGAACATGAGCTAGGATTTTTCACGTCTTGCAATTTTATTTATTTATTTATTTTTCCCTTTCTCTCCCCATTAATTCTATATAGGTCTTATATTTTCATCATCTTATTAACTCATTGTGGTTTTTGGTCTTTGCAGTCAAAATAAAATGCCTTGTAGTCCAGTCTTTTGGTCAATGGAAGCTGGAGGTTTAACAGCATGCAGATCAGAGTACATTTTATGTTTTTTGAAGCTCTGTGACTCAGAGTTAGGAAGAAGGAGATGTTATGTTGAAATAACAGGATCTATTCTCAGGATCTTTTAAAGCACTGAGTGATTTTTGATGCACACTCTCAACACCAAAGACCACTTGACTGTGGCTTGGAAACCACAGGAGATATATTATGCTTGTGGAAGTGTTTTCTACAAGAGTAACTCATTTAGATGAGGACACGTACTAATGAAACTGGCAGGTTGGAGAAAACTTTGTGAAATGCCACAGGCCAGTTTGTATGGATCAGTGATATTACCTTGGACCTTAAGCTCTGTCTATATGAACTGCTAACACATAAGCAAGACAGCATGACTGGCCAAGACCCCAATTACACTTCCAGCTTTTCCTAAATGGCAGGAAGGGTTAGGAAAATGTCAGTCTCTACTTTGTTGTGATTTGGAGCCTGATCTGGTCTCCAGACTAGGATAATCCATTCCACTCTATTAAAGGAAATGGAAAATCCATTCTATCTCTGTTAAAAGAAACTGGTTTAAGAGGAAGATTTTTATCTCTGTCTGAAGCCATGTTCTTAGACAAGCTTGATATTGGGGCTGCTGGAAGGAAGCTAAAACACGGAATCTTTTTACTTTCACACTCCTTTTTTCCTTCCTCCTAGTGTTTATTAATATATGCCAAAAATTAACAACAGCATATTCTTGATGGCTGAATACAGGACATAGTACTAGCAATGCTTTAAAGCATAAAAAATTCTGTTTAAACAAAAGACTACCTTTTAACACAAAATCATCCCTGAGGATACATATAGTGCCTTGAATAAAGGTCAAAGGCAAACCATTTAAATCCAACTAGCAAATAATATTGAAGACAGTGCATGCCTATTCCTTTCTTGTTACCTACTGTCCTAGTTTCAGTTAGGACAAAGTTAATTTTCCTCCTAGTAGCTGGTAGGATGCTATGTTTTGGATTAGGATGAGAAGAGCGCTGATAACATGCTGATGTTTTAATTGTTGCAGAGCAGTGCTTACACCAAGCCAAGGACTTTTCAGCTTCTCGCTCTGTCCTGCCAGCGGGCAGGCTGGGGGTGCAGCAGGAGCTGGGAGGGGACAGACCCAGGACAGCTGACCCAACCTGGCCAAAGGGGTATTCCATACCATCTGACATCATGCTAAACAATATATAGGGGTGGCTGGCCAGGGTGGGGGGCCGGCTGCTCGGGGATAGGCTGGGCATCGGTCAGCGGGTGGTGAGCAATTGCATTGTGCATCACTTGTTTCGTACACATTATTATTATTATTGTTGTTGTTGTTGTTGCTGTTATTTTCCTGTCTTAATAAACTGTCTTTATCTCAACTCACAGGCTTCACTTTCCCGTTTCTCTCCCCCATCCCAGAGAGGGAGTGGGGAGAGTGAGCGAACGGCTGTGTGGTGTTTAGCTGCCGGCCGGGTTAAACCACAACACCTACAACTTGCATTACAGGGGACATGAACAACACAGCTCACCTGTTGATTCCAAAGCAGTCTTATCATATCTGATTCCTTTTCAAACCCTTTCATTTGTGTAGATTATTTAATTTAGCCAAGAAGCCCTGTAAAAATTTCCTTGTGATTCTCCAATATGAAAAGTGGCTATGTCCCTCCTTTACATCCCATCATTCATACCTGATTTTCTTTACTGTGACTCAAAACCAGGAGTGATCTCCTGAACCGTCACACTAAATGGTAATAAATGAAACTAGTTCTATTGTCTTCTGCTTATAGCAACTTCACCCCTGCTGTTGGACATGGCATCTTATTCTGATAAGGACTTAACATAGAAACATCAGTCTATTCTTTTTTTTTTTTTTCTTCTTATTTCACTGAATGATGCATTCTTTACAAAAGTTAGTATCCTCAAGGGCAATTAAAATAAAAATACTGAATATTTCCATGCATTCCCTTTTATTTTCCTGGAGAGAGTAAAACATACCTACAGCCCAAAGGCTAAAGAGAATTCATTACTGTGCATATTGTTATCCTCTAATGTCACCATAAATCAGTTGGAAGTCTTTCCTCCCAACCCAAAGATCAGAAAGTTCCTCTGAGGTTAAAGTTTCGTTGTAGCAAGAAAATATGCTCAAAGCATCCTCTTTTCAGAGACTCTGCAAGCTTGGAAATACTTATATCTCAGAGGTCCCCATTTCGAATATACAGTTCTTCAAGCAGTGGTGAAAATTAGTAATGTTGATGACCCTTTCTCACCTTCTTTCTAAGTTTTCTTTTACCAATCAGCATTTGGAAAACTCACCTTCTTCCTTCTTTGCCAATTACTCATCTATTAAAATGTTATACAATACTTTAATAATGATAATAACATATTATAGTATATTTTATTATTGCTATCAGTAATAGTAATATTTCTGTTATATTCTAGTGAAAACAATTTTCATCAAGTGAATGTGCAGAGAAGACTATGTCCAAATTTACATAACAGCTGTTAAATGAGCTGCACAACAGTGTTAAAAGTTGGATTTCTAAACCTTTCTTAGTTTCAAGATGACCAAAATACTGATAAAAAAAGGGTCTACACTTCACGTTTGCGAGAAGTAAAGCAACATCACATTAAATTTATACAAAAAATGCACGACTCTAAATTTTAATTAATCCCTCTGGTTACATTGGTTGAAAACTGCAGTCACTGTCATTCATACAGTGCTGTTATTTAAAATTTCTGTTACATTATGACTCATAGATCCACTGAAGAAATGAAGTTTCATTGTGTTAAATCCTGTAATCTAAACCATAATAACAGAAAATACTTTCTCATAGAGGCATATCGCCTAAAAAGACAAAGGTTGGGAAAGGACAGGCATTTCCAATAGCCAGGGACCATGAAGGAGTCAGAGCTCTCCTGGTACTCCTTGAGGTATGCTAATTTGTCCCACCTGCTCTCCAGTCACTGCTCCAGAAAGGAATGGCTCTCATGTGGTCACTGTCATGTTTACTAGCCCTATGGAGATATCACGGACGGCATATATTTCCTATGATGATAAGCAGCAAGTTGTGGGATTTTCTTTGTTTATTAGTTAGTTTGTTTGGGGGTGGGCAGCAATTTTTTTATTTAATTATTTATTTATTTTTCTTTTGCTGACTGAGATGCTGATAGGATAGGTAGCATTTACAGTTGGCCCTCGATTGTTTCTAGAAATCATTACTACTGTTCCATTACATCACACTTATTACCTATCAGACATGGACAAAAGGCAAGAAGGGAAAAATACTTTTAATTGTAAGTGTCAAAATCAGGCAGATCTCTATCAGGCTTATTTTGTTCTTCAGCCCACTCATGCTTAAATGATGTGATTTTATTATCACGAGGTTATTCTCAGTTTATGTTCGGAAGATTTTTTTGGTTACTAAAGTGATCTAAGGAAAATGAATCTGTTAGTATTTTCTGATAACTGAATCCCCAAAGTAATTAGTTTCATATCACTTTGATTACAATGATTTCTTCTAAAAGAGAGGTGTTAGCCTTTTTATTTTTTTTAACTATTATTTTGAATGTTATTACTTTAATATTGTGTATTTAATAACCTTGATCTCCAAAATCTGCCTTCAATCATCAGAAACATTACTTTCAAGTTGCTGGCTTCTGATCTTGCTTTTACTGTCTAAAATTCAGACATCTCCATGATTTTAGAAAGAAGTTATCAAATTTTTTTCATCAACTTTTTCTACATTGATCCTTTCACCCTGACACAGTATTTGATGAAACACCAAAATCTTCTTGGGAAACCAGGGATTCAACATGGTTCAGAAGCCTGGTAAGAAAAACCCGTGTCCAATTTTTCCAGAATGCTTTGCTCTGTTGAGTACTTGAACTCAGTTGCTGCTGAAAGTCTGAGGTTACTATTGATGTATTTAGAAAATAAACCAAAAGAGTAAGTAAGTTTTCAATAGGGCAAAACTACAAATAAAGTCATTAGGAATTTAACATTTTCTGGTTAAACGTATTTATATACTTCTGAGCTACAGAACCAAATGTTTTAATTTTATTTATTTATTTATTTATTTTCAGAATTAAAGGAAACAACAGAAAGAAGCAGGCATTTCTGGGATGTGATACATCTGACTAAAATAGACACCTAAAACAGATCAGATGTGTGTCTGTTCCTATGCATTGGCTCCATAAGGAGAACAGATGCTGACTGGTTCAGATGTAAACTTCTGCACTGCAGAGTTAATTTCATCTAATTTTAGCAGTGTAACCCATCTTGAGATGAGGACATCTACGTGTCTGTGTATGTACTGGAGGTTTACAGTGCCATATTACGGTAAAGTTGAATGTGTAGGGACAGGGAAAATCTTTTAGTGCAGCAGATAGGGAAAAGATAAGACTTTCTGAATGTTCCCTTTTTTAAGGCTTAAAGCAGAAGTGGCAAACTTTGGGCTAAAGATAAACTGCTGTGACAACTTAATTCTGTTAATCAATTAGACAATTCAAGAGAAAAAAAAAAAAAAAAGTGATTACTGAAAGCTGACAATGTGCTGCCTGCAGAGGAAGACATAAAAGCAAACAATCATGCCTGCCAATTTAGCCTGGAGGGAACACTCACATTCTCTTCTGACCCCAAATCTAAGTAGCAGTTGAACTTTGAGCGTAGCAGCAAGTCACATCAACCAGTTGTTTTCAATTCCACATGGGATTTTGCTGTCCAGACTCCTGTCTATAACCTGAAAGATGTGAGGATGTACTTCCAGCAGCCATTCATCAATTTTTCTACTCTGCTGCAAGGATGCAGAAAATGCTGGAGGTGTGCATTTTTTATTTTTTTTTTCTATTACATACCTACCCAAAACAGAGAGGATGAATGAACTTTGCTCAGCATCCAGCCTGCCAATCCACTAACCTGGAAAAATCATTTTGAGAGTTAGGGTGAGTTATAGAATAACATGTTTTGGCTGCTGTTTACCAAAGAAAGAGGAAATTCCGAGTGGCACTTTCCTGACAGCTGATCTCTGGCAAGCTGTCAGGTGCAAACTGTGTGGAGTGCTTCCCCGGCATGCAAGAGGGCCGTAGGAGCAGTTCAATGAGCCGTTTGAAGTCCATTGCTCTGCAAAAGCCTGACCTGCAGGGCAGTCTCCTATCGACTAGTCTGATGTGTACTAATTGTGTACCAAAAATATTAAATTAGCAAGGCAATCGTCTTCCATTTCCTTTTTTTTTCTCGTCCCTCTCTGTCTTCTAATTTACTTGAATCATGCACTCAAGAGAAATTTTTAGACTAGGAAGCTTGTTAGCTAAAATACACTTCTCCATTCACTTGATTTCATCTGCCAAGAGCCTCAAGCAAAAGTGCAAGTAAGGACAGATAAAAGGGTAGCAATTAGAGCATGTCATGATTTTTTTTTTTTCTTAAAAATCATTTATGTGATAATGAATGTGTTTATATTGCTGCTTGTCTTTCATGTGGGAAATCTGAAAGGCACAGTTTCATGCCTGTTGACTTCAGGTGCATGAAGACAAGATTCTTCTCCTTGGTAGACAGCTTCAGATGTTAAAGAAACAGTTTTCTGTTCTCTGTTCTTTAGATTGTTGTTCCTACATTAGGGAGACATGAGATCCTGTGGACTTAACGCAGTCATCAGAGACTTGGCCTCTTTCATCCACTCTAAGTTAAATAAGAAATGCAGTGAAGTCAACAGAGACACACTGGTGTTACACCGTGATATATATGCAGTGTCCTTGTGCAGTTTCTAGTGACTTTGCTTATTTTGATGTCTTAATTTAAATGCCAGCTGGATACCAAAGGTAAAAATAAAAAGAAAATAAAAAAATAGTGGAAAATGTCATCAGATTTAAGGAAAGCAAATTCAAAATCATTAAAAAGAAAGACACAGGAAGTAAAATTGAATTGCACATGTATGCATTGGCCTCCTCACACCCACTGATTTACACTTTCTGTACCTATGGGGAAAGATTAATGCTGCAATGCTTTATTTATCTATCTATTTATTTATTTATTTATTTATTTATTTATTTATTTATTTTAAGAGAAGTGTAAGAAAGAGAATGAGATAGAGTCATAAAGAAAGAATAAGTCTAGTGATATTCTGGTTATTTTGTCTTTCTCAATTTTGAAGTAGCAGGAAACTGGAATACTTTAATCACAAAGACTCTCTATGGATACACAGGCAGCTGTCTGACTTGGAAGACCCTTGTTTCAGAAAACTGGCATGCTGCTCCTTGCCTTCAATGAGGATTTTTTCACCCATCCAGCCATCTGATAGAAAGGCAATGTGGCATAGTGAGAACAGTCAAGGGATTTTCGAGATGGTGTTGGTCAGAGTTTATTAATACAAAAACCAGAGGGTCCAACCAGGGGTAATGGTTATTGAGCTGCTGCACAGAAACAGAGAAGAACTGGTGGTAAGTGTGGTCACCACTATGAGCATGAGATGACTGACTTGATGTTGTGGAAAGCTGGGAAGGCAAGCAGAAGAGGCTGAAATTAGGAGAGCAGATTACAATTCCTTGGGGAATTGCTAGGCAAAATTCCCTGGTAAACTTCAAGAAGGGGAAATGCAAGCAAGTTAGCCAATTTGCAAACAAATCTGAGGTACAAACATCCCTTTGTGCAGGAAGTTTGGGAATTTCAGAAGAAGACATGAGTACTGACACAGAATGTGAACCCAGCAAATTTCAAGATGATGCTAAATAAATTGGGTTAATTAGGTTACTGACAGAGCTTCAATCAAGAAACACTTTGTAAGGGGGCCAGAGGAAACCTCATGGAGTTCAGGAAAGAGTGAAAAGTTGTACAGTGTGCCAGCATGGACTGGGACCTGACTGGCTGAGGAGAAGCAGCTGTGTTAAACAGGCCATGGGAATTATGGTAGACAAGAGGTTGACTGTAAGCCAACACCATAATTTCCTTCTAAGTAACACAAATGCATATGTGGCTACAGTAAGAGGAATGGGACCAACAATTCATGGAAATCCTTATTCTCCTCTGCTTGGCACTGGGGATGTCACTGGTGGAAGGAATGGAGCTACAGGGGGAATCTACAGCCTTCAGCTACTGGAGGGTGAATTCAAGAGACAATAGTTCTCTCCTTAGTGACAGAAGGTAAAACAAGGGACAATAACTCCAAGCTGCTTCTTGGGAAGTTCAGAATAGACATAAGAAAGATATATCTTTCCCAGCTAAGAAAAAATGAATATGTAAGAATTTTAGCCATTATTTTTCCTACTCCCTCCTTCACCATAAAATGTCCTTTAGTGGGAGTAGAGTGTAAACCTGAAAATCTGTGGTACATCTCAGGACACAGAAAGTTCAGTCAAATTTCTGTTCTATCTGAATAACAAAGATTTTCATTGTACCTGGAATTCTGGTTGTCATTTCAGCAGATAATTATGTGTTCAATTCTGGTCAGGTTAGACATCAGGAAAAAACTTTCAACCAGAGAGGGTAGTTACACCCTGCACTATGTTTTTGTGAGCATGAAATCTCCTTCTGCCCTCAGTGAAGGTTTTAGGAATGGGCTAGTCAATCATATGTCAAGAGTGACTTAGATAAAATTTGACCCTGCCTTAGGTGAGAAATATGGCAGAGATGGTCTTTTGAGTTCTCCAGAGAGCTGCATCTATGAATCTAAATTTCTACTATTGGATTTCTATGATTTTCTATGAATATTAATCTACTGTCTAGGTCCAAGGTATACTGAAAGAAAAAATGACAGTCCTAGAAGGTGTTTCAGTCTATCCTAAATTGAGGTGAGCATTTTACTAGAGGAACTGGGGAGAGGGTGAATAGATCTGAGAAAGATGTCCCTGAAAATTGATTTCTCAGTTCATCTTCTTAGAAAGAAGCTACGAAGATGGATTGAATCATTGGGATAAGTTATTTGTTTTGCAGTCACACGCATTTTGACATACTGGAGATAACAAAGCTGCATTGTAACTAAGAAACTTTTTTTCCAAAAGGCTGAAGTCTCACACAGCAGGGAAGGAGAAAGCAGTACTCAAAAAAAAAAAAAAAAAAAAAGGTTTGACATTTTCAAAATTAGGATAAAATAGGTTTATCAAAATTATGTATTAGCTTTGATATGTTGGAAACTACTATTCTATACCACATAAGTCTTAACAGCTTACCTAGCAGCTGACCGTAGACTTCCAAAACTATTCTATATTTGAGAAAGCTATTTATGCAGGAATCTTCCTTTTCTTCTTTTATTTATTTATTTATTTCTCTTAAATCACTTAAACCATTTAAAATATTATAAGAAAAGGAATAAACAGTGTGTGACACAAAAACATCTAGTTCCATGCCACACAGTTTTTTTTTTGTTTGTTTGTTTGTTTGTTTTTTCTTTTGTACAATAAAAGGGGAAGTCACATTTCAACACCATAAAAGAAAGGCTATATGTCAGAGCAGAAAGTGTGCATCAAATATCTTGATCACACACAGAACTCACACCAAATGTTATTAACATTTCTATAAAGATTTCTATTCTCTTCAGCAATGGAAGTGGAAGTTTTATATTGGTCTAAAAATCAATAATATTCTCAAAAGATTCTCTTTCCAGGCTAAAAGCTTACATTGATTGATGAAAAAATAATTCTCAAATATGCCAGCCCATGGTGACATACACCATATCGTGGTTCAGGCTAGGTTTTGCCATCACTTGTACAGCAATTGAGAGTGGCTGTTGCACTAGTTGTTTCAATCAGTAAAGGGAATTTTACTGAAACTCCCTTTAGGGAACTCCCTCAAGGGAGTCCTTGATTTCTCAAAGACTTGGACAAAGAAATCCTTAACATGGTAGTAGTCACGGACTTTATTTTACCATCATACTGCAAATCAGGCTGTCACACTGCTAGTAATCATCTGCCAACAACTGTACTGAACTACATGAATAACTAGTACAATTATGCAAAGCTTTGGTTAAGTGAGACTTGATCAGAATCAGTAGAGGAATCCACGTTTTTGTGTTTTTTCTTGTGACCCTGTGCTGTACTTGGAAGTTGTTATCTCAGGGCAATTTCTTTCCCAGTCCTCTGTCTCCATCAGTTACTTTTTCTACACTTCTGGGTTATAAGGAGAACTAATTTCTTCCTATAAGAGGCTTTATCACATCTGCCACAAAAAGTTAACCCAGATTTTATATTTCCTCCTGATAGAGGCTTCAGACTGCCTCATCACTGAATTGGGCTAAATACAAGTAACAGTTTCCTTGTTACAAGATAAGATCTCAGTTTGGAGCTTGGGAACTCTCAAAACAAGTTGTTCGGGACCCATAACACTAATTTGAAGAGCAATGCCTCTCAGTGATCATGTAAAATTAATTGCAACTTGTGACAAGCTGCAAAAGACTTGCAAAGGAATCTTTGCAAATTCAGACAGTGTCTATCCAGATGCTATATCAGTGCATTATGTAGTGCTGTACCCAAAATAATAATCCTCTCTGGAAGTCAAACTAAGGTTAAACCCAGCACCACACTAACCATCTGATCACAGGAAGCTTGTGCCAAGCCGGGTCAGCCTGTCTTCAGCAAATGCTCTGCTCCGTGTTTTCTGTGCAATCATACACTCTGCCAGCCGGTTTGCTAGAAGTGTTCAGAAAAGATAAATGGCTTTTCCTAAGGAGAAGTATGTAAACTATGCACAGGTGCTGGCAGACTGAAAAGCGATGATTCTAAGAAATTAACCTCACTAAAACACAAATCCTTGTGGTCAAAGTGTGTAATTGTATAAAGATGATCTCCTGTGTAATGCTTTGGAAAAACAAAACAAACAAAATAAAACAAATCAAAATGACAACAACAAAAACATTAATTTCTATATAGCTGTACCCATGCGTGTCTTAAACCATCACCCCTGGAAAGTTCTACTTGAAAATGAAGTTACACAATCTATCTGAAGTCCTCAGAACTCAATGAGCACTTCAGAGAGATTTCACACTACCAACTCTAGGTACCTTGTTTAAATAATGTCTTTAGAGGTAGCAGAGAAACTGGTAGAACCCAACCACCTCCACAGAAAACAAAAATAACAAAACTGAGAAAAGGAATGAAAGAATAAACACTTTGAAACTGAAGTTGAACACTAATTAAAATTGAATGGAAACACCCACTTTTACCATGGAGGGCAATCATTTTTTTAAATAATATGCCATGGGATATAATAAGACCTCAACCACTTAAATGCCTTCAAATGAAGACCAACTTTACAACCCATTGTTTCAACACTCATCAGTTCTCATATTATTGAGACTGACATTGAATGGTAATATTTAATGTGCAATGGAGGAGGCTAATCTATATGGTTACAATAATCTAGTGCATTTCAAAAATCTATGAATACTTTTGATGAACGCTCACTCCCAAAAGAGGAATATATATCTCACCAGTTGTAGAAATCTAAATTTCACTGTCTAGTCTACAAGATATTGTATCAAATTCTCTGTGTTGTTTGTACAGACAGATAGGTACCTCTAGCAGCTGAATTTTTCATTCCCAAAAAAGCAACAAACATAGGTGGGAAGAGCAGCAGGACCATAAAACAAGGTAACACTAATTCGGAGGGACCCCAGCTTTGTCCTCAGTTCCACTTATAACACATTTGG
Source organism: Anser cygnoides (assembly GCF_040182565.1). NCBI lineage: Eukaryota > Metazoa > Chordata > Aves > Anseriformes > Anatidae > Anser > Anser cygnoides. Next base: position 160,442,064 of record NC_089874.1, read on the forward strand.
TGAGGACCAGGTGAAACTGGGAGAAGCTGGATGTGAATAGCTGGGAATAGAAACGTGACATCTGTGTGTTAACTTCAGGCTCCTCGTGCCCTGGGACTTGTAAACATGTCTGCAACAAATTCCCATTTTAGACACTAATCCCTGGCATTATTTTCCTTGTATTATCTTGTCTGTAGTGTAAAACTCAATCCTCATTTTTTTTCTCCCCACTTTGAGAATATCATTAATGCTAATTGTGAACTTGGCTGTGATTGCATATTACTTAGTTTGATGCTAATGAATTTGAATAGTAATTTGTACTATATTGAATTAGCATCACATCTCAGAGACCATGGAGAATTGAACCCTAAAGCTTTCATCATCCCTTCTCTTTTCACCAGCCAGGCCTTGTAGCTTTTCTGCTATTTGTAAATCATTTAACAGTCTACTTACTGTCTAGCTATCTAAAATGAGATCATCTCTGCTGATAAGAGCACTATAGTATTTTATTACAAACTAAATATAGATTAATTGTTTAAAAATCAGAATGAGTTAAGTTTGGTGCTATTCTCTGGAATATGTCCATGTATTAATTATTATGATGATTTCTAATTATTACGATAAATTAATTTATTTGCAGAAAATGCATGCTTTACCCCAGAAGTCTGACTGTTGCACAGTATCAGAGGCATGTTCGTTCCTTAAGGTCACAGTTCAGAAGAAACTTTTGCTTGTTAGATCATATACATAAATTAAACATATCCTCTGCCCTCTGGGAAAACTTAAGCAAAAGCAAAATTAAATGCATATATTGTAAGAACAAAATCTATGTAAACACATTATCCAGACTTTTATTCAAGTATCGCTATTAGCAAAACTTGGGTTGGAATTTTTAGAAACAGAGAGAAAATTAATTAATTATTTGGACAATTAAAGATTTAGCTGCACGAGAAAAAAACATCAGTCACTGAGGCCGTTGACATTCTACACATTTAGATGGAGAAGTAAACTGGTCAAAGATTAGAACATACAGAAATCATATTGCAGTTCATAAATAACTTTCATTTCAAATGTATTTTGCAAGTTGCCTGCGACAGAAAACCCTAGCAACAACAGCTTTCAGGCTCCTGAGAAAGGAGAGTTAATTATCTGCAAAGTTGTTCATAAGACTGTAAGGGCTTTAATTGTCAGAAGGTCTTCTGCCTGAGCTGCAGTAACAAATTGTATGCATTTTTCTTAACTTTTGTAAATGCAAAATAAATTTGTAAGTAAATGATTCAGAAAAAAAAAAATTGAAAGATCAGTGGTTTTCTCAGCTTTCTGTGCTGAATTCACAAAATTCACATCCACATAAAATATTTTATGCAAACCAAATCAAAATATTTTATTGCCTTGCTACGTAATATTTAAAAGAAATTAAATTAAAATCATATTTCAAATGAAATTTCACAAATTTTCAAAAGTAACTTTTTTTTTTTTTTTTTCCCAAACACAATGGGTAGGATAAAACAACCAAAAAATGATACATTTTCAAGTCCAATTGTTTAGAACACTAAACTCAAACATTTTAATCTCTTCTTTCCTGCTAAAAGTGTACTTTTGGAGAATTTGATCACTGGAAATGATGTTTTTAGAGTAATCAGATCCTTCTTGGAGGACTCTAATTGTGGTTTCTTCAGGTTTTACAGTCATACTTGAGCATGATCTGCTCCTCATTGACTCTGCACTCAGGGACAGGGGTATTCTTCTGTCCTTTCCTCACTGTGTTTTGGCATGTGGCATTTCAAGCACATACATTTTAGGTGTTACTCTGATATCCTCTATGACACACATTAAAAAAAAAGCTTTTATGGCTGTAAATAAAATAATGGAATTAGGGGGTTAACACTTGTTGGATCACAGATGTGTGTGCAGCTGTAGGTTTATATATGATTTTATCTACTGTTTAGAAGATAAGGGAATCATGCTCATTCTGTTGTAAAAGAAAAGAGATTCACTCCAGGATCTGTCTCTTTTAACTGACATTACTGTTAAAATTTCCATTTTTTCTCCTTGGATGCAATTTGTTGGCTTAATTTGCCTAATGCGATATTCCCCCTGACATTCATCCTGAGTTCCCTATTGTGACTCCCCTACCTGACTTTTTTTTTATGACCTTGAACAAGTCTAAACAATCCTCTGACAAGCTCATCAGTGCTTCATGATTGTTCCAGAAGCAGAAACAATCACTGTATGAAAAGGCTAAACTAAATAAGTAATCTGCATGATTTTTTTTAAAGCCTGAATCTAAGCTTCAGGCTCAAAAAAACCACGTTGCTTAGAGAATTTTCTTTAAAAATAATTTCCACTGAATTTCTGAATTAAATAATAGAATTCAAAATGACCAAAGCATCTGTGGTGTTACTGTACCCATTTTAAATAACTTCTGCCTGGAATTAATATAACTCATTGAATTAAACTTCAGGCATGAAACCTGAATTATAGCAACTGAGAATTTTAGCTCCATACTCCCTGTCAGTTCAAATGTCCTTCTTCAAAACTGAAATAGCATTTGGCTGTTTTAACCTCATTATTACAAATACTTGATTCAGCTACTGTAAACACAAAAACTGAATAGAACCAATTCATGAAAGGGAATGCGGTTCAGAGAAGACAGAAGTATCAGGACAGTGGCTCCAAAATCTGTATAGAAATGGGGTCCTCAGAGATATCTGACATCAAGAGGATATCCCCAGGCCATTCTTGCAGGGGGTAGCCTGGAAGCATTGTGGGAGGGCCCAGTGACCAAAAGCATTCAAATTTTGAGTGATGTAGGTGAGTTGCATTGTGGAACCAACCCCAGGAAAAATTGACTCAAATTGCACCAAATTCCTGGAAAGAGAAGGGCTCTTCAAGCTCTATTTCTGCTGCACGTGGGGTTTCAGACTACCTTTTTTTTTTTGTGGAGGGTTTTGCTAATCCTAACGTGTTGTATGGGGACATCCTGAGTTCCCTGTTCTCATTTAGCCCAATTATACCGTGATTCCCCTCCTACTCCATCCTGCGCTGAGGACTGAGTCTTTAGAAACATGTGCCAGTTCTTTGCTATAGACTTGCCTGAGTCATGCATATTATTTTTTTCCAATATGATGTCTTTTGCCTACTTAAATGTCTTTCAAAGATAAGGGGGTTGTTTGTTTTGTTTGGTTGGTTCTGTTTGTTTGTTTTGGTTTGGTTTTAGTTTGCTTTTACCTCTGTTTTGACCAGTATTGACCTACCTCACCGGAATGTCATGAAGATTAGTACGCTGAAGTGTGTGAGGACATATTTAATACATCATAGATGTGTTCAGAGCATGTGCTAATACCAAACTGGGGAATTAAATAGAAGCGTGGAGCACATCTGCTTTGTCCAGGTCTTTAATAGGCTATTTACCACAATTCCTCAAGTCAGACTGCAGTATGGTGATAAATATAACCACTGAGCATGCTAGACAGCAAACAACTATTAGCAATACAAAGATAATGTGTGTCATCAATGAAAACACTTCTAAATCCACCCTGTAAAAAATAAATTAGATCACTAGAAAGGGCTTAAAAAACAGTAATTCAGCTTCCTTGGAGTGTGAAACTCATTGAAGACGTTGAAGGGGAGATTAGCAAATAACTTGATTAAGGTCTGTAAGTATGTGTTAAAATTTCCTTCACTGGTAGAAGAAAAGATTGCTGATAAATGGTGTCCTGCAGAAAGCAAGATCCAATGAAGCAGTCAGATGTGAGAAAACAAGACAACAAGTAACAAGGCAATTTTGGAGTATGAATTTTATATATATATATATATATATATATTCAACAGAGAAGTTAATTAAATGCAGGCAGAGATGCAGCCAATTCACTCGTCTTTACATTAAGACGAGATCTTTCTTAGAGAAATGTAGTTACACAGACACACGAACAGAAATGTCTCAAAGTAAATATTATAGCTGTTGTATAGAATGTTTGCATGTTATACAAACGAAAGCTTAGGTCACAAAAGATCCTGTCTAGCTTCAAAATAAAGCATGTATTACTTATCAATCTATAATTTGAAATGTTCTCACAATATATTTAGAAACCCTATGAGGCAGCTAATGCTTAATTTCAATAACATGACCACTTCTTATCTCCTGTAACACAAAACTAAGCAGAAAACCTGTTTAGAATCAAGGTCCTTTTCTGCTAGGCAAGCACCAAACCCATGGCAATATACCTGCCACCAAGTAACATACCTTTTGAGTAACATCTTTAATCATAAATGACATTTTGCTGCTGCAGATCTCCTGCATATGATAGCACAAAGTTTTTCTCTGATACATTTTAGATCAAAACATGAAATTAATCTTAGCTGAGTTTACGTCTGCAGGCGTATTTCCGAGATTTGACTGTATATGCCTTTTGTCAAATATATTTGTCATAAAACAGTATGTTCCACAAAACTTCCAGAATAAACAAAATATTTTTTGTTCCTGTTCAAGAACAGGAAAAAAAAAAAGTCTACATAATGAGGAGAATAATAAGCATTATTTATATATATATTTTTATATATATATACACACACACACAAAGATATTTAAATGTGGTGTTAAACAAATACAAAATAGCAGAATGAATACATTTGTGGAAATAAGTTTTCCTTCAAGGATCAAGGTCAAAATTTCATCAGGGTCTAGGTAGCCTAAAACAATAAACTATATCATTTTCAACACCGACAACCATGTGGTATGTCCATCTGTTTCACATTCATGGAGTGCCACTTACAGATGCAAACAATGGCTGTTTTTGATGCAAAGCTTAAACTCATATTTCTACATTTTGGATGAGATGTTTTAGAAACTCTTCAGATATATACTCTAGCTTAATCTTCATCTTAAGTGTAATGTGTTAATACCATAAAGAAGACTCCTGTCTTTGCATTCATTTACCACATACCCATATTCAATGATCCACTTGTCTTAAGGTGAAAGAAAAACATTAATTCTTTAAAATTCAAATTAAATATATTCTCTACTCTTTTTCCCCTGGGTTATGTGATCAGACATGAAAGCATTGTGTACTCCTAATTAGCAAACTAGAGCTAACAGCATTTCTCCATAAGTGTATGACAATATTAAAACTTTTCCTTAGAAACATGAGTTCAGATACACCAGTACGTCACTAAATCATATATCGTTACTGAAGTGGATGATGGAGTGTTGTCTCTGTTCAATAGATGCCCAAGATTTCAGATGTTCACTCATATTCTGTGGACTTCATTATGATAGTAAAGCATTTATCAACAACAACAAGAAAAACACTTTCAAGTGGACTTCAAGGCAAAGCATTCACTAGCAAGAAACAGCTCATAAATCAGCTTAAAAATATTACTATTCCTCCATGAAATAATTTCTTTTCCTGATGTATACAGGGAACTTACTGGCTTCATCAGGCAGAGTTGCAAAATAAACATTGCACACTCCTTTGTCAAATTGAGAGGCTTTATTTTGAAGCTTGGATTTTATTTATCCAAGTTTCATGGGACAGACTTAAAGTCAGGATGCTGATTTGTATCTGATTAAAGATATCTTGAACACGTAAGATATTCATCCAACCCAACATCCTACCCCGTAATGATAAACGCTTCAGAGAGAGTGAGAGAATTCATACTTTGGATGACTATGGATTATAATGTATAGTCTTAACAGATGTACAAAGAACCCTAAGGGAATACAAACTGTGATTATGTGAAATTTAAAGGTCGAACAAGAAGTCAGCAGCAAACTAAAAATAAGACCTGCATTTTCTGGGTGTTGATACTGTATCTTTTCCATTAGAATTTATTTCTAGTATATTGTCACTGCAAATATTCCAACATGAATACCAATCTCTATTACACTTGTGAATGTATTTATACTTTTTCACTTCTACACTGAAGAGAGATTCTGGGAATTAAATAGCCAGCAAACTGCAAGGCTCTACCTAGTGTATTGGTTGAAATAATCATTGAACAGGGAAAAATAAATACGATAAAACATATGACATAATATACTTTTCAGTTTCATTCTCTAAGGCTACAGTGTCTCATTAGTCTTTCAAACTTTACATGTATTATCAGTGACATATTAGCTGATCCATAATATGTGATCCTGGGTGCTTGTTTCTCCTTCCAAATGATAGCTAATTCAATCTGCTTGAGTCCTTTTTCACTGGGGAAAAAGTATCTCATATATGCCCTAGATTAAGAACTCACAGGCTGCCAAGCATCACAGAATTACTGGCAGGTAATGAGCGTCTTCCTCAACATGTATCAGAGCCTTTAAAATTCTTCAAAAATACCAGGAAAGTGTCAAAAGAAAGAAAGGCTACTAATATCACATTTAGTTTTCTGAAGGGCCTTTGGCAAGGTCACACACACAAAGGACTACTAGAAAAATCTTCTAAGTCATTATCATAGAAGCGTTATGGTTGACAAATACATCTGGCAACCATCTAGTTCAACCCCTCTGTTCAAAGTAGGGTCATCTAGAGCAGGTTGCCCAGGAACATGGCCAGTCAGGTCTTGAAGATCTCCGAGGATAAAGACTCAACAAACCCTCTCTGCAATTCATTGCTTCCCAAAGTACTTACATTTGGTCAGCAGAAGCAGTATAGAGTTCTGTTGACTCATTCTCCCTTGTTTGTAACAGGAGCTATGAGAATTATCTTGGAGAGTACAACCTACAGACAGTACTAAATTCCATTTTGGAAGTCAAGAAGTCAAAAAGGACATTAAAAAGCACAAGCAATGGACTACTGAGGGAAACCCTAATGTAAATCAGTAGTGCAGCTTCCCTGAAACAGATTTAGTACTGGCAAAATCAAATTGAACACAAATCCTGTATAAAGAGAGGCTGAATTGAATTAGCAGGAATGACCAAAGGAGTGCAAAAGCACTTGGATACCACTAGTGATGGAAAAATAGAATGTCACCAAAAGAAAGGACTGAATTTTACAGAAATATAGGAAAAGGAAACTAACAATTTAGAGAAGGCAGATAAGAGGTTCTTTTCATCTCAGACTACAAAAAGGCAGCAAAGTGAAGTAAGAATAAGAATTTGTGCTGTTTTCTTCAGAGTCTTCAAGAAGTTAAATTCTTCCCACTCAACATGTGGTTCTACTGTGGTGATCTTTGCTACAGTAACTCCTTAGGAACAGAAAACAGAAAGTTACCAGGATTACAGAAGGCATGCAAATATAATTTCTAAAACAAACAGCTCGAGCTAATTAATAGCTAATTGCCTGAGCCATAAAGCTCAGGGGACAATCTAGTATGTTGGCATTTTACTACACTAGATTCACTCTTTGGAACTGTTATGTTTCTTTTTATGTATATATATATATGTATATATATAAATTCCTTTACTGATAAACTTATTAACTAACAAGGAATATTCCAGAGTCCTTTGATTATGTTTTTCATAGTTCTGTTTTCTATACCAACATGAATGATATGCTTTCTTTGAGCTACATTGCTCCAGCTCAGAGTTTGGGCCACTTTTGTCCCAAAACTTGCAGTATGAAATAGACTAATGTCATGTTAAGTTTAATGATTTATAATTTTCTCTTTCCAGAAATAACTGGAGCAGCCTTGTCAAGCTACTCAATATTGTCTGAAGTATCTCTTCCTTGCCTCCACGTCATCCTGCTATTTTCTCCCATTTTCAGTTTTCTCTCACGTTACCACACATTGGTTTTTTGATTTTTCTGCATCTATGTGTCAGTAGCATACACAGTTTACACAGTGTGATAAAAACAATTATTCTTGCAATCAAAAGGAACCACCACTTGCTATGAGTCAAATGAAAAGGTACCCCAGATCTCCTAGGGGAAGGGCAGGAAGGGGGAAAGAAATTGAATTCCTGACTCTTTTCCCTTTGTTCTGCATGTTAGAGTGCAAACAGGGCCTGGCTGGCAGAACATGCTGCAGAACAGAGCTGAATTCAGCCACTACATTTCCCCATCCAAAATCAATGGGGATAATTAGCAGATGAAAGATTTGCTGGAAACGGGTAATTTTCCATGTCAGCAGGTAGATGAGGAATCAATGAGGTAGTCTCGTTCCTCCCATTTCAACAAATTTGTTTCCATTATAGGGTATAACTCAGCTTGTCTAATGCAAAAAAATGATTGTTTGTTTGAGATGGTTTTGTCTATCTCCTAGGTAAAAACATAGAGTATAAAACATCTGGAACCAATAGGACAGATGCCTCGGTATCAATATGCCTATTTATGTTTATACCACATATAAGATCTGAACAAAGAGGTACTACTCTCAGGAACATCCAACTGTCTTGAAACTAGATACAGTATAGAGTGTACAAATCGGAGCATGTCCTTCTTTATTCATCAGTATCTCTGTCCAGGATGTATAAAAGCCTCACTCTGAATTCACAGTAAGGTATCTAAGAGAAGAATCCCTCATCTGTGTTCCAAAAAAGCTCATCATTCATTAATCTTTCTCCCTGGAAAGCTGAAACCTGGACCCACAGGAATCATCATCATCATCATGAGTCTGGTGAGGAAAGGCATGCCAGATCTAAAAAACAGACATAAAGATGTATCAGGAATTGCCAAAGAATGGAGGAACACATGGTTTAGCTGGCAGTAGAGGAACCTTGTCAACAGCAGGTTGCAGGGACTTTAACTCAATGAATGTATGTGACCAGCTGGTGGTCTGCATGAGTGAAAGGGAGAATTAAGAGTAAAGGTTCTGAATGCTCAAGGAGCAATGATTCAGAGCCTATGACAGGCATGGGGAAACAGAAGAGTATGGCTTTTACTGGGTGAGCAGGGACATTCTAGTCCTCTTCCTTCCTCAGCCTGGCTAGCTTATGGTTTACAGAATTTCTACCACTTGTGACTGGCTCATCCCTTCCTCTCTTCCTTCCCCTTCCCTTCCCCATCTTCTCCTTTTCCTCACATACACATTTAAGAAGACCCTATAATGTACATGAATCCAGCCACTCCTTGTTTCCAACCATGTAAATTTGAGTAGGTTTTACTCCCATTTTTTGGACAACTCCATTGAAGCATGAACTATATTAGGCAGCAGCAAGAGAAAAGTTCCTCTCTTTGTGTATCACTACTCTAAACAAAGAAGTTTATTTTCATTGTCATTACAATTGCAGCATTGGAAGATGTTTTGTTTTCAAAGTTAGCCTTTGCAATTTTTTTTTCCTGATGTTTAATCCCTTTCTTTTCCCCAAGGAAATATGCAAACACTTTAACAAATGTATGTGTTTATTAAAATGTTATATGTTTAGTAAAATTAGAGTTTTAAAATATCAATTTTCCAGTTCACCTGCACGTTCTTAAAAAAGGTCACAGGAAACAAAAAATACTATTATTTATTTATTTTTGTCTTGTCTTATTGCTCTGCCAAGAGAACAGGGAGCTTAATTGCAATTGTCATCATTATGAGCAGCAAATCAGACATGCATATGTAATGTATTTAAATTTACATAAATTGATTATTAAAAGAAATAGAAAGTCTGAGTGAGTATGTCTCCTTTGTTCAAAGTAAGCCCTGCCCTTCTGTTCTTCAGCAACGACTTTGTAAATAATTATGAACCACTGTTTAGAACAAGTCTGGGTACACAATTCAATCTCTCTCTGTTTGCTGTGACTTACAGGCAGAGAATAATTCCTTGTCAACACAATGCTTTTCTTAATTAACTGAGTGGGCAGCTGGCTATAGTCCTCTCCCTTTCTAGGCTGACTGTGACCTTTGTCACGTTGTCAAAACATATAGGAATAACTTTTTTTTTTTTTTTTTTCTCATGTTCCCACAATGCCTGTTTGAGAGAGATGAAAAGTATAGATGAGTTCGGTTATTTTCTTCATGCACTGGACCTAACACTTTTAGATTTGAACCATGATCTGTTAAAGCTTGAACTACGTCATCAATCTCACATAGCTAGCACTGCAAAATGACCTGTGGATATCAGGACTCCTACTACTCATTTACCAAAGAGGCCATTACTTCTGGTCATTTTCAAGAAGATGAACATTTCACGAGCTTCTTTTTATGGTATGTGACAGATGCCCTCCATGACTTCTGCATAAAAAAAAAAAAAGGCAAAAAAAAAAAAAGCAAAATATCTACCTGAAAAAGTGAGTGGTTCTCACGCCATTTGTTTGACACAGAAAAACCCTCATTCACCTCTCTACTGCAATAAAGCAGGATCTAAAAGTGTCCAAGAGAGAAGAAAAAAAAAGTTTGGGACTCTGCAAAATGATTTTTTTTTTCTTTTCCAGTGATGATAGTCACACAAGGGCTGATGCTGCTTTATACAATTTTATCATTAGACAGAAGAGGAAATGATCAAGGGCAAAGAGAGGGCACTCATTTAGTGAAATTAGACAAGGCTGAGTAAACAAATAAGGATTTCAGAGTCTGGTAAGCCAGGTGATCAGAAAATCCAGGGTTCTCACTTTAATGGCAGCGTACATTAAAAATAGTTATTTATGTATTTGTTGTGGTATTGGAATAAGCTTATCAGTACATCAATAAACTCAACAGAAATATGTTTACAACCTTCCCCTCCCCAGACTTGATTTGGGATTGTATTCTAACCTGTGATAACTTTCTTTTTAAAAAGATTCCTCTGAAAAAAATATATCACAAACAGGAAAGGAGTTGTAAACAGAGTGAAAAAGAGGGATGCTTTATGATAGCGTGTGGACCAGAGCAGAAAATTTATCAGTTTATCAGCAGCAAAACTGGCCACAAATATTGGGTACAAATGTCTTTTCAGGGTAGCATGCCCTATAACTGTAAGCTGAAGAGTTTCTGTCCCTCTCTCTAAGGCACCTAACAGTGGGCAACAGTGGAAATAGATACTGGCCTCAATCCATCATGAGATCCAGTGAAGCAGCTACTAGGTCCTTATGTCCAGAATAGATATTTTATGTTACAGAGGTGTTAACGATTATGAAAACAAATTTACTGACTTTTAGTCAAAGTGTAATCGGATGTCGGTCTTCTATAGAGATTTTTTAAATCTATCTCTTTCTTTTAAATGTAATTTAGAACGCAATAATTGACTTCTCAATTCTAAATTAAATACTTATTCAAGACTTATTTAAAGTCAGTCATACAGCTTTTTGTTCTTTCCCTGGTGTATTCTACCCTTTGGCTGAGGAAATGAGCTGAGTTTTGTGCTTAAAAGTTGGGAAATTTTGGCTGAGTGGGAGAAAGAACCTGCAGTTCTGATGAAAGTCATCCATCCCAAAGTGGCTCTGACAAGATGCTCTTAGTGTGGGGAGATAAAATAACCTAAACTGAGCCTTTGACATTAACTGCAACATCGACTAATAGTTGGAAAAATTGCTTGCTGTAAAACTAAATTTTAATTGGGAAATTCAGCAAGTTAGCTCAATCTGTGGGATTCTACTCAAGGTAGACTACAGAATATGGGTTATTTAGATACTCAGTCGTGACAACTCAACATTGCACTGTCAAGGCTTGAGGAACAGAAAGTGAAAACAGCAACAAGGAAAAAACAAAACCAAGCAAACTGTGCTTTGTTTTGCACTCCAAAATGCAATGCAGAAATAAACAGCTCAAATGGGAGAAAAATAATTAGCTTTATCAAGTCATTTCTCTTCTAACAGCTCAGGTGTTTACTGCACTGCCTTACAGGCAATGGAATTATAGAGCTGTACATGTAGATCCAGAGCAGAAAGGAAATCTTGTTGTTCTAATCATTGCATGAATTCTGCTAAGGTCTGCCTGTCTGTTTATAGCAGTTATCACCCTTTACAAATACAGAAATACCCGTCCCCATTTTTCTACTATCAGTTCACGTTGTCAAAACTTTCCTTCAAGCTCTAGTGCTTGGCACTTTTTTGCAAATATACCCATTTAGCTGCTTTCTCTTTCCCTCCTTTTATTCATTCCCCCTCCACATATATGTCAAGAACTCAAAAATCCATCACTGGAGCTGTCAGTCATTTTTCTGCTGAATCAGAAGTCCTCATAGTGATAGTATTTTTGTGGCTCGCTTGCCTTTTACAAGCAATATGCTTAGTCTTACAACACAGAAGATCACCCAGAATCCCCTTCAAGCCTCTGGGCTCTATACTGATAAGTGCAGCACAAGGGAGGAAAGAAAAATATAGAAAAGACAAATCTGTCCCCCCAAAAAAGTTTAAAAAGACAGACATAGATGGTGGCCAAGGCAACTGAGACAGCATGACTCAACCCACACAGGGCTGATCTGCAGCAGAGGTGAAAACAGACCTGTGATTTGCAAAGGGAGATTTCACTGTCCCCGTTAGGGCTTCACGTCCACACCGACCTAGCCCAGGGCAGTGCCATCTCAGCCCTCCTGCTGCTGGTGGCCTCAGACCAAATCCTAACACCCCAGTGCCCATCCTGCAAAGGGTTAGCACTAATTGCCATTTCATTTGTGTAAGAGTCTGAGTGGTGCCTATTCTGTTCTGCTACATCTTGCCACCAGTGCCAGCAGAGGTCCCTTGGTGTCAAGGCACAGCTGCTGCTGCTGTGCTGTCTATGTGTTGTGGGTAAATAAAGACTGTTGTCTCTGGGGATGACAATCCAGTGTTTTTCTGTAGCTCTAAATCACTTAATAAAAATAAAAATAAACTGGAAAAAGTAAGACATAGAAAATACCTAGGAGACTTCCTGCATTTGCACCATTAGATCTGATAGTTAGAAGAAGTTTGCTTTAGCAGCCCTTTGTCTATACCTCCAGGCACAAATCAACATTCCCCTTATTAGAGATATGATTCCTTCAGTGGTTGCCGGAATTTGTTTCAGTTATTTTGGGTTTAGCAATTTCGGAATCTCATAGTGTATCAAGTGGAGGCTTCTCTGATTGCTGATGGGAAAGGGAAAGGGAAAGGGAAAGGGAAAGGGAAAGGGAAAGGGAAAGGGAAAGGGAAAGGGAAAGGGAAAGGGAAAGGGAAAAGGAAAGGGAAAGGGAAAGGGAAAGGGAAAGGGAAAGGGAAAGGGAAAGGGAAAGGGAAAGGGAAAGGGAAAGGGAAAGGGAAAGGGAAAGGGAAAGGGAAGGGAAGGGAAGGGAAGGGAAGGGAAGGGAAGGGAAGGGAAGGGAAGGGAAGGGAAGGGAAGGGAAGGGAAGGGAAGGGAAGGGAAGGGAAGGGAAGGGAAGGGAAGGGAAGGGAAGGGAAGGGAAGGGAAGGGAAGGGAAGGGAAGGGAAGGGAAGGGAAGGGAAGGGAAGGGAAGGGAAGGGAAGGGAAGGGAAGGGAAGGGAAGGGAAGGGAAGGGAAGGGAAGGGAAGGGAAGGGAAGGGAAGGGAAGGAAGGGAAGGGAAGGGAAGGGAAGGGAAGGGAAGGGAAGGGAAGGGAAGGGAAGGGAAGGGAAGGGAAGGGAAGGGAAGGGAAGGGAAGGGAAAATAGGAGAGGGGAGGAGAGGGGAGGAGAGGAGAGGAGAGGAGAGGAGAGGAGAGGAGAGGAGAGGAGAGGAGAGGAGAGGAGAGGAGAGGAGAGGAGAGGAGAGGAGAGGAGAGGAGAGGAGAGGAGAGGAGAGGAGAGGAGAGGAGAGGAGAGGAGAGGAGAGGAGAGGAGAGGAGAGGAGAGGAGAGGAGAGGAGAGGAGAGGAGAGGAGAGGAGAGGAGAGGAGAGGAGAGGAGAGGAGAGGAGAGGAGAGGAGAAGGAATTATTGACCCCGACAGCAGGTTTCGTTTTTAATAATATCTTCCCAGGCTGTGATTGCCATCAGACTTTGGCTAGGACTCTTTTTGAATTATTCAGGGCAATTTGTACTGTAATCATATGCTTGTTAATAGTGCTGCTCGCGACTTTAATTCAAAAGAGTTTTGCGTCTTTGCCCTGCAGCTGCTATTATCAAGGTTAGAGATAGTCTCTGTAAAACAATCTAGTTCTCAGCACTCTGCAGTAAACAGCAAGATGCTCTTTAACTTGCTGTTCAGAAAAAAGATCAATAGAGATCATGTAGTGAGAAATGGGCAAATGTCAAAAGGCTCCTCTATTCTATTCCATAAAGTTGGAACATTTGACATGGTGGATTGTTATGAATTTTCATTTGAATGAAAAAAAAAAAAAAGATTTTTACTAGCACAGACTGGAATAGAGTGTGGCTCAGTAACTATAACACTGGAAAAGGATGAAGGTTCTACTCTTGGCTCCATCATTCACTGGGAATATAACCCCTTCATTAGACCCTCCAAAATAGACTATAGCTTCCCCCTCTGTAGAGGGGGGAATGCAGAAGTTGCCCCAAAGTCTGGTATCCAAGCCAAATTCAGTGTTTGTTCATATTATTTGACCAATGACTGAGATGACACATCTTATAACCAGGAAAATTGACATGTTCCATTACTTAGGGTGCATTTACCAGTTTTGTGAGAAGCCCTTACTTTCTGTATCAGAAGTTCTTCATCATCAACTTCACACAGTCCACAGTACTGGTGAAGAAAGCATCATAAATTCTTCCAATCCTAGCAAAAAGGGTAAAACTTAGAGAGGCATATGTTATTATTCAATGCTGTTCACCTGAAAACTGCTAAAATAAAGAGACCTATAGCAAACTCCCAGTTGTTCACTTTACCCCATGTTTGCTTGTTTGTTTTTCCTGCTGCAATCCACCACTATGTGATAGAGTGTATTGGGTTTACATGGCAAGATTTAGGTAGCAGGGGCTGCAGGGGTGGCCTCTGTGAGCAAGGTGTTTTTAGTTTGCTTTTAGTTTCTCACTGCTCTAGTCTGTTGGTAGTTGGCAATAAATTACGTTAATCTCCCTCACTTTGAACCTGTTTTCCCTGTGATGGTAACTGGTGAGGGTTCTCCCTGTCCTTATCTCAACCCACAGCTTTTTTATCACATTTTCTTCCCCTATCCTTCTGAGGAAGGGGAAGGAGAGAGCAGAGTGGTGGTGCTTAGCTGCCCATTGGTGTTAAAGCACCACAGCCAGGCTTATAAAGCCCTGCATGATATTTGGTGAATCTGAATTATGTAGCTATATATGGAGTAGGCCTCCCATTGAAACAGCAGCACATTGAAATTGTAGTTTTAATTGGTAGTTTTCCAGCATGGTGTTCATATATTGGCTGTACCTCAGCATTAAGTGACAAGAAAAATTAAAAATAGAAAAAGAGATGAAGGTCAACTGCCATGTGGCACAGAGTGATGTCTCCTAATCAAGTCTGATTCTCAGGCACTGTGGTTGTTATTGTTACTCTCACTATTTTAAAATTTTTCTTACAGTAGTTAAAGGTTCTACTGGAGATTAGGGCCACATTTTTTCTGGGAATGGTAAAAATTTTTAACAAATAAACCCTGATCCCAAGAGCTTACAATCTAAGGAGATTAAGAAAGAAGCAGAAGCACAGAAGGTGAAGTGATATGTCCCAAGCCATTGCATGACTCCAAGATAAGAACTGTGCTGCTAATGGGATTTCTGGTTTGGTAGACAAAATTGGAAAAAAAATCTAACACACATGCACGAGCCCATACCCATGCACAAACACACACCACAACTAAATGAAATAATTTGCGGTCCAATCATTCATACTCACATATTTCGTGTTGAAACAGAACAACACAATGAAAAATAACAAGGATGCTTACGGAGAAAGAAAGCATGCCGTTGTACTGGGCAGGTCGTTTATGTTTTTAAAAAGTAATTCTGAGTTCATTTCAAAGCAGAATCATCCTTTCATAATGAAACATTATTACTTTTCTGAAAAATTCTGATGATTTATTTTTTCAGGCAAAATTCTGTCTAGTGGGACACCCATAATTGCCACCTGCTTCAAACAACATGTTATGTACTCCTCCAAATATTTTTTTTCAGCACCTGATGTCATTTTTGGAGCTTTGATGGCATTTGATGAAAATTGCTATAGAAAACTTTCTAATTCTTGAGATATTTATTGCATACCAAGGAAGTCCCAAACAAAACCTTTCATTTGTAAAACTTGCACAGCAAAAATAATAAAGAGAGAAAACTGCTATTGCTTCAGGAGAGCAAAGTCAGGCTGCGTGTTTGAGTTTTATAACGATCATAAATGTACAGAGAGGTAGGAGAGGGTTCAGCTGGCTCAGACTTGCAGTCTCTAAATGCATTAAAAACATTGTAAGGTGCTGTTCTTCACTTGAACACTCTGAGTTATTAAATTAGCTGGTTTGTTGTCCCCAAATCAACAGATGCTCCTGGGTTATATTAAATATCGAATAGTTTCTCATAGCATGGGCAGAGTAAGGAAGACAGCAGCAGAGGAAGCAGTGGAGACATGGAGGGTCTACCAGGGTAGGTTTTTTTCCTGTCTTTTGAGAATCTGATCGTATATGTCTATTCTATCCCTCCATCTTTCTTGTGCTGTAGATCTGATGACCCTTTTCATAGAATCATAAAATCACTAGTTTGGAAAAAACCTCTAAGATCATCAAGTCCAATCATTGATCGTCAAGTCTAACTGTTAGCCCAAGACAGTGTAAAAAGCCCTAATATATGAATAAGTAAACAAATAAATAAATCTTTCACGTTCCTAGTGCATAATTTACAGAGCTTGCCCAATGGAGGGTCAGACCTCGAACAGGTGTTACGATAGATACAAATGTGTCTATGCTCAATGGAAAATCTGAGTTTTGTTTTTTCATTTTTTCTATTTTTGTCATTTTTTTCTGTTTGTTGTTGTTTTTATTACTGTTTTTCTTGAAAAAAAGAAGACATGAACTTGGAAAAAGCTGACGCATTCATGAAAACTAAGAAGAAGCAAGAAGCTGCTTCATTGTACTTGGCAAGACAGAAGGCAGGGGCAGCTCCTCTCTCTGGGTGCAGCAGTCATTTTCAGTGTGAGACACTGAAAGAGGTAGCAGTCTTCTGTTTCAAATACCAGGTATGCGGGAGCTCCCCACATATGCAAGCACTTCTTGAATTTCTTGGATCTGTTCCCTGAAAAATGGGCGGTCAAGGCTCATATAGGTGAGTGGTAAAACCTTTGAAGAGGCTTTCATCCAGCAGTGACCTGTTGAAATCTTAGGGGGCTTTACCCTGTCCTTTGGTAACTCATCAGATATGTAGATTTTCAAATATCAAATATAACTTATCCAATATGTAGAGTGCCAATTCAGTCTGATGAAGATGAACCAGATCTGAGGATGTTACAGCTTCTTTCACAGTTGCACTGGGAACCAGTCATAATTTTCTGGTAGTAATTTCTCCTCTATGACAGAAGAGTTTGGGTGTTGCATTAAACTGGTTGTTTGCCACCAGCCCCTAAGTAGCTGGGTGCTAACTAGGGTAAGAGCAAGACATGGCTAGGGAAATTTATACTCTTTCTGTGCATGTTTCTTACCTTCCCTTCTGTGCTATGAGGAAACTACAAGAAACATTTGGGGAAAGCTCTAAGTCCTTAGAGCATCTAATGAAAAATAAGGACAGGTGGAAAAATCTAAAAGCCTAAGAGGAAGCTCCCCAATTTAAAGATGAGACCTCATTTGCTGTGCTTGTTCTTTTGGTCTTCCAGGGGATATGGCTTATGCTTTGTTTAGGTTTATACATCTGAATGTACCATGAGAGAGACATTGCAGTGGTGTTTTTGAGCTGTAGTTGCTCATGAGTTGTAGCCCCTTGGCTCATCCCTGTGCTTTATTCCATCTGTTGGCAGTAGGGCTGTATCAGTAATCGATATTTCAGCTCACTAGCAAAACTTTTTTTTCATTGTTTCAAGGCTGACCTGCAACAAGTTTTTCGCCCAACAACATAACCCTCATTCCTTCAAAAAGAGTCTTTTCAACCAAGTTAAATCTTTCATTTTCAAAGGCATGTTTTTCTTTCTTTCTGTTTCTTATTATTATTAAATTTAGATGACCTTTGGGAAAAAAATCAACTCACTAGAAAATAATATTTTTTTGTTGTTCTAACAATAATGAAATAAAATGTTTCAACTTCTCCAACTTTCCAATATATATATGCATATATATATATACATATAGTAATTCCAGTGCAATAATTTGATCAGGATTTAACTGAACAGGCTTCTTGCAGGGACGGGGAACATAGAAAAAGATATCCGTAAAACAACGTCCAACTCCTTAGAAGTATTTTGTGACTAATTTATATTTATAAATCTGATTGTTATTAACTCCCATTAATTTTAATGGCCTACATATTCAGATAGGAATTGTCAGCTTTAAAGTGCTTGAAAAGTTCTGCCTTTGAACTGTGTCCCATGGGTCAGAAACAGTCTTGTCTTATTTTGTGGAAGGATTGTCTGCTACTGCCCCCAGCAGAACAAGGTCATCCAGGTCCTATTTTTTTTGCTGTCCAAATAGTGATGTGTAACAGGGATCTTTCTCAGAAGGGCAGCTAGGAGAAATGCATGCAGGCAGCAAAACATGTTTTATTCATGCTAGTCTCCAACAGATAAGTTCCATTAGCTTGTATTTTAGCTGCCTTTTAAAGCCATTCCTACAGGCAGTGGAGTGAATTGCATTTTCCCCTACTCAGCCCATCAGTTTCCTCAAATGTGAAAGGGGAGAGCGAGTGCATGGGATTTATCAGCAGGACTTTTTGGTTCAGGTATTTCTCCTAATGAGGCTTGTCTGTGTAGGAAGGAGATGAAGTACTACCTGTGATAGGAGAACCTGATGCGACTGCAGCACCAAATCCTGGTGTCTGTTCTTGTACATTTAAGCTTGTTTAATATCTGTGTTGTACTTTGAGGATGCTCTTGCTGTTTGATAATTTCTTCTCTCCTTGTTAGCAAATCACGAGTCATCTCACCCTGTGCTGCTACATTATCCTTGTCATTCAGAGCTCTCCGAAGGCTAAAGAATGCCTCTTGCTATTTGAAACTGATTGAGTCTTCAATTAGCGCGGGAGCAACAGTGTTTCATCTCCAGGATGCCAGCTAATTTGTGAACTCAGAAAGCAGGTTGTGCTGGGTACTGCAGTAAAAGGTGCTGGAAGGACTGACTGTAAAGCAACTACAAGTTTCATTTGCCAGGACTGCTAGAGCTGGCCCAGCTTCCCAGATCTGATGCTGTCTGAGTCCTATGCATGTTAAGGCTGTGTCAGGTCAGGTCTACTACAGGAAGTCCAAAACCTGAAATTGCTTTCTGCAATGACATGATTTCTTCTTCGAGGGAAAGACCAGAGACCTGAACATATGTATTGCACCAGACAGGAGAGTATCCTATCTTGCAGAGGGCAGGTTACAACAGAGATTTTTATATATTTTTTTTTTCCAGGTGCAACTGTGGTTTTGTTTTTTCATTGAAAGGAAACATCAAAGGATTTAGCATCCACAGATGATATTGTGAAGTCAGACCACTGTCCTCTGACCAGGTCTGCACCCTCTCTTTTAAATCTGTTCAAATACAACTGTTTGGAGAGGTCACAACAACCTTCCTGGGTTCTTTGAATATTTTGCACCACTCCTGCAAATACCACACTTCTTTGTGTCCTCTGCAAGAACTGGATGCAGGTGCAACTTTCATATCATTACCATTTTTGTTGGAAAATCTGACATTAGCAATTAGATATAGACACATCTGATTGATTAAATACTCACAATTCATTCTTCTTTTCTCTCTCTCAGCCAAAGACACAGCAAAATAAAGTTATTAATCCCAGGCTATTCAGTTCTATCCTCACAATTTTTATTTTGTTTTGATCACAGCAGAATCTCTGTATACATAAAAAGCTTCATAACTCAATATCAAGGTTGACCTTTGTGTATCCAAAGGGCTCAGCATTTCAGTCAAGCATATTGATGGGTAGTTTTTCTTTTGTCACATGCACATTTTTACTTAATATCTGATTCTCAAATAGGTGATCTTTTCTTCCACAAATAAGTATGCCACAATAAAATCCCATCTGTAGTGCTCTGGAGAGAGAAAAATATTCTTCTTTAGACATCAAACTCACAACATTGCATAACGTTATCTGAACTTGAAAGGTACTTCTCTGAGTCCTTGCTCTCAAGCATATCATATTCTTTTTCTTTTCTTGTACATTTTCTTGTCCCATCATCACACTTCATTAATGCCCAAATTTGTCCAAGTATTACTTCATAACAAACACACTAAAGAAAGTTATGTGTCTGTAAATCACATTGATGGCAAAAGCAGACAAATTTCCCAGGTGTTGATTTCCCAGTGAAGCCAGATTGCATTTTAAGGATTGGCTGTAATTAATTCAATTAGCTACTGATATGGTTAGAGCAGAAATGATATTGAGGAACTTCAGTGTCTGAGAAATATGGGTTTGATTACCTTGAGATAGCTTTGTACATGTCATAAACTTGCTACACAAGAAAGGTCAAGTGATTGCAGACAGGGGAAGAAGAAAAGAACGAAGCATTGACACTTTTAGTGACAGTAATTAATGGGATTCTTTTCCAATTCATGGTTCTTGACTTGTGAAGGTTGAACCTTGTTCCTATGGAAGCAAGATACATCAGAAGAAAACAGCCTAAAGGTCAATGGCAGTGATGGTAAATTAAAACCAAAAGACCTGAGTGTTAGAGAGTAGGCTCCCTGTAAGACAAGCCAAGAAAATGCCGAAAACTTAGATGGATTTGATTGCTCTTCCTACCACTCTTCCTATTGCTGAAGTTTGTTTCCAGGAGCCTATGGTTTCTGGCTTATCTCTGCTTCTCCAAGATCCTTAGGTGTTTCTTTTCAAGCGTTCAGAAGGAACCATTTCACTTTCCAGTTCTCTCTACACACCAATACATTTCTTAACAGAGGTGCAGTGACAAGCCACTTTTCTGTGTTGAGCAATTATTTGTCCTTAAAGCAGTTTGAGATGATGCTCATTGGCAGCATCATCTGGCCCCAGACTTTCTTCTGACTTGGTTTCTCTTTTGAGAAAGAATGCTGAGTCCCTTTGCAAGGGTTGAGCCTGGTGTGACTGCACTGTCAGCTCCCAGTAAATTTGTATACGTTTAAGCACATTAAACAGTTTCTGAATTAGTTCAGGGAGGACTGTTTTGTTAGGCAAGCCCTCCTGCCCTTGAGAAGCAAATCACAAGAGAGCTTACACTGTGCTCTGATGTCCCATTGAACCAGAGGCAAAATTATCCTCCTGAAAAAGGGTGGAGGAGACACGACTCTGAGACAAATTGCTGACATCATATAACCTAGCAATTTAATAAAGCATTAACCTTACAACACCTCTTCACTTGTGACCAGAAATACGTCCAATACTTAGGTAGAGGGGAACTACAGAGGATATTGTTTGCTAGGTTTTTCACTGTGTGGGAGAACCTAAATGGCTGTAGATAAGTATTCAATGCTCCATTTTTATTTATTTATTTTTTGATACCTTTATGGCTACTCTGTGGACTGTGGGGAAGTTGACTCTCAGCTACTGGCCTGGAAGGGCAAAGAGAGATTTCAGATAGACTTTTTTCAAGCTTTTACGTGCTCATACAAGGAAATTCTGCAGTAGAAAATACATGTAAGTTCTCATGGAAATACAGACCATGGCCTTGCTAAAGTTACGACTGGCAGAGGAGTGGAAGTGGGGAGGGACTGGCCAGAAGAGGGGCACTCTGGACATTTAGGGGAACATGACAATCATAGAGACAGTTACTTTGTGTTTGTATCCTACATCAGCAAAAGTTGTGCAATATGCAAAATTAACAGTTGAGTTTCCAGTATGCATGCAAGGGTATTAGCTTGCCATCTGTATTCAACATCTGTACATCATTCATTAACAGCTGGTGATTCAAACTTTTTTTTTTTTTTTTTTTTTTAACTCAGTGTTTCCAAAAATAAGTGGAAAAACTAATGTTCTTTTTCTGTAACTGGGGGCTCCATTCAGGACAATCTGTAAGTACTCAAATGCATATTTATTTAGTACTGTCAGGTTATATAATTAAAAAAGTTTACTTTCACACCCACAATAGCCCATGGCAGATCAGTTGAGGGTGCATGGCCCTAAACAATGCCGTGCCCTGGCTGCTCCCACGCCTAACACAGGAGCTATCAGCTCATCAAAAGACCATTCCCCCACACACAGAGGAGCCCAGAAGAACAAGGGCAGTGGGGGAGCCCCAGTGACCCAGTCAGAAATAAATTCATGCCTAGGGATCACTCCAGAGCTGTCCCAGGAGACTTTCAGCCCCAAAGGGCCCAGTGGGTCAATGGGAGAGGGTCAGCTCATAGACTAAGGGGTCACTGCTTCGGAGGTATGGGGCACATTATGGGATGCAGATAAAAGAGCATTTGGGGTTTCCACAAGGCTTAGGTTTAGGATGTTTAGGAGAGGAATAGTGACAGGGAAAGAAGTCTGTCTGGATAATTCTGGGAGGAAAAAGCATAGGAAAATAGAGGGATAAGGGGATCAAAATCTGTGTCTAAATTGCTAACCAATTCATCCTGTGTGTGTGTCTTGATGGGTGCACAGGACACTACCAGCAAGACTGTGACCTTGGGGGCTCATCTGTCCATATGCCCTTCATCCTAAACTGCCACGAGATGGGAGCAGGATAAGGTTGTTGGTGCCGCCTGTGTCTGTGTGAGTGAGGAGATGTCTAACTGTCTGGATCTGTGTGGCCAGCCATGTATATATGGATTTATGAGTTGTATATTTCTCTGTGCATATGCCTGCTGGGAATACATGCTCAGATTCATCAAGCTCCTGAAAAGTACTTAGGTGGCGTCCCGAATTTCTCTCCATAAAAAATACAGTGACCTGTCTCACATTATTCAGTGTGTTGTTGCTTTAATAACTTTTGTTGCTTTTAATAACTTTTTTGTTGCTTTAATAACTATTGTTATTTGTCTTTAAAAACAAACAAACACATACAAAACAAACAAACAAACAAAACAAAAACAAACAAAAAAAGAAACCTCAAACTGGACCCAATATTTCAGATATATTTTAACAGCACTCAACAAAACATAAAGCCACTTTTCTGCAAGTTCTGCCTCTCACATATGCCCATAACACCCTTGTCATTTTTGCCAGAGCATGACATTTTTTATTTGCATTTGGTCTTAGATCTGCTACAATTCCCAGATACTTTTCAGCAAAACTGCTACCTTGCTAGGTGTCCCCCAGCTTGCATTTTAATAATTAGTTTTACCAAATTGAGGATATATGCTGATCTAGAATAATATTCAGCCACTTTTTTCTTTTTTTGAGACCATTTCTCACATTTGTCAAGAGCATTTTAACTAACCACTGTGTCCTGAAGCATCAGTTCTTCCTACACAATTCCTTCCCATGTTCATAATTAATAACCCTACTCTTGATTCCACTGTCCAGGACATTAATGGCAGCACTGAGCTCTACCCAGCACAGATCTCTCAAGAACCTTATTTGATACAACAATCTATTTGTCAGTGTGACTTTGCCATGTTCTCTGGACACAGGTTTTAGTCAGATTTACTTTCCCTTGGAGTAATTTTGTTTAGTTCATGTTTCTCTAGTTTACTGATGGGAATGTCATGTCACATTTACAAAGCTCCACTGAAGAGAAGACTGAAGGCTTTTCCCCTTTCACAATGCTCCACAATGTTTCTTATCTTGCCATACAAGGAAGCTACATTGGTCTGTTCTTGACAAATCCATTTCATTGTCATCCTGTGTACTTCGACACTGTCTGTTCAATGCTATTCTCTTGGATTTTTGCAAGGAACTTAAGCTTTCACTCTTTTTTTTTCTCCTTTTTTTTTTTTTTTTCCAATCATTTTATAAATCAGGCTTTATGATGTTTTCTTTTCCAGCCTCCTTTTCTCCTTTTGTTCCACAAGATCTTGAAGATCTGAGTTTAAATCAGTAAATGAATGTAGGAAGAAATTTAACACGTCCAGTTGATTTTGGGGAAAAAAAAAGAAAAAAAGAAAAAGAAAAAAAAAGACTATCTACTGTTCTTTCTGTATTATAATATAAGTATGCTTTTTCATGTTAGTATTTATTGAACTAGTCACTGCTCCTACCTTTTGTGTGTGTGTGTGTGTGTGTGTGTGTGAAGACTGATAACACACAAAAGGAAACACTCTGGCTTTCCTGACAATATCTGCTGACAGTTTCTCCATGACACAGAATGATTTGAGCACAATGAGCACTTTCTTTGTTCTTGTTCTTACTAACGGTGCACTCAGAAGCTTCCTTTTTCCTCATGACGTCTCTTGTTAAATGATCTCATTTTATCTCTGAGCTTTTCATATTTTACTCATTTTATTCTCAAGGTACATGGAGTCGGATTGCCAGATTGGTCTCACAGTGGTTTCTCTCTAATAGTTGTGTTTTATGAATCTTCTCACAAAGGTAGATCATGACTTTCCTGTTCTATCTGCAGTGTGTCGTTACGTAGCCTTAAGCTCTTGGCTGGGCCTCCCTTCATGGCATCAAATTACTTATAATTATTAGGTTATTCTTCCAGGAATGGAACAGTAGAATTAGCTGTAGAAATCTTTTACTGGCACTCACTAGTCCTATACTGGAAATTGAAAATCAGGATATGCAGAGCAATAAAATGTTTTGGGTTATGATGCTTTGCCTGAAAAACAATTACAGCTCCTTAGAAAGAACAACACATTTCAAGTGTATTAAATTTGCCAGCAATGCTATCATCCTCATGGACCACATAAGAGGTATGAGTCCATCACCAGGCAGGAAGACACAAATATCATTTTTGTCTTACTGTATTTACACTGGAATTAATTACATTCACTGAGTGGCTGTATGGAATGGAAGGTCTCTTTAGGGCTGAGCTGATAGGAAGATGGGATGTGATTTGTCTAATCATCTCCCAGAAGAATTAATTTCACTGAGCAGTGAATTCATTATCAAGCATCAGAGGCAGAACATAGAAACTTTTATTATGACAGACTTGATTCTCAGAACTCCAACCTTGAATCACCATACAACCCTCCGAGCACTATCTGTCTCTACGTGTGTCTTCAGCTACAGAAAAGGAAACCTAGTACCTGAGGGTCTATATTTCAGGAAAGTCTTCTCAAGATAGTACAATACTTGGGACACAGTCTTTTTTATTATTCATAATGTGTACAGCAAATAGCAAATGTAAAATCCTAGGCCACTGCCAGAGATTTGAAAAGTTATAACAATAAAATAAAAACAGTGAAGCCTAACCTGCCAGGAAATCTGTAAGCTAGGTTTGGTAAGATGCAACTACCAATGAAGTTTAAACATGTATACAACACAAAACCAGATAGATCAGATCAGACCAAACGTTCATCTAATATGGATGCCTAGAGGATGGCAAGAATGCAGTGACATTTCCTCAGAAATCTCTCCCAAACTTCAGCAATTTTCAGCTCATGGACAGCTAGAGGTCACATCTTTGTGTTTAGTAGCCATTGCTGTATTATCATTATTACAATAATTTGATATATTGTGCTGTATTATTGTAATACTATTAATAGTAAATGTTCATTCATCCTGACCCAGCAAAAAAGGTTCTGTAAAACTATACAAATGGCTATGTATTATGAAAAGTAACATCCATATAATCATTTTCACCTTCTTTCCTTTCTTAGCAGGACTAGAATTAAGTCCATCATGAAATAGAGAATGGTGTTCAGAATGAGAGTTGTAGGCTTCCGACTGATCTTTTTAGCATTTTTCTGTGTCACTCAGCACAAAAATACCCAATTCAGATTTTATGATGTTATTGTGCTAATAAATCCTGGCCCACATCCCTTTCACTTCATCAGGGACTCTTGCAAAAACCAATCACAGGAGTAGATCAGAAAGACATCCTATTTTTTTTTCCTCCCCCCTGTAATCACTTGACAAAAGAGAACATTTCAGATTGATTTAAAATTGTTCTTAGAAACTGTATTTTGTCCAAGGAAAACCTGATGCATTTTCACATAAAATTGATTCTCTCTGTAAGAAAAATGAAAATTCAATTGCTGTTCATGCAAAAAGTGTTGGCTATTTTCAGCTCTGACACAAACACCTTGGCATACCTGGGAAGGGAAACGATTTTACTTTCTTTCTTGTTGTTGCATAGGGTCTGGAGAACTCACACCTTCATGTCATTCCCCAGAATACACTGCAAGATTGGAAGGGATGAAATATCCCCAAACACAAAATATATCTATACAAGTACAGTGTGAACAATATGTGCAGTGAGCACAGCAAAAGAATTCCTTTGATTTTAACAGAACTACCCACTATCAGATAGGTTTGAGGGCCCAAGTAAATCTCTCCTGAAACCCACTAGCAATTGTAAATGTAGAAAATCCCACAGCTGATTTATCTCCAACACCATCACGCAATTCCAGCTCATCCTATCTTGTCTGCCTTTCTGGTTTAGCATCTTTTAATTTCATATTCATCAGTTTATTGCAAGGGAAGTCTGTTTTTGAGTTTGATATTTTGCTCAAGTTCTGATCTCTGGATATTTTCTGTTTTTAAAATGTTTTGAAGACACTGCGCACAAAGCTTATCCCAAAGGAATGTGTTCCTGATGCAGTTTGAACACTATTGTTTCTTCTGTTTAATTTTTGTCTTCACCTCAGCTAAGGCAAAAAGGATTTGCTGTCATTTTCAGCAGTGAGCAGACAAGTAAAAGTAAAAGGGGACTGGATGCAGAAAAAATGAAGAGCAGAAAGGGAAGCAATTAAACAGGGCTTGGTGACAAGCACTAAGTGCACATCAGCCAGGAGTTAAGGATGAGGAAGCACTCATTTTCACAGAATCACAGAACATTAGGGATTGGAAGGGACCTTGAAAGATCATCTAGTCCAATCCCCCTGCTGGAGCAGGAACACCAAAACATGTCCAGGCGGGTTTTGAAAGTCTCCAGAGGAGACTCGACAACCCTTCTGGGCAGCCTGTTCCAGTGCTCTGTCACCCTCACTGTGAAAAAGTTTTGTCTCATGCTTAAGCGCAACTTACATCTTCCAGCTTACACCCATTGCCCCTTGTCCTATCATTGGGTGTCACTGAGAAGAGCCTGGCTCCATCCTCCTGACCCTCTCTACATATTTATAGACGTTAATAAGGTCACCCCTCAGTTTCCTCTTCTCCAAGCTAAAGAGACCTAGCTCCCTTAGCATTTCCTCGTAAGGGAGATGCTCCGCTCCCTTAATCATCCTTGTGGCTCTGTGCTGGACTCTCTCAAGCAGTTCCCTGTCCTTAAACTGAGGGGCCCAGAACTGGACGCAATATTCTAGATGCGGTCTCCCTAGGGCAGAGTAGAGGGGGAGGAAAACCTCTCTCGACCTACTAACCACAGCCCTTCTGATACACCCCAGGATGGTGTTGGCCTTCTTGGCCACAAGGGCACAGTGCTGGCTCATGGTCATCTTGCTGTCCACCAAGACCACCAGGTCCCTCTCCCCTTCACTGCTTTCCAGCAGGGCAGTCCCCAACCTATGCTGATGTCTGGGGTTGTTGCACTCTGCACTTGCCCTCGTTGTATTTCATTAAGCTTCTCCCCGCTCAATTCTCCAACCTGTTGAGGTCCCACTGGATGGCAGCACAGCCTACTGGCATGTCAGCCACTCCTCCCAATTTAGTGTCATCAGCAAACTTGCTGACAGCGCACTCCATTCCCTCATCCAAGTCATCGATAAATATATTAAACAACACTGGTCCCAGTACTGACCCTTGTGAGACTTCACTAGATACAGGGCTCCAACTCAACTCCGTCCCATTGACCACAAACCTCTGTCTTCCCTTCAGCCAGTTTACAGTCCACCTCACTACCCGATCATCCAGACCACACTTTCTCAGTTTAGCTGTGAGGATGATGTGGGAGACGGTGTCAAAAGCTTTACTGAAATCAAGACAGCCCACATCCACTGCCTTTCCATCATCTATCCACCTGGTTATATCCTCATAAAAGGCTATCAGGTTGGTCAAGCATGACTTCCCCTTGGTGAAGCCGTGTTGACTGCCCCTAATGACCCTTTTATCCTTGCTATGTCTAGAGACAACACCAAGGATAAGTTGTTCCATCACCTTACCAAGGATGGAGGTGAGGCTGACCGGTCTATAGTTACCCGGGTTCTCTTTTTTGCCCTTTTTGAAGACCGGAGTGACACTTGCTTTCCTCCAGTCCTCAGGCACCTCTCCTGATGCCCATGACTTCCCAAAGATGATGGAGAGTGGTCTAGCAATGACTTCCACCAGCTCCCTCAGCACCTGTGGATGCATCCCATCAGGACCCATGGACTTGTGGATGTCCAGCTTGCTTAATCAGTCCTTAAACCATCCCTCATCAACAAAGGCAAACTCCTCTTTTATTCTGACTTCGTCTGGGGCCTCAGGCATATGGGGCTCCTCAGGAGAGCCTCTGGCATTATAGACAGAGACAAAGAAGGCATTCAGTAACTCCAACTTCTCTTTATCTTCTGTCACCAGGGCACCCACCTCATTCATTACGTGGGACAGAATAGAAGGATCCGGTCCATAAATGCTTGGCTCTGAGACTGATGCTACAGGCAGAGCTTTGGATTCTTTGATAATGGCTGGTTTTATAAGACATCAGGCCTGACAGTAATATGTGGGAAAGGTTTATCTCACCGGGGCAAAAGGGTTCTGGGACAGGAATTAGCAAGGCTCATTTGGAGAGCTTTAAACTAGATCCTAAGGGGGAGGGGGCTGTATCTGGGCTTGCACCAGTGGCGCAGCACCCTAGCAGTGATGAAGACCGGGAGACCTCCCACACCCCTAGGCTGAAATCGGCATGCTCAGCTTGCTCCCTGAAGTGCCTGTACACCAATGCACATAGCATATTATGGAGGGACACCTGGGGAAGCAAGGTAGGTAGGGAAGGGGGTTGCCTGTGACGCTGAAGTGGGACTCGTTTCCAACTCTCCTCGTCTTTTTGGTCCCCTCCCTCTACCCAGCAGCAACAGGGCAGGGGCTTCAGCACCGTCTGGGGGGCATCCCCCTGGCGCCTTTCTCCCTGGCACACTAGGGAGTTACTCCACCAGTCAATCTCCTGCTCACACACCCTGATGCTCCTCAGTCTCTCCAACTCCTCCCTAATCACAGCTTCCATGGTGAGCAGACCTTCCACCTGAGAACAGCCGGTCACCCCTCTGCCCTCCCCAGGCACTCCCTGCAGCAACAGGCCTGAACAGCCATGTCTCTGGTCAGGCCCTCTGTGGTCGGGCGCTGCGACTGAGGGCTAGTTCTGGCTTTCGGCTGTTTTAAATCATTTAATTTTCTGAGACTGCATCTTGTAGAAGGATGAACAATCTCTATGAGGGGATGCGGCTCCTCATTCATAGAAAGGGATGAAGCTGCCAACCACAAATGTGCCTTTGAGCCTTAAAATCTGTATTTTAAGGCTTGCCTCTCAGGTAGCCCAGAGAGTTGTGGAGTCTTCCTCCTTGGAGAGCTTCAATAGAGGGGGTTGGACATCCAGATGTCTCTTCCAACCTCAACCATTCCATATTTCTGTTTGAGATGGAACTAGCAGATGGCAGAAATGTTTGTTTACTTCAACCATTTCACCAGCGGTTGCTGTAAAAAGGAAAAGCCAAATTTTGTGTTGAGATTTTTCTGTATTGGGATTAGTTTTCTGGGCAGATATAGCCAAGAAGGAGATTGAAGAGATTAGTATAGAAGGAATAGTTGTTCTTTATGGACAATTTTAATGTATTGATGGCTTCTAGAGGACTATGTGGGTAAAACAACCACAAAACACCCCAGCTCCGCTATCTGGAGCATCTCCTCCTGGGGCCTGGGCCCTCTGCTGCTTCTCCCTCGCCCTGGGCCTCCTCCTCAGCCTGTGCCAACTCTCCCCTTTTGGAAAGCTGTTTTCCCCGCCAGCTTGGTGCTGGGCTCAGCTGGGGCCTGCCATGGTGCTGTTGGAGCTGGCTGGAACTGACTGGAACTGGCTGGAACTGGCTGGGTCCAGCACGGGGCAGCCCCGTCCTCTGCCCATGGTGGCCCGTGCAGGTCCCGCTTGCCAGTACCTGGGCACAGACACACCGTACAAGTTGTCAAAATGTACAGTTCACTGGTCTTGTAATGAATACGGTCACAGTGCTCTCTGGCTGACATTTTACTAGTAGAGCACTGAGCTCGGAAAGGCCAGAAATTTAGTTTCTGTCCCTACATGTGGATTATTTCTACTGTTCATTGGTATTGACGATATTAACTGTCAAGGCAAGCTGAAGTCAAAGGGAAAACTTTAGTTAGCAAAATGCATTAACCACTCAGCTGCCAAGATATTTATCTACTGAAAGCAAAACATTTTCTAGTCTAGATAAGCTTTATGTTGATTTGTATTGCAAATTTTACTTTGTATTTCTAAAACTTGTTTCACTACCTTGCTTCTGTGGGAATTAGCCATACTGACAGAGTTAAACAAATATAACTTTTGTATGCAAGCAGACTCTAAGAAACTCCTATTCCTACCTCTGAGACAGCAATTCAAACTGCCACATGCTGCCAGGAGAAAACTAGAAAATGTCAAGAAAAAGGATGTGAAGAAACACCTGATAACCATGACATAAAGAATATGGAAATATTATCCAATGAATGAGGGATAACGGAGGTTAAACTTTGTCCCATAGGCCACGATTGGCTGTAATATTAACTTTTGGCAAGATTTCTGCTGTCACAGATTTGTCTGGGTGTGGAGAGGGGCGTTTCATGACCAACAAGGTTGTTTGCCAGCAGCAATCTCCAAAAAAAAAAAAAAATAAGCTTTACTGTGCTGGCAACATTGTGCACTTACCAGAGGAGGGTACATTTACTCCACTGTTTCAAAGTACAGTTTCTTTGCATGGCTGCATCCATCCTCGTATCTCTTTGCCAGTCCATCATACTAACTCTGTAGAGTATTCTGTAAAGTATTCCCTTAAATATGACATTTTCTTAGTTATGGGCTTTTGAAGAAGGGAGAATTCACTCTTAGTTGGAACTGCAATTCATGCTGACCTCATCTCCTCCCTCCTCAGGCAATTCATACGCTCTCTACTACCTGCACTTCACGGGAGCACCCAGTTAATTATTCATGGGGAGCTGAGGCCTTTAAACTCCATTGATTTCTCATGTCTGGCTCTTGATTGCATCTGGTAAATTCATTCCTATTTGATGGCATTAAGTATTTTGAATAATTAATACGGTAATTTATCCCAGGCTGAGGAGTAAATGTTACCTTCTGCTGGGAGGAGTGTCAGAAGGGGAATACTCTTTAGGGCACTTTTCCCAATTCCTTTAATGTCAACATGGTACTTAATGTAAGTGCCTGTCTGAAAGCTATTGCTTCTGTGAGACTCCAGTGCAAGCACAATTGGGAGAACAAGCACATGCAGACATTCATTCTTACAGTATGCTTTTAATTGACTGAAAAACAATCAAAATGTCTAAGCAACATCAAATATGGGGGAAAAAAATGGAACCAAAAACAAAACCAAAAACATTTCTTTGATCAGTCATGGTATCCTCAAATCAATGAAAATTTTAATTGTGAGTTTTTCAGGAGTAGGACTGAATCGTGGGACCCAAACTCTTATAGAGTATATATTTTACATTTCACTCTCAGAAACATAATCCATTCTGGGTTTAATAGAACCAATAAAGACTTCTGGACCTTTCTGTCAAACCCAGAGGAAAGTAATCTCTATCCAAATGGACATCAGCAGTAGGACATACCTGTCTTTTCTCATTATTTACATTACAATGTATCTAAGGCTTGGAAGAATGACTTGCTTATATTTTTTCTTCCTTTCTATTCCATTGATCTATTTTATAGACTGTTAATTATATTCTTCAGGTACTTATATCATAACCCACAGACCCTGAAGTCATCAGCAAGCTGAACTGTTACACAAACAAATCCAAAACCTAAAATCAAAAGAACTCTGCTTTTGATTTGCCTCTCACCTGAAGACTCCTTTCTGCTTTATGAGGATGTGCCAATAAGCACTGGAATAAGATTTGTAAAATAAAGATGCATTGCTAAATCACTTCCCATTAGAAAAGGTATGTTAATTCATCAAGATCCCTCTTAAACAATGGACTGAAATAATGAGTGATGGTTATATGCAAGAAAATGTTTCACTCTGACTGAACTCTTCAAAATATTTTTCATTATTTCACATCTTTCCTTCCTAGGTTTGGCTACCGCTAGATTTTTATTTATTTTTTTTCCTCCTTTTCACTTTTTTTTTCTGGTACTTGAGTCTATTTTTGATCTGTTTTCTTCAGGACTACATATAGTTTTTGAGGATAGAAATAAGAACTGAAGAGATTTATTCTTGCAAAACTATAAAAATGGAGGTGGTTTAACTATTACTATTTACTAGATATATTCTTCCAGATAGGGTTCCAGACATATTATTTCTCCATTTACGCAGCAGTATTTCATGACCAGCTATAAAGCCTAGATGTCTGCCACAATCTACAGAGTAGTTTCAGCCCCATAGCATGGCTTCAGTACAGCCAGTTCTAGAATATAAACTTCTGCTGAGTGGTCATCTTTTTGACCTGGAGCTAGCTATTGAGAGCTCCAAAAAGATCACAGAATCACAGATGCAGTTGTGGATTCCAGATAACAGTAGTAATGTGTGTTTCTTCTGTCCCTGGTGGATTGTTAAAACCTTGTTATCTTCCAGCTCATTCAAACTGCCATTCTTTCACTACCCTTTTATCATCTCCAGGAGCAGAGGGGTTCAATCACTTACAAAAATACACAGCAGGTTTGGACAGAACTGAAAGCATCCGTGTTTCCAGATATCTTACAGCATTGCTTCTTTGCTAAAGGATGCCCATTTCTTTCCCGGGATGCCTGTTTTTAGCTTCAGAGATGCATTCCACTGTATAAACAGCTGAGCTGTGAGGACACGGTCATTTATTAGCTAAAATGTCCTGGGGCTCCTATTAGAAGATAAAGAATCTGAAAGACGTTTATTTGGCTGTTTGCCCACAATTCAAAGCATTTAATATCTAGTGCAATCTTAAATTATTCATTAGCACTCTATACGCCTAATACCTCTGTTGAGAGTGTCAATAAATGAGGTTAAATGGGATTCCTGCTGATTTCTTGTACTTTTGTTAGTTTAAACTCTGATAAATATATGTTTTACCAGACATGAAAATAGCATTAGGGAACAAATGCCTTTTAGCCAGTGAAATGAGTGAAAGGCATTTTCCTGTCTCTGTAACAGCAAAGATAGTCTTTCCTCCTTAACCTCATGTGTCTCTTTGAATTACAGCTGGTGAATTTGGATGAGAAACAGGTCCTTAAGGACTAAGCTGTGAGGATCAACTCAATGGCTTCAAAATACAGCTTAAAAGCCAGCTGTCAGGGGTATATGACTCTGCTTGCATGCTTGCCTGTGTACTGCTTAGCAGCTAAATAAAATAAATGTCTGAAAGAATAAGAAAAAAAAATAAAATACATACATTTCAAATAAAGATAAATAAATACATGCCTGTCTTCAATTCAACAACATCTGTCCCCCTAGGTACTTAGGATACATTTAAATGAACATCCAAACGTTAACTGTATGTCTTGCAAATAGTGCAGCCTGGACTTTGTAGCTGTCCATTAAGAGAATAAAAAGTCTGCAGATGTTTAGGATGTGAAATGTTTCCTGTCTCTTAACCTTTGCTCCTCCTCAGTGTCCTTAGAACTTTTTCCTGAGGATTCCCTCACAGAAAATCTGTTAGCCCAATGGCTTGTTTCTGATTTCCCACCTGTTAATAATAAGAAAATCTGACCCCATATGGAAACACAAGACTTGAGACCTGGGCTTCTGCTTAGATGTTATTTGAATGCTTCCCAGCAGCAGCTGGATAAGAGCCCTGATGCTATCTAATGAGGAATCATCTCAAACTGAAATGCAGGCACTCCCTGATCAGGAAACAACCAAGCAAGAAACACCTGACACAATCTTTTAGGAAAATTGGACTCTATAAGCTACAAGTAATCGTAGATTAGCTTTACTCGCCAGAAGCATACAATTGCCATGTTAACTGCTGAAGTCTAGTTCACCATATTATGTCTTATGAGATACCTAGATGCAAAACACAAAGTATAAGAGCAGCTCTCTTGCTACAAGCAATTGAAAGGCAACCTGTAATTTTAACTATTAAAATCATGGTAGGTGTACCTTTAGTGTGTTCTTACATTACATATTTTGAGGTTGACTTAGTTATTGCCAAATATGGATAGGTACAACACCCAGAACCAGGTTATGTTAAATTAATCTCATACCAAAGTGCACTTAATATAATTGCCCATAATGTAATTGCCTACATGCAAGCATGTCATGCTGTCTGAGATGCGTTAGGGTATCAGAAACATCAGCACAGGACTAACACTCAATAACACAGGAATTAAAATAGATCTGAACACTAAGCAGGAGTCAGAAAAAGGGTAAGACACCTGAAATTAGGTCTCTTATTAAGGCACTGAACACTGCCCTTTGAAGGGTATTGCAGTATTTCTCCTTTTTACTTTCCTCATTGGCAAGTCCAGTAGAGACACTACGAGCTACAGAAATATGACTGTTAGGAACATGTAATAGGTTGTTCTGGGAAATCAAAATTAAATTACATTGTAAAAGCACTGCTTTTACAGGAAAGATAACATAGTTCCACTATGTAGTTTCAACATACTCTAGTCCTTAAATGAATTATAAACACATAGGTATGTGAATTTGTGACAATTTATGAGATCTGTCTATATACAATTAAAGGTCTGTAATACATACAAGAAAGTTCTGTATCATAGAAATATGGCATCTTCATAACACAATTCTGATTAGTATATATATAAATAGTATCCAAGTTTCTTGTCTTTAACCTGTGAGTTACATGAGTGAGCTGTTGAGTCCTAATAATTCCAAATTAAAGATGAATATGTTATGCTTCTGAGACATCTGAATTATAAGAACTGTGTAGTCAAATTTCTTATGGGGTTATTTGAAGTGGAACAATATTTTGAGAAAATACCAAAACAAAAGTTTGATGTTATCATGTGTTACTGTGTGAGTAAAACTTAGAAAACATAGATTTTTTTTTTATTTTTTATTTTTTTTCTCCTAATGTGACTATAATCTAGAGAAGTCAAAAAGTGGGACATGCTGTGACTACTCAATGTCTCACAGCACTCTTGAAATAACTGCAATATCTCATAGCAGTTTTATAGTAAAACGGGGACGATAATTCAAATCTTTTGAGTCCTAAATTAAATTTATGTCCAAAAATGAGTGCCTAGAGAAGACAGGTGTTGACTTACTGCTGTGTTTCAAAACTGAATAAAATGGAAATGCATTCTTAATTTTACCACTAAATTTGTGAAAAGAAACTTTTTTTCTTGTGAAAAGATTTTTTTTTCTTCCTTGACTTGGTTTCATTCCAGTGCCAATTAGAACATCTGCTTGACATTTCTCCTCAGATTTGTTTTGTTTTTGTTACCTTTTGAAAAACATGAGGCAGGCATTGCAAAGGAATAAATCCAGTTGATCCTAATAAGGACTAAAGGATCACTGAAGGAGTCCCGCAGAAGAATTTTCTGTTTTGGACACCATGAAATCTTCTGATGGAAAACGTTACCAGAAGTAAAAAATGCTTACAGTGCCTAAAACTTAAAATACCTAAATCCAGCCAAGTAAGTGTTTTTGTTTGTTTGTTTCTTTGTTTGTTTGTTTTCCGCCCAAGAGTAAGGGTTGAATAAAAGAAATAATACCACCCCCATTCCACAGATAATAATGCAGTGTTAGGAGAAATTAAAAAATAATAATAAAAAAGAAACAAGTAATCTAAGATGGAACTGAACTACTGAACTTAGATTTCCTGAATTCCCATTCATTGCTTCTGTAGTTAAAAGACAAATAAATAAATAAATAAATAAATAAAAGCTTCTGTTTCAAGAGGTCATTTTTTAAAACTTGTTTAGCATTGAGACTAACAAAATTATTTTATTTTAAGTGCTAGAAGACTATGATTTAAATCTTAGTAATATTCTTTTTAATGTTTTAAATATCATTTTATAAGAATATTTTAAATGATATCATTTCCTCGACTAGTATCTAACCATACACCATTTTGATGTCTCATAAAAAATAATTTTATTCAAAAACATGTGTTTGCCAGTAGCAGTTAAACTAGATGTAAACCAGTGTTTATGATCCTTTTCAAATAAAGTGAGATCTTCAGTTTTTCTGCTACTGTGCTTTTGCTAGAATAGACAGGCTAATTCATACCCCTTGAAAAAGCAATTTTTTTAGCAAAATGCTATATTTGCAGAAGCTTCACTGTTTATCTACCTCGCCCACAGACACCATACGGGGCATATGTAGGACACATTGAGTGGCTGGAATTAGCAGAGCCATTTGTGAACTGCATATAAATGTATCATTTGCACATAATTCTCTGTGATAATAGCCAAATTAGAGAAGGTGATAGCACCATTTTTTTTTCCAAGCTGGTGTTTATAGAAATGATTACTTTATGCGGCTCGTGTATTTCTCAGAGCAGAAACAAAATCAGAACCAGACCATCTTAAGGCATATTAGAAATAAACTGCCAGAACTTTAAAGCTCAGTGTAGATTAAAGTTATGGGAAGTTTTGCTTTTCAGAACCAGAAGGAATATTTTGTTCATACCCACTCTAGTTTGAAACCATGATTAAGCACTTCCTTAACCCTAGGGATGTCAATGGATCTATGTGCTAGCTGAACTGTTATCATGTAAGCAAGCTCTTGCTTTATTTCAAACATATTGATGGGACTTGCTGCATGGTAAAATGTAATCACATCCTTACTTTACAGCATTGGAGTCTACATGGGATGAGAACCTGGCCCAAGGAGATTAGGCGGACTCGGTGCAGGGAAATGAGGAGGATAAAAACTAGACATGCCAGCTCAAAGAATCGCTGTTACTGATTTTTAGAAAGAATTGAGCAATTCTAAAGGCAGTGAAGCCTTTTGCTTCTTGCTTAGTCCATAACTGATCAGCAAAGGATTTTTTTTTCAAGTGTCCTCAGAGGAAACAGATAAATGGGTTCCAAATTTTTATGGTGCTCATGATCCACTTGTTGAAATTCAGCTGAACATTTTTTTAGAAACAGAAATGATGACACTCCTGTATTGACATTTCTCAGCTCAAAATGGAAATATGTCGTCTGCACTTCCTCACTCTCTTCATCCCACCTCTGATATTGCAAAATGTTATTCAAGGTAATATATTTCAAACCTTGGGTCATGACCAAAAATTTCAAAGGGATTCTAAAACATCAGATACAGTAGTCAACAGCTCATCAGTTTCTCCAGGGACCAGAAGCAAGAGAGGAGCAAAAGTAGGCTGTGATTTATATCTGCAAATTTTTATTCTTCTTTGACTTTCTGGCAGCAGCTCAGTTCCTTGTGGGAGTGAAAGGGTGTCAACACTTATAAAAGACAGATATATTTCATTCCTTTCCTGAGTCTTGAATATACTGAGCTGCTGCTGAGAATAATGCTGCACAGACACAGATGAACCAAAAGGAGTTTGTACTCCCAAAATTTTGAGATATGCTGGTGTAGTGTTAATCACAGTTATTTACTAGCAGAAACAGTCATCTGAATGCAATCACTTCGTGGTTGCTGAAGACATTTTCTTTTGCCTAGAGTGCTAAGGTTTGAATTTTATTTTATTTTTCTTCAGCAGAAATATCTGTTGCAGCTGCCACTGAGAACTACAACTGACAGCAGAAGCAGACAGATATTTGTGATATTTTGGTGCTTCTGTTTATGAACATAAGCCCAGAATGTCAATACAAAATGTGGATATGACAAAATACAGTTATATAAATATATGAGTATTTCATACATATATATGTAGTCATATATATAAATATTTTTCCACTGCTTGGATGTATAGCACCTGGAGAAGACTAGCTACTGCTCACAAAAGACCCGCCTCTGTGTTACCTGCAGAATGCACCATTATAGATTCCCACTTCCTACCAGATGTGTGGAGCAAAGGTAGGGCTACGAATGAGATAAGTATCCTCTGAAATGAGACTTCCTCTTTCTGCTCTATTTCACCCAGCCGTTACTGCTAAAGCAATTCTGCTCTGTAGGCAAGTAATGCCTTTATAGGTTGTTTTATCATGGATCTTCACCAGGCAACTATTAATCTTAAATCATGCTTTTATCAAGTGTTTATTCTTTTATTCCCCTCAGGCTCAGTGATATCAATATCATGCCTGTCATAAGAAATGACAAATGACATCTCCGTTGCTGTGGAAAATAAAGATGCCTGAGAGGCAATGACTTAATAGGAATTCAAATAGGTTAACACTCGATCTAGGAATAAGGGTGACAATGTCCAGCAAAAAGCCATTATGTTGCCATACCCATGGAGATATCTCTGTGGCAAAGGACAGAGCAAATACATTACAAACACGGTCAAACAGCTGCATGAGGCTGAACTGTTTGTCAAATTACCAATTCACGGACAGACAATGCCCATCAGCTGCACATGATAACTCACCAAGTGTGTGCTTCAGTGCACGCCAAAGTGGAATCAAATATTTGCATGCCTGTTCATTCCTGTGGTCTATTTTGGACCCCCTTTACTCAGTGGTGATGACTAGAGTAGTGTGCCCTGTACAGTAACTGGGCTCACCAG
This sequence comes from Anser cygnoides, assembly GCF_040182565.1. Classification (NCBI taxonomy): domain Eukaryota; kingdom Metazoa; phylum Chordata; class Aves; order Anseriformes; family Anatidae; genus Anser; species Anser cygnoides. The sequence goes on from NC_089874.1 coordinate 160,480,606, forward strand.
TAAAGGAGAGACATGGACATACTGGAAAAAGTCCAACGTAGGGCCATCAAGATTATGAAGGGACTGAAACACAGCTCATATGATGAGAGTTGGGCATGCAGAGGAGGAGGCTCCGGGGGGATCTTACCAATTTTATCATTCAGTGGTGCCCGGTGTCAAGACAAGAGACAACGGGCTTTAATTGGAACACAGGTTCTGTCTAAACATCAAGAAACACTTCTTTATTATGCAGGTGACTGAGCACTGGCAGAGGTTGCACAGAGAAGCTGTGGAGTCTCCTCCTTGTAGATCTTCAAAAAGATCTGGACATGAACCTGGGCACCCTGCTGTAGGTGTCCCTGCCTGAGCAGGGTGTTGGACCAGGTGACCTCCAGACCCTTCCAACCTCAACCATTCTGTGACTCTGTGACTTTAAAGGACTAAAACGTATATGACATTATTGTATCTCTGAGACACTTGATTCTCATCTGCAAGAAATCATCATTACCACCAGAGTGCAAATAAATCACACCTGAGGGGTGGATTGCTTCCAGCCCGACCAGTATTTTCATCTCCATTGTAAGGAATCAACTTTCTACAGAGACAGTGAGCACAAGAAGATGAAGCTTGAGTTATCTCTCAGTGAATCTCCCCAAATGACCTACAGAATTAGTCACTGTTCCCATCACTTTATCTGGGATGTAAAGCCCATAACTGGGGCTGCATTCCTCTTATGAGACTTCTAGCATATTAATCAAGCAAGAGTGTGATTCTGGAAGTTTATTTTCTTTATCAGAAGTTTATCCTTGTGTATAACTTGAATATCATGTCAGTTATGGAGAAAGAAAATACATTAATCTGTTGCTCCATCAGTTAAAGAAAAAAGAAAATAATAAATAAATAGATAATTGCATAGACATATCTCTCAGATTAAAAAAGAAGTTAAATGGACCATAGCATAGAATCAGAGATTGAATGTAACTGAATATCAATAAACCAGTGATGGTGGATATTAGTCTCTATGGGAACTTTTGATCACATAACAATTACAGAAGGAGGACTTGAAGCTGGATAGGTGATAATGAGACATGTAAAAAGAATGGTGGTATCACTGGAATAAAGGAATAAAGGAGTTATGAACAGTCTATTAGAAAGACTATTATCTTTACTTTTTTATTTATTTTTATTCTCTCACATCTTTTGGAAAGAAGACTTGAAAGATCATGAGTATCTGTCTGCATGTCTCTCCCAATAACTTTGAATTTATTAGTCAATTCCAAAAAATAAATAAAAATAAAAATAATAATGGGACACGCTCGGAATATGAGAATATGAGAATGTATAATGGGACACACTCAGAGTCCAACTCTGGAGTTGGACTCAATGATCCTTGTGGGTCCCTTCCAACTCAGGATATTCTATGATTCTATGAATAATTAAAATTCTGTAGTTAAGTAGTCACAAAAATAAGTAGCTAGGAGAAGAAAGAACTTAAAAGGACCCTACAGAAGGAAAAATCATAAGGTGAGTACATACCTTCTAAGACATAACAAATATAAAGATTTCTATGTGTGGTTATATTATTATTTTAAATATAAATGCAAATACTTCTTATTTATAAAATAGAGAGAAATATAAAGATGGATTTATGCACACATGATCCCCATGTTTGCTAAAAGCTTGTCTTAGAACTCAGTTTTTCTCAGAGACCAAAAGGAGTCAGTCTTGACACATGAACCCATAAGAAAGCAGCCTTCATTAGCTCCAGTGTTTACAGAATAATTTGTGTCCCTAATTTGTTCTTATCCGCAAGACTTTAGAGAAGCATCTCTTCCTGCCTCTTTCTTTCAAAGATCACCTCACCCTTCCTGGACCTCTCTCCTCCTCTGAGCTTTCTTGATTAATCAAAGACAACTTCTCTACCTAGTATTTTCAATTTGTTCTCATTTTTTCTCAGGGATGAGTCCTAATTCGTGGTTTCAAAGGCTTTTCTTCTGCACCTTCTGCACCATTTAAATCCTTGCTAACGAAATTATTTATGAGAAATGAATAAGCACAATAACTAACTAAATAAATAAAACACAGAAACTCTTGCTTTAAATTCAGCATGCAACAAAAAGGAGATGGATGGCATTCCAGATCACATCCATTATATTTGCATTATGATGACAACATATGAAGCTCTGACAGATCTGGACTGAAGTTTGTACATTAATCAAATGCTGTCTTTATTATTTCTCTGGCACTTTTTCATTTAAATGGTCGCAGACTAGCTCTAGTCCTGTGAGTTATTCCTAAACTGTCTCCTTTTTAAGTACAAATGCTATCTAGCCCTTAAATATCTGTGTTTTTCCAGTAATCTTCAGATTTCAAAGCACAGTACAGGCCAGATAAAAGTTAGTATATCTATATTTTAAGAGAAAGTCTGTGACAGAGGATGACATCTAACGTGTCTGGCAGTGATCATGTGTTGCTTACCAGAATTTCTTTTGCATGTATAAGCATTCGCTTACCATTATCTTGCATCATTTCTTAATTTCATCCTCACAGTATAATAGGTTTTACAGAAATACTGCTAAGCCCTTTTACGAGAGGGGAACCAAGGCACAAGAGATTCAGCTTGCACAAGAGAACAAGAAATATATCTGAGTCTGAATTTAACTCCTCTGATGTATTAAAATTCCTTCAAAGATTTGGGCAACTTTTCCCCAAAGTCTAACAAAGCATTAGACTTTGTTGAAAAATCCTAGATCAAATGATAGTAACATGTTCACTTAGATCACTGAGCAACTATCAGTTTTTAAACCAACACTAATCAGTTCAGTTTTGCTCCATCTAATGACATCTGCACTGATCCAGGTTGAAGAGAATTATTAAATCCCCCTTGAGCATTCTCTACTCCATGCTAAAGAAACACAACTTCTTTGTCTGCTCTCCATACCTTACATCCTTCAGACCTTTACCCACTTTAATGACAACCATTGAATTTACTTCACCTTCGCCATGTCTTTCTTCTTCTAGGGAGGACCAAAACTAAACAGACTACTCCATATATGACCAATTAGAATGGAGTAATTACTCTTTCAGCCTGCTTCCTCCAGGTCTTTTTCTGCAGAACTGGTAGCTAACCCATCAGCCTCCAGCCTGTGCTGTTGGTTATGCAAGAAACATAACCACAGGGTTATGCAATAAGTCTTTTTTGAGCTTCACAAGATTTCTGGCAGCCTATCAGTACAGCCTGTCATAGTCACTTGTTTTGGCCTTCCTAATTCCATCTATGTATTCTTAGATGATGAGAATAGAATAGAATAGAATAGAATAGAATAGAATAGAATAGAATAGAATAGAATAGAATAGAATAGAATAGAATAGAATAGAATAGAATAGAATAGAATAGAATAGAATAGAATAGAATAGAATAGAATAGAATAGTTCAGTTGGAAGGACCTCCAAAAATCATTTATTCCAACTGTCTGACCGCTTCAGGGCTAACCAAAAGTTAAAACGTTGTCTGAAGGCTTCTTAAACACTGACAGACATGGGGCATCAACCACTTATGAAGCCTACTCCAGTGTTTGACCATCTTCACAGTAAATATATTTTTCCTAATGGCCAGGTCAGCTTTGTGCCATTCCCACAGTTATGAAGGATCCCAGGGACCAATGTCTCCCTCTCCACTTTCCCTCCTAAGGAAGTTGTAGAGAGCAATTAGGTCACCTTTGAGCCTTCTTTTTCTCCAGATTAGACAGAAAAAGTGTCATCAGACTCTTCTCATAGGACATGCCTTCCAGCCCTGTTACAAGCTTTGCTGCTCTCCTCTAGATGCTTTCAAATACCTTAACATCATTTTTGTATTGTGGAGCCCAGAACTGTATGCTATATTTCTAGACCATCCTCACCTAGTTCTTCCATGTAGAGCTAAAGATGGTCTTTGATAATTTCTGTTCATTTTCTCGCTCTTTGGGATTTTCCTGTGCTTTGATGAGATTGTCCTTGAAGAGTTACCATGCCTCCCTTTGTTCTTCAAAGCATCATACCTTCAAGCTATCATACCTACAACCTTCCAGAAATCTACTTGGTTGATTGCTTCCCACTGTGTTCCTCTTCTAGCAGATACTGGGTTGATAAGATCTGCATGCCATGATCAGGATTTGTGTTTCAGAGCTCTCCAGATCATGAAGTACCCCAGTACTGTCCACCTTCAAAGTATTTTCTTGTCAGAATTTCTTGAGCATGGTGTGGTTTGTCTATGCATGGCAATATGTAAGCATTAATCTTTTATTAAAGCACATGATGACAGAGTGGTTAAGCACCCTCTTAGATCCCATAGACCATTCTCAGTAAAAAATGCTGGTCAGGATGTCCCCTTAGGGTTTATTGAAAATAAGCAGTAACTTATCACAGACTTCTCAGACGCCTCTCTTAAAACTTCCTTTTGAAAGGTATTAGGATCTGTCACTGTCTACAGAGCATCTCAGTTGCAGTAGAGTGGAGAGTCATTTTTCATTTTTACTTGCTGTAACTACATTAATCAGTTATTTTCCAAATATCCCTGTCTTTGTTTATTTTTATAGTCAATTCTATCATTTTTGTTCATAAAATATTTATTTTAAAATATTTTAAAATATTTATTTTAAGTGCTTAAATTTGTATTGGTTTCCAAAGTATGTCAGAAGAATGGCTTATGTCTAACCTACACATATTCTAATCAAATGCTTCCCCATGTACTTTTTTTTCCCTTATCATTTTTCCATGTTTTCTAGCTTCTGAATGATATTAATTGCTATAACTCTTTGTTTCTTCCATTTGTTTACAGATATATCTTTCTATATCTATCTACAAATATTCATCTTTTTTTTTTTTCTTTTTTTTTATATACTCTATTTTCATCTTCCTGACAGCACAGACTGATTAGTAATGTGTGACCTTTCTGGAACTGTCATTGAGTATCTAGTAAGATACATTTATATATATATTTATTTTTTTAATTCTCTGTATATTGCTCTTTATATTTCTAAAGCAGATTGAAGCAAAGTAGGCAGTGATTACCTCCTTCTGTCCAATAGGTCATATGATGTGTCTAAAATAAATGTAGACACATTGACCTCCAATAGCACATTTTTACTTCTCCCATATATTGAAATAATTTTGTGAAAATGAGCTGTTTCTCTTTGCCTTTTGTTAAAATATTTCTGAAATGCTGCAGCTCAGATCTCCACATGAAGGTGTTAGTAAGACAAAATAAAATTGAACTCTGCTCTGCCTTCCAAGTGAGTAAGCAGTGAACTCAATATTTCAGTGGCTTTGTAGTTAGACTTCTGTTTATAGCTCCCAATATTAGCTACTGCAGGTGTTCAGTGGAACAAGTCATATTTTCAGTTCAGTTTTATCAACAGTATTACTTCTTCCTGTAATGCAAGAGCTCATAAATGGAGGAGACAGAAGAAGCTTCCTCTTTCTTTCAGGTTTTGAGTTCTCTGCCTTAATGTGGCAGTATCAGCTAATAATATGAAAAAGAGCAAAAAAGTCAGCTTGTTTATTTTATTTTTTTGTTTCAAAAGGAGACACCTCCACCCAATCAAAGTGAGCTCCCTTTGCATTTAATGCAAGGAAACTATTAAACAAATTTAGTTAGACTTGCCATTTAACTCAGAAAGAGCAGTCAGGCATTGGAACGGGTTGCCCAGGGAGGTGGTGGTGTCACCATCCCTGGGGGTGTTCAAGGAAAAGTTAGACATGGTGCTTAGGGACACAGTTTAGTGGGTGACATTGATGGTAGGATGACGGTTGGACCAGATGATCTAGGAGGTCTTTTCCAACCTTAATGATTCTGTGATTCTGTGATAGTGTTTTAATTGCTGCCCATCACATGAAACAGTAGTTATTTCCATTTAGTGACACATGAATTAAAAGAGCGGTAAAAAATAAATAAATAAATAAAATCCCTATGGAATGCACAGACAGAGATAGCGAGGCATATTGCGCTCTACAACTACCTCAAAGGAGGTTGTAGGAAGGTGGGAGTCAACAAGCAACAAGTGATAGGACAAGAGGAAATGGCCTCAAGTAGCACCGGGGGTGGGGGGGGGGTGTAGGTTTGATGTTAAGAAAAATTTCTTCACTGAAAGGATTGTGTAACACTGGAACAGGCTGCCCAAGGGAAGTAGTTGAGTCACTATGCTTGGAGATATTCAAAAGATGTGTAAATGTGGTCCTTAGGGACATGGTTTTCTTAACACATTGGCCCTGCTGGGTTAGTGGCTGGATTTGATGATCCTAGAGGTCTTTTCCAACCTTAAATAATTCTGTGATTCTATGATTTTGGGAGTAAAGCTCAAACATATACATGTGTGTTTGTTTGTTGTTTTGTTTGTTTGTTTTTGTTGTTTTGTTTGTTTGTTTGTTTGAATTATAGTAATGGAATAATTCTGTATGCAGATAACAGTCCCCCAAATCACCGCAAGTAAAAGCACAGTCTTCCAGAACTTAAATCAACAGGACTGTGGTATTTTGGATATTTCTATCTCTGTCTTCCACGGTGCTGCAAACACAAACTGTTACACATGCTTTAGTTCCTAATTCACTGGGATATAGTTGTTGGCCTGTGCTGTGAATGAGATCAGGCTCACTGGCTGCAAGAATGCTCTTTTCTGTAAAAATCATGGAATCATAGAATGGTTTGCATTGAAAGGGACCTTAAAGATCATCTAATTCCACATCCCCTGCCATGGACACCTTCCACCAGACCAGGTTGCTCAAAGCCCCATCAAATCTGCCCTTGAACATTTCCAGGGAGACTGAGCCAAGTGTATCTGCAAAGAAATATTTTTCCACCTTCTTTCTAAAGAAAGTATATATATGCAGTTGTGTTGTCCGTCAGTCCATGCTAACGTTTTACTCTGCTTACCAATTTCAACTAAATTCAACAGAAAGATACAGCTCATAAAGACAAGAAATATCAATAAGAATGGATTGTGGAAGTCGATGCAAGACCCACATTATGGTCCTCAGTATGCTGTGAGCTCAATCATCTGAATGGACACCGGAGAATCCGCACAGGAAAAAAAATAAATGGAATCTGATATTATAATTCACATAACTATTTTAACATCTCATTAGGAGATGAAAGATCATTTAGGCATAATTTTTTTCAGGCCGCCATTTTATTTAGGACTTAATAAAGTGCCTTATTCCATGATTTGTTGAACGGTTCTTTGCTGAGCAGACAAACATAACAATAACAATTTTCATTCTGAAATTGATTGGGAAGCTTTTTGAACTAACACTTTTTATCTTTTCAGTCACCACTGTGTTTCCAGGATCTTGTTCTCTGACCAAAATGAACTGCACCTAATATTCCAGTTTGGGATGGTGGGTGCTGAAGCAACTAATGAAATTTATTCCCTGCTTTCCTCAATACTTCTGCACTGGAAGTATCATTAACTCTATGACAATCTTGGCTATCTTTACAACATCTTTATAAAAGATTTACCTCCATGGAAGTATATTTATCTTGATTACCTCTTTGTTTCTATCTGTCTGTAAGCAGTATGTGGAATTAATTGCTGCTGTCTCAGGTGGGGGGTGGTCAAATGATGGTCAAGAAACCAAACCTGGTTTTCAGGATTGCTACATCTGACCATCAGGGATGTGGACTGGTCAGCAAGCTAGGCATGTTGTACATCCTGCTTCTAGCTGGAGGAGCAGGAGAGTGTATGAATCTCTGATGGTTTATTTTTGGGGCCAAATGCAGCACTAGGCAACAATGGTGTACCAGGCTTTGCCAAGATTTGGCCACCAAATACCTTTAAAAGCACACCTCTAATAACATAAAGAAATGGTCATTTCTGCTGAAGATTATTTGAGCCACATACATAGACCAAGCTCTTAGAAGGACAAAAACACAGCTACACTCTACAAAGTGGGGTCACTGAAAAGGGTTATAGAAAAGAGAAATTCAGAAATTCAGAACCAGGGGCTCTTCGACTTTTTTTTTTTTTTTTTTTGGGGGGGGGGGAGAGAAGAAGGAGGAGGAGGGGAATCATCATCTGTGTGAAATTTATGGTGCAGCAGTATAATCCTGTAAAGAGAAAGAAGAGATTTCATTTTATTTTCCTAATAATAAAATCAGTGATTTAAAGGCTGCTGTATCTTCTTGTAAACATTAAATTCTTCATCTCAGTTCCTCCGGAGACCATTGAGAAGTATATTTATGTGAGAAAACAGATATATTGAAGAAGTAACAGTATCCCATGAACAACCAATAAAGCAAAAAGTAATTATTGATCAAAATATTTTTCTTCACAGAATTAATTTGAGAGGATCTGTGAGTTTGATTTTGGCATATACCTTATATAGGAAAAAAATAATGTTGTTCAGAAACACAGCAAACAATGCATTGAAGCAGAACACCCTATTCTCCCTCCTAAACCAGCTTGCGGCTCATACCTAGAGGGCTAAAAAAAAAACATTACAATATTGATTGCACTTTGTTAGTCTGCTTTAATGATTAAATACATCAGCCACACTATCAAAGCATTAAGGACTGATTAATCATTCTCAGAACCCTGACAGTAATATATGGAGCATTTATTTCAAGTGTAGATAGAAAGATCACTTCTGGATTTATCCTTAGGTCAACTGGAAGTTGTCCTTTTGCTTTCCTTGGGCTTCAGTTTCTTTTTCTGCAATTTCTCCCAATTCCTTACACTTCTTATACACAGCAGCAGGTAAAGTAGCCCAGGGCCAACATCTGTAATTTGGGAATTTTGAATGTATTAAAGGCTGAGGCGCTGTGCTGGTGTGATAGGTTCACTTTGGCCAGCTGCCCCCTGCTCACTTATTCTACTTTCTCAATATGTCAGGGGAGAAAACAGGATGAAAAAGACCATGGATAAGGATGGGGAAACCACTTAACAGTTACTATCATGGACAAGACGGACTTGTGAAAAATAATTTAATTTATTGCCAGTTCAAATAGATTTGGACAGTGAGAAATAAAGACAAATTAAAACAATGCCTTTGCTCCCTATTCTATCCTAGGCTTAACTTCACCCCTTCATTCCTGGTTTCTCTGTTCCCTGAGCTGTGCATGGAGACAGGGATGAGTGTTATGGTCAACTTAACATGATCCATTGTGCAACTTATGTGCTCTAGTGTGGGCTTTCCACGTCCACAGCTCCTTCAGGAAATATCACCCTGTTCTGGCTTGGGGTCCTTGATGGGCTGCAGGGGAATATCTGCACCAGGCATGGAGCACCTGCTCCTCACCTCCTTCCCTCTGCTGTTTCTCCCTCTTTTTTTGGCTCCTTCTCCACTTGTGAGTATTTTGCCTTTTCTGAACTCTGTTTTCCCCAATGTGCCACCAGTGTGGCTGCTGGGCTCACCGCTTGTGACATATCTGTTGGGGAAAGAGGTGAGAAGGTGGGTGAGAGGGGCTGGAGCTTGGGGTCTGCATGCTTGAGATGCTCAGCATCAAGTAGTCTTTACACCCTCTCTTCCCATAGCAGCATTCCATACCTTCCTCAGTTTTGCTCTCAGGACATGGCAGCCTGAGATAAATGTTTTTCTAGCCCAAGCTGAGGCATCAGTGAGGGCTCAGCACACTGAGTTTTCTGGACATTAAATTGGGGAATCTGATCAGATGGAGAAAATATGTGGAAAATAACGGGCTGGAGCAAGTGTCTCCATGTCTGGATTTAATTTACAATTGACACGTCTGCTCTGGAAGGGTTTTAAACATTTTTCAAGAGTTCGCCTCTTCAAAAATGGTCTCCTTTACAGCAGCTTCTTCCCCTGACTTTTAACCTGTGAGTCCCAGATTCCTCCCAAATCATGTGGATTTTCATCAAAAGGGGTAATCTCCCACCTCCACAGGGAAATATATTTTGATTCAGAGCTGGGCAATACTAAAAACGTACTGTTACTATTATTTTTCTTGCAGTTTTTGCTTTAAAATCTTGACATATTTCGGACTGAAAACCAAAGAGCAGAAAGGAACATTCAGTTATCATCTAAAATGACAATATTGAAAAGACAATACAAGATAAGTTCACAGACATTTGAAAAAAAAACAAAAAGAAAAAAAAACGTCCAAGCTGTCTTTTTCAATGCTCCAGGCCACTAAGATATAACCAAGCTCCAACTGGAAAGCTGTTAAACAAGATTCTTATGGAGTAATACTCAAACGGATAAACCCAGACTCCCAATAGGCTTTATAACCTCCAGCCCATTGTCTCATTAACACAGACGCAGCTTAGTACCAGATTGAAGTTCAATCAGCTATGATGATAGGAAGCTTGAAGTTTAGGTTCTTCTAAAAGAAATCTTGTAAAGATCCTGTAACACAGAGGGAGAAAATCATGCTGATTTATGTAGAAGTTATATAGAAAAATAAAAAAATAAAAAATAAAAAATGTTGCATTAGGAACTTTTTTGTTGCCCTCAAAGGCTTTAAACCTCATTTTTTAACCCACCTTTTCCAGAGAACTCATGAATAAAATAGAAATCAGGAATGTGACTCCTTTTCACTGTAGGATTAAACTGAAACAAGGAGGAAGGAATGTTTGTCTCTATCTAGGACAGTTACAGAAGAACAAACTGCCACAGTTTACATTGCTGCCTCTGAGCAAAGTCTTTGCCTGGGGGGATAGTCTTTGTTTTGGATGAAGTGAGCGCAATCCAAGCTGTAAAAGACAAAGTAAGCCAGGAGGAAAATTCAAGCACATGCTACAGATGAGTGAGATTGTAACAAATCCGGAGTCACTGAGGACTTCTCCATTCTCATTATTCCACACAGTTTAGAATTTTCACAATGATGCATGCAATTCTCTGCCTGGGAGAGTTCATATTTTATTATTCCTTACTGTTTATATATTTGTATGTGTATATTAAAAGAAATAAATAACCCATGAGTGATTCTAAGCTTGCTATTCGAAAAGTGTTAATTGTATGTGGCTAAGTTCGGAAGTCTTTGTTCAAGACTTCCAAGACCTTTTCATTTATGTGTGTGTTTGTGTGTGTGTGTGTGCAACACAAGGAAATCTTCCATATCACAAAATAACTGCCTCTCCAGTTTATTCTGAAGAAAGTAGGAGTGTGCACACAGAAAAATAGATACATATCTGTGTAGCCAGATGGATATTTTAAACAGTTCATGCTCTTATCTGCACTCAGTTAGCTATACATCTTGCATCATGCAATAACCTGTTCCAGTAAAAAGTGAATAAAAAACATCAGAAGTTGAAATAAGATCCTGGACATTGTGTTTGCCTCTGCATAGTACAAGCTTGTTTCTTGTGTCCTATGCTCCCTGTTGTTAATATTTACTTTGGATTTATATTGTTTCAATGCTGAGCCAAATCTCATGCTGCACAGGCAGGCCAAGTAGATCCCGTGGTTAGAAATGCTTTTTGTAACACATTTTTTTTTTAATGAAAATCTTTGATATTATCCCCATAGAAATGTCTGCATAGCTATGCCATTTACCTCGTAGAAGAAAATGATTTGTCATATTCTACTAGATACGAACAAGGGCTAAAGGAGACTGAGATATTCAGTTCCTACAGTTGTGACATATTTTTGATGGTGTAGCTTAGGTAGCTTCCAGTTTTACTTGCTGCCTTCTTCTGGTATGATTTGAGGAGTCTAAATATACCTCTGGAGCATGGGGAGCCTCAGTAGTTAGTATGAGGCTCTGAACAACTCTAGGCAGGATGGTGTGTAAAGATTTTTGTTGCAGCTCCAAATTGCAGGTGTACCTGTATTGATACATAATATATAGAGAGATATAATTTGTATATTAGGAGAAACTGAAATAATTAATTTCTTATTCCTTTAGCCTTTAAATCAGTCATATCCAAAATCTGCAAGAAGTAGAGATTACCAGACCTTAAACAGGTTTCAAGTAAATAAAGGGAAATAAATCATTTTTAGCATCTGATAACAAATTATTTGATAATTCTCTATTTAAAAGGAATCATAATAGAAATTTAAATAATGTCCCTGTGAATAGCAGATGGTTTACCATGATGTATGGATTACACTAAATGACTACCTCTGCAAACAAATAGACATTAAGTCTTTATTATAATGTGACTCCTTAGAAAAACATATTACACATGCCTGATATGTTAAAAAGTGTTTTCCCTCTCAATTAGTACTGTATTAAATACTAATCTTATTTTTTTAGGGTATAACTAACTCAGAAAAATAATCTCCTGAATGTAGATCATTTCTTCATTAGCCTCTGGAGAAAATTATTCTCTCCTTGGGGATGGGTAATCTATATTCCTCCTGTTCTTCTGTAACTAGATTGTGTTTGCAAATACAATTGCATTAATAAGACTCCCACTTTCTCAGAGTCTTAGATAAGTTTAAATATAGCATTTTGGCATTGCTTTTATGATGAATGTATCCATTGCTGCAGGCACTCCAAGACCAATTTTTCAGTGCTATCTACATGCAGTTATTCAGGAAAAAATGTGTTCACTATGGCCTGTGAGAGTTTAGTGTATAATGACTGCTATTCCCTTTACAATTTAGGGAAATAACTGTGCAAAGCAAGTTAGAACTGCAACAAGTCATTTCTGTGAGCAATGCTTTCCTTTGCTTACACCACAATAGTAACATATGTAAATTAGATCTGTCATTACATGTATATATTGTGTCATTACATGTATATGTTGTGTCATTACATGTATATGTTGTGTGTGGAACTGAAGGAGTCCTCGATATATAGAATAAAACCCTATTTCTCTGGAAAATCAATTTCTTTGATTCATCAGGGTAAGCATGGCTACTTCTCCTTTTATTTCTTAGTCTAAGATCATAAGCAAAGACATGTAACCTCTTTGCATTTTATGGCAAAACACTGCATCCTAAATACTGAGATGCTCTTGATTGACCTAGATTCTTCCTTAACCTTGAATGAAAAGGGCATTTTTAGAGATTCAACATACAAACCTGCAACACTCTTTCAATTATCTGCCACCTGAAACAGACTTTTTATTGAAATCTCAGTGCACTGCGCTATAAAGAATCTTCAGCACAAAACTCTCATCTTCCCCTTCTCCTCATTCTTTTTAACAAAATATGTCTAACTGACTAGGTAGGGAGCCAGGAACACACCCCTTTATCCCCAGAACACTACTGAAGTTTAAAGATGGGGAATATGCATTTTCTTTGTAGCTACTATAACATGTCTGTGCAGCTGGCTATAATGATCTTGAGGAATTTAGTTGAAGAATTAAGTAGGAACTGTTGCTGGCTTTTATATATTCAGTATTTTCATAGGGAATGCAGAAGATGGTATAGGAGGAACACTTCAGGCAGTAAAAAAGAAAAGGTAATTAAAACATTTAGAAGGACAGGATTAAAATTCAGAATTAATTTCTCTCAGAGAAGCTGCAGATGCCCCAACCCTGGAAGTGTTCAAGGACAGGTTGGATGGGGTTTTGAGCAACCTGGTCTAGTGGAAGGTGTCCCTGCCATGGCAGGGGGGTTGGAATTGGATGATCTTTAGGGTCTCTTCCAACCCAACAAACAAAACTTTTCGAGAGATGCCCATGTTCATCCCACTGACCTCCCTGTACAACCCTAGTCTCAGTTACAAAACCTCAGCTTTCTCCGCCTTGTCATAATCTCCTGAATTTATATTAATTAATTTCCTCTGGTCAAAGTCAGTTTACTTCAAGATTTTACCTCTAGAATGAGTGTAAAAAACAGAGGTGCAAATTTTCCCACTTATTTCCACTAATGCCAGAAGGATGGGGGACTTCATGGCTTTTAAAACATCAAACTGTCCTTTTCACATTTTTTAAATCTTCTCCCCAGTCCATGCAAAATTCCTTCCCAGGTACTTTTTCTCTTTTTGCATTTGCCCCCACGATCTGAGGAAAAGCTAAAAGAATACATCTAAAAAATGTGCATATTCTGCTACATGGTTCATTCTTCACCTTCAGCGTGGTCCCAAGTACTCTGATCATGCCTCTGACTGATTTACTCTACTCTCTCTAATCTACTGCGTTCAAGAGTTTTCCTCCAGAATGTAAGCAATATAATCAAAATATGTCCTTCATATTTTCTTCTTTCTGGCACTCTGTATCCAGAGTGAGATCCGGGAACAGGATAGCCCATATGCTTTTGTGGGATTTTTTTCCCCCAGAGTGCCTGTTTCTATGTATTTCTGTTAGAGAAGACAGGTTGTTTGTGTAAGTGTCACACATATGGAGTAGATTTGCCATAACCCTTTATATATCAAGCTATCTGTCTCACAACTAAGTTCCCATCCTGCTGTTGTCATCACATTGCATTGCAGTTTCTCTCCTAATATCCATAGCAACAGTATTGTCTTGTTGGTTCAATAGTTTTGCAAGTTTTGAGGCCTGAAAGGACTGCTAAAACATCTTCTTTGGCTTCCTGAAGAATACAAACCTAGCATGCTTGTTCTGTTTGTCTTGCGACAAATCCAAAATGTGTGTTTGTGAAACACACTTTCCAGAAATCACATCTGTATGTGACCTGCAAAGCTTAGGACAATAGAGCATTCACCATGACCATCGGTACTTTCAGTCTCTGTTAATTCTTTTCATATATTAGTGTATAGAATTACTACATAATAATCTCTATCCTGTTTCTAATTGAATTTATATGGTGTTTGTTCTTTTTTTTTTTTTTTCTACTGGGCTCTGTTTATTATGTCTTTTTCCACTAAATTAGAGATCACTTTAGGTATTTCTCCCTGTGGAGATGTTTAGGCCACAATAGATTCACCTCTTGATTGTCCTCTTTTTAGATAAACAGCTTGAATTCTTTACATCTGATTAAATAGGTCTTTCAGCACACACACCAACAACTGAAAAACAAAAGCAGTTTTCCTCTGTCTTCTTTAAACATCCATAAAAGTCATGTGGGTACTTAAAAGGGACTACTTACTAGAAAATATAATAATCTATACAGCAATATATAGTTAGATTACAAATACTGATGACATCCCAATATGGAAAGGGTGGTTCTTTAAAAGACAGCTGAGAGGACAGATGTGAAATAAAGATGAAAATTTCAGATACAGATTTCTGATAGTTACAGAGAGGTTGAGCAATTTCTGTTCAGAAGAAAAGGATTGCTTAAAGAATTGGTATAGAAAGACCCAACACTGCTTATAGTCAAGTACTCACCAAAAACAGAATAAAGTATGCTGTGCAGAAGTAGAGAGACTTCACCAATAAAGGCTTAAATGCAACATTAAAAGAAATATCAGAACTAAACAATCATTCTGGGATTAGAAGTAATTGTCAAGTAAGGTTGTGGAATAGTCATCAAAGGAGTTATTCCAGCCTTATTATGAGCTTTCAACATAATATAGCATGTTAGAAAACTACAGGGAATGATTGAAAAACATATAAGGTCCCTTTAGAAGCCAGAAATCCGTACTTGGCTATTTTAGGCCACATCAAACAAGTTTCCTTCATTTGTGTATAAATAGAGCGATGATGATGTAGCAAGTAATGAGTGTCAGGAAACCACATTAAAAGTTAGTGTTCCCAATGATCTGAAAGAACTTTTTTTTTTTTTTTTTTTTTTTTTTTTTAATTAAAACCCAGCAAATCAGCATCAAACCTGGACAATTAGATTTCAGGGCAACTGTGGTCTCCACTCCCTCTTGTAAACTGGACATGTTGGGTTGAATCAGAAATTACATATGGGAGGGTCGCAGTAGTGCAATACCACCAGCTATCCTACCATTGGGTATTGCACTGTTGTCAGTAGAAAATCAGTGGAAACCAATCGACTAGTGGAGATCAGCAGGGGAATTCTACATCTGCAGTGCTGTAAAACCAGGGGTTGGCTGTGAGTGATAAAGAAATGGACATTGCTGGTTGGAAATCCTGCTTTGTAGTGAACACAGGAAATGCACTTTTTGCTCTGAGGATGAGATTCCCAAGGCTTCCACCTGCCTTGCAGTCCTTCTCATCTAGGTCACTAACTGACTTACAGCTTCGTTTCTTATTGCCCCGCATGACCCTACACAGGTAGCTGGCCAATCTGATTTGTGATCCAGCAGGTGGTCCCACGTTTAGAAAAGATCTGCTAAGATCACATTCCCTAGCTAGAATACATCAATACCACAAATTTCACAGTATCACAGTATCACAGATTTCTAGGTTGGAAGAGACCTCAAGATCATCGAGTCCAACCTCCGACCTAACACTAAGTACTCCACTAAACCATATCGCTAAGCTCTACATCTAAACGTCTTTTAAAGACCTCCAGGGATGGTGACTCCACCACCTCCCTGGGCAGCCCATTCCAATGCTAAATAACCCTTTCGGTAAAGAAGTACTTCCTAACATCCAAACTAAAACTCCCGTCGCAACTTTCGCCCATTCCCCCTCGTCCTGTCACCAGGCACGTAGGAGAACAGACCATTTCCAAATTTCCCTCATAGGAATTCATACATTAAACAGTATAAGCCAATTTGTGGTGCTTCATTCCCTAGAGAAGAAGAAATTTGGAAGATCTTGTGGAAATCAGAGCAGATTTGTTTCCACCCAACACATTTTTTTGTGTCACCAGTACAACAGGAGAAGAGAGGGAAAGTTAAGACAGAGATGTAATCGGCCATCAGAAAAGCACTGACATTTGAAAGTAAGTTGATCAGGATGTGAAATTCCAGATTTTCAGAGGCTCTGCACATCTGTGTCCAGAGTTCTAGGGAAAATCTTTATTTACCTATACATTTCAAACTGTTTTTCTCTTCAGTGTCCCATGTTTCTTAAGTTTCCTAAACCCGAATAGTTTAATTTGGTTTGGTGGGAAGAATGGCAGAAACCACCTGATGGAAGCTGTGTTTCCTTTCATGTCATCAGCAGGAAAGAAAGAATGCATAGACCTCAGCCTGTCCTCAAGCATTTTCATGTTGTAGAAGAGAAACTGTGAAATTAATCTTTTGTTTTGAGACTTTTGCAGCACCTGGGGGGGGGGGGGGAGCGGGCTGATAAATAAGGAGGAGTAGGTTTTTCCACACACTTGTTTCACCAGTGTTTAACATTTCTTTCTTCTTTTATCCTTTAGGATTATGTAAAAGGATTAAATGGTAATTTTCTTTCCTTTGAGTCAGAGCTTTATTCAGTCTCTTACAGTCTTTGATTACAAAACTGGTAACATTTGAGCCAATCATAACCAATAAAAAGAAACAATAGGAATACAAAACCAGGCCATTTATCTGGTTATTTAGAATAGGACACAGCTTCCTGATTGCCTGATTAAGTTTGTACAAAACTGAAGCCACCTGTGGTTAATGCTCAGCTAGGATATACAGTGATCAACAGACACAGGTGAGCACCAGCAGAAAAGAAATTATGGGATTCTGGATGTTCTTGCAACATGCCCAAGGCTGCGTCTTCCACCATCATGCTGCTTTAATCCATCTGAGATTTTAATCCAGCTGAGACTGTTTTTGGGAAATGGGAAATTGGTGTGTCCATCCATGGACACCTACCCCTTTCAGCAATGAAACACAATTTAATGGTCTCACAAACTGCAGGCTTCAGCACCAAGAGATAATGGACATGATAGGTCACCTATCACATTCTTGGATCAAGACAAGACACTGAAGTTATGGGGACTGTTTTACTTGATAGTGGAGAAATTTGTGTTTGGACAACTTTTGGTCAAATACTTATTTGGCTATGAATGTCCTAGTTACAAACAGCAGATCAATTTATGTTGTGTCATGGCCAGAAGATCCTGTGACTGAAAATGGGACATTTTCTTTAATACATATGAGTCATCACAGAGGTTCAACTCAGTTAATTCTGTTATATCTAAGTAAATTGTTACTGTGGTTTTAATTGCAGAGTGCAAAGTAGTAGCCTTATTTTTATCCTTATATTTTGGTGGGCTATGAGAACCCACTGTAAAGCTGCTCCAAACAAGAATTACCTGAGATATGAAGAAAAAAAGTGTTTTCATACCGTTCACCAGCAAGAAGTCCTGGGTGTGATTTTTTATTCCCCTGAGAAATAAGGGGAAGACAGATGAGGAAATAATCACTACTGAATGCCATTCACTTTGACAGGAAAATTAAAATGCTGGTGAAGGGGGATCTGGTGCAAGATGCTGTATGGTGAATCAGAGAAACAGTGGTGGAGGCTATGCTTGATCCTATGGATTTTGACACAGGAGCAGTAAACCGCAGGCAGAGGGAGGCACAATTAGCAAAGGTGCCTTGGGTCCTCAGATGTGCTCGGTGGATATGAATGAGGTCTCTCTGACTGTGTCCAAGTATGTGTATCACTGTATGCACACAGTGTGTCCCAGGACTTGGCCCAGCTGTGGCCTTCGCTCCCTGGAACCCACTTGGGGTGGTAACACTGTGAATGAGGCATAGTATCTAAGTCACCCATAGGGTTTTAATAGAGACAAATGGGCTTTTGGTCTTTTGTTTTTCTCCTCTTTTAACATAAATGTCTGTCATTTGCTGCTAGGCAAATTGTCTCTTTTAATATTATGACACAGACATCTCAGCCTATTCAAAGAGACATTCATGGGACATCCAAGGAGGGGCTCAGTCTCAGAAGGGAAATGTTTGGTGAAAATGAGTCTCTTTGGGGCATTATTTAACTCCTTCACAGATTAAATATGGAGAGGAACAAATGTAAAGAAAGAAAAAGAAGAAAAACAAAACAACAACACACACGCACACACAGAAGGAAAACAAACACCATCAATAATGTGAGAAGTGTGTGGGGAGGAATAAAGAAAGTACAGCACTTGCTTAAAATATCTTATTGCATAACTAGCAAGTAGGTCCTGTCCAACACCACGTGTCATTTTCAAATAACTGAGGACAGGATGAACAGATAAAGACCTCTGTAGCTATGTATTTTCTGTGTAATGACTGAATTCACCATTATTTCACCATCTCTGTCTACCTCTAATCAACTCTCTTCAGCCACACTTTACTCTGAAGCAGATAGCCTCAGCAGGCTTGGCTGGATGTTGTTTCAAAGATTACCTGAGCTTTTCTGCTTCCTTTATCTCTTGTGACTGAAATACATTAATTAGTCGTTCACCTCCTGCTGCTTCCTCTTCAGATAGTGCATCTAAATCAAATTCATTACAGAAGAGGAAAGGGAAAATATTATTAATAATAATCTTTTCTACTTTTCTTTTTTCAAAATGTTATCATTTAGGAAGCATACTCCGAAGAACCAGGAAGAGTCTAATCTAAAGTCAACAACACTTTAATCTCACCAATGCTTTTATTTGAGGTGAAGTAACTTGCCTGAAAACAGACAGAATAAACCAGTATAAAATACCAGGAAAGAGAAGGATTCCAGTTCTCCATACAGACGGTAGATTCTACTTCTCTGATGTGTACGCTTGAGCAATTAAACCCAAAATAAGTGACCTTGTGCATGGCCTGTCATGTCTTCATTAGACTTCTTCCATATTATACATTCCTGAAAGTATTAATGTTTGGGGAAAAAAAAATGTTTTCCTACTTAGGAAAAAATATTGTGGATTCATATATATTGGGGTTGTGATGTAAGGGGAAACTGACAATATGTAATCTCCCTGAAAAAAATTAGAGCATTTTTTGTTGTTATTTTTTAGTTAATTAATGGGTCTCTGTTGTCTGCAGTGGTAGTTATAGCAATTAGTTCAGCTTAGCACAAGTCTCTAATTTCATGCATCAATAAATGTTAGATCAGGGCACGATCACTATCAAGCATAGTCATTGTTTACAGCATATTCATCTTCATAAGCACTTGACTATAAACAGAATATCTCTCCATTGAGGTTTGCTTAAAAATATCCATCAGTATGCCTTAGAAATGCTGGGAAATACTGGGGGGAGAAAAAGCAATAGATCTTCTAGAAAATTTGAAAAACGAAATGTCAGTGTAAGCCATTCATCTTCCTCTAGTACTTAAATACCCAGATGAAATAGAAACAGAACTATGCTAGGTCTTGAATAAGCCAAGCAAAAAATGTTCTTGTTCCAAAGAAGCTTCTGTTTGGAGAGGTGAGTATAGAAAGTGGGGGTGAAAGTGGGAGATATGTGAAGACTGGACAAGGACTGGGAGAAACAAGAATAACACAGACACTTAGTGGTGGCAACGGGAATTAAATTCAGGTGTTCTCCTACAGGCCATTAAGGAAAATTATGTTTTGGTCTCCAATCTTAAAGGAGAGCTGGGAGGGAGGAAACAATCTGAGGGAACTATCACTTTGACTTCTTAAGTGAAGATGTTGTGCCGTCTGCAACTTATACTGTGATGGAAGACTGACTCTACCAGTCTTCCCTATGAAGGAGTAGATAATCTATTTCAGTCTGGGAGAGACTCATAGCGAAGGTACCAACACACCATACAAATACATTAGATTCTGTAATGAGGTTTGCTCTTGGTTCCTTGTTAGAGTAAATTTCTTCTAGTGGTGGGAATAGCAGACCCGTGAAACAAGAAAATGGTTCTGACTCCCACAGTTTTTCTGTTTCTTATTGAAGATAGCAGTTTTTGTTTTACATCTTTTAAACACATTTAAAGAGTGCATTTTAAAAGTGTAACAAATATCTCTGATACGCATTTGAAGATAATCAGACATCTACCTCCCCTTGAGTTCATTAGAATTAGGCAAACATATTGGATGTTTTGATATGTTCCTGCTTGTCCTGGTTTTGGCTGGGATAGAATTAATTTTCTTCATAGTGGCTGGTATGGTGTTGTGTTTTGGATTTGGGAGAAAAGTAAAATTGACCCAGACTGGCCAAAGGCATATCCCATACCATATGGCATTGTGCTGAAAAATAAAACTTGGGGAGCTGGCCGGGAGGGCTGCTGATGCTTGGGAACAGTCTGGGCATCAGTTGGTGGGTGGTGAGCAATTGTTTTATTCATCACTTGCTTTGTTTATTCTTTATTATTATTTTTTTCCCCTTCCTTCTGTGTCCTATTAAATGTTCTTTATCTCAACCCACAAGTTTTACATCTTTCCAGTTCTCTCCCTCATCCCACACAATGAATGGCTGTGTGGTGCTTAGCTGCCTGCTGGGTTAAACCACAACACTACTTCATTTAGCTACTTCCGAATGTTACCTATTACCAGAAGAGATACTAGAGAAGAGGAAACAGAAAACACTCATGCACTCATGTTTTCCTCCTTTTTCTCCCCAAATAGGGAAAAAAAACCTGTTTAGTCGACATCTGTGTTAATGCATTATGGCAGGTGAATTATACAAAGAGTTTATTAAAATCTGAAAGTTAATTAATGAGATCTACTGCACATTAGAGATCATTACTCCATCTGAAAAGATTAATTAGAGAGCAACTTCTGGTGTGTTTTATTCTCCTGGGTGTTTTGCTGACATGCCACATAAGTCATTCAATGTTAAGCAAATAATCCATTGGTCTTGTATTTACTGTGGTTATTATATAATTGCGGCAAGTTTAGCTGTATCAAGGAGATTCTTCTTTTTAACAGATTTCCTCCCAGCCAATGAATAGGTATTTATCTGCCACTTTATCTGGTTTTGTATGTCCCTCAATTAAATACATTTTGATAATAATAATGGACAAAAACATTTTAAACTGTTACTTTCATCTAGCAAAGTAGTTTTTCCCAATAACCTCTGATAAAAGAGCATGTAGCTACATAAATCAGCCTTCTTATTGCACCACTGGCAGTACAGTGTTGTTTGGCCATGGGCAATGTTGGCTCCCATCAATTCCCAATGCACTGTCAATTGAAACTACAATCTTCTTCAAAAAGACCAGTCTGATGGTAGGGATGTCCACTGGGACATGTTTATGGGGATAACTCTGAGCACATGGCTAGTACACAGTGAGCAATGCCTCTCACCTTTATTGCTGACAAATGCATGGTGGGTTGACATTTTTCTCTTTGGTTGCATTAATACACCCTAAAGTTCTTCAGAGAAGCCTTTGAGAAAGCAGTTTGTGTTTGCCTTCCCACAATGGCATACTAAATGTGACAAAGGGGATGCGCAACTTTCAGATTCATTAGTTTTTGTGTGATTGTTATTTGTACTGCCTTTATTCATAAAAACTCTAGAAGAACATTATTTCCTTCAGTTCAAGCTTGACATTTCATGTCTTGCCATCACTGAGTACACTGCTCCTCCTTCCCTTTATGAAACCCCTTTGTGAGCCTGCATCTCACAAACGCATTTTCCTATGTCTCTGTCCTCTGCCTCCCTACCTCATCCAGACTGTACACCTTCCTCCTTATCAACCTTGTTCCCTCCTTCACCTCCTCCAGCCTTTTCATGCTGTTATCTTCCTAATTCTGTCCTGCACTTCCAAATTTGCCAGATGCTTTTCATCCAGCAGCACTCCAGGTCAGGAGCTGTTGTCTGCAGGACTGTGAAGTTGCTCGTTTCACATTTATCTTCAATAGCTGATCTCAGGGCTTCTGCTATGAGTGAGGTGAGAGTTTCCTGCAAGTCAGTTTTCTTAATCTGAGGAGCTCTGGAGAAATCAAAATAAGAATCAACAAAGACCAGACCTATAAGATATATTAAACTGGTGCTCAAAGTAAAGAAAAGTTAGAGAAATAAATTAAGGAGCTTATTTTGTCCCTCTTTGCTCATGGCACAAACTCAAGAATGATCTCTGATCTCTTTAGGAGATCAAGAAATGTTTTTGTTTGTTTGTTTGTTTGTTTGTTTGTTTTTGTTTTTCAGTTGTCTGTCATACAGGATCTTATAGTTCAAAATAATTATGTTCTATGTAGACCATTTTTTCCCTATTTTATATTTAAATTTACAGACCCCCTAAAAGCTTTCAACTGGTAATACAGTCCTCTGAAGAGTAAATGTAAGCCTGTTGTAGGCTGGTGTGCTTCTTTTGTCACTTTTCAAGATTTTTTTTAGACATAATCCACAAGTGCATCCCCTTGCAGCCTTCATGCTACTCAGGAATCCACAGCCCATACTTTAAGTCTTTTCCTGTGGGCTGCATATCTGCTGATGAAGACTCTTCTTCTAGGTATGTTAAAGAGTGGAATAATTAATGACAATATTGTTCATGTTATGCAAAAAATAATAATATATATATACTATTTGCCTTGAAATTACAGACTTTTTTTATACCATTTTTCTTGCAAGGTATCTCACTTTCACCACTCTCATTCTCAGATTTCAGCTGTAATCACCGACAGTAAAAGAAATATAGACCAGGTTTATGCTGCCCTCCAAGGTCCTGCTTTGGGTCTCGCTGCCTATTCTGGCACACTGGCCTGTTTCTCAGAATTGAATTTCCATTTTTCCAAAGGGAGTTCTGACTCTTCCTAATATTTTGTTCTGCTTAAGAATGTTGAGAGCAGGATTTATTGCAGGAAAGAAGATCTAATAAAACATACCAGAAAGGCAGGTGCAGTAATATTTTCTGACTAGGTAAACTTGTGCGGGTCTTACAGTAGTTGATGGCTCCACTTCTTTCATCTCTCACTCCCTTTGTCCTTCCTCTCTGGATATACCTGATGATAACTCTAAATTAAAATCTCAGGCCATGTTGGAAATTAGTAGAAAAAAAAAAAAAGAAAAAAAAAAAAGGAACTCTGAAGTTAATGTGACTCTATATAATAAAAATTCTTAACAATCTATAAACTATATCCAGGCAGCAGGACAACTACTCTTCACAAATGCATTAGGTAGAAGCACCGTGGCATGGATGAATGGTTCAAACCTACATTTTGTCCCAAGATATTTAAGGTGCAGCCAGGACCAGCAATTAATTCCCAAGAGAAGAGTTTTTCCAACTCCCATGGTGAAGGTACAGACTCCTTAAACTCAAAAAACTTTGTTGTGCAAAGGATTTAGTGTATCTTGTTATCCAAAAGATTTGGTACTTCATGAAGGTTTATTTACAAACAACTAGGACTAAAGAAGGAAAAAGATAGTTCCAAATACAATTATACAGGCTTTTCCTATGATTGTGGATTATGATCTTTCAGCCTGAACTATCAAAAGGATCCCAAAACTCTGAAGCAGTAGATAAAGTACTTTTTCTATCAGATCATTAGGTGAGAAAAGAAAAGAAAAGAAAAAAAAAAAGGATAACAGTTTGAGACAGTTTTAATATCACCATTTCAACAGATATGCTTCTATAATACAGCAAGATGTTATTAAAGATCACTTAAAATCACAGTTTTTCCATCGCATGGTGGAAAGGTGCTGAAGGATATTAGAGTCAGTGATGGCACCTCTAGATTAGAAAGGTCCTTCACGGCAAGTCACTACAGGCTGAAATACTATTCTAGATGCATATTACCAAATTCTGGTTCTGTCACTGTATCTTTTCCTAGGAAAACACTCTTGGCCACTCTAAGACATAGGAAATGGGCTAAGTAGACCTTTGTTCTGATCCAGTGTAGTTGTTTTTATGCTATATTCTTTTTTACTAGCTACCTGTCTGCAGCTTTCTCTGCAGTAGCCTTCGTTCCCTGTGGAAGCTGGGATGCCACAGGGTGATAGAAGGTGCTCAGGAGCTGGAGAGGCAGGTCCCTTCTGCATATATGAGCTTTCAGTACTTGCACTTCAACACATGAGTTTTAATCTAGTTACTGAGCTAAGAAGGCTGACATGTAGTCTTCGAACTACTGAATTTTCTGGTGACAGAGCAATGCTGCATCAAGCTGCATGAGCTACATGGCTACCCATGGTAGGACAACATCAAGGGACCACCAGCAGGAACATCATGGCCTGGAGTTTTCCTTCTTTTAGCTCTGGCTACAGAGGCAGGTTCTTGGGCACATGAAGATTTACGGCATGTAGTTTGCAGAACCATCTTTGCGGAAAGCAACATTGCTTCCTCTACATTCAAGAAGGAATAAATTTACCAGAGACTATTATGCTTTTGCTTGAGGGCAGACAGAATCCAACAAGTACTGCTGGATAATATCCCAGAACAGCTCTTGATGCTACTGTGGCATACTAGTCTCTAAGTCCTGCATGCAGTCCTGCCTCAATCTATAAGCTCTAGCCATGCACTTGTATCTCTGTAAATTGTCTAGTAGTACTTTCAAGCTAAGGAAGGCTTATAAAAACAATTGTTCCACAAATCTAAAAGTCCTCACCACAGAAATACTTGCATAATTTATTGCTAGTGTAAATAGGAGCCATAGGTGCAGTAACCCAGCTTCTGAATAGTTGGCTGTTGTCATCCAGTTGACATTAGAGAAGGGACAGTTAATTAGCTCTCAGGATGTGCCAGACAAATAGGATATAAAGAAAAAATAGTAACACTCCCTGCTCCCTCATATTTTCATATATCTGGCTGTAAGTTTCCCTATATCTTTTGTGCTACGCTTAAGTGGTAGCAATTGCATGCTCAGGCAAATCTATGTGAAGAACCATTCAGCCATGCCGAATGGAGAATCTCCCTTTGTTCAGAATTTCATTTCAGGCAAACTTTTATTCCATCCCCCATCCCTCCCAGATCTCTTTTCTTTTCATTTTGTGAGCCTGAAGAAGGTGCACAAAGAGCTAAGGAGAGCCCTGCTCAGTCTGAATGAAGCTCTGCGTAGCTCAAAGGCAGCCAGCAACAATTGGTTCAGGAAAATTTGTGGAAGCACAGAACAATACTGTCCCCACAGGGTCCCCCTCCCAGGGTCCAGCCACCTGGGACTTAAGAACTGTCTATTCTACAAGACATTTAAATTAAGTAAAAATATTATTTATTTATTTATTTTTGTTAAAAATAACACAAGTTTCCTGGGACAGAGATCCAATTTTCATTCACCTCATGTGGCCAGGCTCTGAATTGGCATAGAAATTATTATTAACAATTAAAACCAGACTTCTGCTTCCTAAAAACACTTCTTAAAATTATATTTTTTAACCTTTCCACCCATCAGTGTGGCAGTTTTTGATTGATCCTAACCACCTGGTAAACCATCAGCTATTCCCAGCCCTTCTTTTCTAAAAACTCCCACTGCTTTGTTTGCAATGCAATTTATAAACCTTCCAAATGCACCAACTTTCTTCTTCTTTCTTCTATTCTCCTGTCTTTTTTTCTTCTTCTTTATTTTTTTTTAATTTTTATTTTTTTTTTAACTCATAGATGGCACAAAGCATGAATTAGTCATAATCTTCTCATCTCTCACATCTTTACTTATCAAATAGACACACAGCTCTTCCCAAGTGCAATGGTTTGTAAACAGTGCCAATTAGACTTCTGTTCTGCTCCAAGCCTGGGACAGAGCAGGAAGAGAGAGAGATGTGCTGCATTACAAGTGGGACTTACTAAATTATGCACGCCAAGACTCTATAAAAGCCTTATCAAACAAAGTCAGTGAAGGGAAAGAATAAGAGCTAATTATTAGGCAGCACCAGTAAATCAAAAGAAGCAGTCAAATGTATTTTAAAGTCAGATAATTAAGCCATGGTATAGTAATGGGGGGATTCCTGTCTTCATGTTTAAGATTTTATTAACCCGAGTTTAAAAGGAAAAGGCAGTGTCATACGCACTTTAACTTGATTGTTTCATCTTCTGGTGAAGTGAAGAAAAAAATCAGCAGAAATATTTGATTTTTTTATGAGAAAAAGGCAAACAGACACAAAAGGCAACCTGTCATCTGACAAATTTTAAGCGATTGGTTATGGAAAACAAGTTGGGAGAATTAGACAAAATGTTGTTTTCAGTGAGATTCTCTGATCTGAGATGACATTTCTGACACAGGACAGAGGGGACAAAAAAAAAAAAAGCAGTTTGCATATCAGTCAATCTATCGAGACAAATCTGCTCCCAAATCACTTAAGCATTTGAAAATATTCCCAAGCAAGCACCAAAGGCTGTAAAAACTTGTAGATAAATGTAGATATTTTCACTTAATTCATGTATGTCTTGTGCCTCCACCCTTTCACTTTGGATCATAAATCCTGCTCATGGGAAACTGGGAAGTCAGGAGAAGACTTAGGCCAGGAAAAAGAGTAAAAGGTATGTATATTGGCAGCACTGCTCTCTTTTCTCATGTATTTCTGTTCTTTTGTCTTGGAGTCTATCCTACTCTCATACAAGTCTAGGAAAGACTTGTTCACTGAATATCCTATAGATTTGCAGCCTAAGTGTCCTAAAATATTTAGATAGAAACATATATCTTCACTGTTTTCTTTTAAATGGCTTTTTTTTTTTTTTTCCCTCCTGAGTTTCTGCATTTTCTCAGACACCAAGTTCTGCCACTCTATAACTATCCATCTGATATCTGTGTGTCAACTGTGGATACTGATGAAACTCCTGAAAGCTATGCATTACAACACAAGCCCATTTTTCATTTTTAAAAGAAGCACTCAGAGCTTGAGTATGTGTTGCTAACAGTTTTTTTTTTTCAAAATCATCAAAGAACGTTTAGCAAATGACTTTCCAGTGTACAAAAAATTATTGTCAGGAGGCATACAAATGACCGGATATTGGCTAGAAATTCTCTAGAGTTGTGTTAAGTTAGCAGTTTAGTATCAAATTATGTTTATTTTTTCCCTTCTATAAGATATACTCACGCATAGCTGAGAATCTTTAGAAATGTGAACGCATTATGGTACTTGGAATAAAACAAGCCGGGACTCCATTATACTTGTAACACTGAGATACATATTCATGAATTCTGAAAGGGTACAGAAGGTGGAGGATAACCTGTGATATGAATAAGAATACAAGTGCTATTTTGTTTTCACAGTAACCACGACGGATCTCCAGACATTCTGAAAATGAGAAGCAGTCATAAAGGTGATTTTAACATCTGCTTTGTATGAAATGGAGTTTTAATGATATCCCTTGTAACCTCAAGGAAACATTGTAAAAATGAGGGTGGCTGGGGATTTGCTATGACTGGGGGGTGGTAAGGGGTGATTTCTTATGGTAGGAGAAATCTTCATCTTTCATTACACATAGATAGCTGGCTACAATAAAAATAATTTTAGATTTCTATCGCTGATAATTAAATTTCATCCTCATCTGTACTAGCTTCAGGATGCCCCTATACAAATGAATCAAAAAGATTAATCTTTAAATAATAATAATAATAATAATAATAATAATAAAACCTTTTACTCTAGCTATGAAGACCCATTAGGGAGTCCAATTCTCAGAAAAGAAAAAAAAAAAAAAGCTTTCTACAGCTAGAGGTCTCTTGTACTGATTTAAGGAGTTATGCGGAGAACGAAACAGAATTCTAATTTCTTATCCAATTTCTGTCACTGACTTATTGCGAGGTCTGTGGCAAAGCATAACTGCACAAAAGGTGAGGGATATATGCTGGCATATGTCAATGCAAAACCTCTGTACCATTTCAAGCAGACTTTGGACAAGAACATGCAGAAACCGCTCCTTGCATGACAGACCTGTCCAGACTGCAGAGTGGTGTCTCCCACACATGGCATTCAATTTTTTTGTTGCTTTAAGATAAAAAAATGTGAATCTTGCCAGCAATGCAAAATGCACTGATGGAAGAATGTAGTACCTGAAGATAATTCCTGAGTCATCTTCAGATGCCTTTATTGCTGACAATTCCTTCCCCATAGTGATACTTGCAGAGTTTCTGTCATGTTATGACTTTGCTTTCTTTCTGTAATATTCAGGACTCACTTTGTTCCAGAGAAATGACTGAACTTTCTGCATAGGTTTTAATAACACTGTAAGAATAAGCCTAAGCTGTGCAAGCTGTAGATGGACATTTTGTGATGTAAACTTACATTTTCATGGCAAAATATGCCTAGTAACTGCATGATATTAACATGTGAGTGCAAATACCAGAATCCAAAACTTGCCCAGTTTCCTGATCTTTCAACCTATATGCCCTAATCTTCGAGACCATGATACCCAAAGTACATACCCTATCCACTGGAGAGTAGAGGAACAGGGGTCCTTTGGGGTTCTGTGATATCCTTAGAAAATTGAGTCTAGGTTGTGTACATACAAGGACCACAGAGAGGTCCAGTGACCTCAGTCTCAGCAGACATTGCAAACTCATTTCTTCTTACCACTGGTGGTTTGTATTACTAAGATCATCACTATGGCCATGCAGCCCACATAGCACAGCCTTGGCTCAAAAATCACATGGGAATATATTACAGACCAGGTTCTCAACACCCTCTACCCTGATGCAGTGCAAGACAAAGTTCCTCATCTCTTCACATAGGAACAATGTCAGAAAAAATCATTTTTGTTGTCATTGTTAAGCTATTAATGGAAAGCAGCTGTCATTTCAAGTAAACCCCAGTACTATGGTGGTCCCACCTGGCCTCCATTTTCCCCGATATTTGACCTTGGAATAATGTTTGGAAACCTAATTTTACGTTTATATGTCTTCTCTTAATATACACACAAAAAATCAAGGACAGTCGCAGCTTCCAGACTATCTGTAGCAGAAAGCGTTTGAAGTTTTCATTGTATTCAGAATTTTATAATAAATGAGCGTTCAAATTGAGCAGCTTAGTTCAGTGAGAAAAATGGAAATTAATGAAATCAGGTCACAAACTTTCACATTATATTGCATCTTCCTTTATGCTCACTTTTAATGTTTCTGGGGTGTTGACAGACCCACAAAATTAATGAGGTTGGCAGGTACCTCTGGAGATCATGTTGTCCAACCACCTGCTCAGAACAGGGTCATCCAGAATGGGTTGCTCAGGGCCATGTCTGTTTGTGTTTGAGTATCTCCCAGACAGAGACCCCAATACTAGTGTTTAACCACCCTCACAATAAAAATGTTTTTAAATGTGTTTAAATAAAATTTCTCATATTTCGGTTTGTGCCCATTGACTCTTGTCTTGTCACGTCAAATAAATTCTAAAGATTTTCCAGATTTCCCCCTGCAAAAGCCTGTGTTTGCATGTAAAATGTGAGCAATACGCTAGACTGAAGATTCTGACAGTCTGGACTACCACTTTGATGAATTTCCTTTCACTGGACTTTTCCTCTACTGTCTGAGGATTTTTTCTTTTTTCATCTGCAGTTTGTAAAGGAAAAGAACAAGCTTGACTCTGATCCCTGTCTTCCTTTCCTCAAAGCGAGAGCCCAAAAATCTCTTGAGATTAGAGAAACTAAATAGTCTTAAATACAAAAGAACTTACTCTTTCCCAGACAATTTTGACTAAAGGTAAAAGTTCTTTAACTAACAAGACGAATGTTGTAGACAAAGGTAGGGAGAGTTCAGTGTAAAGAGAAGGAGGTTATAGCAACAGAAGACACCTGCTGAAGTTCTTTAGGAAACAAGTTACAGGAATTGCTTCCAGAGATTTTCGTTTATTTATTTATTTAAAATCTGAATCCTCTTTATTTGGCACTCCTGAATTTTTCTTTGCCTTCCAACCCCACAAGCAAGATTGTGTCTACATTTTGTGAGATTTGTACTCCACCCTTAAGCAACAAGATAAGCTTTATATCCAGATTTTGCATATTGTGTCTATTTACATGGCACAAGAACTTTTGTTATTAATAATCTCTCTCTTCCTCCTCTATTCCTCTTCTCCTCTCTCCTCACTCCTACCTTTGTATCAAGCTGCTGAGGAATCCACATGACAGATTTTTAAAGGTACTGCCTATTAACTATAAACCAATAAAACACACAACCTTTTAAAAGAAAGAGAAAACTACCTCAGTTTTGCTGCTGAACATGGGTTTAACTGCTGTGAAATTACTATTTTAAGCATGCTTAGTCTTTATCTGTACTCTAAGGATAGTTATTGTGAGGAAACTAGGAAAGAAAAAGAGCCATTTCCACAATTAGCTCAAGAACAGGAGGTAGAAGGGAGGAGATTAACTCATTGTCTGGGAAAATTAACATTGCCCATTGACCCAATGGCTTCCCTAAATTCCCCTGGAAGAAGTTATACAGCAGAATTTTGAGTTTGCAGCATTGCTCCAGAGCACATACAAGCAGTTTCATTCACAGTTCATTAGGAAAAATAAAATAAAATAACAATAATAATACAAAAATATTAGAAACACTTCCAGCACAGCAAAGGTTACTTGCCTGGTTGTTTTCCACATAAGTGCAGCCAGAAAAGGAGAAACTCCTGCTTAAGTCTTAAATCTTTGCTCTCTTAGCATTACCTCAAGTGGCACATCTCTGGTCTTCCCTGCTGCCCCCACTTTCCTAGAGGGTGAAATCTCATGTATTGGGTTCAATTTTTGTTTTTAAACTTGGAGACCCAAGTGTAAACCATTTTTTAGAGTTCAAGAAAGGGTTGAAATATCCGTGTGGTCATAATCCCAGGGAAAATCCTTATGCTGGAAATGATCACTATCACTGCTCAAGCTAAAGAGCAAAGGTGAAGGGTGCTCCACAGAGGGTGAAGCAAGTGCTGTAATCACCTTTGTTGGGAACTCAGCTTCTGCTCTTTGTGTGTATGCACAACATCTTCCTAAACAGATTTACAGTTTAAAAGAAAATCAGCACTGAGATGTACTATTGTTTGGTATATCTACAGAGTATCTGTGAGATGGAGCCACCAGCTAGATGAAGGCATCCAAACCTCCATTTCAAAGTGTAAATAACAATTTGGAGCTACAGCAAACAAAAGAGCTACATGTGGGAAAACAATATTCACAGTGCTAGCATACCAATAATGAACCCAGGGAAAATGAAATTAGAGCTAAAGAAAAACCAAAGGGAAATACAGCAGGGAAAAATGTAGACTATAAAAGGGATAGGAGATCGCAGTTAAAATAAAATAGACAGCAATTTAAAAATAGTTTAAAGCTCCTAGAAAGTTGTAGGAAAAAAAACATGATGGTAGGGAAAAAAATAAAAAATAAATAAATAAAAAAAGACATAATAACACAAAGTAGGAGCTGTGAACATAAAATTAATGTATTAAAAGTAACTACATATTTGCACTCTGCATAGAAAGAAGGACCATTTCTATAGTAATATCACATACTTGGAGATTTCTCCCCATAGTATCTCTGCTGAGGACATGGACCGGAAACTGAATCCTGCATGTAATTTTAAGTAGGGTAATGAAGTCTCTTGGCATGGTTTAAAACTTCTCCATCTTCTACAAGGGTATTCTAGGTCCCGAACTACACCGAAGTAGAACACATTGCCTACCCTCCTGCATGGTGCTGAGCAAAATTTGTAGTTTTTCAGCAAAGATTAACTGGGCTTGGAAGCTTTAGCAGGTAAGAGCAAGTCTGTGTAACCTAGTGGCTGTGGTGTTCATCTGGGATAATGGATTCCTAGCAGCTAGGACAAAGACTGAAATGAGCAATTGCACATTTTAAATGTAAATGGTCATTGTGGCAATTATTTGTGTGCTTTCACTCCAGCTTTGTATTTGGTGTTTACTTCTCTGCACAAATTTTAAAAATCAAAACAACCCACACTCCTGTTCAGATGGAGAGGTTGCCATTACTACAGCAAGTCTCCTGGTAGTGCTAATGTAACACATATGAACAGTGGAGAGGTGCAGGATTGAAAGCACACACCTGTTTTTTGCTTTTCTTCTTTGCTTTCTTCCTTGTTGCAGATGTTCACTTTTGTTTGAAAGTACCTACACACGTGCCTTTCAGGAGATCTTAGATAATTCCAACTAGATTTGTTCTTTTCAAAGCTAGGAAATACTCCTTCTTACTGGATAGAAACTAATTTGTCAAGATGCTTCTTCTCAGGAGACAAATCTGGAAACTTTTCCTGTCCACTTAGTACCTATAAGGACTAAGTATTTAGTATTTAGACCTCAATCCTTATAAGTAGAAGATTGCTGATTTAAGCAGTAGTCTGATATCTTTGGAAGGCAGGAACTCAAGTGCTGAATTCAAATTTCAAGAGAGCCAGAGATCCTTCCATATACTTTCATGCCCTTTTCATAGTTGAGGAGCAGAGAAGACTGATATGTGATAACAACCACAGCAGACACCCATTAGATTTATTGCACTTTTGGAAAGATCTGTTGAACGTGAGGCAATAAAATGACATAAACTGATTTTGCAAGACATTTGACATGCTATAACAGGGCAGTTGTTGCAAAAAGTATGAAAGAAATCTAGGAAGACAGTTACGTTGGTCAAGCAATTTTCCACTAAGAATGCTGCAGGGTCAAAGGAAGTCAAGGACCAGAGAACACATAATTTATGTCATGGATTAGTGATGGCCTTCCCTGTCATAAACTATAAGCTAACTAAACTTCATCGTCATAGTCTTCCAAGATCATAATTTTATCAGACACCACTGACAGACAACAACCAAAAATGAAATGATTGAGAATTGTGCAGAGAAGTGAACAACGTGGAATATCCAGTCTGTAAAAAACGACAGGTCAGACTGATAAGAAAGAGTCAGAAAACTGTTAAACATACCAAAGCCAAACTCAACATATTCAAACTAATCTGCCCCAGTGATCCCTCCATTATAGTTCCTATGACCATGTTTCACTGACTCAGGAGTCCTCTTGCTTTAAATGCTGTGTCTTCCTTGCATTTGTCACTTTGACAACGATTTAAATTAGATTAAGCATGAATTAATATACAAGAAGTCCAGGAAATCATTAGGTACAAAGTGTTTCTGGTGAACAGGACTAATTTAAAGAACAGCAGTGTACGTGCCAATATAATTAACAAAGTGATGCCATAATGCCAGTTAGTGCTTTCCTCAAGTGAGAATTTTATGTTGTTGCATTTCAGCATGGAAAAACTAATTTACTGTGTGTCTGCAACAAGCAACAATAAAGCTCATATTTGTTTACAAATAAATCTTCTGAGGAAATGAAATGCTTGGGAAATTGCAGGTAATGCTCTTCCATTGTTGAGTGCACATTGAGGACTGTGATTTAGAGATTACCATGGCCCTGCAAGAATAGCACTCAGAGTGGAACAAGAGTTAATCAGCTATAACATTAATTGAGGCACGATCTCTGCAGCAGGGCCCGGGAAAGCAGGAGATTGTTAGAAAATACTGAACTGGCATTGCTCCACACTAGTCATAGGTGGTGGTCCGTGACAGGGTTCAGGAGGTAATGCTGGAAATACATAGGAAAACGTGATTGCATAGATTTCTAGGATTCCATGCATTTCTCACTTAGGCAAATACCCATTTCACTTGCAAAGAAGAGGGTTGCAAAGATTTGCAAATGAAGCAAAGCCTAAACCTGCCACAGCCAAGAGAGACTTCTTTCCCCAGAGTTAAAGACCTCCTCTGCTCGCTATAAGAGCCAAACTTTGCCCTGTGGTACATGAGAACTGTGTTCACCATAAAGACCAAGTTCTCTAAAACCATTCCTGCTGAGTAGGGAGATGGCAAGAGACAGTCAGAAATGAAAGCTCTGGATACAGTAACTGACTCAGGAGTGAGGGGTGGCATTTGTGTCTTTGGCATCAACAATTTCAATCCTCTACAGAAGGCAAGATCCCTACTTTTTGAAAAACTGAGCTCCTTTTCAGGGACAGCAGGCTGTGATGATAGTTGTCATTTCTTTGCAAGGGACACTTTCCCTATATGACTTTCATCAGTGACTGGAAGAAAAGAAAGGAAGAGTCCTTGATGCAGGTCCTGGGACTCAGCTCTCCTCTTTAGAATTGACATGGCCATTTATGGAGGAAAGTTACACTTCCATTTGGGGATTTTCCTCCCTGTCTCTCTCTCATGCAAACAATTCTTTGCTGCACAATGAGGAAATCCCTTCATTTCACGTGGGGATTAGCAAACTCTCTTGGGTCAAACTCATCTCTCTCCCTGACAGCTCCAACTTAGACCACCTTATAAGAAGCAGGTTTTTCTCCCCGTCCAGCTTAAATGGGCCAGAGCCACAAATGCACTTTTCTAAATGTCTCCCCTTGTTGCCTGCTAGACCTGTTTTGAGGAATGTCAATCACAATTTTAAAACTTAAATGGTGGGAAACTTACTTCATGCCACTAGTTTTGCCCTGGTGTTCAGATTAGGGTATGTACAATTGAGAAAATCCTAGCAAATCAACTGAATTTCCTTCTTTTATGTTATTACAAGCAACATCCTAAAAAAAAGCACATAAAAACTCCCCAACTTCACACTCAGGTAACATTGTTTTATCATAATAGATACTTCAATCTAAAAATAAAATAAACTGTCTAATCTTTTTGTCCTTTCATCTTTCCTCTGTGATTGGCTTCACATGTTTTCATCCTCAAGATTTTGCATAGCTGTTCTCTGCTCTTGCTTTTCACATTTCGGGCAGCCAGCTCCTTCCCATTTTAATATATCGTCTCATGGATTTTGTTGCTGAGATATGGTACTTGCTCTTTTATCTTATGGGCCTTTCTTTACCCAATGGTAATGTCAGTGCCTCAATACTCCAGTGGATTTATGGACAGGCTGCAGATAGCAAGGTTTCCTTGGCAATTAGTGGGCCATGCTCTTTCTGATGCCCTCAATTCCTATAAGGCTGTGCTAATAATCCCCAGGATGTCTTGAGCTGCCATAAGCTTAGCCAGCTATGCAGGTGTTTTAGGACATTTGAATACTAGCAGTCCAACTGTTTTCTCATGCAGATTTTCAAAGGCTATTTCAGATCTTGAAAAACAACACTTAAAGACTTTTTATTTTTATTTTTTAGTAAAGAGATCCTGAAGGGAAATGTCTACTTCTTGTTGGTGCAGTTCTGCTGAAGTGTAATTAAAATGAATAATTCATTTTTAATAGAACTTGGGTTAGATTGACCAAGAGGTTGCTGATGATTCAGAGTGAAATCAGACCCTTATGCTAAGAGCATATAGGAGCATAGGAATAGTATAGGAAAAATAGAGGAAAAGGTAATTGCCACAACATGGTGTCTCAAAGTTGACCTTCTGAGGGTGGAGCTGCCACTAGGCAACACTGAAAACAAGGAGTTGTACACTTTAATGCTGCTCTTCTCTGGACCACTTTGTTCCAAAATTTATAAACCACAGCCCAAATCCCTCTCATAAAAGATATTCTTAGAAATAATTAAATAATAGAAAACAAAAAACACCCTTCTGTCACTAAAAAATCTTATCACGACATATGATTTGGTCACATGATAGGCATGATTCACATGTTTTATATGATTTGAACACATTAACTCGCTATGGAAAACATAGTTAATTCTTTCTGTTACCAAGGAAGTTCACATCTCTCACCTCCTAGTTCCTTTTTAGTAATCTAAAATAGGAACATTTCCGGCCTTTTCAGGAAAAATTAATTAATTAATTAATTAATTAAACTTCCCAGGAAAAGGAAGGAAAAGTTCAGGGCAGATGGAGAAAAAGCAAAAGGAACAAAACACAAAACAGAGAAAGAACTGTATGGATGAAGTCATTCACCTCAGTTAGGATGGATCAGATGAGTAGAAATGGCTCAGTCATTCCCCAAATGGATTTAAGTTCAAGATGGAAAGCCCTCTGTCTTCCAGTGAAACTTCTGTTCTCTCTTATGTATGTCTATTTAGATGGATGGAGGATTTCTCCCTCTTATTCTGTGGAATACTTAGGATCTGATTTTTGGAGCAGAAAATCCAGGCCTTAAGGCAC
Source organism: Anser cygnoides (assembly GCF_040182565.1). Classification (NCBI taxonomy): domain Eukaryota; kingdom Metazoa; phylum Chordata; class Aves; order Anseriformes; family Anatidae; genus Anser; species Anser cygnoides. Next base: position 160,517,071 of record NC_089874.1, read on the forward strand.
CTGAATCACCTTGATAAGGGAAATGAAAAGCACCTGGTTCTCTCACTACTTATATGAGCATCCATTTCCTATACACAAAAAACAACTTCTCCAAGGCCACTTGAAGAAACCAAAATATGGTGTCTGTCACCATACTCTGGGATGAACTCAATCTGGATGGAATATTTCTTGAACTGAGCTACTGGCTTGATGGACAGAGGGCTGGCAAGTTTCTAAACCTACACATCAGTTAGTCACGGGATAAGCAAACGAATCCTCTGCTGAACACCTGAGCATTCAGAGAAGACTAAAAGTATCTAGAAAGATTAGTACTCAAAACCTTAATTTCTGCAGAGTGAATTTCCCAAAAGGAATTTCTGGGTTCAGGAACTTTGAGTTTGAGTGGAATAAAGGTATCTAAGATAATCTTAGGCACCCAAACCCCTTTTTGGCTCTTGCCTCAAGGCTCAGTGCAACCATTGGTAAAGGCAGGTTGGAAAATTTTCCCCTGATTGACTTGCCCAAGGACACAAAACTTTGTGGAGGAGAAAAATCCAAATCTCTGAAGTGTGTGCATCACTTTAACCACTGAGCTAGCCTTCCCACAACCTTTAGTAGGAAATTGAATTTGCACATGCAATGGTTCCTTAAAATAACTGCTGTTTTGCAAGGAGACTCTGAATTCCCTCTTGCAAGGAGTCAGCATCCACTGAATGTCACCTCTCTACTGCTCTCCTGTGGTTCAAATGATTGTGCTATTCCTGGAAGAGGTGTTCTACCATAAAAGCACAGGTCCATATCCTACAGTGTTGAAGACCCTTGTGGAGCAACTCTCTTAATTACTATTTATATTTTGTTCCAAGCATGTAACACAAAGCCATAGATATTTATAGCATATGCATGATAACAGATGGCACATACTGATTCTTTGGTCTATAGTGGCTCCATGAAGCTGCTTTGCCTGTATATTACAATTAATACAGAAATCACTATATTCTAGTAGCTTCATGGTTACAGTGCCAAAACCTATGGTGCTTTCTCAAGGAACTATAAAATACAATTCATCTTATGCCATTATTAAAGCAGATAATCCTATTTAATATTCCCAGAGATGACAGAGCTCTGCTTGGGGTTAAATGTAAGGCTGTAAATACACTTGCTGTTCTGTCCACTCCCTTTTCCAGAAACCATTGCCAAATCCAGAGAGGAAAAGTCCCTTAATGTCTATATCACAGAATCACAGAATCGTCTAGGTTGGAAGAGACCTCCAAGATAATCTAGTCCAACCTCTGTCCTAACACTAACAAGACCTCCACTCAACCATATCACTAAGGGCTACATCTAAACGTCTTTTAAAGACCTCCAGGGATGGCGACTCAACCACCTCCCTGGGCAGTCCATTCCAATGCCTAACAACCCCTTCAGTAAAGAAGTTCTTCCTAATATCCAACCTAAACCTCCCCTGGCGCAACTTTAGCCCATTCCCCCTCGTCCTGTCACCAGGCACGTGGGAGAATAGACCAATCCCTACCTCTCTACAGCCTCCTTTAAGGTACCTATAGAGAGCAATGAGGTCTCCCCTGAGCCTCCTCTTCTCCAGGCTAAACAACCCCAGCTCCCTCAGCTGCTCCTCGTAAGACTTGTTCTCCAGACCCCTCACCAGTTTTGTTGCCCTTCTCTGGACTCTCTCGAGCACCTCCATGTCCTTCTTGTAGTGAGGGGCCCAAAACTGAACACAGTACTCGAGGTGCGGCCTCACCAGAGCTGAGTACAGGGGGACAATAACTTCCCTAGACCTGCTGGCCACACTGCTTCTGATACAAGCCAGGATGCTGTTGGCCTTCTTGGCCACCTGAGCACACTGCTGGCTCATAGTCAGCTGCCTATCAACCAGTATTCCCAGGTCCTTCTCGGCCAGGCAGCTTTCCAACCACTCATCTCCCAGCCTGTAGCGCTGCTTGGGGTTGTTGTGCCCCAGGTGCAGGACCTGGCACTTGGCCTTGTTGAACTTCACACAGTTGGCCTCAGCCCATTGGTCCAGCCTTCCAGATCCTCCTGCAGAGCCTTCCTACCCTCCAGCAGATCGACACACGCACCTAACTTGGTGTCATCTGCAAACTTACTGAGGGTGCACTCGATCCCCTCATCCAGGTCATCGATAAACATATTAAAGAGGACCGGCCCCAGTACCGAGCCCTGGGGGACTCCACTAGTGACCGGCCTCCAACTGGATTTGGCTCCATTCACCACAACTCTTTGGGCCTGGCCATCCAGCCAGTTTTTAACCCAACAAAGCGTACGCCAGTCCAAGCCACGAGCAGCCAGTTTCTTGAGGAGAATGTTATGGGAAACAGTGTCAAAAGCCTTACTGAAGTCAAGGTAGACCACATCCACAGCCTTCCCCTCATCCACCAAGCACATCACCTGGTCATAGAAGGAGATCAGGTTTGTCATGCAGGACCTACCTTTCATAAACCCATGCTGAGTGGGCCTAATTGCCTGGTTGCCCTGCAAGTGCCACGTGATGACACTCAAGATAATCTGCTCCATGAGCTTCCCTGGCACTGAGGTCAAACTAACAGGCTTATAGTTCCCCGGGTCTACCCTACGGCCCTTCTTGTAGATGGGCGTCATGTTTTCTAGCCGCCAGTCGACTGGGACCTCCCCTGATAGCCAGGACTGCCAATAGATGATGGAAAGTGGCTTGGCCAGCTCCTCCGCCAGTTCTCTCAGTACCCTTGGGTGGATCCCATCCGGCCCCATTGACTTGCGTACATCCAAGTGCTGTAGCAGGTTGCCAACCATTTCCTCATGGATTATGAGGGCCACATCCTGTTCCCCATCCCTTTCCACCAGCTCAGGGTACCGGGTATCCAGAGAACAACTGGTCTTGCCGCTAAAGACTGAGGCAAAGAAAGCATTGAGCACCTCAGCCTTTTCCTCATCTTTTGTAACTAAGTTTCCCCCCGCATCCAGTAAAGGATGGAGATTCTCCTTAGTCCTCCTTTTTGTGTTGATGTATTTGTAAAAACGTTTTTTGTTATCTTTAACGGCAGTAGCCAGATTGAGCTCCAATGAGCTTTGGCCTTTCTAATTTTGTCCCTGCACAGCCTCGCAACATCCTTATAGTCCTCTTGAGTAACCCACCCTCTTTTCCAAAGATTATAAACCCTCCTTTTTCTCCTAAGCTCGAGCCACAACTCTCTGTTCAGCCAGGCCGGTCTAGTTCCACGCCGGCTCATCTTTGGGCACGTGGGGACAGACCGCTCCTGAGCCATTAAGATCTCCTTCTTGAACAGTGCCCAGCCTTCCTGGACTCCTTTGCCGTTCAGAACCTCCTCCCAAGGGACTCTGCCAACCAGTGTCCTGAACAGCTCAAAGTCAGCCCTCCAGAAGTCCAAGACAGCGGTTTTACTGGTCCCCTTCCTGACTTCACCAAGAATAGAGAACTGAACCATTTCGTGGTCACTCTGCCCAAGACAGTTCTTGACCACCACATCTCCCACCAGTCCGTCAGTGTTTGTGAACAGAAGGTCTAGCGGCACACCTCCCTTGGTAGGCTCTCCAACCAGTTGTGTCAGGAAGCTATCTTCCACACTCTCCAGAAACCTCCTAGACTGCTTTCTCTGGACTGTGTTGTGCTTCCAGGATATGTCTGGGAAGTTGAAGTCCCCCACGAGAACAAGCGCTGACAATTTCGCGGCTTCTGTCAGCTGCCTGTAGAACTCCTCATCTGTCTCCTCATCCTGGTTCGGTGGTCTATAACAGACCCCCACCAGGATGCTTGCCTTGTTGACCTTCCCTCTGATCCTAACCCATAGGGACTCAACCTTATCATTCCCAGCCTCAAGTTCCTCAACATCAAAACACTCTCTAATATAGAGAGCCACACCACCACCCCTTCTGTGCTGCCTGTCCCTTCTGAAGAGCCTATAGCCAGACATTGCAGCACTCCAGTCATGAGAGTGGTCCCACCACGTTTCCGTGATGGCAACCAAGTCATAGCCTGCCTGCTGCACGATGGCTTCCAGCTCCTCTTGTTTGTTACCCATGCTGTGTGCATTAGTGTAGATGCACTTCAGTTGGGCCATTGCCTTCTCCCCTGGCCTTGTCATTGTTCCCCCTGGTACAGCTCCAACAAGCCTAATTTCAGCCCCATCCCCCTTCTTTCCTAGTTTAAAGCCCTCTCAACGAGCCCTGCCAGCTCCTGGGCTAGGATCCGTTTTCCTCTTAGAGATAGGGACCCGTCTGCGGTCACCAGGCCAGGTGCTGAGTAAAGCGCCCCATGGTCAAAAAACCCAAAATTTCTGTGTTGGCACCAGCCTCTGAGCCACGTGTTAATCACGTGGGCTTTCCGTGTCCTCTCTGTACCCCTCCCTGCCACTGCAGGGATAGATGAAAACACCACCTGTACTCCCGCTCCATCCACTAACCGTCCCAGTCCCCTAAAGTCCCGTTTGATAGCCTTCAGGCTTCTCTCTTCAATATCATCACTGCCAGCCTGGACTATCAAAAGAGGGTAGTAGTCAGAGGGGCGGACCAGGTTGGGAAGCTTCCTGGCAACATCCCTGACCCTGGACCCAGGGAGGCAGCAGACATCCCTACAGGTAGGGTCAGGTCGACAAATAGGGCCCTCTGTTCCCCTGAGAAGGGAGTCGCCTACTACGATCACCCTTCTGTCTTTCTTGGTGGAAGCAGTCTTGAGGCGTGGAGTCGGCTTCCTTGCCCTAGGCATCCTCCTGGGTAGACTTTCTACCTCGTCCTCACCCACCGGTCTCTCAAGCTCCAGGGCCTCAAATCTGTTACGTAAGGGCACCTGGGAAGGTGGGGCCGGTAGGGGGGGGGGGGGCGTTGCCTGCAAGGTCGAGCAGGGAGCTGTCTCCATTCCTCCTCAACTCCTAGGTCACCTCCATCTGCCCGACAGCAACAGGGCAGGGGGTCCACCCCCATTTGGGGTGTCTCACCCCGGTACCTCTCCTTCAGGCCCTGCAGGGAGTCGCTCCACCAGTCTATCTCCCGCTCACACTCCCTGATAGCCCTCAACCTCTCCACCTCCTCTTTGAGTTCTGCCACCAGGCAGACCAGGTCATCCGCCTGCTCGCACCTCACACAACACGGCGCCTCTGCCTCCCTCAGATGGCAGCAACAGGCTCAGGCAGTCCCTGCACCCAGAGACCTGAACTGCCGCATTGCTGAGCAGGCGGTCAGTCTGGGTGGGTACAGACTTTCTAGAGAGAGCTCTCTGCCTGGTATAAACCTACGCCTCGTCAGCCTCCCTCGGGGGGGCTGCCGGGTCCTGGCGGCTCCCTTGAGCGGCCTCGGTGTCGGAGAAGAAGGCCTGCCTGTCGCGATCCCCCGCCCCGCTGCAGAACGCGTCTGCCCCGGAGCCGATCGCCTCGGCCCGTGTATCACCACGTAATATGTATCACCGAGGAGAAAAAAAAAAGAACAAAGCCGTGTTTATTCTGAAAATATATCGAATTTAATACACCTGGGATTTCTCAGCAGTGTTTCAAATCAGGCAAATGGGGGAGCATAATGCAAACTAACAAGATGAAGGGAAAAAAAAAAAAAAGCTGTGGAAGAGAATGCAGGTTCTGTGTTCTCTTTCCCTCTTTCGGTAGACAGTCCCTCAAATCACCCTGAAGGGAAGAAATATGTTATTTTTTTGTCTGTCTCACCCAAGCTGGATATGATTCTTTTCTCTATTGTGTTTTTTGTTTTAGGAGGCACTTGAGGGAGCAGGTTCAGGCACAGGTTACACACAAGTCCATGCACTCCTGTCATCTTCAGGATGACTGCAGGTCACTTGGAACTTGCCATAATGCATCAACTACAAATCTCCTTTCTTTGTCTGCAGTGACTCCATCTCCATTTCATGCAACTGCGTGACTTTTCTCAGACTTCTTAGTTGCATGACATTGCCTCCAAGGCACGTGGCCTCCACAGGAACAACAATGATGCAAGCAGCATGGCTTCTCCATGAACACTTAAGTGCAAGAATGGTGCCAGATTCTCTTCTAGCCTTCCCTAAAGGTTGACTTGAGCAAGCATTTGAATCCACGGTGTGGAAGCAAAACATGCTGAGGTTTGCATTCTGATTTAGGCCCATTTTAAATGTAGTGGAGACAAAAAGAAACTATACCACCCATTCATGAAGACCATGTTGAGTTTGTCCTAAGGCTGGGTCAGACCAGAACTGTGATACCCAGATATACCACACAGAACTATGATGCCCAGTATGTGCCTTCTTTACAAGAGGTAGCACTCAGCTACACTTCCAGTTAAAAATACCTGGGTCCACTTTTCCTTGTAGCATGGCACAAGTCATATGTTGGAGCTTCCTACCTAATGCAAAGTATGCAAATTTTTGCTACAACTGTGACAGAAATGTAATCTGTGAGATACAGGTAAACTCACAAAACTAATCTAGAGTACATATACATATACACAAACAAGGAAACAAGAAGAGAAAGAGCAGAAGAAAGGTGGAAGATGTTTGTGTCTAATGAGAGAAGATTTAGGATCAGATGAACTGCTTCTTGGCAAAACAGGTCTCTGATTTTAAGTGGCAACCAGAAGAAAAATGTCAAACACTTCTATGGAAAATGCTACTGTTACTTTGTATTCCCATACCTCCATACCTTCAGGTCTGAACATGAGCCAGATGTGTACCCAGCTGGCCAAGAAGGCCAGTGGCATTCTGGCCTGCATCATCAATAGTGTGGCCAGCAAGACTAGGGAAGTGATTGCTGCCATGTATGCGGCACTGGTGAGATCTCACCTTGAATATTGTGTTTGGTTTTGGGCCCTTGACTACAAGAAGGATCTTGAGTTGCTTGAGTGTGTGCAGAGAAGAGCAACAAAGCTGGTGAGGGGACTAGAAAACAAGACAGGAGGAACAGCTGAGGGAATTGGGGTTGTTTTGTCTGGGGAAATGAATTCTGAGGGGAGACCTCATCACTCTCTACAACTATCTGAAAGGAGATAGTAAACATATGCCTCTCTTAAAGGTCATCCTAAACAGTGGTCATTCCCTTTCTTGATTGTACTGATACTAGCTTTTGACATCATGAGGCACTGTCCTGCACTGAGGATGAGAACAGTATTTTAATATGGAAAACTGTTCTCCTTTTCATAATTCTGGTCTTACACAGGCATAACTGGCTTGGGTAGCAGAGTTTCTCAAGTGACTAGTATGTGTTATTATCACAAAAATGAGTGTAAGGGAGTTCTCATAGTTGGATAAATTATTTACAATTCTTAATGACTTTTATTATATTATTATTTCTTGCTAGAGCAGCACAGATATACACAGCATACACAGAAATCAGATTTTAAGCCATTTCTAAGATGCTGATGATGTAAAGCACTCTGTTGTCTTCTGAGATGCTGGTCAATTTTATTCTTTATTTCCTCACTATACTGCTACAAAAACCGATACTGCAACTCTCCTTAGAAAATTTACCATGAAGCAAGAGAATTAAGGGTTCCTTAGGAATTACAAATAGATTTTAGTATGCACATGGAACCAATAATGCTCTGAAAAATCATCCAAGGAAATAATTTCATGTTTATTACTGTTGCAGGAATTGTGCACTGAGTGTTGCTTGAGCCCACCTAAAACATTCAGAGGTTAAAATTCATGAGTCTCTAGTCATACTGAGTCTGTATGGGGAGCACTGCTCTGTGAAATCAGATTTCAGATGGGGCATGCCTCAAATGGAGGGGCTTACAGCACTGTTTCTGCCTGTGATAGGTAAATTCTGCCTCCAATACATGTGTTCAAGAAGACTTCTGGGGGCATGATGGAATTCCTCCAAAGGGAGCTCATGAAACATCTCTGCTCCCACCTGCTGCTCTGCAATTTATCCCATGGCATGAACCCCTTGGAGGCACTTTACTGCTTGAAAACTCTACTTCTTAATTTATCTACAATACTTCCTAAATCAAAACTAATGACCTTAAGAAGTTGTCAGAAAAAAACAAAAACAAAAACAAAAACAAAAACAAGCAGACCGTATGCATTTCTATATCAATGCCAAGACAAAAATTGTGAGAAGCAGGTTAAAAAGAAAGAAGAAAGAAAAAAAAAAAGTCTAGATAGATATATAGAGGGAATTAAATACACAATTTAAGAGAAATCATTCTTGGGGGAAAAAAAAAAAAGCACAGAGAATGAGTGCTCATTATTTCTAGTTCATTAAAAAGTAATTGTTATATTTTACTCTTCTTAAGCTGAAGATCTTAAAGCACTTTACAAGCATTAGCAAATTAAGTTTCCCGTCATTCCAGGCAGAAAGTTAAGTCTTACTACTATCTGCATTGTGTGCATGGGAAAGAGTGTAGACTCTTCCATGAAATTCTTATACAGACATACAATCCTATATAAATCTATCTAACTCATAATATAAGGTTGGATTGAACATTCAGCCACAATATAGCGATCCTTGTTCCTAACCAAGATGCCATAAAACCTTTTTTTCTTTTTTTTCTGATCTCCCACCATTGGACTGTCAATAGTTTTAAAGTAAAGTGGACTCAAGAAGATAAGGCTTTTTAAACCTTTGTTTCAGTTTGTATGCAGATTCAGCTATCTATTTCAAGATCTTTTGCTAAGTCATGAAAACTACAAATACCATTTAATTCTTATTTCAAAACCCTAGATGTAAAACTGATATAAGATCTTATGCTAGAAATTGCAGAATAATTAAGGAATATTTTCCCCTTTAAAACTTTCAAGGAAAGCTTTTCCATCAATACTAGGAAAAGTTTCAGAAAAGAACTTGACATAAGCAGTGAAAACATTTATTTTATTGAAATTTCAATTTTCTATGAAAGTTCAGACATAAAAAACTTAACTAGCTCTGCCAAATATGTAGGTCAGTCTTAGCACAGGTTTAAGTTGTGCATGACTTCAGTGAGTGGCAATGACACCTTGTGTAGTAGTTACACAGCAGAGACCAGAGGTTTATTTGTCACACTTGTGATGTTCTCCTTTCAAATGCAGAATCAGACTTTCACATGCTGAAGCAAGGATAATCTAAAAAAAATGAATTGTTGCTTCTATCTCCAGCTCAGAACAGTAGGGGAGAATTTTGCTCATCTTCAGCATCCCTTTAGATATTAAAAGTAAATTAGAAATAAATAAGGTGCTCTATGAGGCTAACCTGAACAATTTTTTTTTTTTTTTCCTATAGTTATTACTAAGCAAACAAGTCTGTTGTTGGGGAAGATACTGTCTATGAATAATGAAAGGTCTCCTTTTGTATTCAGTTTCTAGATGCCTCATAATTAAATGTTGCTTGTTTATGAAATAAAAATAATAATAATAATAATAAAACAAAACAAAACTGCTGACACTGTAAATCAGCCAGAACCAATCTTCTGCTTTCCCAGGCATTACTGTAAGAAAATTAATTCTCTGCACCCAGGAATAAGTCCTGTATCTCAAAGTAAACTGATAAACTGTGTTTCAGCTCCTGTGTAATTAGGAATAATGGCTCCTATTCTTTTGACTGAGTTGCAGAAGTAGGACGGAAGAGTTACCATTGTCTGTTGGGAAGATTTGTGCTTTGTATTATCACCAGCTTGTACTTCTTTAACATGTGAACTCTAATAAAGTAGAGCAGCATCTTTTTTTCTGGCTTTTTAAAGGGAGCTTGACCTTCACCAACCTTTGCAATTCCCTTGGCTATGACAAAAGGGAGAGTGCCAATCTGTTCATATCAAAGGAGAGGCCTTTTGTCCTGGACATCAGGATATGGTAAGAAGGCATGACCCCAGAAGCAGCATGGTGTCGCTACCTCCTTCCCACTGTAAGAAACATAAACCCTATGCAAAGATGCATCGGATAGGGAATTTAAAGCATCTACTGACCCGTAACTTCACCTTGTAGAGGGCAGATTCATGGGGCAGGAGAAGGAAGATGGCACTGTACTGCCAATGTGCATTGTCTGGCTGATGTGGGATGGAAAAGTGAGTGCTGTGTTCAGTGGTCTCAGAAATATATGCTGATTTCTGACACTTGTATGCATGAATATTGAGGGAGACACTGAAGCTTACCTGTATTTCCTCTTCAAATATGCACTGCAACATTTGCAGACTATATGATGTGGGACACTGTCCAAAGCAGCCTGACTGAATCTTCAGATGAAGTTTCATAAGCCTTTTGTATTGTCAAAATAAAAATATATCTTGCCCAGGTCATCCCTTTCATCAGAAAATTTATTTATTTATTTAATCAGGAAAAGTAATCAAATTTTGCCCAACAAAATTAGTTCTTGAGAAGCCCAGGCAACTTTCCCCCTCTATGGTTGTTCCTCAGAAGGCTATCTGAGCAATCAAAACCAGAGAACTTTCATAATTCTAAAAATGAAAGCTTAAGATCTTAGGAATACACAGTAACAAAATATACAAGAAACACATGAATTCTAAATAAAATTGAGGTTGTAAATCTTCACTAAACCACTCACTTAGGCAGTAATTTCCAGCATGAGCAGAGGGAGTTCACACTGGTTCTTTACGTTTGAGTTTCTTTGTAATATGGTAAAGTACACTTATGGAACTTCCTAAACCCATAAGCGCCTTGTAGGTATCAATAGAATGTTTGTAAAACTTCAAGGTATGCTTCTTACTACCTTTTGCTACTTGTTTTCAAACTATATTGGTTTGAGGATTCCTGAATGCTTTTCACCAGTGCTCATATTCCTTTAAGGATGTCTTAAATATAGAATGTCACATGGAGAGGGAAATAAATAAATAAACAAACCTAAATACCTGTTGCATTTTTTTACTTTTTTAATGTCATCTTGTGTTGATGTCTTCAGACATGGACTTTTAGAAGCATAACCCAAAGTCTGAAAACAATGTTTACAAACCACTACCTAAGTGAGTCTTCTCTTTATAGTATTCTTCTGTCTTTACAGATGACCTAAAAAAATATTTTATTGTTTTTTAAATGGAGAATCATGTTACAAATCTACTAGAGACTAATTATTCTTATAGTAGCATCCAAACTACTTAAAAAAATAACCTTTCAAACCATTTTGCATTTGGACCAAGACAGTACAAGATCTCTCTGTAGTTTAGAAGACTCACCAAGCTGCAAATTGCCCTTAATCCTAGATGGCCATAAATGTTTATCCAGTGGTACCGAAATTCTAGTATAATCTTTGAAGCCTTTGGCCTTTTACAGCTTGAGTTAACAAGTGGAGCTCTTCTGCAAATAAGGCTATCAATAGGCCAGCACAATGGTTTCTTACCAAAATCTTCTGATCCCTCACAGAAATACTGTAGCATCACAGCTGTAATTCTACTCAATGCTGGAGTCAAACTCAGCATATCAGCAGCAGACCAGAGCTGAGAGATAGTTAAGAACAGCTTTTTTAATGCTTCTGTGCTGTGATTTGTCTTGCTTTGCATTTGAAGCTGAATTGGCCCTGTCTCTGGCCTTAGCGTCTCCATCTGGGGATTCATATCATAGACCAGATGACATGATTGCATAGAGCTAGAGCTTTAACAGCTTGAACAGACAAAGCGTCTGGAATCAGATGTGGATTTTATATACAACATGCCTCAAAAGACAGTAGGTGAATCCAGTAATCTAAGACTGTCAGGCTACTGGGACCCAAACTCTTCCAAAAAGGAAGATTTGGGGTGTGTCTGCACTCATAGTTCAAGAAGAAAATACACTTAGTTGAGGACTGAAACAAAATTCCTGAGATTTACTGTTTAGAGTAGGAGGTTACTGTGGGGATTTCTTACGCTGCGATAAATAAAAGCCCATTAGGTTTCTCCTGGTGTCTAGAAGAGATTGACTGCAGTTGTACAGCATAATGGAAAGCTGGCTAATCAATACTGTGTTATTCTTCAATTTAACTATACTAATCGTGCACACTGTTTTCATTTGTGTCTGAAAGAGAAATAAAAAGGTGTGAACATCGATTCCTGCTAAATAATAACATTATGAAAGAACACTACTTAGGCAACTCTCGGTTCCTTGCTATTGTTCTAGAAAGTCAGCCTTGTGTAGAGGCCTCTTCTGCTCATTACCCATGAAAATGAAGACTTGCTAGCCATGATGTACATCCTGCTTTGATAGCAAGGTAATATTTCCATGTACCCATGGTGACTGCTTGAGTGACTGGGGCAGGTAGCAGGCTGGAAAATTAAAATATACCTCAGTGGGTAGTAATAAGTTCTTGGCCAAAGACACAAACTAAAAACTGACTCCTTCCAACCCCTGGAAAATGATCCCAGCAACTTAAAAATGATGGTCTGCTTGCCTCCAGAAGGCAGCATGATACAGCAGTTAGAGAATCAATTGCTGATGAACTCATTCCAGCTCCTTCTTAGTGCTTAAGAAGTGTATAACAAGTCAATATTTGCAAATATATATATATAACTATATATTATATACAAGTCAAAGACAAACAAAAAATAAATAAAAATAAAAAGGGTGCCACATGCCACAACTCATTCGTGCCTCAAGAAGTATTATGGTCAAAGAAAACTCCTGAAAATAAGTTTTCATTGGACCAGTCAAGCATCATGCTTTCTGTGAGGGATTTGTGCACCTGAACCTCACATCAGCCACCAATACAACATGAGATTTTATATCACCACAGACTGTCTGTTGATCCATCACAAGACTGCTCCATCTCACGGCTCTGCCCCTGTGCACCAGATGGGTCCTAGCCACTATTTCCCATGTGGGTATGCCTCACTATCAGTCAGAGATGTGCAAGAAATTCATTATAGCATGACTTTTATCATGTGAACTAATGCAGTGCTTTGAAAATTCAGTCTCAGCTTTATTCATATTTCCATTTTGCTGCCTTTAGGGAATAATGTGAGCCTCCAAAGCCATTTAATCAAGGAGGATTCATAACACCTAAGTAAATAAGCCTGATAATAAATAATAGGAATAGTAAATTATGAAATAATGGTCTCTTAATAAGCTAGGTGCTTGTGTGATGTTCATTGCCACTATCCTGCTGACTTCAATGGAGGTACACCATTTTGAACTGCTAAGAGTTTGGCCCACAGTTTTTATAAAATGCAGTAGAAGTAAGTTCAAGATAACATTATAATCAGACATTAGGGAAAGTAAAGATGCAACACAGGGAGCAGCTTTTCACAGAAGGACCCTATTGCCTTTAAAAGCAGTGACAAAAATCCCTGACCTAAAGATAACTATTCCCTATTTAAAGCACTTACTCACCTGTCTGTTTCCTTGCACTAAAAAAAAATATAAAATAAAATAAAATAAAATAAAATAAAATAAAATAAAAATAAAATAAAATAAAATAAAATAAAATAAAATAAAATAAAATATAAAATAAAATAAAATAAAATAATATAATAAAATAAAATAAAATAATAAAGTGTCTGTTTCTTGGTCATGGTCTCAAAATGCAAATGGTCTGAACAGAGAAGGACAATGAAGACGGAATAAAATGCCAGGACATGAGAAGGCTGAGGCACAGAGTGAACAAACTGCCCAGTTTCCAACAGGCAGACCATGATGTTGAACAGGAGTTCTCTATTTCATTTACAAAATTGTCCGTGGGACTTTGCAGCCATCTGCCCAAGCCTTGACTGTAGTTATGTGACTGTAGCAGGGGACAGATCAAGCCACAGACTGCACTGGGAGCCTGAAAGGACCAAACCAACCCTCCAGGAGTAGATATTCTGATAAGCATTTCAGAAAGAGCTTTCAGGCTCCCTCCAGGCACTGAGCAACTTTTACATGAAGGAAAAATCTGAAAATTTTGCATGTATTAGCATAAATCACATATATTCTTCCAGCCTTCCCTTCTCTGACATTAACACAAAGAAGCACATCATATGCAGCTCTCTACCTTTGATAAAATTATAATTTATACAACACCTTGCTGTAGGACCAAACATTGCTGAAGGACCCCAGGATGTTTTGGGTGGGTTGGGGAAATTCATTATACTCTTAGCCCTGCCAGGGATTCTAAGTCCTATTATTAAAAGTCTTGTGATTGACAGTATTCAGATTGACAGAAAAGCTAATTAGTCTGAGGTAGCTTGGGAGCCTTCCTGCTGAATTCAGAAGGCCAGGAAGAAAAGACAGTTGCCCTATGCTGCTGTGACGGACTGTTTCAGTACTGTGTCTGAGTCATAGCATTCAATTTCGTCTCCTGTTCAATGACATGCAGGTTTATTCGACAGTCATTTCTGATTGTTCTTCTGCATCAAGGGCTTTTCTGAGGAGACAGGTGTCCAAAATACATAGTTTAAACCCAAAGCCTATAAAATCCTGAAATACTAATAGTCGTCTCCCACCTAAAAAAAATAAAAAATAAAAATCAGTTCTAATTTCCTGGTTACTCTCAAACTATATATCTCCAGCACTACTCCTACTCCTTCTCAGATGGCAGTTTCAAGCCACATTAACTAATTAATTTCCTGGGCATCCCAGGAGAGACACAGGTCATGGATTATTATTATCCCTAAATTAAAAATGTGTAAACTGAGGCACAGAGACAACAAATGAACTGCTCAGCAAGGTCAAGATGAAACAACGACCTGATAGGCCAGTGCCCATTCAAAGGAAAGAGGCGAAGTTAATATCTGCCTGCAAATCTGACGAAACTGGACATTTCAGATCCTATGCTGGAGGAGACGGGGCCCACATCACTTATATCATGGTCAGCATTTGTGTGAAGAGAATGTCACAAACAATGTGGAAAAATCTTTTGATTGTTTATTCTTGAAAAGAATAGCACAGCAACATGAAAAGAATAGCACAGCAACATGACATTATTTTCAACATAACATATTTTCAAGAATATTCTTGAAAAGAATAGCACAGCAACATGAGAAGAATATGTGAAAAGTGAGGAGCAGATCCCAGGAATCTTTGATCTTCCCCAGAGCACCAAGGACTGTCTGGAACACAGAGACTCTCATTTTAAAATTAAGATAATAGTTAGCTGTAGCAATAATTATGTTGCTATTTCTGCACTGGAGTCATCTTCAAGAGCAGCACTACCTTGGGAGTGCCAAAGCCAAAGATAAGAGTAACTGTATGATGTTGTGACCTGTGATTTTATATTATGACATGATCAGAGAACTTTTTTTCTTGATCACCTATGTCAAGTAGTAGGTCATGTATAGGGGTTTCTAGCCCACCAAAACTAAGGCTTAGAAGACATGGAACTGGTGTGGCTGCTTTTGATGAATATAGAGTTTATGATGCATACAGGATTAGAGCCAGAAGACATTTCTGGGCACAGGAGCTTGAAAGTGCTACTAACCTAGCTCTGATGTTTAGCAGGGATCTGTGCATTGCCTTTGACCAGTTATATATAAAGGCTGAAGTGCTCTAAGATACCCAGACAGCTCCTTACTACTCATCCTTTTCTTTCTCCTTTCCTTTTTTTCTTTTTCTTTAAGAAGCTGTAGGCAGGTGAGAGGAATTATTTTTAAAGGACAACCATCAATGAGTAAAAGACCAATAGAGCATGAGCATGTAGAAAGCAAGACATCAAAATACGGTAGGATCAAAGAATAGAAAAGTGTCAGGCATGTAACCTTCATTGTGAGTGTTAATCCAGCAAACCCTCCCTTTCCAGCACTGCTATTGTCTGCTTGAGATGAGTAGGCTTAGGGCGAGTTACATTTTTCTATTTCCTGGTCTTGTCACAAAGTCCATTTTAATGGTTGACTGAGAAAAAGGAAAGAGATTTTCCCAGTTTTGGTCTCCAGATATATTCAGTGTGTCCAGTGTGAACTACTTCATAGACTTGCCTCACAGAGCTGTTGGTGCATCTTCTTAATTGATGCTGTGGTCCTCATTGCTGAGGTGTCTGGTTGCTCTTAATCAAGGATGGGTTTATCTTTACAAGTTGACATGATATAATTTGCATTTTATAGAAAATGAGCAACTGGTCAGAGATAAATCATGGATAAATCACTGAGATACAAATGGAAAACAAACTCATTATTGCACATTTTGCAAAGGCAACCTCTTTTTCCCTTAAAAGAGAATTTAAACACCCAAAGTTACTCCAAGTTACTCCAAGGGTATATTGCTGACTACCTAAGTAATTACATCACCTCCACTACTGCAATGCGTAAAGTATGTATCCTAAGCTGGTGAAAACTGCTGACACTGAGGAAAAATATGTGCCTGAGCAACTATCAGTCTTTTCTGGATTCAAAGAAAGACAATAATTCACAGATATATGCAATTACAGTTTATTTACCTAAGTATAAAACTTAGATGCTTTTAGTGATGGACAAGGTTAACACAAGTTACAAACAAAAGAAAATGTGTTTGTCCCCAGAGGCATCCAGTATTCAAAATGAGGCAATATGCAAGGCACGGGCATGTAACAGGACGTATTCAGAATCTGGACTGCAAGAAAAGGGAAGATGGGAGAACTCTACAGCTGCAGAACTCCATCAGATGTGCTAAGATAATGTGTCCTTTTGCAGCTCTTTTGTTCAAGTCTCTTCAGAAAAGTTCACTTTTGGGTGGTTGTTAAAATTCAGAGTAATTGATAGGAAAAATGCAGAGTAGAAACAGTGCTGTGCATGACAGTGATGGGTTTAGCCATCAAATGCCTAACTCTTATTCAGACTTTTTTTTTTTTTTTCCTAAGATCATGGCAAATGAGTATGTGTGGTAATTTTGGAAGGGAAAAGTGAGCTATTCTTTTGCCTATTGAATCCTTCCAAGCACCAAAGACAGCATAGAGAAAAAGTACAGATAGTCTTCAGATCTCCAGATAGATCACCCTTTCCCATTTGATGTATAGGCTATGGCTTTTAGTTTCAGAATCTTAATTTTCAGATGATTAACACTGACTGAATTCAATACATTACAGATATCAGTGGGCCAGGGTTCAGTTCTAGCCTTCACATACTCTAGTTCACATACTCTAGCATTTCCCCCAAAAAAATGCTTTTCCCTTCAGGCCATATGCTTTAGAGTATTTTGTCTTGTCTATTTAGCTCCTAAGCTGTCTGAAGCAATGTTTATTTAATTTTTATTCATTTGAAAATATCTTGGTAATGTCAGTGTGGTTCCCCTTGGAAATCAAGTGTCTTACAATGGACATTAGGCAGGTGTATTGACCCAGAGATTAGTAAATGCCCTGCAAACACTGTAAGCAGATGGAAACCGTATTCCTCTCCAGCCTCCCCTTTCTAGGCATTGCCTTAAAAATATTCTTGGCATATTTTCCCTTTGCCATTTCCAGGGACATGGAAAAATCTGAGGAGGAGGAAGATACAGAAATTGTAGGGTAAAATACCTTAGCACAGGAAGTGTTGTTTTAGTTTTCTTAATGTTCATTCCCTCAATGTAAAGATTTATTATTTAAAGATTAAAAAAAAAAAAAAAAAGAGAGAGAGAGAGGGAGAACCCTGAAGTTGCACTTTTATAGATTTGCATACTGTTTTTTTGGGAGAAGATTCACACCAGGCAACAAAGACTGAATAAATCATTAGGTACAGACAGAAAAATGCTTTAAAAGAAATGATTTGCAACAGATATACTGTAAAACATTACCCATGGCAAATGTTGGATCAGCATTATATACAGAGCTGCCACTTATGAATTTTATGGGCTTCTTGGGAGGTTTCTTACAAATAGTAGTATGGTCTCTCCAGCACAGGACTACGAATCAGGAGATCTGGATTCTATTTTCAGCTAAGCCAATGCCCTTACAATGTCAACTAAATAAATTACTCAATTTGTCTGTTTGCCCTTGTGGAAATAAAGGTGAGCTGTTCATACACATGAATTTTGAATCTTATTTAGGAATATACTTTGAGGTATACTCCAGGTGGAAGTTGCTACAGAAATGCAAAATACAGTTTGTACTAAAGACTGTAAATTATTTCTAAGTCAGGGGAATTTGGAAACATTTTAGGATTGTGTATATCATATGGCAAGATTCAGTCCATTTTTACTAGGCACAAAATGACAATTATTTGTGGTGAAAAAGTCTAGCAGAGCATATAAAAATCCATGGATTGGTTTGCAAGCTGATTATATGGATAAGGTATATTGCTTGAGTTAATCTTTTCTCTTAAGCTCTAAGGAAATTGGCAGCACAAAACTTACTCCAAACCAAAATTTTGCTTCTATTTTCCACTTGCTTTTATTTTGAATGGGAGCTTTAAAACAGTCTGAGGACATTTCACCCCTCAATTTACCCTAATTCCTAATCCACATACAGTGGACTGACAGAGGGTCCTACAACTTGCATATATACTGAAGGACTGAGAGAATACCTTAAGGACATCTAAGTAAATTAGGCATTGTTTTTATTAGGTTGGTTTTGGTTTGGTAGCAGACATCTCTGAAGTCAGTATTAGTACTAAAAAGAGTTTGGAAATGCTCTTCACCTTGGGAGAAGTTACTATTTGAAACCTTTCATCGCTCACAAACTCTGATATTTCCCTTAGCTTAAAATTTGAAATTAGCCCAGAAATCTGTTTTCATCTCTGTCCAGGAACCATTATTAGATGATTTTCTTAACGAGAGGATTTTTAAACAGGTATTGTTATTTTACAAATGCTCCTTAGTTAACCTTTAAAGTTATTGTCCATAGTTCCTAATCAAAGGTTATAGAACAAAAATGTGTCTTAGTCAATGTTTGACTGCCTTGTACATTCCATAATTTATACGTTTTACATGTTATTTCTTCCTAATTCTAATGAATCATAGGTGTAAGATAGAAGCCTAAACATCTTCTGCTGTTGCAGATACGAGCAACACTTTCTCCTAGAAGGGTTTATCAGCTCTATTGCACTATCCTGTAAATGGTGACATAAAGAGAGAGATTGTTCACATTTATCAGTGTCGAGAGCAGGCAGAGCAAGCTTGTTTGGGTTACAAGATACAGTGGAGACTTACCTTTCAATGCTGAAATTTGCCACATCTATTTGTCTTGAAGGGTTGATCATACACTTCAGAGGCAGTTGCTGATGCCTCTGTCAGCTGCCTGAGTATGTGTGGTCACGGTGACAAAGAAGTTAGTAAAAATGGGTGGTCTAAATGTGCCATTTCACAGTCTGAGGATACCAAAATCAACTCTCACACCAACTGTAAACAAAGTGCAGATTTGGGTGGATGGTCTTTAGCAAGTTGGTGGACCAGCTAATCTTTGACATTGCTGTCAAACAATTTGGAGATCAAAGAAAAACCCACTACTCTGTGAATTCTCCTCATACAAAATGCTGTAGTGTTTCTTTAAAATAAAATATTTAGGTACAAACTGCATCTAGTTTGTACCTAGATGTATACAACCACATCTTGAGATGGCTCCGACACAACGCTAATAAGTCAGAAGAGGCTTCTGTAGGAGGGGAAGTTTGAGCATCAACTTGTTCTCAGCCGTATATCTCAGTGCTGTCAACACAACGAAGAACTCCTGTAACTCTACATGTCCATGTGCTAAAACATGGCCTTGTCCTTATGTTCTTATGTAGGCCAGATCTTTGCCTTGCCGTCACTGACAACATCTCTTTAAATCAAAGATGAATGGTCTCTTTGTGATCGTGTTATTACAATGAATTTCAGGAGAACTTCTAATAATGGAGCACTTAAAAGTAAAGAGCTAGCACTTCAGCTAGCTAGCTATTAATTATAAATGCCAATCTCTATCAGGAATTCTTTTTTATGTAAAACCGACCTGTTCTGAGTACTATTTTAGTGTTAATTAGAGAGAAGGGAAAATGAAATGTTATCCAATGATGAGCATTCATTACAAGGTCTGCTGACCTCTTGTGCTTATTCCTGGAGGTGCACTAGCAAAACCCCCAGTATCTGCAAATTCATTTAAGGTACGGAAGCTTTGGGTTTGTCCCAAGTAACTGCAAAGATGACACTCGCAGAAGCTTGTAGATCCAATGGGAGTGTCTACAAGTGCTTAGTTCTAGTATAGAAAAAATATACTGAAATTGTAATGTCCGTATTGTAAGAAAATATAGAAAAAAAAAAAAAAAGTATTTATAGAAAAGCCTGAGGAGAAAAACAAAGGTCTAAAGACATGGAAAAGATTTTAATATGTTTTAAGAGTGTATTCATGAATCAGGAGGCAGGCAGATTGTTTGAACATATTCAGATTAATCCACCAGGGTGAAAGCAAGTGATCATTCACTTGGTCCAGGATCCTTTTTTGAACCATGGCCAGTTTCACATAGTCCAAATGAAGGTGTGAAAAACAAAACAAAACAAAACAAAACAAAACAAAACACTAAATTTTGCCAAAGTATGGTGCCATACCTACACTAAAACATTTTAAAGTTCCTATGACTTGTAAATTCAATAATTTCCAGAAGTTTACTTTTCTTACAAGTGCAGTCAGCTAGTCTTATTAACTACAGGAAAGTGAGCATTTATGTTAAAAATGTCTACATCCAGAGTCTTGAAAATTAGCGTACATTTTTTCCTAGTTCCTGATTTTTCTAGTATCCCTTTAATTTTCGCATGCATGAGAATGAGTCTCATTTTTTGCTGACTGCTGCCCTTACGCCTCCTGTTCTGCCATTAGTGAACTAAATGTTTGGAGAATGTAATTGTAAAAATCATTCTTTGATGTAAAAGGCTCTAGAGACAAATGTCAGATTTTATTTCCGTTACAACAGATAATGGTACTTGATAGAACCATTTATAATTTCTTAAGAGGGAGAAATAATTCTCTTTAACTGATTTCTTCATATAAAGCCATTTACTCTTTCCCTGTATGCAGTGGATCAAACTGAGTTATGTTTCCTAATTGGCTATTGATATGTGGGGGGCCATTCTAATGATGCCCACCAACATCCTCTTTTATAACAAGTGATCATCAGAATGGGCCTGAGACCTTGGATAAAACAGCTGGAGACCTACTGATATCCACTCTCATCCTCCAACCTCTTAAAATAAAGTCATTCTGGACAAAAGAGCTATAAAATATACAGGGGAGTTGAAGGCAGTACTCCCTCCTATCCTACTGAGATATGTTCTGCTTTGGAGGATTGAGGGTTTTCAAAACCTACTGGGCGCTGACCTCTTGATTGCTGGTTCACCCTTGCTAATGAAACCACTGCCTTGAGTGTCCCGACTGAGAAGACCTTTGCTAGGCAAAATAACCCAATGGCAGTATGTCTGAAGGGAGTGAAGCAGTATACTTTGACATCTCTGCTTTATAAATAAGTACAAAGCATGGCAGGGAGGCTTTAAAAATAGCTTTCCTCTAAGACAAGGAAAGGAGGATGCTGAAGATGAAATCTTGACCCTATTGAAGTCAATGGAAATTTTCCCATTGATTTCACTAGGTTCAAGGCTTCATCCCAAGCACTGATCCATTTTGGTGGGCTTACAATAGCTGCACAAAGATGGAGAGAGCCTTTGATATTGCATTCAGTGCTCCAAGAGGACTGGGAAGTCACTAGGTCTTGAAATCGGGGAAAATGCCACAACAGTGTCACTTATTTCCCAGTAGTAGCAGGATTGTTAAGGGAATGTATATTTGCATATGTCCTTATCTTTTTATCCTTCTGTTGTTTTCTGGGTGCACTCAGAGTTTTTCTGTTGTTTTACTAAGTTGTAAATTGATAAAGCCAAAGGAGATTTTTCTTCATCCTAAATTGGTTGTAATATATGGCATCGCTCACAAAATTTCTAAGTATTGTGGATTTCTTGAAAGAATGTTCTCCATGGCAGGACAGTATCATTGCCTCCTGAAAATGATGATCAAATAAGAAAACTGCTTATTTTGTCAAGTTAAGGCAGGTATTCCAGGTGATAGTTATTAGCTTAACTTCAGTGGGTGTATGCTGATTTATACTAGCTGAGTCTTGTTTGCTTTACAGTTTCACTTTGAGTATATAACTTCCATGGGTGTAATCCACAATTCTTCTCACCTCAGATACTATTTTCTTTCATTTCTGTGTTTTATAAATACTTATTTCTTCAGATGTCTTCTCTGCCTGTGTTTTATATGAAAATATTGCCCTTCTCTGGCTGTCCGTATAGCCTGCTGATTCTTTCTCCTTAAACTAAGTGATCCTCAGACAGGGTTCACACCAGTACAATATTTAATTTTAATGCAAACTTGGCAACAAATTCCCAGAATGATATTTGAAAATTTATCCTTTGCCATTATAATTGACTTCTATTGTTCATTCTCCCTCTTCTGTTCTTTTATGTTCTTCCTGGAGCCCGCTCTAGACAATGTCTGTGCATGTTACTAGCAAATGCACACAGCTTCTTACTTGCACTCTGTTTTGCAAGATACCATTCTTTGTTTTCCTCCAAAATTCATAAACCTAGAAGGGAAAAATAATTTCTTGATTTGCCATCATTATTTTTGATGCTTTGAAATAAAATGGAATATTTTTGAAAAGGCAGGAATCAAGTGAGGGGAAGGGAAAAAGGAAATTGAATTGGCAGGGAGAATTCAATTAAAAATTAGTTTTATTAACATAGCGATACCCCTATGTGAGCAAATCTATATTCCTATACTTATCTTCACTGCCAAGCCCTCTTGATTTAATAACCTTCTGTTCACACTACAACTCACATGTGCTCTGCCTACATTCTTAAGGAAGGGATTATGCATCTTATTAATGATGCTGTGTCAGACAAGGCCAGATACTTTCACATTTTACATGCCTGGCTTCCATTTGCAAGGCTACAATTATTTTTAGCAACTAATTACATACCCTGTACCCATGGTGGTCGAAGATTACAGCTGTAATTTCCACAATATCACTGAATCTTTTGTAAGCAAATTTTAGCCTGGTCATTGGCACACTTTTGGATAAGTCTGTGGGCTGTAGTTTGCATGGAAAAGTTCTTCCACCTGAAATTCAGGTGGAATGATGAAAGTATGATGAGCACCACAAACTGTATCATTTCTTCTCCTGTATCCTAACAACAGAGCTGTGAACCTGTAGAAACAGTAGAAGTAGTAGTTGTGGAAATGTTATGGCAGAGATGTTCTCAAGAAAACTTGAGATAATGTTCATCTCTGGCCACATGCTTTCTGTGTAACTTCATCTATTTTGTGCTTTGCCTCTGTTTTAGAGATAAGGACATCACATTTCCCTGGTGTAGAGGATTATTAGGGTGTTAGATTTTCTTAGCATGAATAAGAACTCAAATACTACAGCCATGAGCATGCAATATTTGCCAGTGAAATGGCATCTTAACACCCAAGCGGAAACATGTTTTGGTACCTCAGGTTTTATTTTTACATTGCTGATCTGTGCATGTTGATCTGTAGGCATGTTGTCAGGGTTAAACGGAGCTTATACATGAAAAGATGGGATTGGGAATCATATTACGTTTCCATTTTCCAGCTACCTAGAGAATACCACTAGAATAAATCTAGATTTTCAGGGTTGCAGTTAGGAACGGTTTGCAAGTATCTCTAGACCACACCCATGGTGTAGAGAGTTCTACAAGTTTAGCTTGGAAGAACCAAAGCACTACATACATGAGTTTTGCACAACCCCACAAAAATTACCTGTTAAGTGTTCCTTTGATCTAAAGCAAGAGAAAAGGTAGCATTTTAAAGACCATTTAATGTTAACAACTAGAATTTGGGTGCAACCCAAACTGAGCTCAGTGGGCATGAAGAAATCACTCTCTATTTGTTTATTAAAAAATAAATAAATAAATAAAAAGAAAGTATAAATAATAGGCCTACAGACATTGAAATACTTGAGCTATTTTTGATGATTTCCCCAGATTAAAAACAAACAAACAAAAACAAAAACAAAAACAAACAAAAAACTATTACGTGAGGGATTAGACAGTCCAAAAAAGAGAATTGCTTTGAATGTAATTTCCGGAGTAGGGGAAAATTATAAAGAAATCCTGAAGTCTTTTGCAAACTGTTTGTCTTTTGAACATTGCCTTGAACAGCAACCCTTTCTGAAGTAACTCAGGAAAAAGTTTTTTGAGTTCCTGGTAAGAACAGAAACATCAGCAAAGAAATAAGCACAAAATTCTGAAATTCATGAATAGGCTGTATCTGGTGGTTGTGAAAATACAAGGTCAGGTCAAGTATGGAGAAGGGCATCATTTTAATTATGAATGTAAACAGAACTGAAAATAAATTACACCATCCCTTTTGTTTAAAGAAAGAAAAATTACGCATATATATCTTTGCAAATTAAATTTGAGAGCAAGGAATGGAAAAAGAAATTATAGTAGCTAGAAAACAGAAATTTTCAAATCTGTTGAACTTCATGAAATTCATGACTGAGTACTTAGGCAGTGAGATGAAGTAACTGTGAGTTTCTTAGTGGCTATTTTTGAGAACTTATGAAATGCAGATGAATTTCTAGATAACTGGCAGTAGAAAATCTGAATATTTGTCTTTAAAAATGAGTGAGAAAAGAAATTCCAAGAAACTGCAGACCAGTCAGCTAAACTTAAGTTCCGGGAAGAAATGCAGGAACAAATAATCAATCAAACTATCTGCAAGTGCTTAGAAAGTAACAAAAGGATGAATTGCAGCTGAAATAGATTTGTCAAGATAAAATCATGCCAAGCAGATCTAAGAACTTACTGTGACGGTGTAAAAGCCTTGCAGATATGGAAAAGCAACAGATGACATCTATATTGGATTTAGGCGGGCATTTGACACTACTTCACATGGTATCTTTTTTTGGGAGAAAAAGATCTAAACAGAACTAGTATGATGTAAACACATAACTGGTTTAAATGCTATGTTAATAATATAATTATCAGTAGACCACGGTCAAAGGAATGCCCCACTGAACTGTCAGGGACTTAATATTTTTCAGTAGAATATATATATATATAAAATCAGATAGAATAATAGAAGATATGCTTGCCTGATTTGCAGATGACACTATAATGGGCAGGGCTAGCAGGAGGACATTGTGGAAGATGTGATTTTAGTATGAACCTGACAAAATGATCTTGATAAATTGGAGTAAATGTCTGAATAAATTACATTGCAATTCAGTAAGAACAAATGTAAATATTTGTCCAAAAGTAAGAATAATTTTTTTTTTTTTTTTTTTTTTTTTTTAGGTACAGATGAGAAATGGCAGACCAGACAGTTATTCTGTAGCAGAGGACCTAGACTATTATTGCTTCACAAGCTGAATTTGTTTACAGTATGACACTATTTAAAAAACAAAAACTAATGAACCAACAAACCAACAAAACCCACCACTGTCTGGAAATATTCTAAGAAGAAAAATACACTTTGTTCAGTCTATGAAACAATCCTTCGTTTTTGGCCATGACTGACAGAAATAAGTGGGTTTTCTTACTTGATTCAAACTTAAGCTGTCTAGCTCCTTTGTGTAGATGTCTTCATGTGCACTTGGTGTCTGTTTCTATGCTATCCGAGCTAGATCATACAGCTGAGGGAACGTGGAAAGCATGTCATCTCAACCTGAAGTAGGCTTTTACTCTCTGATCACTTGAAGGACTGTCTGGATTTCCTTCACCATCTGGGCAAGATGTCCAGTGCCTCTGAAGGAAAACTGAAGTTGTATCTAGACACTGCAGTTTGGGTGAAATAATTTGGATTATATGGCACACAAGACTACTAAAGCCTTTGGTGTTGCTCATCTGGAGTAGTTACTCCTGTCTTTGGAAAGGCCAAGGCTTGCATCCATGTCAGCTGTGAACAGAACAATCAACACAAGGGAGACTTACGTTAGACGTTAGAGTTACAGTTCAGCATCATTTGTAAGGCATTTGGAACCTTTCATGCCTCTTCAGATTTCCTGCGGCCTTTTTCCTGGCCTCTAGAGACCTTTACAGAAGTATGTGAATCTCCACTGTCTTCTGTGTCATATCCCTCAGCCCATGTGGATATCTTGGACACCTCGGGACATTTAGGGTGCTAAATGCCCGTACTTTGGTAACTGAAATGACATGCTCTGGCAGCTAAGTTTTAGCAGTCCCTATGGAATAAAATCTCACGAGGAGGCTGAAGGTGCATGGAAAATGATTGCACAGAGGTGATTTTATAACTGAAAGTGATTGGGCAGGTATTTGGTCATAAAATGACTCAGCAGGGTTTGCGGAAGGAAGAAGGACTAATAGACAGTTGCAGTTTCTTCCAGCCTTGCTCTCTGTGCTGTTGAGTGTAGTACTGAAGGTGTATGTTGCTTCCTCTGTTGTTTTGGAAATGGGCTACAGAACATCTGATTGCTCACTTACTAGCTCAAATAGAGTGTAAGCTGACTGACTGCAAAATCTGTACACTGTCATTCGTACATGTTCTTTTTATTTTCTCTTTAGTCTCATTGTGCTAGTCTCTATTTGGGTTGTCTGAGTATGTGTGAACTCTTTTTAAAGTAAGGCACTGAATTGTTAAGAGAAAGTAACTACACTTTGTCTGTCATCTGCATGCTTCCTTACATATCTGTCTATTACATGCCAGCTCTGTCTCCTATTTTGTCTGTCTACATGTCTGTATATAGCTCTCTCATCTTCTGAGTCCACCTAACTTAAACTCTTCATCGTTTCCTACAGCAATCATCCCTTGTTCTTCCTGTCTATCCAAACTGTTTACAAGATCTCCACCATTGTCACATCCCCCCCTTTCATTAAAAATAAAATCCCCATGCTCAAGGCTAATATGCACATACCTGCTCCATTTCTTTGTTATAGATACCTTTCCCAACCCTCTGCTGCTTTATATACTACTTTGACATACCTAAATAGGAGAGATGCTATGACAACCCAAAACTGCCTTCTATATTTGTTTATAGTTTCATCTTTCACAATGCCTGATATGATCTATAATTGACTCCAGTCACACAGAGACATGACAGTTACTCCTACAAACAAGGAGAAATCTGTGGTTTGTACAATAGTTGCAACTCACAGATGCCTAATGAGGCAGGTTCTTTGTTGTGATTGAAGAGTTCTGGAGATTTCTGGGTTCAAAGAAATGTTATAACAACTTTTTGCTACAGCTCTAATTATAAAGCAGGTTGAACACATGCCAGAAATACAATCTTTTAAAACTCTCTTTCTCATTTAAATTCTTATCTGACATTTCTAAGACACTGATGCTGTATTAACAAAAAAAAAAAAAAATCCAACCAAACTAAAAATATGAGATAACCGCTCTGCAGAAAATGTAACAGTGCTTCTGTTAGATCAGTGAAATGTCTATTGAGCCATCAAACCTTTCCCTGACAACAATATCAGAGAAATATATGTACATACTAGGAAACATTTTATTTTATTTTATTTTATTTTATTTATTATTTTTTATTTCATATCATTTCATTTAATTTCACATTATTTTATTTCATTTTTACATAAATTTTGTAGCCCTGAAACATTTTACAAACACATAGAGTTTCTGCCATTTCATTTTTAAATAAAATTTGAAAAATGCTGAAAAATGTGACTTAACTAATTTTCTGAATCAAACCTTGCATCAAAGTGAAGTGACTTAGTTAGAAAAACCTTTTTTTCATATACCAGAACAAAGAAATCTATACTTTTTATTTACTGACATTTTTTAAAAAGTTAATTTCTAACTAGAAATGGTTCACCTTAAAATTGTGAAATTTATTATTTGTAAATTTATAAATTTGAAACTTATTATTTGTACTTATTATTTATAAAATTTGAAATTTATTAAAAATCAAAACAAAACAAAAATTGTTATATACAGTTAAAATAGTGGCAGTGTGGCAGTAATTGTCTCATTACCACTGCATGTAGAAACCAAATACAGATAGAAAATCTTCCTGTTTTTGTTGAAAGAACAAAGCAAAGCATGACTTTACCCTTTGATATTTCTTGTGATCACAATATTTTCTCCTTCTTTTCATACCTATACCATTGAGTACTGAAGAACTAAAACCATAATCCTTCTATATTAAGACCTTTTGTCAATGATAATGAATATCACAACCTGCGCTCATGGATAATATTCTTTTGTCATACAGTTCAATATGCACCATGGAGGAATAATAATAATAATAATAATAATAATAATAATAATAATAATAATAATAATAATAATAATATATAATATAATATAATCACTCCTAATGTTGCCTTTAAAGATATTATGTTCACTATTATTTTTCTCCTACATGAACTTTTTTCTTTTTTTTTTTCTTTCTTTCTTCCCTGAGTATTTGAAGTGGTGATATCCATTTTACTTTATTCTCATCTCACTAGAGTAATGTGACAGCTGGGCACTAGTTCCACCACTGCTGTAAGTCCATCTATCTGTGCTTCAGTCCAGTGACACACCATTGGTGCTGATTTGCACCAGCCATACAGGAATTAAAGTTGCTCGATGTCTGCTCATCCAATGGTCATTTTTATTGTCTTTCTTCCTAATGTTGTGCTCCTGGACATAAGCAGCTGGACTTAGCAATTATTCAGCAATAAAATGAAAGGGGAGGACACATATACAACAGCAGAAGCAGAGGTGGAGATAGGTTAATAAATTAGATCTTTCCTGAGAGGTGCAACAGGCTCCTTCATGATCAGTCCCAGATGCAAGTATCTTCACTGAATGTCCTGAATGCTTGCCCATATGTTAAAATTCCTTCTGATATGACCACTGAGCTCTGCAGCTCCATCTGCAAATACCAGGGCTAGTCTCAGGAAGATGTGCGTAGGTCAGTGAAGGTTTTGATATCAGTATCTTTTTGGTGTTTTTGTGCCCAAGCAACATTCATCCAATTTCTATGAGCTAACTCAATATTTAATTATATTTGTATGCATAAAATACAAATTTGACCAAGATTTACCTTAGTGGGTGATAGGATCAAACCTGCTCCTTCACAAATCCAGTAGATTTGGTACTGATTGCCTCTGGCACCTTAATGTGATGATCCAGATCATTTGAAGGCAGACCTAGACCCCTTAAAACTCTAAGCCTGACATGTGTTCAAATGAACTGGCAAAAAGACAAGGAAAACACAAAATATTAATCAGCCATAAGCCAAATTCTGCATCTCCTGTGCTTCTCTCAGCATTTGGCCCAAGGAGTTTAACTGCTGGAATCATAAAATTAATTATTACTTAGGAACTTCACTGTAATACTCCTATTTTCATGTTTGAACAAAAAGCTTTTAATGTGTTGAACGCATATTTAAAACAGCATAGCATAAATTTTTAAAGTAATATACACGGTGAATGACAAATGTGCCTTGTTGCTGTAATAACTTCAGATCTCTAAATTAAGGATTGAGGTTTGAAGTAATAATAATATTTCACATATAGAGAGACCTTTCATCTACAAGGAAATAAAGTCCTTTTTCTTGGCACAAGCATATACACAAAGGTGTAATCACAACTACAGCAAACTATCCTTTTCATTAGGGGTTTGATTCAGCAGTCATTCAAGTAAATTGAGGTTATCCATGCTTCTGCAATACTGACAATTTAGTGTCCCCAGCCAGCAACAAGGATTCAGCTGTGCTAGGAGCAGCATGAATGAATGAATATGAACCTTCTTGAAATAACCTGCGAGGAAGCTAGAGAAGGAAAAGGGTAGAAGAAGAAGACTGTTCTGTATGTTTTGCATACAGATAGCAGAAGCATTGAGGAATTTGATGACTATCTAGAGTCACAGAGGTAAATAAGGAAACTTTCTTGGCATTTCATCTCTATTTACTGATAGGAATTGGAGAAATTGGTATGGATTTTCATGACAGAAAATATATGGAATATGCCTTAAACCATTTTTGCTTGTTTTCAGGCTGAAATGCCTGGCAGAATAAATTCTAAGTCCTACCTGATGCCCAGTTTCCTGTGCAGTCAGTGTCAGACTAAGCTGTGCCTTGGGACTTGATATATTTGTGCCGTCCTAGCAATTTTACAATGGGTGACCTGCAACTAGAGCAAAGGAATTGGCTTTCACACACCAACATAGTCCTTTGCCATATAATTTACCTAGCAATTTTTCTAAGTTTATTGGGTTGCCATTCCAAACTAAATATTCAGGTTTTGATTAAAAACAAAAAACCACATATAAAAAACAACTAACAAACAAACAAAAAACAAACTCAAAACAAAACAAGTAACACACACACAGACAAAAAAATAAAAAAAAAATAAAACAAAACAAAACAAAACAAAAAGCACATTTCTGTTTCTGTAGCTGTCCTTGGAGTAACTTTAAGAAAACACTGAATGTGAAGCAGACTGTGTTTGGAATTCCTTTTTAACATCACTAATACTGATCTTTAGTCATTCATAAACTCACCTTGCTTGTTTTTCTGCAGTATCAACCCACCACTGTTGAAGAGAGATTGATTCTGAACTGGCAAAATATAATTGTTTTGTGACAAGTAAGTTGGATAAACATGATCTGAGATCTCCAATATAATGAATATGGATCTCCAATGTATTGAAGTTATATATAGGTGTTATTTCTATTCCATCCATTTACCAATGTGAGACTTAGACATTTTAAAAAGGAACATTAGCTTGATGGATTTTTACTAGGGGCAGTTTCCCATACTAGTTCATGGTGACGAGCTAAGTAGTGATAAAGTCTTAGTTCGATTTAGCTGCATGTCCAACAAGACATTAGCATTGAAGGTCTGGTTGTAATGGGCTGGAGGTAAAATTATTTGAATGTACAGCATGCAAATGCCCAAGCAGCTCACACACCCTAATGAAGTGTGAGAAAAGGAGGCATTGTTTCTCTCATACACTCTAGTGTCAGAAAAGGAGGCATTGTTGCTCAAGAAATCACGCTAAAGATGCTTCAAAAGCACAACTGACTGAATGTAACCTCATAACCAAATTTTGCTCTCTCAGCTCCATATAGGCCAGAGAGGAGTTTGAGGTGAAGAAAGGCTCAGAAGTCTTCAAACAGAAGTAGTATGCCCTGGGTGGGCTGAATACAAAAGAAGCAAAAGCTGAAATATCCCACGCCACAGGTTGAATGGCACTTTTATGCATAATAAAAGGTAGTTATTTTTCTCAGGTTTCTCTAGTGACATACACACCCCAGATTTGAGTCACACGTGTTCACAGCAGTAATGTCAGGTTTGTACCCTGACACCAGACTTACAACAAAATGAATTCACCACAGATATCACTCCAGATATCTACAGTGGGTTGTCTGCATCAAAGCTTCTTCTCTAGGCTCTTACTATAGTCAATGAAGAGCTGGTCAACAGAATTTATATTGAACCAAATGTAGGCATCTACTTGAGGAGACGAATCACATCCTGAAGTCATTGACTACGTAAACGAGCTCTCCATTACCTATGACAGGAACCCAGGGTGATTTTCTCACATGTACACTGTAGATACTAACTCCTGAAAATGCTAATTTAGCATTTTTTATAGTCATACTGATTTCTCATTAAAGCTCTTTCTTCCAATCTAAGCAGTTACAAGATCTATCCAGGTTTCAGATACTAGCTCACAGCTACTCCGTACACAAGACATTAATGGGTAATTTTCTTTTAGTAGACATAGTAAAGTTTGGTCTGTAAAATGTATGTCAGAGAAGTCAATGTAGTCTCATGCAGTTATGCTGGCACCTAGCAAAATATCTCAGTGTCCAATATCATTATTGAACATATGCATCTTCTAGCCAGTGCAGACATCAGTCCCACAGGATTGCCTTGTAAAAAAAGCCTATTTTTGTTCACTTATTTAAACGAGAACTAAATCCCCTTCGGTCAATAGAGTCACAATAGTGTAAACTTGATAGAAGGATAAAGTTACAAAGATAAAAAAGGATAAACTTTTAATCATCTTTTGTAAGTTAAAGGTCCCTTTTTTTCTTGCAAAAACAAGAGTATAAATAGCCCAATGAGAGTGAATAAAAGGGAACAGATTTTATGTTGTTCTGCAGTTTATCAAATCCAGTTAAGACTGAATGCAATTGTAATCGCATAAAGTGTTTCTAGTGTATTGAGTAGCTGGAGCACAAGAGGCAAAACAAATTCACACACATGTACTTCACAGTGCAAATTTATACCCATTTCAAAAGAGGTTTTGCCCATTTTTTTAGACCAGGGTGATTTAAGGATTATTTATAAACAGCAAATCTATTATTGCCATCTTCCCCTTCAGCTTCAATTAACCTAGATATTAATTTGTTGGTTGAATGTCTACAATCATTAACATGTAGCTTGTATATATGGTATTATAATACATTTCTGAGGAATGTAATGTGTTAAAAAGGAGTAGTAAACACTACTTGTTCTCTTTTAGTCTATGAAGTTTTCTCCAAAATTTGACCCTCCACCACTTTCATCTTTTTTTGTAAAAAAGGAAAGATTAACATGCTTTTATGTTCACTTGGCCCATTTTTATCCAGTTGTCTTCTGATTAATAGACTGAGTCTTCCTGTTGGCTTGCTTTTAAACTAAAGATGTATACTTTTTTTTTTTTTTTTTTTTCAGTGTGTGACTTTACTCACTCTAGTAAAATGGATGTTGGTATTTCATGGGTATATGAGCTGTACTATACAATGAGGTATTAGTGAGTACAATACCTTCATTACACAGCAGGTGCAATATTAAGGCCTGGAGAAGACAGGGCTAAAATTGATGGAAAAAATAAAAATAAAAAAATAATACACTGAAAGTACATTCAGTGGCATCTAAGCTAGAAATGGTATTTGGCTCAGAGCCCAGAATCCCTATGAATGTCTTTGCATGAGTTTTCAAGCTTTGGTTATTAAGAGCAATGAAAACCAGGTAAAACATGAAAAAATACCAAGTGAATAAACTCCAGGAGGGAAGAAAAGGGATAAGTTGCAGTGGATAGTTGCTGCAGGTGGGAAACAAATTGAAATTTCAGTGAAAACATGAAATATGAAAGATTTAAGTCTCACCATTAGTCAGTGACTTAGTAAACAATATATGTGTATCAGAAGAATATAACATAAGAGCGTGAGAAAAGCCAGAGTCTATCAGACCAAGGATACACCCAGCTCGATGTCCTGTATTCAACAGTACCAGCTTCCCAGAGAAAAAAAAGGTAAAACAACATATTTACCAAATAAACATTCTCTGTCCCATTTTGCAGGCGTGCCATGAGCAATTTACCTCACTCAGGGTAGAATTCAGTTCAAGATTTAGATACTGAAGCGTAAGTACATATGTGCAAGTGAGGTCTCCATAATATAGAGAGAGGATAAACTCTCTAATTTAAGCAAAGACTCAAAAGAACTTGGCTAAACAGCCAGTCACTACCAGTTTTAGAATGAGCTGTTTCACTTTATAGGCTCCAGCCAGTACATGGACCAGATCTCTGTTGAGTATCATAGGAGCTTTGACATCTCATGCGCATATAGACATCCACAGACAAAGGTCTAAATTTTGTATCTTCACCTACCTTTCACTCCCACCATTAGTCATTAGTGCTTGTAAAACCTGTCTAATTATACGGTCATTAATGAGAAATTGGGTTCATGTTCTGATAGGAGATAGGAATTTTGATGATGCATGTGTCTCTGAATCACAACTGCTGCCTTGCATTTAGAGGTCTGTGTTCTTAGGAATGATAACTGTAATCTGAAAATAACCTGTTATATGCATTTTTAGTTAGTTGATAGTAAGCAGAAGGCAGGTGCTTATTACTTTTAGATAAAGATCCAGTGCTGTGACGAACACTCCATAAGGCTGGGCATCTGCTTAGGAGTGTTGGTCCGTCGTTTGTTATCAGGAGGCACTCCCTTTGCATATTTCTCCCCCAAAAATTCCAGAACTCTAGCTTCAAGGTTACTGCTTGAAAGCAACACAGCTTTCAGTCTCTGATGCACAAGTCATGCCACCAAATCTGGGCCATGTGAACATTTGCTGTCTAGTCTAAATTAATTGTTGCGTTTCCTCAGTGTACAACGGAAAGAGAGAAGTGTCTGTAGTGTCAGATTCATCTCTGTATTGGAGACCTATTTTTGGATAGGATATAGGAAACAAGAGCTCACATGTAGTTTCCTTTGAAGAACTCAGCCTGCTTGTTTATCCTAGGACTATCATTATGGTATCTGCTTTATTACATTAACTCAGCAAAAGCATACACATGTGCCAAGTGCTTCAGTGAATAGACTTAAGCACATGATTAACTTTAAGAGTGTGCTTAAGTACTTCTCTAAATCAGGGCTTCTATGTTTTCCCCTCTCAGTACATCTGGTCCATTTGCATATATTTTCCATATAAAGAAGTTCACATTCAGAGCAAAATGAAACTATTTCCATGGTTGCACATTCAGTGGCACTGCTGCTGAAGCTAACTTAAGCAATTCACTTTCAATCCCTCTCTCCTGGCCCACAAGTTTTCAGCTGGTTGTTCCAACTGCAAGCATTGAGCTGCAATTGCATCTTTGGGCAGCCATTTGGTGAATTGGGTCAAGGAAATATTTAAGCTGAAAAATAAGCATGGTTTCAGTGATTTGTTTTCTCCTGGACTGGTTCATGGCTTGGTATGTGAGCTGGCTGCAGAACTATTGATAAAGCAGATAAAGGAACATGTAATCAGATTTGGAAGGTGTTTAAACTAGCATCAGCCAAAGAAATGCACATGAAAGTTGTTGTTACTTTAAATGGTTTCAAGCCATGATAAATTCAGAAGACATTGGCACTATGTTTTCCCTACAGGACAGGATTTATATATATTTGAATATTTATATATATATATATATTCAAGAGATTTAGCATTATTTGAAATTGCATATAATAAGAATGGAACATGAGGAAACTTGTTTAAAGCTGAAATAACTCTAATTCTAAAAATAAAAGTATTTTTGTTTTTCTTGAGCTATATGAACTAGTTTTCCCATAATTACAATTTTGTTTTGTCATTTAAGCCAGAAGAGCAAAAAAATGAGCATTTTTAGACGGTAATTTCCATCTCAGGTAATGTGCAACAGAGCTGAGAAAATGAATCACCGCAGAAAAAGGGGGCAGTACAGCTGTCTTCCTGCAGTAACCTGGGTTAGCTGGGTCAGCAAAATTTTACTGGACGGGCACAATTCATGAGACCATAGAGCAAGTCTTATGAGGAGCAGCTGAGGGAACTGGAGTTGTTTAGCTTGGAGAAAAGAAGGCTAAAGGGACGCCTTATTGTACTTTTCAATTGCCTTAAAGGAGGTTGTAGCAAGGTGAGGATCTTCTCTTCTCCCAAGCACCAAGTGATAAGACAAAGGGAAATGGCCTCAAATTGTGCCAGGGAAAGTTTAGGTTGGATATTAGGAGAAATTTGTTTACTGAAAGAGTTGGGCAGCATTGGAATAGGCTGCCCAGAGAAGTGGTTGATTCACCATCCCTGGAGGTCTGCAAGAAATGTGGAGATGTAGAACGGTTTAGTGGTGGACATTAGTACTAAGTTAAAGGTTGGACCAGATGATCTTAGAAGTCTTTTCCAACCTGAATGATTCCATGACTCTATGATCTGGCACTCTTCGCTGTCTCTGTAGAGGAAAAAGGACAATATACAGCTCTGACTAGTCCCAGTTTCTTGAATCAGAGTGTTGCCCACCCATAGATTGCCCTTAAGAGAGAATCTAGCAAGGACATGCTCATCTCTTTTTATAAATTTTTTATCCTTGTGGAATTTCTTTGTTGTCAAAAAGAGAAACAATAAGATTAGATGAGACAAGATTAGATAAGAAGCTGATGAGAAAAAAAATATTGTTTAATTCTAGTAATTACAGTCTAATAGCTTTTTATTGTTTAATACTTTAATTTTCTACCAATTAAAAACCAATAACTCCCTCACCAGCAACATATGAACATACCCTACATCATCATATAGATGAGACTTAGAATTCAAAATACGGGTATAGTAGCACTATACTATTAATATTTTAGTTATGGGAAATAGTTTTTAGAACTTAATTAGACCTAATCCCCTCAGGAGTCTGTGTTATTTACTAGAAACTGTGTTTCTTCATTTACCAGCCTAGACATCTAAATGACTTCCTGATTTCCTTTCTGATGTTAGGAAAGATGTTTAGGACAAAATATGTCAAACTTGAGGATGTTTGGGGAAATATGATTTTTAGTTTTGACCATCTAAAGGAAGCACCGTTTCTCTCAGAAGTTATAAGTGCCTTTGTCTCCCCCAAAAGATGGCATGATTTTCAGTAATTCACTAGGGTAAGAGGTCTTTACATTTCATCAACTGATTATAGGAAGTAAAAGCTGGGAATACTCCTGTCTTGCACTGATAACTGCAGTCAGTTGAATGGGATATAGGTATTTTGAGCTGTTGTTTTTAATCAATGTTCTTATCAATCACTTACATGAATTATAATACAGTCCAAAGAGTCTGGCTTGTGCTTTCAGTCCTTTTGCACCAAACAC
Organism: Anser cygnoides; assembly: GCF_040182565.1. Taxonomy (NCBI): domain Eukaryota; kingdom Metazoa; phylum Chordata; class Aves; order Anseriformes; family Anatidae; genus Anser; species Anser cygnoides. The sequence goes on from NC_089874.1 coordinate 160,553,340, forward strand.
CTTACACAAAACACATTAATACAAAATTCCTGTTCTTGTAGCTCAGTCTGAGAAATTATGCCTGATGAAAGGAGGCAGCCTGACAGAAAAATAGTATTTCCATGTGATTTCCATGCAAGATAATAAGCATATGACAGACATAGTATTTTAAGCCTTATTTACTGTCCAAAAAGACATTTTAGACAGTTCCCAACAAAGAAAATCCTGAAACATTTTTCTTCTCATTTTTTTTAGACAACAGTTTTATATGTCATGATGCAGAAATGGAATTGATTTGAACAGAAATAGAAATAGTTTGGTGTGGTTTTTTTTTTTTTTTTTTTTTGGGAATGTGGTCCAATTAATTAATTGTTGTCACAGTATTAAATTTTTTTGAACCATAGAATCACAGAATCACAGACTCACAGAATGGGTGGGGTTGGAAGAGACCTCTCAAGATCATCTACTCCAACCCTCCTGCCAAGCAGGATCACCTAGAGCACGTTGCATAGGATGGCATCCAGGCAGGCTTTGAATATCTCCAGAGAAGGAAACTCCACAACGTCTCTGGGCAACCTGTGCCAGTGCTCTGTCACCCTCTCAGTAAGGAAGTGACCCCTCATATTGAGCAGAAACCTCTTGTGCTTCACTTTGTGCCTGTTGCCTTTTGTCCTGTTGCTGAGCATAACTGAAAAGAGATCGGCTCTATCCTCTTGACACCCTCCCCTCAGATATTTATACACACTGAGGAGGTCTCCCCTCAGTCTTCTCTTTTCCAGGCTAAAAAGGCTGTCCTTATATGACAGGTGCACCAGTCCTCTAATCATCTTCATAGCCCTCCTCTGAACTCGCTCCATTAGTTCTATGTCCCTCTTGTACTGGGGAGCCCAGAACTGGAACCAAATACTCCAGGTGTGGCCTCACCTGGTCTGAGTAGAGGGGGAGGATCACCTCCCTTGACCTGCTGGCAACACTCTTCCGAATGCAGCCCCGGATACTGTTGGCCTTCTTGGCCACAAGGGCACATTGCTGACTCATGGTCAGCCTGCTGGCCACCAGGACTTCCAGGTCCCTCTCTGCAGAGCTGCTCTCCAGCAGGTCAGCCCCCAGCCTGTACTGGTGCTTGGGGTTATTCCTCCCTAGGTGCAGGACCCTGCACTTGCCTTTGTTGAACCACAAGAGGTTCCTCTCAGCCCAACCCTCCAGCCTGTCGAGGTCCCTCTAAATGGCACCACACCCTCTGGGTTATCAGCCAGTCCTCCGAGCCTTGTGTCATCATCAAACTTGCTGAGGGTGCACTCTGTTCCATCGTCCGGGTTGTTGATGAGTAAGTTGAACAACACTGGACCCAGTACTGACCCCTGGGGGACACCGCTAGGTACAGGCCTCCAACTAGATTCTGCACCATTAAGCACAACTCTCTGAGCTCAGTCGTCCAGCCAATTGCCAATCCACCTCACTGTCCACTCATCTAGGCCGCACTTCCTGAGCTTGCCTGTGAGGATATTACCTACATTACCTTTACCATTACCTACAGTAAGTCATAGAAACAAAAAATATCCAAGTTGGAAGGGACTCACAAGGATCATTGAGTCCAATTCCTAGGTCCCCAAAAGGACCACCCAAAAAAACAAGTCCTTCATCCAAATCGTTTATGAAAACTTTGAAGAGAGCTGGTCCTAAAAGTCAAGGTAACCTATCTGTTCTCTACTATTTATGTATAAGCAACTGCCTTAGTTCATCAGTTACCAAATTGTTGTAATTATAGGTAAACATTGTGTACACTTGCAAACTCTGGGAAATAAATTATAAACAAAGCTGGATAGTATCCCTATTATTTTATCTCATGATAAGATTAAGCTCATAGTGCTATTGACTAAATCTACCTGGATTTTTCTGGTTTTAGTTTGCATATCACACAGAATTTCCCCCTTCACTGATTCAATTACTTCTTGTTGTATTTACACTGATGTTATTATGATATGATAGAAGAATGAAGTAGTGTCAATTATTTTCAAAGACAATGCAGTTAATCTACATGCATAATGGAAAAAGTAATTGAAAGTATTGTTCGAGAAAATAATTAGCACCAGCACCTTAACCTCTAGGTGGGTTATCTTTAAAAAATCCTTGAGCCGTAGCAAACAAACTGAATTAACAAGTCATTATTTAGTTCAGCACAGTTAGTGTCCAAAGTAATTGTTAAGAATATGCTTTACATGAATCAACATGCAAGGCAAGCTGATAAAAATCTCCCAGCACTGCATCTCACCACGTACAGTGAAAGAAGTGCACTCATAGTTTGTGGAAAGGGAAATCAAATGCACAAACTGAATTAGTGAAGCTGGATCTAAGTGAATTTGTTGAGTAATTACTGATGTTTCTACTCCTTTTACATTTGTTTCTCTGAGCTTCTCTGAAGCTTCCAGGTGGTAATAAACTCATGCAGAACACTACAGTATGAACTACAGTGTTCAGTTATGGTTCTTGCCTGTGCTACTACCACCTGACTGGTCTTATTTTTGAGATTCCTCTCTGAAACAGAATTCCTTTTAGCCTTGCTGTTCTTCCCAAGCCATCTAGAGTTAATGAATACTTTTCCTTTCAGTTGGAGAAAACAAGGTGCTCCAAGATGACCCCGAACCTTTGGAAGTTAGAATGGCAGTACCCTTCGGGGTATGTCAACTGCAGTAAATAAGTAATATCTTTGGATCTTTTCAAAGGTGACCTCTGATCTGGTTTTGCTGGCCCAGACTCAAATTTCTCCCCTTGAAAAACTGGATCCATTCTTTGTCTTAGGAAGGATACCAAACATTAGACACTTCAAATCACGGTGAAGTTAGGAAAAGGTTAACCACAGTCTCATGGAAGAACTCAGCAGGAAAAAGAAAAAAAAATAAAATAAAAAAAATATATCCCTGTGCTGTCATTATCACCAGAAAATTAAAAAAGAACAAGCCACCAAAATAAAACTTTGACATAAATGTAGTGAACTTGCTAAAAATTCAAATTGCTTATATATATGTCATTATTTATTTTATTGTATTTTATTTATTTATTTATTTATTTATTTATTACCAGGTTAACATTTAGTGGAGCCGAAAATGTCTAATGTCAGCCAACCTTCCAGTTTCTTCTTGGCCTTATTTATTTCATGTTTAATTTTTGAGGGCTTTAGTGAATGAATAGTCGTGAGATTTTCCCCTAGTTTTAACATTATAAAATATAGGTATTTCTTTTATGTTAATTATTTTGGCTACTTGTCTCGTTAACATGAAAGAGAAATGTACTTCTGGAAGACACTGTCTCCAGACCCCAAACGAGTGTCTAACCTAGGGGGATGCATCACTTCCTAGAGAAGTCCATTTCTCCCCATTGCCTCTACAGGCAATGTCTAGAGTGAGGACAGCTTTACCTCTCAACTCAACTAGATTACACAAATCACAGCTGACCTCAGCATTTTTATTTAAACAGGTATATTACATTTCTCATAAAATGTTTGGGCTGTGGGGAACCATGTCTGCCAGGATTTAAAAATGAAAGAAAAGGGATAGAACTAGGAAACTGTTCAGAGTTTTAGAGACTACTTCATGCACTGCAGTTCTCTTCTATAACTTGGATGTAGAAAATGTAGCCCAATGAGAACTCACGGGCAGCAGATCCCAAGGAAACAGGCTCAGAAAGATGAACTTTGAGACGATAGCCATTTGTAAGGCATATCTCCTCAGCTGTGCTGTCACAGGACGTCAAACCAGCAGAGTGACCACCTCCATAATACTAATCCTTCACAGAAATCAAACGTGAGAGATCTTGGAGAGAAGTTTGATGAAAGTCCCTGATCCATGGCCAAAAGTAAACTGAAAAGCTGCCTCTTCACCCAGCACCTAAGTAACTCTGAAATTAAAATAGACAATTCACCCTGCTTTGGCAAATGGAGAGATTAAACAGCTTTTTTGCTCCCAGAATTATCCACCCCCTTTGAAATCATAGTTAGGAAATTACTTGAGAAAATACACTGATACAGGCACATTTTTGGAGTGAGTCATAAGCTATGATGCACCTTTTAACTTCTGACTTTTTTCAGTACTCATCCTGAAACATTTGAAATATATTACAAGGACACAGCTGCCCTAACACACTAACATTAATGACCACTACATTAAAGAATGCAGGGAAATGAATACTGCATGTTAGTGGGAAATCAGAAATTATTTCTGGTAAAATAGTTAAAAGAAAAAAAAATCAACAACAAAACTTTGCCTTTTGGAGTACATTAGAAAAAAAAAAAAAGTTCAATTTTGAATTCTTCAAGATTGATTAGAAATGCAATTGTGATTTAACTTCTGGGAGAAGAATTTCATGGATCAGAAATTTTTAAAGTCTATATTTAGTAATGTAAGCAAGTTATGCACTCCCACCCACAAAATCATTCAACATTCTACAGCCCACAGTGCAGCTCAGTGCAGCTCAGATTTATAGTGAGAAAATATATTTTTTATAGCAGAAAACTGTCAAACAGTGCTTTAATGAGCTTTGAAAAACACATGAGAGAAAAGAGAAGAGCTGAAAGATGCCATGATATAGTGCACCTTGACCAGATGTAAAGCAGGCAGATCAAAAGTCAGGGTAGGTGCAAAGGGAAAGTATGGTGACATTCATTCCTTGTTCAGAAAAAAATTATTAGTCAAAAATTCAACTCGGATGTTGTGCAGATGTTTCATATTTGTTGAAGAAAGAACATTTATCAATGCTACCTTCATCTTCCTGCCCTGTGGCTTTTCCTATTATTGTCTGGTCTCAGTGGCCTGGCAGGAAAGTCTTTGGGAATATCTTCTTTGTCACATCAATTGTGTAGTACATTTGCTAGTAGTCTCAGAAAAATAATAGTACTAGGAGTATTTCATTTCACTGTATTTACATAAGTCAATATTCTCTCCCTAAACACCATACCTGGCTTTTAACTCAGTTCCAGGAACCAGGCTGTCCGCCTTCCTCTTGTTTATCTGTGAAAATATCGTTAGCCTGACAAAATCTTATTTCAGAAAGCATTAGACTGCTAAGCATATTTAAGCCTGCTAGTCAAGTTACACACCATTGCTACAGGTTGCTATTTAATTATGACAATTACTTTCATTTGTACAAATGACTCCAGAGAGATGTGGTTGCCCTCAGGGTCAGGCATCAGCCACAAGAAGTTTATATTGGCAGGTTGTCTTTCTCATGAGTAGTATAGGGCAGGTTCATAACACATGTGGATGAGATTTCAAAAGTGACAGGAGATAAATTACCATTCTGTGCTCACAAAATTCAAAATTTCTTACATCTTTAGAGACTTGGAATGCTCAGTGTCTGGTGGGAGACCTACACAACATCAAGAGCACACCACAGACTGTGGTACACAGGAGACCTTAGCAGTGAGACCATCTCTTGAGACCTACATTCAGTATTTCCTCCATAGAGGAAAAGTCATATTTCATCAACTTACATTACAACTGTTTCCCAACCATTCTATGAAGGGGAAAAAAAAAAATGTTGTAAAGTGCTCATCACCACATATTTGGAATTTCACAAATACATCTGGTTAGTAAAACAAACATCCTTTAGCACAAGTGTTGTATCCATGGATATTCTTTGACAGAAAATTGTCTAAAAGGTCAGACTCCAAAGGATATATATATATACATATATATGGTAAATAAAGACTAACACCAATATTTAAGCCCTGAAGAATATTTTACGGCTGGTAAATCTGCTGCTTAAGTAAGTCTCATAATGAAGTTAGATTTATAATTACCACTTGCATGTTATTGTGGTTGCATTGGCAGTTAACTGAACACCTGATCCACAGAAGCTAAAGCTAAGAGGAGTTACTTTGACGATCATGCCTAACCTCCAACATATCACATAATTTCACACAACTATAATAGCCAAAAACCAAAAATAGAAGAAATAACTATTCCTTCAAGTGCAAGACCTTGTTGCCAAATTAGAAGTGGAAATACCAACAGAACTTCAGATGAAGAGAGGTTAACACCACTATAGTCTAGTAGAAACTCATTCTTTATCCCTTCTGCATTTTAACTACAAAATGAAGCTAGGACTTAGTTACATTAAAAGAGAATTCTATATATTTTATGCCAAGCATTAAGAATATTTTACAATGGAGATTTTAAACAGCATATTAAAAAGTACTGAAATCACTCATATCAATTGGCTATGGCATAATTGAGCTCTATAAAGATTATTGAAATACTTCTGCAACTATAAGAAGTAGTATAAATAATAAGGTGAAATAAATCTTTCCACTTCCCACTCCAGATGAAGCAAACTTTGTTGCACGTGCTTCTGCATTTCTGCCATCTGAAAAAAATCAGTCCAAAGAGAGAAATCTGATCTATCCACAGATATAAGTGGTGTTTGTAAAAGGAAAATGAAAACATTTTCTTCACTTATAAGCCTTCAAGATTCCCCACTTTCTACTTATTCCTCGCTACAATTTTTTCCCTTGCATTTTCTCTTCAGAAGGATTTCCATATATGAGCAGTAATGCACTACATAAGACAGTCTTTGCCCCCACCCTCCAGTGGCTAATCTCTCTTTCAGTTTCTGTTGAATGTCTCTTCGTAGGAAACAAAATTATGCAAGACCTCGTTTGTTATCTCCTTGCTGAAGAATTATTCTCTTCTGCTCTGTCTAAAGCCATTTAGGATTTCTACAAACTAGGATTTCTTCTTCTTCTTCTTCTTCTTCTTCTTCTTCTTCTTCTTCTTCTTTATTATTATTATTATTATTATTATTATTATTATTATTATTATTAGCTTTGATGTTAACTAAAAAGGATGTGATCAAGATTTGGGCCTGACAGAGCCAAATGGTGCATATCAGTCTACACACCAACAGATGTCTTTGTGAGGCTGACAAGGTTGTGATAGTTGTGACCATGGGCTTGGAAGGAGAATGCTCACTCTCTGAGATGCAGACTCATCCTTTCACTTCAGTGATGGCAAGGGCATTCAGTGACCTGACATATTGCAGTGCTAATATATTTCCATAAAGGACCCAGGCATCACCCCTGTAAAGCAATTATACCAGACACACACACAAAAATAACGGAGATTCTTTACACTCACAAATAAATGTCATAGTGGCCCTGAGAATTCAATACAAGGCCTCATATGCTCCCACAATCCAATATATTTCATTTACAAGCCAATATATTTCCCAATTTATAACCAATCTGTCATACACGTGAATCAATACAAATCATGAAAACACATATACATAACACACTTCACATAATTGAATTTTGTGCTCCCTAGACTCTCATTACCTGTTCACAAAATGCTTGAAATAAACACCTCTTATTATTTCCAAGGTGCAAACACTACTGGGGACACCGGGCTAGTGCTGCACAACTTTCAAGTAAATGTATATTTACAATCATAGTTTCAAGAAGATGATGAAACTTGGAAAACGTGACTGCAATTTGCAAAGTGTTGCATTCTTCCAGTTATCCTGACATATCACTCATTACCCATGGAGAAAATGAAAGTATGTAGATCATTTAAACTGCAACAGTCTCCAGAGCTTAGGGTGTAGAAGAACGTACGGACATCCGTGATTACATTTGATGTAACCTTGAGCCACACCTGACTGTATCACACCCATGTGGATGTGGTCAGTATCTTTTAGCACACATTATATGTTGATCAACAATATTACTTCTATCAGGTTATCCATGCAGATTTTGGCTGGGAAGGAAATAGGTATTCTTAAAACAAACTGTCTTGGTCATTTGTCTCTAGAAAAAGTCATAGAGTGAGTAGGGTTGGAAAAGACCTCCAGATCACCTGATCCCACCGTCCCCCTACCACCAATGTCACCCACTAAACCATGTCCCTAAGCACCACATCCAACCTTTCCTTGAACACCCCCAGGGACAGTGACTCTACCACCTCTATGGGAAACCCGTCCCAATGCCTGACTGCTCTTTCAGAGAAGAAATGTCTCCTCATTTCCAATCTGAACCTCTCCTAGCACAACTTGAGGCCATTCCCTCTAGTCCTATCGCCTGTGAGAAGAGGCCAAAAGAGTTCCAAGCAACTCCCCAGCAAAAACTTTGACGTTTTTAAATGAGGTTGTATGTCAGGTATTTTAGCCATGCATACAGATTTATTGAGAGTAGAAAATATTCAGTTCTCATTATCTGTAATCCCCATTTGAATTAATTTGTTTAATTATGATTGGCCTTTGATTGGAACAGTGACAAAAAAAAGCAATCATGTTGTAGCAAAGCTCTTTTGCTGCAAGTTAAAGATGAGGATAGATTTTACTGTTCACTTTTTTTTTTCCCCACCTGCTGGATTAATTAAAAGAAACCCCTGTCCTCTTTGAGGTCATACCATGCACTTAAACATACCAGCTAAGAAGAATAGCTCATCTCAGAAATGGAACATATGCACCAGTAATTGAGAATTAAGCTGTTGTTATCCTCTGTTTTGTTTCTTTACCTGGGTACTGTATAAATGTACTATATAAATGAGAAACATTTTGAGGGATGTTGTATATTTTTTCTTGTTATCAAGGCTTATTGAAGTTTTTCTCTTAATTACATTTTTTTCCGTAGTATTTATTTATTGCATTAAGAAGAAAAGAAAAAAAAATGTTAAAAATCAGAGATATTAAAGATCCTTGTGACAGGTTTACATGTAACATTTTTCCAAAAACTGTTACATCATATTTATGTCTGTGTGGTTAGAAGTAGGTGACAATATGGGATTGACAAGTGTGGAAATTGAATTTCTCTATCTAAAAACAGATACAGAGTAAGCAGCAAGAGTGTAAGCTTCTTTCACAATGCTGAGCCTATGTGTTACTCATATGATGGTGACTGGGGCTTGAATGTGACATTATTGAGTTCCACACACATTTTGTTACCAATCCTTGCACCTCTTCAGGGTCATCTTTGGGTACATGCCATCTCTTTTGATTTGCAGCTTCTCCTACTCCATAGTAGAAGACATCAAAAGGAAGATCAGATTTATTCACCCTAATTTAATTTACTCCCTTCACTTTTTCCTTGCAAGTACTCTGTTGGTGGGCTTGAGGAATGAAATCTTGCCTCATTCTTGTGAATGTCATTTTGACTATCACTTGTCAAGCCTGTTCTGGCATCCCTATTCTTTATATCCCCTGAGAGTAAGAGGCAGTAGTTTCTTTCTCTGCCTCTTTCAAAGGCTCCTAGAGTGAATCCCCAACCTGTTTGTAATCCTAAAATGCAATCTCAGCCACCCTTTATGGACTGAATTATTTCATTGCGTTGTCCCATGTCTTTGGAAGGGATCTATGAAAGCTTACTCAAAGGAGCTTGATTATCTACCCTCAAATCTTATTTTTATTTAAGCTGTACTTCACCATGATGACCATTCAGGAAGAAAAGAAAATTCAGAAAATATATTGCTGGTGTGCCACAGATTGATAACATCTCATCATTTTCTGGTTTCATTAGCAAATTCCTTATTTTCTGTCTATAATGAGTGGTTCTCACTGCTGTTGTAACTTAAATAAAAGCAGGGACCATCTGTAATTGTCCATCCTTATCCCTGATTATTTTTCCCCAACAGTTCGGTAATAATTATAACAATAACATGCTCAAGTGAGAAGAATAGCTTTATTTGTTATAGCTCTTTTTAGTCATTGCTGTAGGATCCATTCCCGGTACTGGTAGCGTTCTAAGATATTTTGACAGATTTACCAGCATTTAAAGTAAAACTTACAAGTTATTTCCTGCAGCCACCTAAACTGAGTGTGTATAAAGGGGACTTCAGATCAGCAGGCACGCTACTGGAATGAAATGGAAAACATTGACATCTTCTCCCCAGTACAAGAGATACATGGAGCTCCTGGAATGAGTTCATCAAAGGGCTACTAAAATGATTAATGGAATGTAGCATCCCTCCTATGAGGTCCCTTCTAACTTCATTCTGTGATTCTGAGAAATGAGAGACAATGGGAGTCAAAGAAAATCTTTATGTACTCACATGATGTTTAGTAACAGCAACCTGTTGATGGAACACACTGCAGAGTCTCATTGCCATGTGAGGTATGCAATGCTAAGATTCTGTTTGTGATCAAGACAGAAAATGAAAGGTTCCTCTATGGTCCATACAGGGCCCATGTGTTTAAGCTCTTATTACAGTCAACAGAGAGCTAGAGTCCCATTTAATGACCCTAGGATAAATTTCTACTAACCCTGCAGTAGACGTTTACAAGCCAGTCACCTGAGAGTCTTTCCAGGTCCCAGATGTTCCATTCCACTCTGTTTTCCAAGCATTTACTTTCACATCAGTAAAACTTCTCTTTACTATTATACTTGCTGCATAATGCACAGGGAGGGAAATTTTTCTTTCAGCAATACTAGACTCCTTCTTACTCTGGAAAACCAAGAGGAAGTTTTGTCCTCCTCAAAATTACTTTACTGAAGGTTGCTGTTATTGCTGGAGGTACAGCGACACCAAGTCTCAATGAAGGCTAGGGCTTCATTCCTGAGGATGTTGGATTCGAATGCAGAAAAGGGAGTCTGTAAATTAAGAGGTCATCTAGTTGACCAGCCCTGAACTGTGAAAATCAGAAATATCTGAGAATTTTCACCTCTCCTTATTTAAACATCATTTTGTGTGCATTTTTGATGAAAATCCCTCAAAGAAATTTGGGGTGAGAAGTATTTTACATAAGCTCTAAATTCCCCATAATCTCAAGACAAAGACAGAGGACCTCCATCTCTAGACTCAGTCTTTTTAAGCTTGTACTTTGCCAGTGAGAGTAAAGGAACCTATTGATAATGTAAATTCATTTAGGATTGAGCCCATGTAGACCCTCATATTAAATCAGAACCTACTCATGAAAGATGATCTTCTGAGAAGGAAATGGTAATTCATGTCTTTACCATAATAACCAACACTGCATGTTCCATATTCACTCCTTGGCAGCAGTTGTTTAAAGCCATCTCTCGAGCCTAATAACAGGATGGCTAGTCCTCCTGGCTAAAGAATATTCTTGTCAAAAACATTTCCCAACATTTTAGCCAGGTTTTGTGGCTGAGCTGGTTACATGACATCAGAAACAGATGAGTTAAATGTAAACAATGAATGTGGTAATGATAAAAAAAGATTTAAAAAAATGCCTAGAAATGTGTCAAAGGGTGTTTTGGTGCCAAAACAACAGACTGTTTCTGATTTTTTTTTCTTCAGTAATGGTCTATGTTGAAATGCATGTGTTTTTATATTTTTTTCACTATCTACACATGGAGTTAAGGTGTTTAACAGTAGCCATAGCCAAAGTGCAAAGCCTAATCTCTGTCAGAATTTGCAGCCTAAAAACTGACAATAAAGGTTCTGCAGCCCTTCCAAAATTGATTGTATATCTGGGAGAGAAAGTAGCACCTCATTTGTCCTTGTTCATTTCAATAAACTCAGAATTAGTCACACAATTTAGCCTAAGATTACAGCTTGTTCACTCATGATGGTTATGGCAGTAGTGGTTTTAGGGTATATTGAAACATATCTGATTAAATTACTTTGAAGTTTCCATTATAACCCTGTGAAACAACTACATATTCTTTTTGCTTAGCTTCTTAACCCCTTTGCTCACTTCAGCAAGCAGCAAAGAGCAGAGGGAGTTTTAAAGTAGTGACATTAGCTGCAATGAATCAGAGATTCAGGATAAAGTGTTTCTTGGAATTCGGAAGGTTTGTTTCACGCATTTGTGACTTGGCAGACCTTGAGGCAGGGCTGTGTTTGGATGAGAAACTTCTTAGGGAGATCCAGAGGTAGGTAGTTTTACAGATCAGGAAGTCAATCAAGTCAAGTGTCTGACTGTGAGTAATGCAGAATTGCAGCACCAAGATTGTTCTGGTCTGGAGACATAAATGAGACATTAGGATTTTATTATTATTATTATTATTTTTCTCTATGTGAAGGAAGATTCGCTGCAGTCTTTGCAAATATAGAATCACTGAATTTGGTACTCTGGCCAAATACAGGTATTTGCAGTTTACCCTGCTTGGATTCTCTTTGAAATGTCAAATGGATATTACATTCTTCAGTATTTGGCTATTGAGAAATATCACTATACACCAACAAACAGCCAGGAGGATACACATGCTAAGGTCACAGGTGAAAGCTTTCGTATCTGGGCTGTAGATCTGGAACTGCAATCTATGAGCTGCCTGCCTTTAATATAGTAGACTTCCGATTAGCTCAGTTATCTGGACAGTTGGCAGAATTCCCTCCACAGCCCAAGGAAATTCTCTGAATTACAGAAAAACAAAACAAAGCAACAAGAACAAAAGCACAAACAACAAAACAAAACAAAAAACTGTAAAAATAACTACTTGGTTTATAATACAGTAGGTAGTTGTATCTTGGAAACCAAAAAGGAGAATTAGATGTTCTGATCTGAGTACTAAAGACTCTATTTTTGTAAAAAGTGTTGCTTAATTTAAAGGAGATGAGTAATTATTAAAATGACCCCATTCATATATGTCTTGAATATTTTTGTATGTTTTATGTAAGCTTTTCTTTCTTTTTTTTCTTTACATAACATATTTCTTTAGTGAACATTTATTACTTGACAGTGTGGGATGGCACACTGTATTTAATTAAGGTGTCTAGAAGATCCACCATACTGGGACCATTATTTTTCTTATTGTATATGTTGGGAAGCATTCTTATATTTTTCCAAACCATTGTCTTGATTTTGCCAATGCATGTCATGAAAATGAGAATGTCAAGCAGCCCTGAACTTGCTATGGAGAATGGAATAGAGTTCATGCTTTTGATGCCAAAAATAGTCAGGTTAATAAGCAAAGAGCAGCCTCAAATGGAAGTGAAAATCCAAATGCAAAACTTCTCAAAAAATATTTCATATAGCTCAGCTTTTAAAAACAAAAAGAAAAACAAAAAATAACACCATCACCACCAAAAAAACACTGTGGATGAAGTCAAAACATGACATCCTGGGAATGGTGTCAAGCTGAGGCAGAGGAGGTTTAGGCTAGACATCAGGGAGAGGTTCTTCACCAAGAGGGTGGTTGCACACTGGAACAGGCTCCCCAGGGAAGCAGTCGCTGTACCAAGCCTGTCTGAATTTAAGAAGTGTTTGGACTGTGCACTTAGTCACATGGTCTAAAATTTTGGGTAGACCTGTGTGGTGCCAGGAGTTGGACTCGATGATCCTTATGGGTCCTTTCCAACTCGGGATATTCTATGATTCTATGATCCTGCATTTTCTTTATTTTACCTTTGTTGCAGAAAACAAGGCAAGAAACTTCTAATGTCTTCTGACTGAAGGCTCATCTCAGTTCCTGGAGATCAAAGTTGTTCATACTACCATGTGAACAAACAGCAAACAGCTTTGTATCCATTGTAGCAATTTGGGAATTAGATATGCTAACCTCTTTTTGTCACAGAGACTCTGGTCAAACAGTTGACTTCTAAAACTTTCAACCTTCCCATCCCCAAAACAAACCTAATTTTACTTGCAAGTTTTCTAGGAAGTGTAATGACCTACCATGACAAGGTTTCGATGTATTTTAATTTTCAGCACCCTGAAGATTTATCCTCAGCCTCTCAGAGAAGCAAGAAGCACGAGATGTCCTACATTATTACTGGAGACATCGTGTGACTAAACATTCCTTTCTCAGTCATGTTTCTCTTGGAAAATGGCAAAAGCCACTGGCTAACCGAAGAGACTTTGGTGTTTGCTTTCTGATTTCTAGTAATAAAATACCCTTATTGCAGATTCTAAACCAAGAAATTAGAAATAAATTCTAAAGGTGAACTTCCCATGTTCTAAACAGAATCTCTGCCTGTGAAGTCCAACAGTGATACACCACTGTTTTTAATCTGTTGGGACAACAGTAAAAATGAATCCCAAGAGTTGCACCTTTGTGAGTCCTCCGAGCTCTGAATCAGTAAGGCCAGTGCAATGCTTATTAGAGCAAAGAATTTGACTCAGCAAATTGGGACATAAAACCTAATATTCTCAAAATTAGCATTATCAATTGAAACAACTCTTGTTTAATTAGGAAAGAAAGAAAATAATTTTGGGGTATGGTTCTTTTTTTTTTTTTAGTTTGGGATGACTATGCTTCAGCTAGTATTTTCTTGAGTATCAATGGAGAGAGGAGTATCTCCAGAGGAAAACCCAATGCTAGAGAGAACAGAGTCACCCTCTTTCCAAAAACTAGAAAGGGAGCATGGGATGATTAGGATCCCCTTTGAGGTTTGTCCATTATGTGTCTAATGATGGATTTATCTTCAGAAACAAACAAACTTATTTTTACTGAACTAATACAACAGAAGACATCTGGTCTTTGAAGAACAAGTCATTTCAAAAATAACATTGCTTCCTGGTAAATGTAGACTTAAAAAACAGCTATTAATATCTAGATTTTTTTATCCTGAACCATTTGAAATGTCATCAAATGTTTCTCTCCAGCAATGTCAAAATGTGGAATGCAGCCTGATCAAATGACAATGTATTTCTCTTATAAAACATTTCTAGTCTTCTCCATCATGTGCCCTTCATGGGACTCAGCATTAATTAGGAGCATAAGGCTGGAGAAATTGCCAGTGTCATCAAATCCAGACCCAGTCATTGCAGACAACTACCTCATATGACCCTGTTGACAACTTTTCACATTCTGTCTCAAGGCATTTTTTTTCTACTATGCCTCTGATCAGAGGGTATCTTAGCATTTTACTGCTCCAGGGCTAAGAATCTTTTTCTGAAATTCTGCCTTACATTTATTCTTATCTTGATGCCCCTACATCTGTACTGTCCTTTAACAAGAGAACGGCTTTCCCTCCAGTGTGAATTAGATGGGCTAGTCAGCTAGGGACCAGAAATACTTGGAACTAAGTTAATATGGCCTGTGTTACTGTAACAGTCAGCTGAGATGAGCACAGCAAGGTTCTTCCTGACATGTAATTCTGAAATGAATTTTTGATTCTGAATTTATCATTCCCCTACCTTCCCTTTGCAGAAGCAGATCCCTAATCCTTTGAAGATCTTGGGGAATATGTGACCAGAAGTTTTTAATTTCCTTTCAACAGTAAATTTCAAGTACTCCATGAACAACAGCAAAGCCCTGTTTCAGTTTGTCAGCCTGCAGTATATGTTGAACTGTCCATTGGGAAACTTCAAAGAAAACATGGACCTGACTTTCATAAAGACAAATATTTTTGTTCATTATTCCATATAGTGATAGAGAAGCAGTTAAAATAAAAGCACCCCCTTTCAAGTCAAGCTGTGTCCCCTCCAGGAGTATCTGCTACCCTCTTACATATTCCTATGGAGCTGCACGTAGTCACAGAGCAGAGAGGTAGGGATACTGGAAGGCAAGAATCTAAGAGAATAGGACGACAAAATATAGAAGAAAAATGTGTTTCTACTGCCCACAGCATGGAGCTTATTTTTATCTCCATTCTTTCCTAAGGCATTTAAATGGTTAAAATGTACCCCATTCCCTAATAAAGAGGGCTTCCTCCATTAAGGTAATAGGAACATGAGTTTTACATAGTGACAGTCCTGTATTTAATACCCTAGTGGTGACCATCATAGGTAGTGATTTATGGCAGCAAGGAGATTCTGGAAATAAGGGATGGATCTGAATACTATGAGCTGTAGGAAACATAAATAAAACAAAATGTCATATTAAAGTGTCTGAGTTTTGAATTTTGCTCATTGCTTTTAGATAGGGAAAACAGACACATTTTCAGTCTTGCTTGGCTTAACGCCCATGCAGTGGTTGAGAATGTAATTGCAAATAAACAAGTTTTTCAAGTCAAGAAAAAATTGCACTAGAATAGCAGTGTTTAGTAATAGGCATGTTGATGGATTTGGATCGGTTCTACCTGTTATTTTTGTTTGCTTTTTTGCTTTTTGTAGGAGGAGTCAATTTAAATAGTATTTTACTGTCGCAGTATCAAGCACACAAAGCAACATTTCTCAAGCGTCGTGATATCACATTTTACTATGTGAAACAAAATTCCCAGCCTTCTCTAGGGATATAGCAGAATCATATGGTGGAGGCTCTGTATCTAGTATTCACTGCAGCTTTTGAGAGGTACAGTTTATAAGGAAAAGAACCATGCAAAATCATACAGTGGTTTCTCCTCTAAGAAATATCCTGCTTGGATGTTTCTGTCTGTATGGTTTCTGGTGCCTCTCTGTTCACTTGTGGTTGTGGCAAGTTGCTTCTTCAATGACATCTATTCCTTAAAAGTTCCTCATTTTCTCAGTGCTGAATTTTGAGACCCTGAGTTGTGGATGAAACTCAGGGCATAATGATACACTCCCATTGAGTGGTGCCATAATTCTGACGCATGCTTCTCTTCTGAAGGTTCTGTGATCCTCAAACAAATTTATAAATTTTCTCATAGGTTTGAAATTGCAAGTGCAACAAATCCACAACTCTTTACCAAATTTCTAACTAAATGGAAACTGGTGGGTCATACCACCAGGATGAAATCCTTGTTTTTCTGCTTCAGATTAGAGTTTTTACTCTCTATTGCACCAGAAACTGTATGTAATTAATAGTTACTTATCTAATTCATTCTAACAATAATCTTCATCTGGAAAAATGGAACAAATGACATCAGTGTGAAAACTTGGAGAAAATGTACTTGAAAAAATGAATAGTCAGATGATTCTGGAGCAGCTCTGCATGTGACATTTTTGTAAATAGATTACAAAAGATCTACAGAGGATTTGACATTATTAGCACTAAAAATATTATGAGAATCTAATCCTGCAAGATGCTGAGTCTATGGGAACACACAGCATTTGGCAGCTCTCAGGAAGCTCTCAATAACTCTTAGATTCAGGCTTAAAAAGCTGTGATCCTGAGTTGCCCGTTAAAGAAGCACTAAATGTTTCCACTAAGGGAAGTCCCAATTATGTGGTTTTATATAGAAAAAGGGAAAGTTAATGAATGGAAATGTAACAGCTCTGACGCTGCTGAAGCACTGAGCTGTCATCCTCATAACTTTCCCGGGGAGATAAATATGCTCTTTCCAGCATCTCAGAAGTTATTATTGCATCTGATTTACAGGCAGCATAAAGGTAGAGAGGGAGAAAATCAGTGGTAGCTTTCTGAAGTTTTCATAATGAAAATCTTAAAAGCATTTTTTAAAATGAACAATAGGGAAATACTATATTTCTATTAAAGAAGAACACATGGACTATAAACCAGTTTGTATCTGATAAATGTGCCAGCAAGTCGTGTTAGAAGACTCCAGAATTTAAAAGCAGTCTTAATTCCCACTCCAATTCAGAGGTTCACAGCTCTCTTGAAGAATAGTGCAAAACTGTACAGTTCTCAGTCCTTCCATTTGAAAAGAGACCAGTATGCACTGGAGGATGATTAGATTACAGGCTGAATGCTTGCTTTGTTAGGATCACTACATTATAAAAACAACTATATTGCTGCTTCAATCTTATCAGTGAAGTGTATCTCATCCTTGATGCCCTGTTGTGGTATGGGTTACAGATGCTTGTTGTAGAGGGCAACTTCATCCCTAAGGACCACCCTGTGCGAATAGAGCTAGGATGGATGACAAAGTGGCCATGGGAAGGTAGGTGAACTTGGCATAATCCTTAGCCCATCTGTTTTGAGAATCAAAGTGAAGTTCCTTGTTGTCCTTCATGCAACTGAATAACCTTCACATCTCCATGCATTTCCTGGTTTTAGTGTCATTTTGATGGAATGTCAACAGTGATGAAGACGAATGCCAAAGCATAGTAGAGATCAGGGGCAATTCATCAGGTCCAGGGTAGATGAAATCTGAACCCATCAAAGTAAATAAATCCTTATGGTTGGGTTTAAGTGCAGTTGTCTGCAGTGTAGGTGTGTCCTATTCCAGGTGTGTACGCCAGACTGGTTCCCTAGCACACATCGAGAGGGAGTCCATGTAGACACTGTTCTTTTGGATGAAATTCACATCACCTTATAAGAAGATGATTATGTTTGTTGGGATGAGTCATGGACTTATTTCTATTGACAACTGACTATACAGTCCATTGTCTGTTAACTATAATAAGAATTTAGATGCTCAGCTTAGATGGTGAAGGCTGAACTGCATACCTCCAAAGCAGAGCAGAAGAACACATTTTTAGTCTCTATACGTGGGACCAAACTGTAGTCTATTGAAGACTTAAGCATTTTCATACATACAAATGTCAGTGCTTTCATTGCATGTGTTCAGCTATTTTATCCGATTCTGTTGAGAAGCTCACTGCTTTCAGCCTTCTTTATTTAGAAATTTTCCTCCCACCTCAGGTTCTTAGGTCACTAGATGGTTTACAATTTTATGCCCTTCTACTTTATCTGTGGGAGTGGCAGGTGGGGAGAGGAAGGAGAGAAGATAAGTAAGAAAAAGAGGATTTGCCCTATAACTTGTAGACCCCAAATCAGATTTTTTATTTTATTTTTTAACCATCTATATCCGCTTAAATATTGCAACTGACTTATGCAGAACTACTTGTTCACAATATTTTATTTATGCATGCCCAGCAGCAGAGATCGAACAAAATGCTGGGAAAGTAAGCCATGCACAGCTACTACTGCCTTCATATTTCTAATAGTTGTATCATATATTAGACATCCAGCCTTGGCACGTAAATGGAGAAACAATCATCATACCTTAAGTCAAATGTTCAGCATCCTTGTGTTCAGTGAGTAGCAATGCTAGCATGCTTGGCAGGAAAACATATTTATGGATCAGATTGTGCTCTTGAAACACATAATGTATCTCTCACACCATCATTGTTTGAAGCCTCTGTCTTTGACAGAGAGATCAGAAAGAGATCATAAAGGAAATCTCAATGAAATAAGTTAAACCAATGTTTTTCATTAGGAAAGAAATAACGTCTGCTTGTTGCTGTATGTGGTACAGCCCTTACATATAAAACAGCATTTTACATATATATATATATATATATAAATAAATACATATAATGATTACTAAGCTACAGCACAAAGCTATCTGGTTCAGAATTTACCTGTTCTTGTCCTTAATTCCTTAATTCACATCTTCTATGAAAGGTATCTGATGATGGTACTAATAGGCAGCATGCCTTGAAACTTACCAGGCAGAGTAGGTTAAGTGACTGTGCTTTCATGTTTGTGCTTTCCCTTCTGAGCTTAAAACTTTCTACCTGTTCTGTAATGCCTGGCCTTGCAGCTACCTCTGAAAAGCATCAGCAATTATGCAAAACACAGACGCTATCCAAGCAAATATAGTTATGTTAAGAGACATTGTTTACACCAATAATTTTTTTTACAACAAGCATTAGTGCAAACAGAAACTGGCTATTCACTGGAGAAATTGTTAGTTTTTCTAACAGATGGGATAATGTGTTGATCTTGGATTTAGGGGTGAAATGAGCATATAATTGTTTGCTTTTGTTGCAGAGAGGCTACATGATTCCTATAAATGGAATAACAAGAACAGGTAACCTTGTAGCACATTCATGTGTTCCTTTGATTACTTTTTTATAAGACCATGAAGGAGCTTTCATATTAAGTATCCTCTAATATGAAAAATCAAGGTATATTCTCAGGTATTTTCAAACTATCTTTAACTGTATGATGTCCATAAAAACAAAGTATTACTGTTTAATGT
Source organism: Anser cygnoides (assembly GCF_040182565.1). Lineage (NCBI taxonomy): Eukaryota > Metazoa > Chordata > Aves > Anseriformes > Anatidae > Anser > Anser cygnoides. The sequence goes on from NC_089874.1 coordinate 160,573,007, forward strand.
TAAATGACATACTCAACTTATGGGGATAACCTACAAAAAATGTATTATGTCTTGTAAATAAAACTAGAGATAAAAAATAGACTATAGATATAAATAAAATAGAAATAAGAAAATAGATAAAATAGAGAGAAAAGTGTTCTGTGGAACAATTCCCAATATCTGTCTTTGGTCTTGTTTCTGCTATGCCTGAGAGAGTTTAACAGCTAGTCGTGTTTTCCTTAAGGAAGTTAAATAATTCTTATTAATTACATAACCTACTGTTTCTCTTGTTTTCTTGTATAGACATACAATAGATCCTAAAACAGATTTTAGTATTCCGTGTGACTTAAAAAAGATAAAATGGTTTTAAAAATAATAACTTACCTGGCTTACCTTTATCTCTACAAAGTATTTAATGCTCCAACATAATTGCTTGCTTCCTATTGTTTGGCTACATTATGACCTTACAGCCACCAGTTTTTCATCCTCATCAATTATTCATCCTCTACAGCATGTAGTGATATAAAGTGATGGTCTTAGTCTTAAAGAAAGGGAAAATAAGGTAAAGGAAACTTAAGTGTCTTTGATGACATTAAGGAATTGTTTCAGCTCTCCATGGTTCTCACTCTCAGTTTAAACTGCAAATTTGACCTTCTGATTGGAGCTGGGTTTGACTGTTTAGTTGAACCACCTCATCTACTGTTAATGTACATTTAACGAGCACAAATCTAATGCCTATACTTAAGAAAGTACGGAACAGATTATTACCACATCCAGCACATATAAAATTCAGTAAATATCATGGGAATATTGGATATTTCAGTTTTTAAAATATAAATATTGTTATAAATATTACGGGGAGGTATCCTAACACATACTTCATGCAACCTAAGCATATCAGTGAATATGCAATACATAAAGAACAATGTTTTATTTTGCTTCCAAGTGAAATAAATTTATATATATATATATTCTTATATTTTTCTTTTTATATTTTTTTCTCTTTGAATAAGAAGATACATCCATAGGGATATAGTGTCGTTTTCACATTATTATAACATTAGCCTGAAGGTGAAATGCTCAAATGAGGAAGATTTTGCCTCACATGAGCTGTTTTACAGCACAAACACAGTTCTGAAAAGGTCCAGCCAACCATGTGGTCGGAGACTTAATTACTGAAACAACTAGGCAGTCCCATCTTCTCAATTAAGGAGCTATTTTCCCTGGCCCAAAGAGAGCTTTTGTCTAAATCCAAAAGACTCTGCATAGGCACTTCTTGAACAGCAGTGGATACATATACCTTTCAGGAAAGTGAAGGCACCATGGGAATACAGCATAATAAGTAATAGCTCTTTGCAGGGTAGAACTAAGACATAAGTGTTAACTCCAACGGTGTGTTACACCGCAGAGACCCAGATGCTAAATCATATGGGAAGACATATGTTTTCTCTGATGAATTATCTCTGCTTTCTAAAAGAAATAAACTCTGTTTCCCTACATTATATTGAAGATGCTAATGCATCTTGCACTGCTTTGGGAAGAATCTCATTGCATGGTTTCTTGTTCCCTGATGTTGCTTTTTGGTTCTATATTATTGTAGTGATTTACTATTTGTTACTGAAGCCCTTTTCTTTAAACACCTCCAGCCTCCTTCACTGTGGGTAAGTGCTTTCAAATTGATTGATTTGGGGATTTTCTCAAATCAAAGTAAAAATAGAGAATACATCAGAACCAAAATTAACATTTCCGTACTCGAGTATCTAATGTTTGATATGTGAAGATGTAATTCTTCAGATGGGTCTCCAAGAATGGAACTGTATTGAAATTGGTCCATATAGACAGAACATGTTATTGAATAAAATATTTCCAGGCAGCATCTCCCAGAAAAAATGGAGCTTGCTGCCAAGGGAAATGACTAGGATTAGACAATTTCTTTTCACAAGACCATTTTGGGATTCACCCATTATTAGTTCTGACAAACCCTTTTTCTCCCCAGCTCCAGGGAAATTCAAATTAAAGGCTGCTGCTTTGTTTCGTTCATTCAGGGAATTGTACCCTTCAAATCCACATTAAGTGCTCATATATAATGTCGAGCCAAAAAATGAGAAAGTAAATGAACTGGTCCTTGAGGGAGTGCTGCAGATACTGTTTTTTCCTTTCATTGATGATAGCCAAAGATAACCACACAGTCTGTGTTGGTGGATGCCTGAGAGGGCTGTACTAACTCTCAAGTACTTTCAGGTACAGTTAGAAGCTGTACAAATGTAGCTTCCTTTCACCCACTGACATTTTTTTTATTTATTTTTTATTTTACTTTTGATTATATGGGAAGAGAACTGGGAATTCGGTCTAATTCTAAGAGCCATCTTTCAAAATTTCCAGGGCTAACTGGACGGACTGTCTGAAGGTATGCTCACAGAGTGAGGCTGTTTGTGGGCTTATGGTTGCCACATTTCACATCTATGTCAGGAAGCAGCAGTTTCCACTTTGCTCTGATTTTTGCGCAGAGAAAACCAAATAAATGGGGAAGACACAGAATATGGCAAAATACTTTTCAATCAGCAAAATCACAGTACATGTCAAAATCATGGTACATGTCTTAGAGCCTAGCAATAGCATTTGCTGCTCCAATACTTGGTTAGCAGAGGGAAGAGGAATGTAAGAAATGTGGAATAAAGCACTAGCTTTGCCAGAGCTTGCTGTGTGAAACTGGAGACATCACTGAATTTTGTCACCCAGAGGAAATAAGCATGGACTCAGTGTTCACCTTCCCCTGTCCTTGTTCAGCAAATCCTTCAGGCTGGTAATTTTGTTTTACTTTGTTTTTGCACTGGGCCAGTACAGTGGTATGGAAGATATGGGGGCACACACTACCTAGCACAGCACTGCAGACAGTTCTGCTGTTGCATATATCCCCTTTACAAGTTTGCTGAGCTTGCTGTGAGACACTAGATGCTTTTAACAAGATATATCTCATCTACTTCCAGTGACACAAATTGGAGCAATTTGTCAAAGTTTCCTGTCTATGCCAGAGAGAGAGATAAATACATATGTTTCTGTAGAAGGGGAGGAAACGAAGTAAGTTAATAGAATTTCATTAATAATGGTAGGGGTATTTTGGGAAATAAGGAGAATAGTTGTGGTGAAAGGATCTTGTTCCCTCTTCTTCCTTGAGCTGTGCAAAGATTCCTTGACCCATGCCCACATACAACAGTCAGTTATACACACGTTTCCACATTCAGTAAGAAGTTTTAGTTTCTTCTTAGAATGGGATGGGAAAGGTGTGGTGGATAAATGGGCCCTTTAAGATTTAATATTTATATCCTGAAAATCATCTGATGATGTGAATAATTTAGGGATTCAGGAATGGGACTTATCTTGTATAATTCAGTAAGAATTGGGACCTGTTGCTTTCCTTTCCCCTTCAGTTTCCCTTGAGGTGCGACTAGAGTAACATACTCCCAAAAGCTTTCAGTAAACTGGAGTTGGGGAAAAAATAAAAGAATGGGCTGTGTCATGGGTGTGTCTCAAACCTTTCTATCAGAAAAAATAAAAATAAAAAAAAATCCGTTTTTGGTTAAAATGAAGGGTTTGGGGTTAAAACGAGTTGTTTGAGTGCTTACGTGGCCTTGGGTTAAAAGTGAATGGTTTGAGTGCTTACGTGGCCTTGGGCACAGGAATTTTCAGTGAACTTCCCCCACTGACAACACAGATTTCAAATTCAAGTTGAATCGAAGTGATATCATGTTGTAGAAAAAAGACTCTTCCCACCCATGTCTCTTGGGTGATGCTGTTGGTGTGCTGAAATCTCCCTCAGGCTCCCAGGGAGATAACATTGCTCAGGGCTATTTCTGAAATTGGGAAGTTCCTCTCACACGACATTAAAGCACTGAAAGCATCACTGTAAATCCCTACACTTACGTGCTCTCATTGCACACAGTTTTCAGTACTGTTTTCTATTTTTCCATCTCATGGTTAAAATCTTACTGACAAATCTGTCAATCTCAGTCTTGTCAGAGGGATCAGTCCTGGAGCTGCCTTTAGTGCAACAGCAGGAAGGAAGGAAAGAAAATGCCTTTACTCTCTTGCTGTAGCATACTGAAAACCCTGAGGAGATGTGGTAGGTTTTGCTAGGTGTCAGATGACTGCAGAGCCATAGAACAAAGCTTTGTAGGGTCATTTGGTCAGTCCCTTACAAGTTCAATGAGACACGTGCTTTTCTGTCAGATGTTTCCTGCCCATGGCAGGAGGGTTGGAATTAAATGATCTTTAAGGTCCTTTCCAACCCAAACTGTTCTGTGATTCTACATTTGTCAATGCTGGCTGCTCTTGAAATCACCCAAGGGCAGGGGCTGTCTTTACACTCCTGAGTATAGGCCATGTCTTCCACAGCCTTGCTGTCCTTTATACCAAAAAGTTTCTCAGACATGAAATCTAGGATAAAAGTTCCTTCCTGGAAAGTGTGTGCATTGCTTTCTACCTACAATGAAAAGGAACATTTTATTCTCTTTCTCCCCATGGTATCTTTTGCAAATTTGAAGACTGTTTAATTATCTTTGACTAATTATACAGCCTACATTATTACTGCATTTTTATTTCTAAAAAGAGCTTTGATTTGTACCCTGCTAAGCATGCACAGAGCTAGTCTATGATACTGTGTAATCCTACTGTGAACACGTTCGCCCTTCCTGACATTGCCTCTTCTACTTTCTTACAATCATTTGTCACACCTTTATTTGCCATGGCAGAACACAGTGGGGAGGTCTGTGAATGGTTTTCAAATTACGTGATAATGCTTGGCTTGTCCGTCTTATGATTTGCTTTAAGATTTGAGCTTCAAACACTTCCCTGCCCACCAGCGCTTCTGCACTCAGCAGAAATTACTGATTCTTTAGCATGCTCCTTGTTTTAACCCAGATGTGAACTCTGAATTCCCCTAACTGAAACAGGAGCTTGAGGACAGTGTCTGGATCTGCCCAATGAGAGACACGGAAGGCAAGTCAAGACTTCAGCTTGACCTGTCACGGAGGTTAAAGATACAGGGAACATCTCTATCTTGGTGAAATCTGTATGATCAAAAAGATATTTGCAGCTCTTCTGCTCTGAGGCTTGCTGAAGCCAAAGCCTCCTCCTCCAAAGCAAGCAGAGAGAATGGGATGAGACAGAAGCTTAGATAGATCCTGGTTTTAGTTATGGAAATAGAGTAAAATATCAAACTGTCCATAGGGCTAATTTATTGTTCATATTTTTAATATAGAATCTTTGATGGAGGTATCTTTCTACTTTGGCCTTTTGAATCTCATTTCTGTTTATCTTTATTATTGTTTAAACTTTCAGACTACCCAAGTTTGGATTGTTTGGATTGTTATATATATATGTGTGTGTATATATATTTATATATTTAATTGGGGGTTAAAAGAGAGTCTTTGCAGTAAAGAATAAATATTATCTTTTGTTTTTCGTCTCTTCAGAGATAACTCTGGAGCCTAGAAATACCCGTGCACTTAGTGATTCATTTTTATACTGTAATACATATTCAGATCTTGGCAAATCCTAGAAATAGGGTTTGAGAGACTGATTTTACCTCATGGAAACCTTTTTTTTTTTTTTTTCTTTTTTTCCCTGAACCTCAAAACTGACAGCTTATATGTTTACCACTGAAATATTTCATCTTTTTCATCATAGTATGTCATTGTATTCCCAATTTTATTCCCTTATTTTCCAATGAGAAAACTCCATGTCCATGATTTTCTTGATATAAAGAAACCTGATCGAATCACCTAATGGAAGGTTTTCAAAACCTTTCAGGATTTGATATATATATATATTTATATATATATTTGCAATAGATTGAATTGCATTTCAGAATCAAACTGAACTGGAGGTTAAGAAAAGGACACTGAGGTGTCCTTTATGATGAATAAAGTTACAAAAGGTAATAAATAAAATATGGCAACACTAACCACTGGAGACAGCTGGGGCTTTTATCTGCTCTGTAATAAAATACTTAACCAGAGAACATTTGTGATACTTGAGTGACCTTTGGTAAGCAACAAGACTTTTTTTCTCTCTTATCTAAAAAAATAAAATAAAATAAAATAAAATAAAATAAAATAAAATAAAATAAAATAAAATAAAATAAAATAAAATAAAATAAAATAAAATAAAATAAAATAAAATAAAATAAAATAAAATAAAATAAAAAGAAAAAAAAAAGGAAAAAATGTTGTATACAATCCTGCAATATTTGTGGCTTTTCGAAAACTTCTTTGATTGTTTCTTCTTACAATCTAATGGAATAGCAATGAAATACCTAAGTGACAGCCCCTGAGACTGGTTGCTCTGTTTACCTACACAGTTGAGAAAACATGTGCATTGCTTCAGGATGCTTTAGCTCTGTTCTGCGGGACCCTTCTCTACAGAGGAGACAACAGCTCAGTCTGCATAGTCTGTTTGTAGTTTCCTGCCTCCCTGAAGAAAGCACGAACCCACCAAGCAAGCCAGGGCATTATTTTGATGAATGACCACTCATATTTGGATTGAACCCACCACATGTTTTTATTTAATAAAGTCCGAAGATAAGTAATGAATTTTGGCTACTACTAAACTAAGGTAAACAAGAACAGATAACTTAGACCTGGAAGATTATATAGCTCATCAATAGTCCCCTGGGACCATCTAATGCCACCATCTACCAGTCACGCTAACCATAGCAGAAGATGAACATCACTGTATGTTGAAGAATGGGTGCAATTAAAGTGTCAGTAGCCTACTAGAAAAGAGTAAAACTTTCTGGAAATACCTTCAGGCAGCCAGCAGATGCTTAGAGTTATGGCTTATCAGTGGTTCAGACACCGCTTCATATATTGCTAGTGGTGATCCAGAATGCCAGTGAAGTGATCCACATAGAACTTAATATTTTAGAGTTTATTAAAGACATGATGTGATGGTTCAGGATGAGTTTTGAAGATCGACGTTCATCTCTTGGGCCAAAAAGCACATGTTCAAAATACAACTGAATGTTGTGACCATGCTGTGCTCTGTAATTTTGGAGCTTCCCGTTGTCCTTGTACCTGTTATCATGTTCTGCAACAGTCTTGCTGAGGGGTTCCCCCTTAGCTGGTCCTCTTTGTGCCAGCCACTCAAGGCATAGATGATAGAGATGACAAGTCTAGAGTCACATGTCCAACCTATGATACCTGATTCAAACAATAACCCAGCCCCTGAGAAGTCTCCAGGTCTTAAAAACAAACTTAGTCTTCCTTTTTTTTTTTGTTTTGTTTTGTTTTGTTTTGTTTTACTAAAGGGTGGCTATTATTCCTCATAAACCTATGGCGCTCTTAAAAGAATCATGATACCAACCTCAGGCAACAATGATTATTCTTTACCTAAATATATATGCCTGTAACCAGCAATAGAAATATGACAAATGAGTATGAGTTGAAACCATAACCCCCAGCCTCCCCTGGGATATACCAGTTTTCCTAATGAGGGAAATAATAACCATTCTAGTCCTGAGAGGTTTGTAGATAAATGACTTTCTTCTGTTGATATTTTGATCTATAGGAAAAATATGGTGTGTCTACAGAGAGTGTTTATATAAATCCAGCTGAACCCCATAGGCTGTGTTCTTTGCAGGTAAATCCACTTGATTTCACTAGTAGAGTGAAGCGAAAAATATGTTTTTAAATCACTACTTTCCCCAAGGCTCAAAAAGGATTTTTTTTTCTTTTCCTATTTTCTTTAAATTAAGGACCACCTAATTGGTGGAACAAAACCTGGAAAATCATATTAAACAACTCACAGTTTTCTCTAAAACTGTACTTTTGACAGCCCCATAATAAGGTTCTAAAGGCTAAATATGTTCTAAAATATTCTTTAAGGTCAACAAAATATTTTAGCAGAAAAAAAAATTATGTAAAGAGACAGATCCTAATGGATCTCAGAGACAGAATTACAGTAATATTTCCCAGTATTTCCAGTAATATTGCATTTTTTTCCTTTAGCAGAGATGAGCTTTCAGACTGTACTGTCACACTCTGTGATGTAATATCATTATATCGTATAAAGACTGTACATCATACTTTCATTAAACCAGACAACTCATTTCTTTCTGACGGAAAGTTTCATGGTGGCTAGGATACTGCCAAAAAAGAGGGTCCTTGTCTTGAACAGAGCATCATGACATTACTGACACACTCCGAAGCCTAGCTTACTTGTATTTCAGTCTCTCCAAAAACATGTGCTACCTTGCATAAATTCACAACGTGTAGACCCTAACTGGGGCCACTTAAGTGAATACAACTACAGAAAACCAGGAAAATCATTAGGATGCCTTTCACAAGCAGGAAGCCATTGGATAAAATTCATGAAAGAAAAGCCCATGCAACTGTACTCAAGCAAGAACCCTCCAAAGAAGCCACTAGAGTATTGGATAGTAGTCTGGGGAGTTATCACCTCTGTGTGCTCTCTTCTTATGATCCTCCACAGACATGGTGGGCACTGGTGGAGGCACAATATTTGGTGGAGATTGGTGTGTCTCAGTGTGGTTGTTCTTATATTCTTGCTTTTATGTTCATACGGAACTTCCTCTGTCTTTTGTCATTCCCATCCCATGGACAAGGAGGCTTGTTTCTGAGTACCAAACATGACAAATAGTTTAAGCAAAACTGCAAAATAATTTATCCCAGGTACATCATGTCATTGGTTGAAAGAGAATATAACTTCTACAGTGGGCGAGTATTCCTCTTATAACTCCTCCTGGGAGCTGCTGCTATCGCTTCATTGACTAAAAAATGGTAATCATGACAACTGAACCTCTAACCAGGTACCTCACATGTATGTGGTGACTCTGAGCCTAAAGGCTGCCCTCAGTTGGAACCTACAGGTGCAGGTGAAAGTGCAGTTATTAGGCTACAGAAACACAATGGAAACTGCATCTTAGCATGTGAAAAAAAAAAGCAACAACAACAACATGTAGTTCCTGTGACAAAAGAAAAGGGGAAAGCATCAATTCTGCTTCCCTTGAAAATGTCACTTTCCACTGGAAATGTGGTTCCTGACATTAAAATAAAACAAAATAAAATAAAACAAAATAAAATAAAATAAAATAAAATAAAATACATATGGACATTGGGAACAATCTAAACACTGCAGTGGATTGCAGTGTCTAGATTACAACATGAGTCTTCAAACACCTTCTTACTGTTCCATATCCTTTTGTGTTTTCTGGGTATCATTCACCCCCTTGATATATCTTTTTGATCTAGGAAAAAGATGAAAGGATTGCAGGGCAGAAGAGTGGCACTTACGAAGAGGAATGCAAAGGACACTTTACCCACCTTATGGAAGAGTTGATTGCTTGTCTGAAGCCTTTGGGAAGCAGCAGCATGACAATAAAATGACCACCAGACAGTGTACTGCACTGACAAGTTGAAGCAGGCCAACTTTTGGTAGAAATATGTGTGTTTGGGGGGGGTTAAGTGAAAAAATTTAGTCTCTTAAATAGTTTACCAGGTGAAATTAACCACCTTCAGAGAATTTAAAATCCAGATTAGCATCAGTGAACGCAAACCACGACACTGGCTGCTGAGAAGAGGCAAATCTCTTGTCAGGCCCTGGGAAAGCCTACAACATAAAGAAAACAGGTGTAATTTCTGTGTTACAGTGCTCATATTCTCAAAAACTGGAAGGCACAACAACCCCACTGCAGTGCTGGAGGTGTGCCATTTTGGGAGGCTGCAATTGGCATTTCACTGAGTGCATTGCATACTCCAGCAAACGGATGTAAAGAGACAAAGGAAAGGAGAAGAGACATAATATTTTCACAGTGGCATATATCACATTATTTTTGTGGTATTTTTAGTGCCCTCCTACCCCATTTTACTTCTCACACCATCTCCCTCCTCACCAAATTTCTCATCCCTGCTTCCATGTAGTTAATTTGTCCTGCAGAGTTTTTGTTCTAACATCAGATTTTCCCTCTATGAAGCTCGGCTGTCAAGGTTTTTTAAGCTGCAGAACAGACAGGATCTTAAACAGTTGTGCTCAGTTTCCTGGTAGGTCTAATCTCAGGGATTCTAAAAATGTCCATTAATAATCAGGAGGAAAAAAAATTACTATGAGAAATGTTATTAACAAAGCTTCATTTTATAAGATTACTATAGCACAGCAGTGGTTACATAAGATGAGAAAAAAAAAAAAAGTGTTGTTAGGCCAATATTGGAGTATGTATGGGAAATGATGTGTTCATTATATGCAAGCAATAGCTCTGTGGTCAAAGAAGAAGCACTAAAGGACTCTCACCAGTACTACTGAGACTTGTGTGGCTTACCAACTTTTTCCTGATCTCATGAACCACTCCAGGGGCTTATCTCACCTGCAATCATCCTTTCAGACCTGCTGACATGGCCCAGCCAGTTCCCCTAGTTTATACACTTCTATACTGTACTTACTGGCTGCGATAGAAACCAATAAGAGACCATTATCCCCCTTCCAACCTACTGCCTCCATGTAACTTATAATTGGGTTGTGCCTGGGGAACGTTAACTCGCCAAAGGTGTATGGAAATGTTTTCTCTGACTGGTGATCTGGGGGATTTCATTGTTCTGATTACCACCTTGCTTTTCTGTTCTTAGCTCCACTTCTTGATTTTAATGCCTGCCATATCTCAAGAGGTTTTGCAGAGAAAGAACTAATTTTCTGGAGAGGAATGTGCAGGTTTTCTTGTGGTACAAAGTATGAATAGGGAGAATGGTCAAGTGAATAACAAATCAGGGTACGAATCAAAGACTGCTAAAACCAAGAACATTATTATTAACTGCAGGGGCTTTGGGTTTTGGGATACAAACTATATCTTATAATGTCACTGCTTAGTGAAGGGGTAAAAAAAATGTAAAAAATATCACACTTTGTGGGAAACTGTGCTTAATAACACGTGAGAGAGACTGCTAAGAGCAGGAGAACAGAGTATTTCTCACTTATTCTCTAACACATTTTGTTCTTTTAATAATAAAGGAGTTTATTTGGAGGTTGATCACAATTCCCCAGTCCCTTATTATCAATGCAGTCTGAGTCCAAACTATACAATCCATAATTCAGTGGCAAGCTTTTACTCCTGACCAAGTCAAGAAGTAATAAGATCAGAAGCCAGTGCCAAGATTGCCTCTCTTGTGTATTTTAGGATAAAGTTCTGCTCCCCAAATGGGCTTCTGCATTCAAGCACACATTTATTTGTTCAAACACAAATCCAGGCTGGGCAGAGAATGGATTGAGAGCAGCCCTGCGGAGAAGGAGCCGGGGGTGTTGCTTGACAAGAAGCTCAACATGAGCAGAAGAAGGACATGGAAGTGTTAGAACAAGTCCAGAGGAGGCCCTCAAGGATGATCAGAGGGCTCGAGCACCCCTCCTATGAAGACAGGCTGAGAGAGCTGGGGTGGTTCAGCCTGGCGAAGAGAAGGCTCCAGGAAGACCTTACAGTGGCCTTCCGGTACCTAAAGGGAGTTACAGAAAAGCTGTGGAGGGACTCTTTGTCAGGGGGTGTAGGGATAGGACAAGGGTGAATGTCTTTAAACTAAAAGAAAGTAGATTAAGATTAGATATAAGGAAGAAATTCTTCACTCAGAGGGTGGTGAGGCACTGGCACAGGTTTCCCAGAGAAGCTGTGGATGCCCCATCCCTGGGGGTGCTCAAGGCCAGGCTGGATGGGGCTTTGGGCAACCTGGTCTGGTGGGAGGTGTCCCTGCCCATGGCAGGGGGTTGGGACTGGATGATCTTCAAGGTCTCTTCCAACCCAAACCATTCTATGACTCTATGATGTGTTTTTGGCTGGACAGATCAAATCACTAATTATACTATCACAAGCTTGGGAGAAATCCATGGTGAATATGTGAAAAAGTTTCAGTGTTGTGGACTGAGTAGTAGAAGGGAGGAAAAGTGAGTGTTGAATAATACCTTTTTCCAGACAGATAATTTTTAAATGTTTCCAAACCTTCTCCCTACCCTAAACCTCACCAGAATATCTTCCAAATTCTTATCTCCTACCTCTCTCCCCCTTCTGCTAGTGTTACTAATATGCAGTTCTACCTGTATTTCTAGCACCATCTCCAGATCCTTTTCTTGCTATCTCACCAGCTCATATATGGTGTCTTTAAGAGCTGAAATTAAGAATAAAGATCCTATCAGGTATCAATCAGGTATTCCACCTTTTGGAACAAACCCACAGTTTTTTATTTATTATTATTATTATTATTATTATTATTATTATTATTATTATTATTATTATTATTATTTTGCCACAGAAACAAACAAACACTGTTCAACAGTGAAGCTGGAAGAATGAAGTTCACAACTAATGTTTCACCAGTGGTGGAGACTAAGACCGTACTGCAATGAGTTATGGTGCAGTCTGTCTTTTTGGTGCTTGGCTGCTGTTCTTCGTTCAGTCTTTGAAAGTTGTTCTCCCCTCACCTATTAGAAGAGACCCCACTAGTATCTATCTATGAATCACGTAGTTAGGAGAAAGGCAGAAATATTTACCTCCAATAGGAAGCTAACAAATGCGTGTGAGCAGAACAACCACAGTTGTTATGGAGCTTTTTATATAAGAGGTGCCTTGAAGACTTTTGGCATGGTGATGCTGCATAGATGATGTTCATCTTGAAAGAATGGTTATAGACTGGCAGGAGAGTAGGACACACCTCATGCTTTAAATCACTGATTAGTTGGTGATATTTGCTGTCATTTTTCACTATGATCGGGAAAATACTTCTGTTCATATGGGGTCAAATTTGGCTCTGTTCAAACTTGAGACCCAACTGGCTTGGAAGACACAACCATATTAACTAAAAAATTAACAGCAGTTTCCACCCCAAACATTCATCTCTCTGGCTCCAAAAATTGAAAAATAAAATAAAATACATTTTTTTTTGACTTTACTACATATTTATATTTTCTGAATCCTCTTCAGCCATTATTCAACTTTCTCCACATAGATGTCATCTCAGACTCTTCCCAGTAAGTCCTTTCATACCATGCAGTATGAGTTTGTGAGTATACACCATGCATACCACTTCTCTGACATCATCTACTGCAACATTCTTCATAAAAAAAAAAAACAAAACAAAACAAAAAAACAACACAACTCTTGAGAATCAGAAATATATAAGGTCATTTAGTAAGCTTCTAATCTCCTTAAAGAATGTAGAATGACTCTTCTTCAATCCGTGCTTCAAACCGTTGCACCGTGCTTGTATTTTCTCCTTTGGGAACCGTAGATATTGCAAGAACCTGGAAGAATTTACAAAGGTTGCCTTCTTCTGCCTTGCTCATCTGCCTCTGTGGAGTATTTTATATGTTCTTATGTCAAACGAAGATGCAGTTTCAGAAGGTCAGTAGCACTTCAAAGTATAGGAAGGATCAATATGAGATTTGGAAAAGTGGGAAGAAATAGCCCTGATATTTCTAGTGGGCTTTATAGCCCACCAGAGAGAGATTTGGAATTGGAGCATTGTGAAAGGAAACTCAATCTAGACTTACCCCACCTAACTGAGGCTCTAAATTTTGAACACAGTCACTCTTGGGAAACATAAGCATTGCCAGAGGGTACTACAGCCTATCCCAAGATCTCTTCCTACTGACTGTAAAGGGAGATGAAAGTGGCTGTGCTCCTCATTTAGACCCTTAAAGTAAGATGAGGCAAATCTGGGCTCTGCAGTGAATCCAACTTACCTGTGAAGCGAAGGAGCTCTTAAACCATCCTGTAGGTTGAAGAATTGCTGAGTCTGTGCTCTGAATGCGCAGGACTAGAGGATCCTGGCACTTCCTTTCCAGCACTTAGCATTGCTGCTGATCCTGTCAGAAACACCCCAGTGGAGACATAAAGCATGGAAAGAGAAGGTGAAGGATGGTGTAATCACAGATGTCTGATGTTTTCCTACCTGCTGCTGTCAAGAGTGTCGGTCTTCACTTCATGCTTTTGCATTCTGCTAACTGCCCGTTTGCCATGCATTACAAAAGCTGTCCCACTATGTCAACATACTCCATAGGGTTCTATTTTTTTTGTTATTTCATTTATCTAGCGTGACAGCAAGCTGGCTACTAGGGAGTTAGTACCACAGCTAGACAGATGACTGCAGTAATCATGCCTGCTTTTTGCTGGGTTCCTTTTCTCAGCAAACACCCTGCACGATCTCACAACCAAACATTATCTCTAGTGTCCATCAGCTGCACCAGGCGGAGTCTCCCAAGCTCTCCAGCTTGTCTCTGCGTGTTCCTCCTTCCTCCTTCAGGGTTAATGTCCTGCAGTGATATTACTACAAACAGCAGGAAAGCAGCCTGCGCAGCTACACAATCACATTTGCACTCTGCATGGTCTGTAAGGCACTCTCTCAAGCACACCTCCCATCTATTCCCTCATACAGTGCCAAATCAGTTGCTCTGGGGATAACTTGTGAGGGTTTTATGCATGCACCCAAAAGGTTTCCCTCAGGTCCTCTCTTGGGTAAAACTTTTGACCCTTGCCTGTCATGAACTTTGTGACTTTTTCCTCTGAAAAAAGAGACCCAGCACAGAGATCATTCACTGTAGCCTACTGTACTGGTGTTATTCCTGAGGGGGAGAGATCACTTTAGGTTGTCAAAGGGAGCAAAGCAACCAGGCAGAAGCTGTAATAAGAATATTGAAAATTCAAGCAAAACATTTTCAAAACTGATTTCAATTGGGGCATGGAGTAATTTCCTCAGGGAGTTGGTAGAGACTCATTGGAGGTGCTTGGACAGAAAATTGTTTTTAACACTTAGACAAGTGAGGTGAGAGGAACTCCAACACTTGAATGGCATTAAGGTGATTGGTAGTAATCCCTCACACACCTGAGCTCCATTAAACTATTTTAATCCTATAAAACCTTCAGTGGAAAAAGTTGTTTTCCCCTCCAGGGTCTACAAGGCCTCCAAATGTAGATTTTAATAATCCTGTTGACTTAGCCAAAAAGCTGGAAACGCATGTTCTCAGCACTTAGAGCTTGCCTCTCAGAATACCAATTGACCAGATTCAGCTGATTTCAAGCAGCAACACAGCTGAAAGGAAATGGGTGACTCAGGTTGAGGTATCAGGTCCATATTCTACATCACATGTAAGTAATGAAATTTTGATATCGTTTATGCTTCATAGCCTGTCTAAAGAGCACCTCATTGCCACCTAAAGGCTGCACTGGCAGAAGGCTGGTGTGCAGGGTTATATTGGGGTGAGGACCTTTCTATGTCCAGACAGGGCAGGGACCTGGAACTTCAGATCATCAGCCCTTTACTCCAACAGGCCTCTGATTCCCTATTCAGTTTGGATTATTTTTTTTTTCCTCTGTAAAAAGAGCATTAGGATGGATAGCATATCTGGGAATGTCTGCCTTGTTTTTCATCTTCTGTTTTTGTTCTGTATTGTCTTCTGTTTCCCTACATGTTCATTGGCAAGGAAAGAAAGAAGAATCTGTATTAAAATTAGTAAATCTTTTAAATATTCAATTTCCTACACATTTCCTACAAGGTCACCCCATATAACAACAAAAATCCTATGATGCTCACCTTGATGATAGGCCTTTGTTCACTTTTATGCATGTGCCTATAGCTATGATAAGCAGGGATTTGGAAATTAACCATAACTATAGTTCACTAGAATAAAGGTTACAAAAACAACAATGACTTAGCTTCTTTCCTAAATGGCATCTGATACTCTTAAAACACACATTTCATTTGTCAACAGCATCCAAGGATCAGGAATCCCTGATTTTTATTGTGAAATTTATCAGTTTCTGACATTTTCGTGTATAATCATCAAGCAGATTACCATTCATCATATGTTTTATTCATCTTCTTTCCATGGCAAGGTAAAGTGTAGTTGGTCCACTGTCCACAGCAAATGATAAATTCTAGAGCCAGTAATACAAAGAAGAAGCCAATTAAACTACCTTATTACCTCTTACTAAGCTGCTCCAGACCAATTATAACCATATTTCTTTGTGGTCTAATTAGGTTCAACTCAGCTCCACAGCGTGGAAGCCTGTAATGAATGAAAGCATGAGAAACATGGTTCAGACCCAATGTGAAGGATCATTAATATGCTCTGGGCTGCTGCTTTGGAAGAGTCTGCACCTAATTATGTGGGTTAATACACTTATACTAAATGGATGAATCGGAGCTATTTTCAGTGTCTCAAGGCCCCTTAAACCAAAAGAACTGTAGATTAATAAGTTGTTAGGGAGTGATCTGTTGACCTGCCCTATCGTTCTTCATTTTCAGTCTATATGTTCTTAGAGGCATGAAATGCTCAAGTGGAGAAATGTGCTAATCATTGCCATTTCTGTTACTCTTTTCCTGGCACTTGCCTAAGAAATTATCTGAACTGAAGCAAAATAGAGAGCATCTGATACTTCCAATAACTTCAATTGACTTTGGATCAAAACACACCATGTACAGGAGATAATAGATGCTTTACTAGCATAAAATAGCTCCGATAATAGACTGAACTCCTTTCAGCTAGATGTAGCTGTCTAAAAATCAGGCATATAATTTAAAGCTACTGTGGAGGATCTCTCTACAGCTGACTGAAAGAGTAAGTCATACAGACAAAGCAAGTTACCCAAGTAAAAGAGGAAAGGCCAAGTCAGCTGAGACTATTCACACCAGAAAAGAGATATATTAGGGAGTATGTAAGAGAGGTCTGAAAAATCATGATGAGATGGAAAGGGCGTATTAAGACAGATTGTTAACCACCTATTTTGATGGAAGGAAAAAAGGGACAGTAAATGACAGCAGCAGGAGCCAAGTTCAAACTAGAAGAAGTAGTTTTGTTTGTGTGTTTGTTTTCATAGTAAGTAATAATCCTGTGAAATTCCTTTCTCCTTTACAAGCTACATTAACATCAGGAAATCCACTTAATGGAAAAATTAAGAACAGAGACTGGCAGAGTATTAGGAATGAGGGTTCATAGGTAATTTTTCTGTCCCTCAGGTACTTATTTTTGGCCAGTGTTGGAGACTGAGTACCAGGTGATACGGACCCTTGAGGTGAATTAGTAGAATGTTTTTTATGTCCTACCTTGTGGGGATTAAGACATATATCGCTCCTCCGAACTTCCTCCTAGTTAGCTTAAGCAACCATCTTCCCAGCGCAATAGATTTATGTATTTCATAAAAGCTTTAAAAGGTACTGTGAAAGTGACCAGAAGGTCAAAAAATTGTTGAACAATAGATGGTAGGTACAACTGTGTCAGCCCTTTTACGAAGACCTCAGATCTGAGAAATTTTATTGCCTTCTGAATTGTTTGATTAGTTGACAGTAACTGACATGACAGATAAGTTTGTTTTATTATGTTCACGCTTGCCCTTAAGGCACTAGGGATGAAAACTACTTCCTATTCCTCTCCTGAGTAAGAGGACCTGACAACTTAATTGAATTGTATGCTCAGCTCACTACAGTTCCGATATGCCTGTTTTTAATTTATTTTGTCACAATTTTTTTAATTGTTATTGCTCTGTTGCCAGCATGCACTAGCTTATCGGTAATGTCCACAAAAAAGTGTTAATTAGAATTGTCCGCTGTCACACCCCATTTCCAGATTAACCCCACACACCATGGTGGCTCGGGGAATCTGCCCAAATTAAAGTTTGTGATGCCGGGGGGGTTCTTAGTTTGGTGTGTCTGTGTGTGATATTGTAAGGAAGAATAAAACTATGCCAGTGTGTATGCTCGGTGTTCTCATCTAAAGGGACAGAAGCATCAGTAGCATAAGCAGCTGTTTAATGGTCTTGTTGTATATATTTGCTGTGAGGAAGGAGAAGGCAAATGTGCCCGAGAAGTGGATGTGGAATAGAAAACATATCTTCTGCAGGAACATACTGTTTTATAGCAACCTAATGGAATATATTTTCTTAAAAATAGCATTTGTCATTATAAGGAAGTCCATAATACACAATGGAAAAGGAATGTCTGTGTTGCCACACGTAGACTTCATGCTCGCTCTAAGCCAGGCAGTGTCTACAGTTTCAGCAGAGAAATACTTCACCTGGGTCATTGGTGCCAAATGCATCAGCTGTGTAAGTTGGCTCATTGTAAGCTCCATCAGTCTGTCTCTGCACTGCATCATACTAATGAGGTAATCACTGAGCTTCTAATGAATGGGATTAGCGAATAGGCAGGGATTGTTCATTTTGAATCCCTTGTTCAAATGCAACTCGAGGCTCTCAAAATATTTGCTTGCAATCAGCTATGAGCTGGGTTTGTTTCAGCTCTTACTGACTAGATGAAAATCATTTTCATCACTAGAGAATTTGCCAATTTTGCTGATAGAGGCAGCCTGCAATTTATACTGGAAATAAACAGGGAGCTCTATTTCAGAAGTAAAATATCTGTAGAAAGGTAAAGAAGGAGGCATCATCTTTTGTAATTTCACACCAATTCTCATCTTTTTTTTTTTTGGGGGGGGGGGGGGGAAGTATAATCCTATTAATTAGCTCTTCTTAATAGCCACCGTTGAATATTACATATAATGATTGAGTTATGTAGACTTTGCCAGTTAGATCTAGCAAGAAACACACACACACGTACACACACACACAAAAAAAAAAAAAAAAAAAACCTGACTTTTGTTTCCCTTCCAAACCTAACTGCACTGATTTAAAAGTTTTACACTTTTGACCCTGAATGAGCTTAAGCAACTGCAAGATTTTTCTGAGCATGTTCTGTGCTCAACCTTTACTGACAAAAGACTGCATCAGCTTTTTGGAAAGGAAGCATGTAATTGAAATCAGTGCAGGTAAGAATCTAGTTTAATATTTATTAGCCTTTTCTAAACCTTCACAGTAACCAACACCACATATCATATCGAGGTACCTGATTTTATTTATTTATTTATTTTCTGGTGAGACACTGTGTTGCTAAAAGATGTAACTTTTCATGAAGAATAAAAAAAAAAATACCATTTTGTGAAATTCTCTTCAATACTTCCTATGACATTTTAATTAAAACCATTTCTGAAATGCTTTATTTGCTGGAGGAAAACTGCATTTACAGTACATGACACATTTAAAGATGAATTTAAATTGCATATTCAATCATGTTTCAGCAGAAATTATTGTGCGCGAAAATAGAACAAAATCCCAAATGCTGGATTCATTGAAACCTATGAAATTAAATCAAATACAGAATCTGACATTTTTCATGAGATGCCTTGCTTGATTTTTTTAACAGATTCTAGATTTTTTTTAAAAAAAAAAGGGGGATAACAATATGTCTTAATGTTTATTTGTCCTGCTCTTGCACTAGTGTTTCTCATAACAAATGTGTTGTTCTATGCATACAATGGTATCAACTAAGTATCTCAATGATTGGTTTGTAAATGACACGTGTAATTGTGAAAATATTTAGCTCAGATCTGCAGAGCAAATGATAAAGCAGCAGTGTACAGAATGAGAATCTGAGCTGGATTATGTTTAAAATGTAGAAAAACAACCACACACACACAAAAGAATCAAACAAAAGACATTGACTTTCATGGTTTTAAATGAGCAGAACTGTTAAAAACACAAACAATACAGATGAATTCACAGCTACATATCTCACAACACACAGGATACCAGATATGGAGGCAAAGAAATAACATTCCCCAGATACACAGGGGACACAATTAAAATTCATAACACTAGGTAAAACATATCTTCAATGAAGGGGAAAAAAAAGTTATCTGCAATTATATTAACACATGGTATAAAACTCAGCTTTTCTTTCATACAATTACAGTATTTGTTGGTTATAGCAGTTTTAATACACCATGATCAGTAAAGCAGACATTGATATAGGGCCTGAATGTGAAATGCCTTGAGAATCCATTCCACTTCATGGGGTGCTCACAGGCTCTGCAAAAGCAAGAATAATAGTTAAGCATTCATGGGATTCCCAGAGATTTGCTGATATCATGTTACTTCTGATGGAAGGATGGCTACTCAAGATGGTGCCAAAATGCAACAACAAAGTAGACATAACTCAGAAAAATGTATTTTGACTGATTCCAGTATAAAATAATTGTGGAAGTGGAAGGGGTGGAGAGAATAAGAGTAGAGACAAATCAAATTTATACAGAAAATATGTAGTATAATCTAACGTGGCAAAGAAATGGGTGGATTTTTTATTCTCTTCAATGCCAGCAGTTCCCATACCTAGAAGATAGCAAGTCTGATTTTAAAATACATTTTCCTGAAAAGTGCACTAAGAAACTGGAGTGTGACATTGGTGTACTTTGCAGAAGAGAATATATCTTAGAAACATTTATCTCTTTTCCATTTCTCCACAAAATGAAGCCAGTAGACACTTTCACTTGATAGGAAGGACTCTCACCATATCATGTGTAGATCTCTACAAGGTAAAATGTTTATATTGCCTAATGTAAATAGTTAATGAAAATACAGATGCAATTAAAAATTATATAATTTTTATATATTTTTAAATTATTTTTTTATAAAAGTTCATGCTTCTCTCTTATAGCTATAAGAGAAGCCTCCTAGGATGACTTCAAAGATAGACATCTGCACTATAGACAAAGGTTAGAGGGTAAACAAACTGTATTTTTGCACTTATTGTGAAACAGCTTTGGCTGTTTGTTGTAAATATCACCATGAAAAATACAAACAGACTTTTGTAGTGGTTGCATTTTTTTCTACCTGTACTTGCTTCTTTGTGTATATGCTATGCTAGAAAATCTGGTTCTACTTGGTATTAAGGAAAAGGAAAGAAATGGAAATTTTTTCTGTTGCTATCAGTAAAACCATAACAGAGAACAACTCTGTTGTTGTTGACTACTGCTGAAAACCTTAGAATTGCTCTTTGTTTTAATTACGCTTTACTCTAAATCAAGAACAATGTCAAAATGAAAAGATAAGCACATATTGTTATTTATGCCAATTATTAGAATTGTTCATAGTAAGATATTATTTAGATAATCTTGTGAAATCAAACATCCATTGTGTGCTGTGGTGCACTCAATACAAAGCATAGAAGATAATGTCTTGCATTCAACATAAACACTGCAAAGAGCTAATAGAAACCCTCTTTAATGAAAAAGAGTATTCTTCTGCACATGATGTTCATCTCAGCTAATTTAAGTTGCGTGTCTCCATCTGAGTATAATGCCTCCCAGGCTCCAGGTTCCTATTACAATAATTACAGATCTAATCAATACAGCCAGTGGATTTTTAGGGTGGGAGTCATGTCATTTGAATCAAGACACCAACTTCAGAACGACCTAGATTTCACTCGTTGTTGACTTGGATTAACTACAAAGAGATCTTCAGAATGACTCTCTAAGATGTAGAAATATACACTGTGGACACAAACTAAGTTGTATAAGTTCAGTAGTAGAAATTCTTCTAATATCAGAAACATATTTGCTAGAGCTACTCAGATGAGTAGAAAGGCTCTGGAAAGGAGATTGGCACTAGGAATCACATTGCCTTTCCATTCACTTTGGAACCATTTCAACTACCCTGCTCGCTGTTAACATTTCCTAATCTTTCTTCAAAGAGGAAAGGCTGAAGGTAAAGTGAAGAGAAAAGAAAGGAACATTTCTGCAGTTGCCAATAAACAATATGGTCGCTGTCTATGTAAGTCACAGAAGAGATGAGGTGGGAAGAGACCTCTAGAGATAATTTAGTCTAACCACTATCTCAGTGCAGGGTCAGCTAAAGTAAGGTCATCAGAGTTGTGTCTAGTTGCATTCTGCATAGCTCCAAGGATGGACACCTCCCTGGGAAACCTATTTCCATTTGACAATTCTTAGAGTAAAAAAGTGTTCTTATCTTTAAACTAACCTTCTGTATTTCAGTTTGTTGCCTCTTGTCCTGTCTGTGGAAACCACTCAGAAGAGTCTAGTTCCATAACCTCTATAACCCCCCAGTTGCATAAATAACACAACTTCTCCAAGCTGAACAATCCCAGCTCTCAGCCTCTCCTTGCATGTCAGGTGCTTCAGTCCCATAATTGTCTTCCTGGTCCTTTGCTGACCTTGCTCCAGTATGTCCATGCATCTCTTTTGTCCTGGGGAGCCCAGCACTGGACACAGAACTCCAGAAGTGGCTTGCCAGTGCTGAGCAGAGGCAAAGGAGCACCTCCCTTGACCTTCTGGCCACGATCTGGCTGAGACACGTGTTAGCATCACAGAACCACCAAACAGTTGTCAAGATTTATTAGCACTGTACTTAGTCACCAACTGTGTAAATGACAAATTCAAATCAATCACTAACAGAAGGCTTCCTTAAAGACCTTATGAGGAATGTCTGTACGTATGTGTGCATTTATATGTATGTATGGGGTTGGGGGTTGAGAGAGCTTATGTGTGAGCACACATTCCTGTGTATGGGAGAGAAAGAATGAAGTCTAATCAAGTCCTGCAGACTTTGGACAGGCTTTGTTTCTGAGGACTGAGATGAAGGGCACCATATTTTTGACATGAAAGCAAATTTCGCTACCAGCACAAGCCATTGCTCTTGGCAGGTTCTGAAGCTACTGTGAATAATGAATCTTGATTTGCAGACAGAGAAAATATTCAACACTACTACAAACATTTAAATTATAAATAGACAATGTATAGTCTTGGCTTTTGTGCAACAAGAGGATCTCCAGAAACAAACTAACTGCAAGATACATTGGGCCATGAACCAACAAATTCAATATATGTTTCTGGTATAGTTGGAGATAAAAATTAGTTATTTTCACTTATTGAAAGAGAGTTTGAGTTCAGAGATAAAAATTAGTTATTTTCACTTATTGAAAGAGAGTTTGAGTTCTGTCCTACTCTTAGATTTTGAATAAGGAGGTATTTTGTTTTTTTTTTTTTTACTAGTTGCTATGGTAGTAACAAGGATTGTAATGCTGAGTCTAGCAGTTCTAGTCATAGAGTACACAGTCTTGTGTTAACAGCAGAACTAAATTACAATCCCTAGCAAATAAAATAGAAATAAAATAAAAATCCAAAAATAAAAATAATGTTAGGGCAGGTCTTTGGGAACTTTACAAGTAGAAACCTGGGTGACGAGGCTTTGGTTGTCCACATTTCAGTGAATCATTTCTATTACACTCACAGTTAATGACAGGAAACAGGCACATTTAACCTGATTCTTTACATGCATGAAGAGAGAGGGCAGGAAAGGAAAGACAAATGGAAAAAGATTCTACCGCCATCAGACTGCTAAGACTACTCTCCGATGCAGGCTTACAGACCTTTTTACTGTGAACCACAAAATCAGACAGATGAACCTCTCCAGTCACGTGGTGGCTATAAGTTGCAGTAGGAATTTGAGGTATGAATCCATCCCACAGCCCTCTTTGGCTTTAGAGAAGAATCTTTGCAGTTTACAGTGCAAACTCTGCTCATTTATTTAGTCTAGCTTGTTCTGCCTGTGAATTAAACAGCTAGTCTCAGGAGAAGATAAATTTTCCAGGATGAAAAACAAACTTGATCCTATCTGCTGTTGTTTTGAATCATGTGAGATCTGTCTTTGCTCTAAGAAAATGTGATGATACCTATCATACTGTGTAAATAAGTTTTGACAATATAACTTTTTACTTTTGCAAAGTTATACAGATATTAAGGCTTTTTCATGGACATTAACCTCAATGAACTTTTTTGTTGGAAGGACTCATCCAGATAAATTGCACTCCCTTATCAACAGCACTTGACCTTTCACAACATTTTTTTTGTGATGAAGAACCTACACTCATATGCAAGGCTGATAGTGGACATATCATCTTGTGACATGAGTCTCTAAGTTTTCTGTTTCTGAAAAGCCTCAAGAAAATACTGAACGTAGAAAACATGGTTGTTTTTCTGCCTCTGAGAGAGAGAATAGACATATATAGATATAGAAATAGATATAATAGAAATATCAGAGAATAGATATGCGTACAGAGCATAGTAGTTCTGAGAGGTAGAGAAAACTCTCAGATTTTCCAGAGATGGCTGATATATTTTTCTTATGTGTTCAGAATTCACCAGATCACCAGCTTTGGACATCGATATCAAATTTAGCCCCATACCAGACATCCCTCTGCAGGTCACGCTGTAACTTGATTGAACTTCCACCTGCGATAGTGTGGAATGGTTTCTGAGGACTCATGTCTTTCCTTTCTGATCACCTTCCTATGAAGGTTTCAACCTGGGCCTGGTATAATTACATTATTATATACATTAATGCTAAATGATGTATTTTAAGGGCAGGAAAAAAAGATGAAGTAAAGACAAAACTCACAAAACAAACGCTAAGGAAAAACACCAACCAACCAAACAAACAAACAAAAACAGTATATCCTGCATCTTTCAAGCTGAAGCTAATCAGACACCAGATTAATCCAAGAACTTCATTACACTGACTTGTGACAAGAACTTCATCACTGACATTGCGAATCTCCCAGCCTTAAGCTTTTATCTGGGTCTTTGTTCAAAAGTACTATACAATGATGAGATTTTGCCTTCAGTAAAGCTTTTCCATCAGTTAAAATTATTCCTTTTTAAATAGTCCTTCCCACAAATTTTCCAAGGAAGTAAATGATACCCACTTTTCATTGCAGAAATCTTCTAAAGACATTTCTCTAGTGCACAATGCTCACAGCAGAAAAGCCGCTGTTCTATACAGTCACACTGGCCATTTCTGCTTATACTGTAATTTTAACAACAGGTTCTTAAAATAGGACAGACCTAATAACCCAAGAGCCTTCTGTCAGGAAATAAATAAATAAGAGAAAGCAGGGTGATGATATATTTCATAGAATATTGCTTCATATTCACTTAGTCATTTATTTCTTCCATGCATTCTCTTAACTGCTTCAGTGGGGCCCAGCAACCCTTTTTCATCCAACTATAGTGAAATAATTTCTCTTTATTTTAGAAATATGCTCCAATAGAAATCTTTTGGAACTTCAGAAGACTTCTGGCTCTGGCTTAAATTGCTTTTTAATTTAGCAACTGGAGATCGTCGGTAATATAGAAGTTTAACAGGTAAATGTTAATGCAGGTGAATGGGCATCTTTTGGGGATGTGCCTATGTTTTGATGAGTCCAAAAAAGATGTCGCTATGAGCCAGCTCCTTAGCACTCACTACAGTGAAAGACATCCAAACCATTTTCCAGCTCCATGCTAGAAAATTGGCATGTGGCTAGTAAGAATTTACTCCCATGCATTGTCACTTCTGAGCTGTAAAGATTTGTTTTAGCAAAGCAAATTCCTTACCAGTGTTGCAGTATATGGCAAAGTTTTTAAGAAACATGGAACTGAATAAGGCCGTGCAAATCTTTTAAAAATTCTGTAACCGTAAGAATCTGTACCTAGAAGTCAAAGCTGTGGAACAGTGCTAGCTGAATTTTGAGGACTGTGAGAAGATCCATTTCACAGAAAGGTGAAGTGCCCAGGGTTTGGGACATGACACATAATAGACGAGATGGGAAGGAGGGGAAGGAGAAGCAGTAATTTTCCCCAAATTCTTAAAAATACATATTGCTATGGAAGTAGCAAGATGATGTGGCAATAACATGCAACCAATCTTTAAATTTCAAGGATTTTTGTATTATCTGGTGTTGACGATGTGCAACATCAGATAATGACATCTCAAACTTTACTCTGATTAAACAGCAAGTAAGTAGCAAGTCTCAGAAGCGTTGTTTTATCAGATTAAAACATGGTGAAAATCCCCTATATCTGAATAAGAAGATATTGTTTCTTTTCCCCTCATGGCAAACTGTGCATAGCAGAGTTGTGTATGATTGATAAGTCATTACATAGTTCTTTAACATGACAATGTTTACTCCAAGATACAGTT
Source organism: Anser cygnoides (assembly GCF_040182565.1). NCBI lineage: Eukaryota > Metazoa > Chordata > Aves > Anseriformes > Anatidae > Anser > Anser cygnoides. Next base: position 160,598,835 of record NC_089874.1, read on the forward strand.
GCATTTCAACCTCCAGTAAGTTCTTATTATTTGAGCCATAGATTTGACATAAGCCCTGAATGAATTATTTTGAAGTTGTGAGAGGTGTAAAAATTTGATTCTGACAAGTACTTCCAGTAAGTTCTGACAGAAGTCCCCAGGAACTACCTGGAGTGCAAATGTATGAGCTAATGTAATTCACCAAAGATTCACTGACATTTTACTAGCTTTTTCTCTGGCCAGTGTTTTGGGCCATACAGGCTCACTTTCTCTAATTTTTCTTTCTATACTTCCTGCATTAGACCACTGATCATTAACATTGGCCTCACTGCAGATGCTTCACCATCTTATATATAGATTATTCCATGTGTTTTGCTCCAGCTCTGGGTCCAACAAGACATGCTTTTTCAGACAACTTGCAAATAAAATGTAGGAAATAGGCAGAGGTATCCAAAGCTGACATCCACGTATAAATAAGCAGGCAATCCTGCTCTCCAGTCAAGGTGTGCTTAAACGAAGAACTCCTTCAAGCCCCTGCCAAAACAATCAGGCAAGAGAAGGAATAAAAAACAGTTAAAACAGTCTTGCTTCTTCTCCAGGTCGCAACTCAAAGAAGACGCTTCCTTAAAACACGCTTGTTGTTTTTTTTCTCCATGTTATCCTTGTAGAAGCACTGTCATCCTACTTCTCAAAGAAAGTCTCTCATTTGGGATGTCCTTCATGACTGTCCAATAACAAACTAAACAACCTTATCTGGAACCATCTTCTTCTGGAACAAGTTCCCCTGGGAAGTGGTCATGGCACTCAGCCTGACAGAATTCAAGAAGCATTTGGACAATACTCTCAGGCATATGGTTTGATTTTGAGGCGGTCCTGTGTGAAGGACTGGACTCAATGATCCTTGTGGGTCCCTTCCAACTCAGGATATTCTGAGTTTCTCTGAGTCTAAGAATGAAATGCAGAGGAGTGAGGCTCCAAGAGGTTTAATCAGTGGCAGAAGGGTTATCACTTCATTTTGTTGACATGAAAAACAAGGTTAAAATTGCCAGCAATGTGTGATCTAAATCTAAGTGACATTAAACAGATGGGATTGAATGTCCAAGAAAACAGCATGGATCTCTCTCCATCTATGAGCTCTCTTTGTACTTTAAGCTGCACTAAATTTGATGAACTACAAGATACAGCTTTTCCCTTGCATTTATCTCTTTATTTTTGAAAGACAATTTGGGGCAGCTTGGCAGCTTTGGCAGTGGACACGTTGTTAGACTAACAGTAAGAAATTCTGGTTCTTAAGAGGAGTAAGAGAAGGAGAACATAGCACAGACATTCTGGATATGCTGACATTTCAGGAAAGGATGGTTCCTCCTGTTGCCACTTGGAAGAGAAACGTGAATGATTTTGTTCACTCTGGCAAGTGCTGTGGTTGTCAGGCAAAAACTGCTAGTAAAGATGAGCAGGGACAGTGCTCCCAATGCATCTCTTTAACCAAACTTCTACGGTAATGGAGGCAATTTGAAGACATTATCTTAAAAAATAGAGGCCACCACTTACATGGCCCTCCTACCTCACCTTTAGAGTACTCCAAGACAATCTATTTTTTTAGTATGCTTTAACCCCTTTGTTCTAACCCCTTTGTGTTAGTTGTGCAAGCTAACACTTGAGCCAGGCAGTATGTGTCTCCCTTCCCCAAACTGCATGGACAAGTGATTAGAGTCTCACTTGCCTTGGAACAGCCCACAACTCTTTTGATCTGTGCAGTCACAGCCAATCTTTCCCTAGAAAGACAGAGCTCCCAGACTCTCATTTGGCAACTCCTATTGTGTGGAGGAGGAAGAGAGAAAATGGACTTTATGAATAAACTGCATTATTCTTGGAAGCACTCAGGATAATAAAGAAATAAGAGACATAAAACACTGGCCAGATAAGACATTGTGTGCTGGAGACTAATAGAGACTAGATAGCAGACCTGATGAGTCATCAGCTTGTACCAATTGGCAAATCTTATGTTTCGCTGGGAGCATGTAGAATTACTGGCGTTGGACTGGTATTGGACTTTCACTTTGGATTAACTATCAGAAAGAAAAACGCTGACTGAGATTAAAATATGTCTGGTTGCAGGAAAAGACAATTTCAAAGAGATAGATGCTTAAGCACTAGAGTATGTAGCCAAGGCTGCCTAGCATGCAAATCTTTCAGTACCCTTTCAGTGTATCATTACTATTTCTCCATCCCTGAGAATCTGGCAAGAGTCGTGGGAAATACCAGACTTTCACTTTACAGCAGCATTTAACTATTAAAAAAAAAAAAAAGCAAATCAGAGCTGTCAAATGTGACAGAAGCCCTTAAATTACAATTTACATGTTAGTGGAGATAGAAGTGATAATCCCTGAAAGAGCCCACAGAAGATACACAGCATGGTTACCATTGAACTCCAACTATTTCAGCTCGGGGAGTAGGAACTGTATGCTCTGTATGTTCCTTAAAGGGAACTGGTGGAAGTATTACATGGTTTTGGTAAAGACAGAGAAAATTAGAGTTGTAAAGCTGACCTGTTAGGAAAGAAAAACAGAATAGAACTATGTACATTGTGTGGCATCTTATACACTGATAGATATTTCAGTGCAACAGCCCTGCATATTCAAATGCAGTAAATACCTACTTCAGATTTTCCTGGCTTTCTTGTTTCTTTGTTTGTTTGCTTTCCAAATAAATAAATAAATAAATAAAAAGATAAAGACTATTTAACTATGAGTTCTTAATTGATTTTAGTAATGAGGACAGAGACAGAACAGACAAAATTTTGTACTGGAATTAGAACTAGAACTTATGTTTTCATTAACAGTGCTAGACATAGATTGCTGTACATAGAACTGATTAAAAACAACTAATTCAGTCCATTGATGTTAATAAAATGCTTTTCTGCATCCATCTGAACACTAGCTGTTATTAACTCTTGGGTGACGCTGTTTTTATGCACATATGTTGGCATTATTCATGCATATGATGCTAGGGCTGAAACACTAAATGGAAGTACACTTCACACGGTTGCTTCATTTACCCAGTAGCAGTAAGTACGACATTAACATAAAAAAGCCCATATGAAAGCAGATGTTTTAGGAGACACCAGGGATAGCAGAGCAATTGGTTATGGCAGGAAAACATAGATATGTCAGGGAGTTCATTCTGATATTTATAGATAACCCTGATATGCCTTTTGGATATCTCCTTATAGTGCCTGAGTTTGCTCCTCAGTTGTTTGTTCATAAATGAGAGTAAGAAAAACTGAGATGACATTCACCTTGACCTTTCCCATCATGCTTCTCTATGCTGGTGAAATATTTTGTCTTCAGCTCACCTTTAACTAAATCTATTCAACAGAATGTGTTAGCCTGAAAGGGAGCCTTAAGTGACCAGTTCCGGTTTACTTGGCTAAAGTTAAGTGAATTTAATCCTATAATGTGTTATATCTTACTCCTAAATTAAATATTTTTGTATCATCTCCTTCTATTTGCAAGTTTTACTGATGTGCCTTGTATATTTTCTTTATAAATAAAACATCAGTGACCAGTTACACTAGTGCTGAATCCACTAGTATAGGGAAGAAAGCCTGTCTTCATAGAAGTGTGCCCTAGAAACATGTTCTGTTCCATTTTTTTTGTTTGTTTTGTTTTTAATATATACATATTTTTCTTTTTCAGGGGTTCTTTGTTTGTTAGCAAGTTTGAGGTTTGGATTCTTTTGTTTGTTTGTTTGTTTTGTGACCACACACAGTGTTCCCGTTTTCAATATGGAGAGCATAATTATTACTTTTCATACTAAATTATACTGAAGCCATCTAAAAGCAATCTCATATATTCTCTATTTACTACATATATCTATATAGCTTCCACTTTGTTTTCCCTGTATTGTTCTTCATACACACAAAAACATCTCCCACTGGTTATATGCATGTTCTCCTTAAATCCCCACCAGAAGTTAAAAAATAATTTAAAAATCCATGGATTCAAGGGAAAAAAAGGGGAAAAATTAAAAGAAAGATCTTCTCTGAGTTACTGAATAAACAATGGTGTCAGAAGTCCCTAAGCAGAAAACAGTTGGAGACTTGGAGTATATGTGAGGGAATATTCTGTATATATCATCTGTTATTACCCTTCCCTAGGTGTCTGCTTATGTGTGCTGCTGAAGGCAGGAAATGGGTGGAACAGCCCTTTTGTACCAGCAAGAGTGGGTGTCCTTGCCCTAAAAAGCAGCCAGGTTAGATTTAGCAGGGTGCTTCATCTGTTTGACTCGTTTCTGTTTATTATCACTACCGTGAATAGTGTCACTAAAGGGATCATGTAGGCTTCCAGAAATGTCTTAATTTTCTTTTGAAAAGATACAGAAGTTTGTTGGGGAGGGAAAATAATCATGAATAGTCACTGAAGAGCTGCTTATATATCACATATTCTGCATTGTGCTGCTGGTTCCATTTATATGAATGGAAATGATTAAGATTTTATTTACTTTATAGCATCTAGTACTAAGGAATCAACAAACAAAAGAAGGGATATGAAGTATTTAAGAGCTCTGAGAGGCACAGAGAGAACTTTAGGGTATCAAACAAGCGTTTTTACAGCTAAAATCTGATAAACAAAAGGCAGAGAAAGAAAAAAAGGGGGACGCATTTGGGGTTTTAAACGTATCTTGGATATCACAGTGGTGGAGGTCTTTGACATGTTTAACACAAAAGTGAAAAACCAGTCTAGACAAAACACAAGAGATTAAACTATAGAGAATTATTATGAACCCATGGAATGGAAAGGCGCTTTTGACTTATCTTTAACTCTATGTTTGTATAATTATTTGAAAAACAGAATAACTGTGGTAGTTGTTGTGCAGCCTTCTCCACCTGGCACAACTGGGATCTCCTTAGACAATAATAATTAGCAACGAATTTTGGCACTGCCCTCTGCGTGTTTCAGAGGTGTTACTGGCTATCCAGTGTGGCTGAGCAGAAGCCTACACATCCCCACACGCACCAAACATGAGGAGTTCCTCTCTCCTCAGATATCAAAATTCACCCTTTAACAAGAATGACAGTAGCATTGAAAAAAACAAGGAAACAAGCACAGAAATGACAAAAAACAAGCAAATAATTCTCTGCACTGTTCTTGACCTGGAGTTGGCAGCAGATGGCAGGATCAGAATAATCTCATATTGCAGTTGGCCAAGACTCTATTCGGAAGTCCTTTATGGCCAAAGGTTAAGAATGATGCATCCTGGATGACTTGTGCTTGTATGATAGTCACGTGTGACTGCCACTGGGGCTGTGGTTGGCCGCCTATTGCACATATCTCCTTCGGGCTCATAAATGTCACCGTCACCTGATGTTATTTCATCCTCCCATTTATTGTGTAGTGATACAAGATCACCCCAGGATAAAGTTAAGCCTCGCTTTCTTGAGAGGATTCACAAGTTTTGGGGTACAATACATGGAAACACATGGACTCCTCAGCCACTGTGAAATTAATCCCTCTCTGAGAAAGAACACGCACAGCTTTTCATTCCCCATAAATCTTACATTAGTAGAGCACTAATTAGGGGAAATCTAATAAACAACGACACTAGACTATTTTGCAATGTGGCCATTGCTTAAATTGTTACTAAATTTCCAGCTTCATCAGTGGTGTAAGTAAGCACTTTTAATTTTTCATTTCAATTGATTATCAAGCATACGCAATTAGTTGCTTGGTCTGCACTGAGCTATTCTATGAAATGGCCTAATGCAACAGCAAACCCCAGCCCAGCTAGATCTCATAGATCTCATAGCTTTTTTCTTCTATTTTCCCTGTACTGCATTTCTGTTTGCAGGTAGATTTCTGCTGCGTGACACCCAAGCCTGTCATTTTAAGAGACATCTAAAAGCATACAACTCCTCTAGATCTCCCTCCCTCACTAATGCTATATTGCAGCTGCATCTTGAAATAAATAACTCCTTCCTCCTCTGTAACAGATGGTGCTGTGCAACCCAGACTACAAGCATGTCTGTAGCAGCAGGAATGAAGAAGGAAAGCTGGGCAGATCGGGGTGGGAGGGATGGTGAACGCTCAGGAGACCACTTTCCCTGTTACTCCCAACAGTAAAGATGAAGGAGACGTGAATCATTACGAGAAGGATGGGAACACTCAGTGATACATGTCAGGCTGTATTTGAGACCGGCTTCATCGCCTTTTTTCTTTACTGAGAAATAGTAAGTGTTTAAGGGGAAACTGATGCCACTTAAAAAGCAGTTACCTAATTAAACCTCAAATGCAGAAATCTCTGTTCACTCAGAGATGCACTCGGTGATGCTCACCACCTAAGGCAATACCTCAGCCATATGGCACTTCAATAGACACTAGCGCAGGGAGCCCTTTTTATTTTTTAGCAGATGGGTGCACACTAGATAGTGCGGCAGGGAAAGGGGGGTGAGAATGAAAGAAAATGCAAGGGAAGAGAATCAGGAGACAAAGTTCAAGGGATGAATTCTTATTGAACTCTTCCATTTCTACTCGGAACTGCTGGAGGCCTTGTTTCTTCCCTAGAAAGAACTTCTGTTGTTTTCCAAACCCTTGGATTCAGACTGACAGATCACAAACCTCTTCACAGGAGAGTTGCTATGTGAGGGTTTGTCCTTTAAGGGGGTTCAAGGAGAAATGCCACTGATGATTTCAGTGTGTTCTGGCCCAAGTAATAGTTGCACTAGTTTAGGAGCAGGATGAAAGTTCTTAAAGTATTTTTTCTGCTTCACCTTCCCCCTCCAGGGTCATGCTCATGGTGTATATTTCAGTCTCAACAAGTTTGAGCTGCATCAAAAAGTGGCTAAAAGACCTCAGAGGAGAAAATCAGTGCTGAAGCACGTTGCAAAAGGAACCTGGCAAATATTGACTTGGTGTCAGAAAAGAGAGGTTTATTTGAAGATAAGCCATTGGGATATCTAGTTTTCAGACAGGTCCTGGTATGGCAAGAGTGCACATTCAATGGCAGACATTGCACTGCCAAAATAAGACTAGCAGCCATAGGGACCACAGGTTCAAAGCAATATGGTTCCATTTACATTATGGTTGAAACACAGTTTAATGGTTTCCAAATTTTGTTTAGTTGCCTGCAATTTTCTTCCTCTGGAACAAATGTCAGGGATATAAGATGTCCATGGCTTGGTGTCTGAGACAAAACGGTGCATGAGGCCAGTCACCCCTTCCCATCTCTGTACTGAATGAAGGAGATTTGGAATCATCAGCAGTGTGTCTTCACCATCCAACATGGCACTCCAGATAATTTGCTCTGCTAACATTACTGGGACTGTATTACCCAGGGTTACATACCTACTGCAGCTCATATATCTTTGCTGTGGTACTGCATTACACAACACGGAAGGTAGGCTGTATGTGCTTCTGATAAAATACAGTGTGTATTATCTTCTTCTATAAAATCTGTGAATCCACAAGATGTATTTAATATTTATCTAATCAGTGGTTTTTACTATTTGTTCCAACTTCCGATGTTCATCACTATACCATAAAAAAGAACATCTTGTAAATGTATTATCAGAGCAATAATTCCTTTAATGAGCAACTCTCTTGCTATTTTAATATTTAATCTGAATTCTTTAGGAAGCAAATTATAATTAACAAAGATTTTTTTCATTATTATTTATCGTTCTCTGCAATTGTTCAATGTTTTAAAAGGCAAAGCTGGATGCTTCTAACAAAACACAACTTTCACGTTGGTTCCTACTAAATTTTAACTCCTGGAAGCAATAAATGGAAATGTATTAAGATGTTCCTGCTTCTTTTTAATTTTCTTTTTCATTTTATTTCCCAAACTGTTTGCAAATTAGGACAACCCATGGCTGTCACTTCACAAATCTTTTAATGGGACCTGTAGGTCACACTAGACACATTATCAAATGATATCCTTAGATCATCATCAGTTCATACATTAAAAATAGACTTTGCCCAACATTCATAGGTTTTCTGGTTTTGTTGTTGCTTTTATTGGAGCTAACTTATTGTATTTGTTTGATTTTTATTTTGTTTATTTGTTGTGGTGACTCATCTAGTGTTTCTCTCTCAAACATTAATGACTCTCCATCAGACTTGCACCACCGCTTTCTGAAAGGAGTACTACTCATATGTAAGAACACATGCGACTACTATATTCTGCCTTCCTTCAGTTTGCCCTTGATTTCAGCGCAACAGGGTATTTTACAAGCTTGGTCCTAACAGCTGATTTCATTCAGCCCTCTTTGTAGGCAATGAAGAGAAGTTGGCGTGATTTTAGAGCATGATTCAACTGACCCATTTCAGAGGCCTATTCTGGGAAGAGAAATACTGTACCCTAAAGTGCCTATCCCCCTCCAGTGGCTATAGAGAGAATCTAAGCAAACTGTTCAGAAGCAATACCGGGTAAGAAGAAAGGCACCACCTCCTCTGCTAAAAAGCTGATCAAGGTTCTTAAGAACCACCAGCGGAGCTGGTCGCAGTTTTGCATCTTCAGAAAGGCAAAGTTTTGTTTTATATTCCATTACTTTGACTGAGATTAGACTTTGATAATAGCAGGAAAAATCATTGCATTCTCAAGATAAAAGGAAATAGTGAAATATAATATACTGTTCACTGTTTCTAGACTTTCCCAAATAAACAATGATATAAAGGCAGACACTACATTGTGAATTTTCCCAATGACTTTAGGTACCTTCTGCTTTCAGCCAACTCTATATGTGTGTTTTAATTTATGTGAACCTACATGGAGTGCAACAGCAGAGAGGTATGGCCCTGAGTGGCCTCCTGGGCCAGTCCTGTTTTGTTTAGATTAGGTTGCAATCAATAAATGAGAAGAAATTGTCATGGATCAACCATAAACTGGTGTAGAATATCCCTGAGTCAAGTGTGGGGCTGACGTAGCTAATACTATAGTTTCAGAAAAGTATCTGCTTTTTTATTATTCTTATTTTTTTTTTTTTATCTTTGCTCACAAATGCTTTTTTTTGTGTGTGTGCATTTATTTTTGTTTTTGTCCCCCTCAGGATTACTTTCACAGGTCTTTTTTAGTCTGTACAATATTATACATCCTGAAAGGAAGAAATGCTGTTTTTTCCAGCCTGACAGACAGAAAGCAGCTGTGATGAACCCTCTGCTAGAAATGGGAAAGCAAGCATTATTGCGGGAAGTGTTATACCATCTTTGTGAGGTTGATTGTAATACTGCTGTAAATACAGAGGCTCTGGTTCTTACAATAGAAACATTTTATGCTTAATGTAATTCAGTTTATGGCCCCAGTGCAGTGCCAGAGTGGTGTAAAATGGCATTAAAGTTAATGAGAATCAGGCCTAGGGACTCTAATATTTGCTTTCTGCTGTGCTTGAAATTACTTGTGTTGTTTTATAGCAATGTTTAAAAGTCAGTACAGAGATATTATAAATAAATAAAAAGTCCTGGGTCCCATCCATTCATCCATCCATCCATCCATGAGAAATGTAATGTGGTAGTTGTTACAGAGCCTAAGTCTTGAGTGAATTACAACTAGGTTTAATTTGGCTTTTTAAACCTACATGTTAATACAGTACTTCCATTAAATCTTTCTTTTGGCTATTTGGATTCAACAACATAATATTCAAAGGCAAAACTTTTTTGTGAAAAAAGTTTATTTTACATTTCTCCTGTGAGTAAAAGTGAATCCAGGGTAACAATGATTAAACCTAAATAATATATTGTGCATATGTTTCAAAATGCTGACAGAAGATATTTGGCCTTAGTAGAAATGCTTGGGCAAAACAGAAACAGAGATTTCCTTTACCTTCAACTGCAATAATCTTCTTAATGACTTGTAAACTGTCTGATTGTTCGTGATGAAAACTCTGTGTTTCTGCTTATGTAAGGATTTTATTTATTACAGTGGTAATATTTGGCTTTCTGTCTCCAAAATTGGTTGGAGCCAAAGGAAAGTATTAAAAAGTCCTGAATTTCTGATATATTATCAGTTCTACAGTTATTATAACAAATACCCAGAACTCATAGGTATACTTGGAGCTATATTACGCAGAGGTGCTATACTTCTATAAGGCTGGAGAGCAATATGACAGAAATCCCCTAATACAAATGCACGTAGACTATCCTACGATTTTCTCACTGAAAATTAACTTTTTAACAATGACTAAAACAAACAAAATAAATAAGAAAAAAAAAAGAAGCAAAAGAAGCAAATGCAAAAGAGGAAAAAGGAAAAGCAAAAATAAAAGAAAAAAAAAGACAAAAAAAAGAAAAAATAAAAAGAAAAAGCATAAAAGGCAAAAGCAAAAGAAAAATAAAAAGAAAAAGAGACACATTCAAGTATATTTATTATATAGATATTTAAGGCTGGTGACAATAGGCAATAAAAACCCTTTTGAAGCAAAATTTTGTAATATGGAATGATTTTTTGGAATTACCCTAAATGTTAGAATTCATACCACATGGAAATGTCTGCGGAGTCCAGTGACACAATTACATACTTCAGGCTTGAGTCATTTCAATATAGTGGAAAAAGGACACAGTAATCCCAACAATAAAGAAAAGATCATACTGAAAACATAGGCTGACCTTCAAAGTACAATCTAGATAATCATATAAAGGCTGTAAGCCCTTACATAAAATTGGAATAGATCTTTTGGAAACCCAAGCAGTTCTGATTCACTATTCATGTAGTTTGAACCATTCAAAATACACCCAAATATGATTATTTAGTATGGGATAATTTTTGATAGGCATTACAGAGGATGTTTTAGGAAGAGACGTGAAGAGAGGAGAAATAAACTTTGAGATAAAGACAAATGAAACTTTTTTCCTGATGCTAATGAGTACTACGTGCCTTTAAACACGAAGTTTGACAATTCTTATAATTTCTATTTAGAAGTAGGTGAACTTTACTCTCCTCCAACATATGCTCTGGAAATGCAAAAAATAATAATAAAAAAAAAATCTGAAAAAGCAAAACATGTTTGTGTAGCTTGGTGGCTTCTAATTTTTCCAACTTCACAATCAGGAGTGCAGAAACTCCTAGTAATGCCATACTTTTGCCTGATACTTCTCTCTTTTTAAGAAACCGCTGACAGTGGAAGAACTGTGTTTTCTTTGTAGATCGTGGTTCTAAACCAGAGTGATTTCCAAACCCTGTAAAACCACATTTCTCATCAAAACAACAACAACAACAACAACAAAAGACAGGTTGCTGCAACAAATTATCCCTTGAAGAATTCATAATTACACGGGCTATTCTCACCGATGTCACCAGAGCATCACGCTTCAATATATTCATGAAACATTATGCAAAAGAAAAACTAAATATTCCTTCACTGGTACATCCAGCTCCTTCTGCCATATGTCATTTCCCTCCTCATATTTGCATTTGAAAGCCTTCTTTTGTATTGCCTTCATATCATATTTGAGTAAGAGACCTCAGAAGAGACAGCTTGAAAGAGAAACATCTGTTATGGGCCACGGTGTAACATGCTAGATGTAGCTTTGTGGTGTTGACAGTTCACTTGGAGTTGAGAGGCATTTTTTTGCTACTTTCATTCACTCTTCTTCACTTCTCATTCTGGGCCATGAAGTCTTGATCCCTTGTGTATTTTTAGCCCATGAAAATTAAATATGTGCTACACTCTCCTCTTTATGTGGACCATGCCTGAATGTAAATGAAAACCCAGTGGTCTCATTGGATGGAGGGAAGTCTGACTATTAGCTTATCTCTGAGGAATATAACTGCTACTCTTGTTTTGGGGATGACATGGGCTACCAAATGCACTATGTAGATCACAGACACTAGAATGACAAACTTGAAATTGGAGGGTCCAGGTCTGACTTATCTGCTGTACAATTTAAAACACCTACAATAACTGAAAAGCTCTTGTGATGTCCTGACGAGAGTTGCTGTCCCCAAAACTGATCTGGGGGAAACAGTGCATCCCATTAAAGTCATTTACAGGTAATAATTTTAGCTAACCCTGCAAAATACTGAGCTGATGACAGTGATTTCAAACCACTATGGGAGCAGAAATTTCCAGATGAAAAATGAGAATAAAAAGCTGGAGTAACTATTTCTTAAAGATTTTAAAATAGATTCTCAAGCCCACATTCCACAAAGTATTTTTCCAAGGATGTAAGTGCCTGAAAATCTCTCTTATCCTACTGGAAAACCTCCAATACTGCTGGAAGAGGACATAGTGTGACTCCCAGGGTCTCCCAGAGGATGCTTATTTTTTTAAAGTAACTGTAAATTGTGGGATGCTTTTGTCTTCATTTCATAAAACATTTGCAAGGAAGAGAGAATAAAGTGTCTAATTTATTTTTTATTTTGTCCATGTCTTATTACATATAAACTCATTAAGAATGATTAAGTGATAACATTGAATATTTTAATAATATTATTAGAAACCTGGGAAAGTATTGGGAAGTGTTAAATCTATGTAATTTGTGTCCCGATTCACCCAGTTCTGCTGCTGTTATTGCTTTCTGTATTTTCATATCAGGAGACTGCTTGTTCTGTGTGACCTCTACCTTGGCACAGAGTTGCCAAGACTTCCTTTGAATTCCTCTCTATTTGTGAACAAAAATGAAAACTCATATTAAATACTACTGAAAACAGGCTAGATTTGGATTTGGTTTGTGTTTGGTTCTGAGAAGGTAGCCATGTGTTTTAAAATGGCAAATAAAAGTAATAACAAGGGTAATAAAACTTTAAATACAACTCAAAACTAAATTGTTTGAAATCACATGTTCAAATTCCCTTTTGACTACTGAGCCATTGGATTTTTAAAAATGTGGAGAATTTTATGTTACAAGACTAATCTCACTCTTTTTTTTTTTTCTTTCTTTTTTTTTCCCCCTGTTCTTGTAGCTGCATTGATCAGCTTTAACAGAATAAAGGACAGGTATTTCTGGCTTGGTTTAGATCTTTTAGAAGAAGCACATAAGTTTGGCTTTTGATTGTAGCACTGAAAAAGGATTTGGGTTCATTATGTCTGCAGCATTTTTCAACACAAACTAGCTACAAAGTTCATTAAAAAAACAATACCCTATCCTGACTGGTTACATCAACTCCCATGCTCAAACTAGCCAGCAATGGGACTACATATATATTTTTTTTTCTCAGCAAAACCCCAAAGAGACAGGAATTTAGTCAGATGAATATTTCATCACCTGGTTTACTCCTCCACTCTGAACACAAAATGTTGCTTAAGCAGCATTAGAAGGCAGGCAGCCACCTACAGAAATTTCCCAGGCAGAAATCATATGTATTTTTTGAAGTTGAACAGAAATAGGACAGTGACATTTTTCCATTTTGTTCCCTTAATTGCCAGACAAAGTGCAATTTTCTGTACTGTTCTATCAACCAGATGCCCTTGTCATCCACCATCTTACTACAGTAATGGAACTTGACATCCTCCTTGTTGTTTCTTACTGCATTTGTGTGACTCACTGTGCAAAATAAAAACGTACTAAGAATAGCACAGGTTGTGTTAATGGCAAAGCTATGAAATTCCCTTCATCTAATTGCTTTCAGATTTTTTCAGCGCTAAGGCTCTTGAAGCTGTCTTGATATGCTATGAGCATTCAGCCATGAAGCTATGTACCAGCCAACGCATCAATTTCAGTAGAAACCCTGCTAGGGTAAAGTTTTCAAAGGTACTTCAGTACCTAAGGAAGTAAATACGGACCTATGAAAACTTTCCAAGATATGAAGGCTGCAAAATTGCATCTGAATACTTTACTTTACACAGTTGAAAAGCTGTCCAGAAATGACGAATGGCCACAAATGTCTGCGGAGCATTACAAATCAGCTGAAGTTGTGGTCCTAACCACTTGAGGCATTGGAGCATAACAAAAGGTTAAGAGGAATGGAAGCAACAGTGCTCCAACGATAACTACATGTAGGAGAAATGCCTATGTTTTGTTTATACTTAAGAAAGAAAAACAACCATTTCATGACCACTTTACAACTGTACATCAGTAAAAACCTCAAAACAACAATTATGTGTGAGGAAGATCCAAGACAAAAAGAGCAATTTTACTTCATGACATATGACATACTAGAGGATGTCTTCTATTTAAAGTTCAGATCAGTTTTCCTCTTGACACCAAAATTAGATGTCCAAATGCTGAAACAAAGATAACAAATACCTAAACAAGAATTAAGGATCATTGACTCATGTGGGAGAAAAAAAAAAAAAAAAAAAAAAAGAAAGAAAGAAAAAAAGGAAAAAAAGGAAAAGCATTATCTCTAATTTGTCCAAATGATTTTGGAAAGTGGGAAGAGCTTAAAACACCTGGGAAATGTAAAATTAGAGGTGGCAGGTCAATCATCTAGAGTATATTACAGAATGTGATCAAGAGACAGGTGGTGATTGAGTGACTGGTAAGAGAAAACTACTCTCCTAAACAAGAGAAAAAGACTGGGAGGTATATTATGCAAATTCAATGGCATGGTAATGTAGTTAAAAGCATGTAAAATAATCACATTTTACAGAAGTTAATTTATAACTCAGAGTTAATTCAGAATTGTATAAAAGTATAGAGTAAGAACAAACTTGATTAAGCAGAAGAGCTGTATTCAAAATGATTGACAAATCCCACACCATATTCTTATATCTGGACTGTGAAACCCACTGTCTCTTAAGACCATCCTGGTCTTAAAAGAGAAATTGGCTACAGGTGTAGCTAATAAGGTTATCTACTTTAATGCAAAAAAAAACATTCACAAAAATTTTCAAAGGATATCACACCTTCAGTGTTTTAAAATGCATTTTTGAGAATTAGAGATTAGTAGGAAATCATAATTCGGTTGGGGTGAGGAAGTATGCTTTATCCATTTAGAATAGCCTGTATTCTCTTCCAAATACCTGCATCACAGCTCAGAGATGCTCTTCTCCTGTGTTTCCAGTGTGACTTCAGCCAAAGAGGCTCTAAACTGAAGACTAAGAATAAAAGTTGACATGTAAATCTATAATGCTCTAGGAGAGGGGAGAAGTGAAAATCCTGCAGGGAGACATATTTAGAGCAACACTAGACAATTCACTTCACAACAGCACCTTGTTCAAACAGGAGCCTCTCTCTGCAATGTCACATGGAATGACTACGCTGTGAAATCAGGATTGGCTTACAGATCATTTCTCACTTTCATTTCTTGTGAATTGATGGAAATTTGCATGTCTTGATTTAAAAGGATTTTTTTTTTCTACTATCTATCCTTACATGTTGCTCATATAAGATTTTATGCAGGCATGAACAAGGCAGGTATTACATAATCTTTTCTACTCTGAAATGGTGTTCAACCCAAAATGGCAGTCACAATGTAAAGAAAAGCTTCAAATTCACTTATTTGCACACTCAAAAGAGTGTGCACACTCAAAAGAGTATTCAAATAAGAGGAAAATTTCTGAAACCCAGAAACCATTGTTTCTATTTCAAAAGGGGCCAAAAGATCTCCTCCACACTCCTCCTGCAGCTAATTCTAGGTACAATCAGATTTTAATAAAAATTTTGCTTGATGTAGGGAATGACATACCCAGGCTTTCTTCCCAGAGGAATTTCGCTGTGCTCTGTTTCAGGTGGTTAATG
Organism: Anser cygnoides; assembly: GCF_040182565.1. Lineage (NCBI taxonomy): Eukaryota > Metazoa > Chordata > Aves > Anseriformes > Anatidae > Anser > Anser cygnoides. The sequence goes on from NC_089874.1 coordinate 160,614,428, forward strand.
TAAGAGATGGCTTAATATGTGCTTTTTGAAGACAGTAAATTAAGCCACGAGAAGTTCAAATGGCTCATGAAGAGCTGCACAACAAGCAGATGATAGAATTAGGTTTATACCCCAGAAGTGGATATTACAAATCTCAAAATTCTGTTAAAATGGCTGTTGATTGAGACCGATGTATTTTAGTGCCATTTGTTTTGCATGCATTTATTCCATATTTAGATAGTACAGGGTTCCCACCCTTTTGCTGAAGCTGCCTACATTTATTTTAAGTTTAATCTTCTGTGCTCCAAGTATTTATCTCCATTGTCACACAGTTTTATCGTAGATATTTGATCTCTTATTATCTCTTAACAGCAGGAGGAGCGAATTGTCTTTGTCAAAGTCTTGGCATTTTTTTCCTCTCTGTTTTGCTGACAACCTTTTTTTTTTCTTTTCTTTTTTTTTTTTTTCCCCTCTTCTTCTCCTGAGTTTGTAATGTGTTAGCGTATCCCTTGTTCTAAATAACCTTAGTTTTAATAGCCTCATTGATGATGCCATAAGGGAGCACATAACCATTTGAATGAGCTTACCCAGAACTACTAGCTGCCAGAAATGCTTGAAACATCATGTGTATCTTTATCTCCCTTTCAATGACGGTCATTCTTTGCTTGTTGATTACTGTAGATCACTTTATTGAAATGCAAACTCAGTTAACTGATGAAACTTTTTTTTTTTTTCCTTCCCAGTATTAAAACATTCTTTAAATGTTTTGCTGAGAAACTCTAATGTAACCATTTTTCAAATAGGGAATTGATACTGGCATGGCATCAAGACTATGGTGTTTGTCATTCAAGTGAAAAATGCATTTGGCCAAGATGCAAGGCAATCTTTGCCTATACTAACTATAAGCACAATAATGTAGATTTCTAAATTCTTCAGAAATTTGAAATTCTTTAGAAACAACACCTGCCTAAAGCATGATTCATTCAGTTGCAAAGAATGACCCATAAGCTCACAGGAAATGTAGGAAACAGGAATGCCTCCTCCGTGCTCCCCTTGCCTTCCACTCACAAAGCAAGCAAGTATCCAAACCTTTGGGTTTCTCCAAAGCTTCTGGGCATGCACATCTGCTACTAAAATCCGTACTGAACATGCAGACTATAATCCAACTCAGTGCTCTGAAAAAAACAGGCCATAAGCATGCATAATTTGGCATCCAAACACCAGCAATCACTTTTGACAATAACATCTCTGCACTTGAGGTTCTCATTCATAAAATCCAATTGTGATGGAATCTCACAATGAATCGATGAGCTTCATGTTTAGAGCAGGATTTGATGTGCAGTAGCCACTTGCTGGAGAATATGAGAAGGATAATGATTCCACTGACCACTCACCATCCTGTACACTATGTCCTGTATATCAGATCACTGAAGACAACATCACACCAACACACGTACTCAAGGAAGCTGAAATAAGTTGTATAAGCAATATTAATTTTCATGTTTGTTAACTCTTGAATAGTTTGGTGGAGTTCTTTTAATGTTCTGTATCTCTGAATACATTGATTATTCCTACTTCTTACAAAACACACACCTGGGTTGTTACTGAATCACATCATTACTCTCACAGAATACTATTACAGATAAAATTTAGGCTATATACATGCAACTGTTAGATGTCAGGTGTTTGGTTTTAAGGTACAACCAGTCTACGTTTAAAGTCAAAAGGGAAATGCAAAATGCTTCAGTCTGGCATGACAACTCTTTTTGCTTTCCTAGGTGCTTTGCACCGTGCCACATATTTGGGAACAGTCTATTTAAAGCTAATGCTGAGAAGCTCCTCTTAGGTTGGATTTCAACTTGGGAAAAGGATTAGACCTAACTACACAGCTGGCTGCTCTTCCTTTACGAGGCTCATCTTGTTTTGCAGCCGACTGCTGAAGGCTCATTGCTTCTCCCAGTGTGTTAGATATAACACGATAGGATGCGCCTTTAGGGAGATCTTATGCTTCATGTTGGTGGAATTAGTTGCCATTGGAGGTTAGCAATTACAATGTATTAGATTTGTCAAGGCTGCTTTAAAAATAAACCAATCCCCGTATTTCTGTGGAGAAGCTGAGATACCTTTCACATGAGTGGCAACTTCTGCCTTACACAGAAGGTTCCCTGCGATTTCAGTATCACCATTCACATTTCATTTAATCTAATTGCTTAATGTAAGACTCATTGGCCTGATGCTTCTCTGGCATTGCTCTGACCTCTGCCTCCCTGGTGCTGCCGAGCAGGGACAACAGGAGCTTTGTAAGGAGTAGCTGCTCATGGTGTCACTGACCGAGATCCAGAGGGGATTTTTCATCTATGCTAGTACTGACAAGGCTGGTCTTAACAGTTAACATTGTATGTTGCAGAGTATCTACAGACAGAACAAGTCCCTAGGTGCAGACAGAGAAGCTGTGGCAGAGATGGAGTCATGCAGGAGATGGTTACGGAGCCTGACAAGTTTAGGAGTTTCCCTAGTGCACAAAAAAGAGGAAGGAAGAATAAAGTAAAATAAAATAAAATAAAATAAAATAAAATAAAATAAAATAAAATAAAATGAAATGAAATGTGCACCATTTGCATAGAAAAAAAGGAGAACATCCATCACAGAAATTAGGGCAAAAGGAAGCTTGAAAGTGTATCATGAATCTCACATTTTTATTTTTATTTTTAATAGGCATACAGACACTTTTGAACAGAATACCAGTACAAGTGGCTGTGCCCATATACCTCGCTCACTCCCTAGAAGCATCTTCAAGGGATGGCCACTAAGTGGCAAGCCAGCAGGGACCGGACCACATTTGCTCTGTTCTCTGACTACTTCATCCATTACAGCTCTAGAAAAAAGAGCAACCCATGCCAAGAAGAACTGCATGAGAAAATACAGGCGAAAGCTAATCATTATAGCAGAGTTTGGGAGCACAGAAGATAAGAACCTGCCACAGGTGGGAAGGACCACTGGCTAACAATAGCTTTCAAAAGTTCCTCCGTACAAAGAGAGAGTTCTTTTATCTGCCTCCTGCCAGGTAGGCAAGCAAGTGGAAATTCAGCAGAACTTCTTCTAAAGATGCTCAACAGAAGCCTCACTGCGGAGGCTTAGATGAAAGCAATACCAGCCCTGCAACACTGGAAAGCCCAATTTGGTGGAAGTCACTCTGCAGCAAGTAGGTGGTCTCATCGCAGTTCCTGGGAGGCAGCCACCTTAAAAGTTAAAGCCAATGTCACTGGCCATGCTGCTAAAATTGTCTGGATTTTGAGGGGCAGCATGGAGTCTTGGATGACCTTTGGTGAAACATTTAATCACGCTGTGAGTTGCTTGAGCTTTGCTAATTCTTCTTCACAGAGGAAGTATGTGAACGTATATTTATATAAGTTATATATATATATAACTTATACATACATATATGTTATATATATATGTACGTATATACAAGTATATATAAGTTTTATATATATATATGTATACATACATATATAAAACATTTCCTCATTCTACTCATGTCAGTCGTCAGAAGACTGGGGTGACCTTAGGTGCCCCCAGAGTGTCCCACAGGGACATTTTCAGGGTACCCTTTGGCAGTGTATGGAGAGCATCAGTCATTGGGGCCACACAATTGTGGGTGCAGCACAGCTGATCCCTTGGGATGTGGTGATGCAGAGAAAGGCATCGTGAGGCTCTTCCCTAGTGGGAAGATACGGTGGGCATAGGCTCTTACCGCAGCTCCTGATTAAAGTCAGTACTGCATGTACAAACCGAAGCACAGGGCTTTTTGTGGGAAAAAAACTTAAAGCTGGCTGTGTCAAATTAAAAAATATATATGTAAAAAAAATCCAAAACAAAACAAAACTGCCCTTTTGATTCTTCTTGTTTAATTAATTTTCCCTTCTGGTAAGCCTGAGGAAGCTCCTATATGTCTTTTACGAAGCAACGTAAAAGCTAAATTCATTTAGCACGAGAACTTAGTCGTACACTAGCCTCACAATTATGGCTCTGATTACAGCTGCTCTTCTCATGTCCCATCTTAGCTTCCCTTATGCTTTGTCTTCTTCTGAGACAGTGAAGAAGAGGAAAGAGATGAATAATCTACTCTGGTAAATAAATGTATTTTAAAATAAGCAGACACAAGATGAGAGGGAAGATGTGAAAATTTCACTTAGTAAACAGTGTCTGCAGACAGGAGGGAGAAGAAAAGCACATCATAGGATGCATCAAAGTCATTTAGCTGGTGGACTTCAGTACTTATAATCTATGTAGCCACGGCTCTGTCTTTTCTAGACAGCAGTGCTTCTTCTCTGCAGTTCTTCCCTGAAGCTCTCACGTGAATCTCCTTTGGTTCTTGATGTACTTTTTAGTCCCTAAGCATGAGATTTCATTCCATTAAATGGTTTCATTAGTTAGTTAAATGTTTTTTCTTTCTATTCATGGTTTACGTAGTTTAAATCTTTCTCATTCTTTTCCCTGTGTTACATGGCTGGAGAAGCATAAAACGTTCCAAAAGAAAAAATTCATAATTCTTAGTGTTTAAAGGACCTAAATAAATATAAAGGGACACCTAGAGGTTATTGCTGGGTTTGAGAGCTACTTTTGCTGTGAAATTGTGGATGAAAAAAGAATCAAGATCTTTTGACAACAGTAATAAAAATTTCTGGGGGTTTATCAAAAAGAAAACAAATTAACAGAAGCAGTAAAATAAATGTCTATGCTTTGACATTTTCAAAGGCAAACAGATGGATTTGGAAAATTAACTAACTTCATTTCATTTAAAATTTCATCCAAAGTTAAGAAATTAAAGAAATTAAAGTTGAACTGAAGAATTTAGCTTGACTTAAATTCTTATATTTACTTCGTAGCAGAATTTTTTAAAACTTTGTTTTCACTGTATATTATTTTTCTCTTTGTTTGTTTATGTCTGTTTGCATACATGTTGCAATAACAATTGATGAAAAGAAACAGCTATTAATCACTGGGATAAGTAGGACCCCATATCAGGAAAAAAGGTTTTCCAGCAAAATTGAATAAACTAAGAAATTAAGTTATCAAAAAAAAATAATAAGAAGAAGAATTCTTAGCTTTTACCACCACAGAGTGTCTGTGGGACTGATCCCTATACGTGCTAAGAGAAACTCAAAGATTCAGACATTTAAAGCCAGACCATATTAGCCTTTATATACAGAAGTTAAAAAGTGGGATAGAATTTCCGTGATAGTAGTGGGCATTTTTCTTGTGATCAGTCCCCAAATGTGACCTGTAAACAATTCCCAGTTTAAAAATTCACTGCAGCACAACAAATTTTATCTATAGTCCTGACTGCTTATTTCTGTACTCACTGAGATTGTTTCATATAGATTTATTTTTCCTGTGCATAATTTTGTAGTTTGATGTGTCAGCTCCAGTGTTATCAGGAATCATATAAATAAGTATTTGCTACAGAACTCCTCTTGACACCTCCCAAGCTACTCCAGATGTCCTACAAACTATCTTCACTGCATAATTAAAAATCTGACACCTTTTCTCTATAACATCCTGCTTTAGGCATTACTGTACTATTTTCATAACTCAGTCTTCTCCTCCCACTGAAATCCCCATGAGTTTTGTCATTTATTTCCATGGTCACAGGACCATGGAGACCTGACCATGGAGACCTCTTACTGAGTGACACCCAATCTATGCTCCAACACCGCAATGATACCCTAATGATAAATAAATGATACCCTAAAATAAAGGCATTCCTGAAAAAAACTGATTAATAAATTTTGCCAAGTATCCCTTCTCTAATTCTCAGGTCCCAAAACATGACATCTATCATAGCTGACTCCACTAAATATGCAACAGCAGTGGCTCCAGGTCAAATTCAAGGACTCAGATTCAAGCAGTGTCATTTCTCAGTGCCTTAGAGTTTCACTGTGACCTGGACATTTCATGGCAGGCTATACATAGCAGGCTGGCATGCTGTCCTCTCTGTGGTAAATCCAAAACATTAGATAATTTGTTTTAATCTCCAGATTCTTTCTTTCTTTTTTTCTTTTTCTTTCTTTCTTTCTTTCTCTTTCTTTCTTTCTTTCTTTCTTTCTTTCTTTCTTTCTTTCTTTCTTTCTTTCTTTCTTTCTTTCTTTCTTTCTTTCTTTTTCTTTCTTTCTTTCTTTCTTTCTTTCTCTCTCTCTCTCTCTCTTTCTCTTTCTCTTTCTCTCTTTCTCTCTTTCCTTCTTTCTTTCTTTCTTTCTTTCTTTTTCTTTCTTTCTCTTTCTTTCTTTCTTTCTTTCTTTCTTTCTTTCTTTCTTTCTTTCTTTCTTTTTCTTTCTTTTTCTTTCTTTCTTTCTTTCTTTCTTTCTTTCTTTCTTTCTTTCTTTCTTTCTTTCTTTCTTTCTTTCTTTCTTTCTTTCTTTCTTTCTCTTTCTTTCTTTCTTTCTTTCTTTCTTTCTTTCTTTCTTTTTTTCTTTCTTTCTTTCTTTCTTTCTTTCTTTCTTTCTTTCTTTCTTTCTTTCTTTCTTTCTTTCTTTCTTTCTTTCTAGATGGTATAAAACTAGGATTGACAACAGCAATTAAACCATCTGTCAACTGCTTCATGGGCAGATCTCAGCTTAGACAAGGAGAACATTGGATAGGGGTGAGATCTTGTCTCTATAGGTACTCCTAGCACTAATTGCTCCCAAGAAGCAAGCAAAATGATGATGGCAGCTATGATGATGGCATTAGGTGTTCAGAGGAAGATTTTCAAAGGCACAAAAGCAGAGAATCCTTTTTGGAAGGCAATGTGATATAGCATTTTACTCCTGCTTGAGATCTTTGAAGGACTCTCCTTTTTCCATTAAAATAATTATCTTGCTGTTGACTCATTCTGTGTAAATCTCTTACCCAAATAAGCCCATAATAAATCCACATGGGTAGGCAAGTTAACGTTCATGTATCTGTCAAAATAATGAGGATGCAAAGTGATGTCTTGAGACCACCAGCATGTATCACACGGCATCTAGGCAAGTGCATCAATTCTAGACTGAGAAGAAAAAAGATTGTGTGACCCCAGCTTTGAAACGCAAAGACTTTCAGGCTGCAATACCATTCCAGACTTCTGTTTCCCTTCTTCCCAGCCCGAGGTATTTCTGAATTTAAGCTAGCTTTGCAGGTATCACCTTTAAATGCAGTAAAAACCAATGTTGAAGAGCTATAAAATTATGTGAAAGGAGCACTTGTACAAAACAGAATCCTGGAGAAATTAGTTCCCTGGTATGATCCTGCTTAGCAAACTCCAAGAATTTATGTGCTTGGTTGTTTTTTTTCTGCCAATGCATAAAGAAGATGCACAGTGTGCTATCCTGTGTTGGGCATTCATTGGTTTTTCCTCTTCTCCCAATTCCTAAAGGGTGTGCTTAAAGTGAGTAAGATATTGCATGAGTGGAGTGCTGGCATTTTTCCCAGGAAGGAGCTGAGTACTGGCAGTTTTCCTGAACTAAGAGGGACATTTCTATTTTGTCCCTTTCTGCTTCAATTGATGAAGGATAAAAATGTGCAGTAATAAAAGGAATCAAGAAACCAATTAATCCTGCAGTTAATTCTACTTCGGATTCCTGCTGTTTCACTCAAACACATGCTAACGTATTCAACCCACTCTCATTTCCCTGGCTGTCTCTGCACAGCACATGTATATGTTGTAGACCAGGTGGTCAGCATGGAGAGCAGCTGTACCCAGGACTGAATCTGAGTCAGGAACTTTATAATCAAAAGGCTTTGCACGGGAATCATTCCATATCTGTGATCAGCATCATTGCCTTTCTTTATACTTTGTTTGATGTTGCTGTAACTTTCAGAGGCAGAGCGATCAGACTGGCATGTGGTATTCTGTGTGAATGCAGATTGTGAATTTACATGCTGGCACAACAGTGTTTTCTGGTTTGTTCTCCAGTTGCTTTTTAATAATTCCTAACATTATATCTGCCCTTTTGGCTGCCACTGAGCACTGAGTTGGCGTTTTCAGGTGATGACTCTACAATCCCTTTCCTAAGCAGCAATAGCTAATTCAAATTCTAACAACTGATACACACAGTTAGCACTGTTTTTTCC